>NC_142488.1:40734026-41345276 GCF_049115385.1 Moschus berezovskii | reverse complement strand
TGTTCATCGAAGCACTGTTTACAATAGCCAGAACATGGGAGCAACCTTGATATCCATCAGCAGATGAATGGATAAGAAAGCTGTGGTACTTATAGACAATGGAATGTTACTCAGCCATTATAAAGAATGCATATGAATCAGTTCTAATGAGGTGGATGAAACTGTAGCCTATTTTACAGAGTGAAATAAGTCAGAAAGGAAAACACCAATACAGTATACTAACACATATATATGGAATTTACAAAGATGGTAAGGATGACCCTATATGCAAGACAACAAAAGAGACACAGATGTGAAGAACAGTTTTTAGACTCTGTGGGAGAAGGTGAGGGTGGGATGATTTGAAAGGGTAGCATTGAAACGTGTATATTATCATATGTGAAGTGGATCGCTGGTCCAGGTTTGATGCATGAGACAGGGTGTTCAGGGCTGGTGCACTGGGATGACCTTGGGGGATGGGATGGGGTGGGTGGTGGGAGGGGGGGTATGGATGGGGAACACATGTGCGCCAGTGACTGATTCATGTCGATGTTTGGCTAAAACCACTAAAATATTGTAAAGTAATTAGCCTCCAATTAAAACAAATTAATTAATTTTTTTTAAAAAGGAGTTCCCAGGTGTCACATTTGTAAAGAATCTGTCTGAAATGCAGGAAACACAGGAGACATGGGTTTGCTACCTGGGTCAGGAAGATCCCCTGGAGGAGGAAATGGCAACCCATTCCAGTGTGCTTGCTTAGACAACCATTGACAGAGGAACCTGGCAGGCTATAGACTCCAGTCCATGGGGTCACAAAGTGTCGGACCCAACTGAGCACACACATAAGGCTATGATTCATTATCATTTATATTGTATTACTTTGTATGTACTCTTTTTTATGAATTATTATGTTGTTTTTATTATTACTGTTATCTATTACTACATTCCTTTTTAAGGTAGGCTATAGTTTAGTTTTATGTATTTATTTAATACATATTTATTTGACTGTGGTGGGTCTTAGTTGTGGCACACGGGGTTTTTAGTTGCAGCATCTGAACTCTTAGTTGTGGCATGTGGGATCTAGTTCCCTGACGACAGATCAAATTTGGGCCCCTTACATCGAGAGCCCAGAATCTTAGCCACTGGACCTCCAGGGAAGTCCCTAACATTGCATTCTGATTGTCCTATCCTCTGCTCCATAAATAAGTACCTAATTTGTGTTTTTTCACCTGTAAGGTCCTACCGCTCCCTTCATTATCTACAGGAGAAAACAAAAACAACAGATGCCATTTTCTTCCTCAATTTTTGTCCGTCTCTTTATTTTTTTTTCTTTTTTAGTTTTTTATTGAAGGATAATTGCTTTACAGAATTTTGTTGTTTTCAGTCAAATCTCAACATGAATCAGCTGTAGGTATACATATATCCCCTTCCTTTTGAACCTCTCTCCCATTTTCCTCCTCATCCCACCCCTCTAGGTTGATACAGAGCCCCTGTTTGAGTTTTCTGACCCATACAGCAATTTCCCGTTGGCTATTTTGCATATGGTAATATGTTTCCATGTTACTCTCTCCATATATCTCACCCTCTTCTCCCCTCTCCCCTTGCCATAATTCTATTCTCTATGTCTGTTTTTCCATTGCTGCCCTGTAAATAAATTCTTCAGTACCATTTTTCTAGGTTCCGTATATGTGTTAGAATACGATATTTATCTTTCTTTTTCTGACCCACTTCACTTTGTATGACAGGTTCTAGGTTTAATAACCTCATCAGAACTGACTCAAATGTGTTCCTTTTTATGACTGAGTAATATTCCATTTCTTGAAAAGATCTCTTGTTTTTCCTATTCTGTTGTTTTCCTCTATTTCTTTGCATTGATGGCTAAGGAAGGCTTTCTAATCTCTCCTTGCTATTCTTTGGAACTCTGCATTCAGATGCTTATATCTTTCCTTTCCTCCTTTGCTTTTCACTTCTCTTTCTTTTCACAGCTATTTGTAAGGCCTCCACAGACAGCCATTTCGCTTATTTGCATTTCTTTTCCATGGGGATGGTCTTGGTCCCTGTCTCCTGTACAATGTCACGAATCTACATCCAGAGCTCATCAGGCACTCTATATATCAAATCTAGTCCCTTAAATCTTTTCCTCACTTCCACTGTATAATCATAAGGGATTTGATTTAGGTCATTACTGAATGGTCTAGTGGTTTTCCCTACTTTCTTCAATTTAAGTCTGAATTTGGCAATAAGGAGTTCATGATCTGAGCCACAGTCAGCTCCTGGTCTTGTTTTTGCTAACTGTATACAGCTTCTCCATCTTTGGTTGCAAAGAATATAATCAATCTGATTTTGGTGTTGATCATCTGGTGATGTCCATGTGTAGAGTCTTCTCTTGTGTTGTTGGAAGAGGGTGTTTGCTATGACCAGTGTGTTCTCTTGGCAAAACTCTATTAGCCTTTGCCCTGGTTCATTCCGTGCTCCAAGGCCAAATTTGCCTGTTACTCTAGGTGTTTCATGACTTGCTACTTTTGCATTCCAGTGCCCTATAATGAAAAGGACATCGTTTGTGGGTGTTAGTTCTAAAAGGTCTTGTAGGTCTTCATAGAACCGTTCAACTTCGGCTTCTTCAGCATTACTGGTTGGGGCATAGACTTGGATTACTCTAATATTGAATGGTTTGCCTTGGAAACGAACAGAGATCATTCTGTCGTTTTTGAGATTGCATCCCAGTACTGCATTTCGGACTCTTTTGTTGACCATGATGGCTACTCCATTTCTTCTAAGTGATTCCTGCCCAAAGTAGTAGATATAATGGTCATCTGAGTTAAATTCACCCATTCCAGTCCATTTTAGTTCACTGATTCCTAGAATGTCGATGTTCACTCTTGTCATCTCCTGTTTGACCACTTCCAATTTGCCTTGATTCATGGACCTAACATTCCAGTTCCTATGCAATATTGCTCTTTATAGCATCGGACCTTATTTCTATCACCAGTCACATTCACAACTGGGTATATTAAGAAGAGGTGACAAGAATACACAGAAGAACTGTACAAAAAATTTCTTCATGACCAAGATAATCACGATAGCATGATCACTCACCTGGAGCCAGACATCTTGGAATGTAAAATCAAGTGGGCCTTAGAGAGCATCACTACGAACAAAGCTAGTGGAGGTGATGGAATTTCAATTGAGCTATTTCAAATCTTGAAAGATGATGCTGTGAAAGTGCTTCACTCAATATGCCAGCAAATTTGGAAAACTCAGCAGTGGCCACAGGACTGGAAAAGGTCATTCTTCATTCCAATCCCAAAAAAATGCAATGCCAAAGAATGCTTAAACTACTGCACAATTGCACTCATCTCACACACTAGTAAAGTCATGCTCAAAATTCTCCAAGCCAGGCTTCAGCAATATGTGAACCGTGAACTTCCAGATGTTCAAGCAGGTTTTAGAAAAGGCAGAGGCACCAGAGATCAAATTGCCAACATCCGCTGGATCATGGAGAAAACAAGAGAGTTTCAGAAAAACATCTATTTCTGCTTCATTGACTATGCCAAAGCCTTTGACTGTGTGGATCACAATAAACTGTGGAACATTCTGAAAGAGATGGGAATCCCAGACCACCTGACCTGCCTCTTGAGAAACCTGTATGCAGGTCAGGAAGCAACAGTCAGAACTGTACATGGAACAGTGATATTGGCCTGTAGTTTTCTTTTTTGTGTGTTGTCTTTGTCTGGTTTTGGTGTCATGGTAATGGTCGCCTCATAGAATGAGCATCCCCTTGTATATTCATTTGACAGGTTTCAGGATTTCTACCCCCAGAATATGTCACCTTGGCATACTGGACATTTCAAGCTGTAGGAATTTGAGAAATGGCGGGTACAGTAAGGACTTTCTGATCTTCCGCTGCAGGAGGTTGTAGAACCCTCATGTGAAAAGTGCCCTCCTTTTACCTTGAGGAAAGGAACATCCTTCCCTCCTAAGATGGAATCTCAAAGATCAGGCCTTGCCAAAATTTCTCTCAGATTACTATATTGACCTCACATTCTCTGTCCTGTCACGTATTTCCATGACATGGAAAGATATTTAATCGTCACCAAAACTGGCAGAAAAATACTCAAGTTTTACCATTTCTTCAGGTCTTCATGTCCTTAAAAAGACTCCTGCTGCTGCTAAGTTGCTTCAGTACTGTCTGTCTCTGTGCGACCCCATAGACAGCAGCCCACCAGGCTCCTCTCTTCCTGGGATTCTCCAGGGAGGAATACTGGAGTGGTTGCCATTTCCTTCTCCCATGAAGATTCCAGAGTCATGTAAAACTTGTATTATCTAAATGTATATGCTTTCCCCTGTTAATCTTTTGTTCCTGGAGTCCCAGTGGAGAACTTAAAAGGGTAAAGAGAAAAGGTTTTTTCCTTCCCTATACTTACTTTACAAATAGCAACAACTCACTTCTTTCCATGAGGGGAACCAGGCTTTTTAACTAGGTTCCTCTCAGACCTTCTCTCATTTTTGCTAGATAATTTGAATTTCTGGACCTAGGATTGAGAAGTTTCACATAATCACAGACTGGTGGTGGTGGCTTAGTCACTAAGGCATGTCTGACTCTTGTGACCCCGTAGACTGTAGCCCACCAGGCTCTTCTGTCCATGGGATTCTCCAGGCACGAATACTGCAGTGAGTAGCTATTTCCTTCTCCAAAAGATCCTCCCCACCCAGGGATCGAACCCAGATCTCCTGCATTGCAGGTGGATTCTTTACTGTTGAGCCACCAGGGAAGCCCAATCACAGACTAATTTCTTTATAAATTGTGTTAAAAGATAAACTGAGACACATACCCATTTTAAGAGTTGAGTTAAGCAAAAAATCTATTCCTTTCAGGCAGTGCCAAACCAGAAATAGTTCAGAGTGCCCCACTGACAGAAGCTGGGAGACAGACTTTTACAGAGAAAAGGCAGAAGCAAACAAGGGAAATTAGTGATTGGCTATAGCCTAAAGCCTAGTTGGCTATTTGTGATTGGTTGTCATTAGGTTTCAATTCTGTAAACTTGAGGCATTTTACAGGCTTAGATTTTGTTTTGCTGTATGCAGATGCCTTGGTATCAGAGCCGCATCAGTCTAATGACTTCCTTTTTAAATTAACAGTTGGAAATCTGCAGCTTTTTATTTTGTTTTATAGAGGGTAGTGTTTTGCAATGGTTCAATATGTGGATTTTGGAGGAAAAAAAGACCTGAATTTTAATTCTGGCTCTGTGGCTTTCTAGATATATGATGGTGAGCACATTACTTCTCCAAGCTTCAATTTTCTCATCTATACTTTTTGAAAATAGTACTTACAAGATTATTGAGAAAACTAGATGATGCATGAAAGGCACCTAGCTTAGGTGTTCAGAAATTAGGGTATCTTTCTTGCACTTTGAAATGGAATTACACATATCATGATGTAATATGTTTTTAAACACATGTGAAATGTATCTACTTACATCAACATGACACTGAAATTGGAACTAAGAACTGAGATCACCAGTGTCAACATGACTTAGTTACTTGCTATGGGAAAATCTTGCCCAGGAAGGAAAAGACTATAAACCAATAAATAGCTTCACTCTTTGCTTCAGGAAATTCCTACAAGTCAATTTATCTGAGACAACAGTCTGATTTCCTGGAAAACAATTCATTTACCGAATAACAGTGCATTTATCAAGGTTTCCTTCAAGACTTTGTGTCTACAAATACTAATCTATTATGCCACAAAATTTTCCCAAGCCCAATTTGGCCAACACTGAAAGTCGCACCTTAAATTAGGCCCCAAACTCTTTAAATATCCCTCATTTGACCTTCTTACTCTGATCTGATCCTCGGCTACTCATTTGACTGCATCTCCTGTCACATCCTACTCATCTTTACTCAATTTCAGCCACATCAACACTCTTGCAACTTCTCAGATGGTCCAGGTATACCGGGTTTTAAACTCGCTAATATATTTATCTCATTATCTCATTTCCTTCAAGTCTATATTCAAACATCCCATTGTTGTTATGCATTTGCATGCTCAGTCGTGTCTGACTCTATGATCCCATGGACTATAGCCCACCAGGCTCCTCTGTCCATGGGATTTTCCAGGCAAGAATACTTGAAAGTGAGTCACTCCGATGTGTCCTACTCTTTGCGACTCCAAAGACTGTATAGTGCATGGAATTCTCTAGGCCAGAATACTGGAGTAGGTAGCCTTTCCCTTCTCCAGGGGTTCTTCCCAACCCAGGGATTGAACCCAGGTCTCTCACATTGCAGGCATATTTTTACCAGCTGAGTCACAAGGGATACTTGAGTGCATTGCAATTTCTTTAGACAGAAGATCTTCCTGACCCAGGGATAAAATCCACCTCTCCTGCATTGCAGGCAGATTCTTTACCTCTTGAGCCACTGAGGCTTCCGAAATATCACAGAATCCGAGTTATTTTCATGTCCGACTCTTTGCAACCCCGTGGACTGTAGCCCACCAGGCTCCTCCGTCCATGGGATTCTCCAGGCAAGAATACTGGAGTGGGTTGCCATTTCCTTCTCCAGGGGATCTTCCAGACCCAGGGATTGAATCCGGGTCTCCCGCATCACAGGCAGACGCTTTAACCTCTGAGCCACCAGGGAAGCCCTGTTTTCCTAATTCATTTCAGTTCAGTTCAGTTCAGTCACTCCGTCATGTCTGACTCTTTGCGACCCCATGAATCACAGCACACCAGGCCTCCCTGTCCATCACCAATTCCTTCCCAGCATCAGAGTCTTTTCCAGTGAGTCAACTCGTCACATGAGGTGGCCAAAGTATTGCAGTTTCAGCTTTAGCATCAGTCCTTCCAGTGAACACCCAGGACTGATATCCTTAAAATGGACTGGATGGACCTCCTTGCAGTCCAAGGGACTCTCAAGAGTCTTCTCCAGCACCACAGTTCAAAAGCAAAATTCTTCAGCGACCAGCTTTCTTCACAGTCCAACTTTCACATCCATACATGACCACGGGAAAAACCATAGCCTTGACTAGACGGACCTTGGTTGGCAAAGTAATGTCTCTGCTTTTTAATATACCATCTAGGTTGGTCATAACTTTCCTTCCAAGGAGTAAGCATCTTTTAATTTCCTGGATGCAATCAGCATCCGCAGTGATTTTGGAGCCCAAAAAAATAAAGTCTGACACTGTTTCCCCATCTATTTGCCATGAAGTGATGGGACCAGATGCCATGATCTTTGTTTTCTGAATGCTGAGATTCAAGCCAACCTTTTCACTCTCCTCTTTCACTTTCATCAAGAGGCTTTGGAGTTCCTCTTCACTTTCTGCCATAAGGGTGGTGTCATCTGCATATCTGAGGTTATTGATATTTCTCCCAACAATCTTGATTTCAGCCTGTGCTTCTTCCAGCCCAGCGTTCTTCATGATGTAATCTGCATCTAAGTTAAATAAGCAGGGTGACGATATACAGCCTTGACGTATTCCTTCTGCTATTTGAAACCAGTCTGTTGTTCCATGTCCAGTACTAACTGTTGCTTCCTGACCTGCATACAGGTTTCTCAAGAGGCAGGTCAGGTGGTCTGGTATTCCCATCTCTTTCAAAATTTTCCACAGTTCATTGTGATCCACACAGTCAAAGGCTTTGGCACAGGCAATGAAGCAAAAATAGATGTTTTTCTGGAACTCTCTTGCTTTCTCCATGATCCAGCGGATGTTGGCAATTTGATCTCTGGTGCCTCTGCCTTTTCTAAAACCTGCTTGAACATCTGGAAGTTCACGGTTCACATATTGCTGAAGCCTGGCTTGGAGAATTTTGAGCATGACTTTACTAGTGTGTGAGATGAGTGCAATTGTGCAGTAGTTTAAGCATTCTTTGGCATTGCATTTTTTTGGGATTGGAATGAAGACTGACCTTTTCCAGTCCTGTGGCCACTGCTGAGTTTTCCAAATTTGCTGGCATATTGAGTGCAGCACTTTCACAGCATCATCTTTCAGGATTTGAAATAGCTCAATTGGAATTCCATCACCTCCACTAGCTTTGTTCGTAGTGATGCTCTCTAAGGCCCACTTGACTACACATTCCAAGATGTCTGGCTCCAGGTGAGTGATCACGCCATCGTGATTATCTTCATCATGAAGATCTTTTTTGTACAGTTCTTCTGTGTATTCTTTCCACCTCTTCTTAATGTCTTCTGCTTCTGTTAAGTCCATACCATTTCTGTCCTTTATCGAGCCCATCTTTGCATGCAATGTTCCCTTGATATCTCTAACTTTCTTGAAAAGATCTCTTGTTTTTCCTATTCTGTCGTTTTCCTCTATTTCTTTGCATTGATCGCTGAGGAAGGCTTTCTTATCTCTCCTTGCTATTCTTTGGAACTCTGCATTCAGATGCTTATGTCTTTCCTTTTCTTCTTTGCTTTTCACTTCTCTTCTTTACACAGCTATTTGTAAGGCCTCCTCAGACAGCCATTTTGCTTTTTTGCATTTCTTTTCCATGGGGATGATCTTGGTCCCTGTCTCCTGTACAATGTCACGAACCTCCATCCATAGTTCATCAGGCACTCTATCTATCAGATCTAGTCCCTTAAATCTATTTCTCACTTCCACTGTATAATCATAAAGGGTTTGATTTAGGTCATATCTGAATGGTCTACTGGTTTTCCCTACTTTCTTCAATCTAAGTTTAGGGTTAGGATTAAAGTGAGCTTAATATCTTAAGTGATGATTTTTACTGTTTATTTTCTGACTACTTAATGCCCTGTGCTTCACTTATTATCAACACTCAACTGCTGAGCATTTCTGTCCACTACAAGGTCCTTCCAGCTTCCATCCCCTCCTTGACTACTGATTGCCTACAACAGATAACTGAAACTTAAAGGAAAAGAATTTCATTTGAGTATAGTTGCTTTACAATATTGTGTTCATTTCTGCTATATGGCAAAGTGAATCAGCTGTACACATACATATCCCCCCTTTTTGAATTTCCTTCCCATTTAGGTCACCACAGAACACTGAGTAGTGTTCCCTGTGCTCTACAGTAAATTCTCATCAGTTATTTATTTTATACACAGTATCAGCAGTGTACATATGTCAATCCCAACCTCCCAATTCACCTCTTCCCCTCCTTACCCCCTTGGTAACCATAAGTTTCTCTATATCTGTGTTTCTATTTCTGCTTTGTAAATAATATTGTCTATAACAATTTTTTTCAGATTCCACATATATGCATTAATATATTATACAGTATTTGTTTTTTCTCTTTTCGAGTTACTTAATTCTATATGACAGTCTCTAGGTCCATTCATGTCTATGTAAGTGACCCAACTTCTTTCCTTTTTATGGCTGAGTAATATTCCATTGTGTATATATACCACATCTTCTTTATCCATTCCTCTGTTGATGGACATTCAGGTTGCTTCCATGTCCTGGCTATTGTAAATAGTGGTAAAGTGAACACTGGGTTGCATGTTTCTTTTTGAATTATGATTTTCTCTGAAAGTTAACTTGCCTTTGTAGTCCTCCACTAAGGCTCATTCTGTCAGAATACTTCCCTGAAAGCCATGAGTAGATTCATTGGTCCATTATGGTCCTATAATACCATTGCTTTACTGCCTTCTTTTTGGACTCAGCACATTAATGAAGTCATGTAAGTCTCTATATGTCTCTTAGACTGAAAGCTCCTAGTGGTGGTGGTAGTGGTGTGTGTGGCAGGGAGGAGGGTTAGAATGAATATTTATTCATCATTTTGCTCTTCCCAGTACCCAGCACAGTGCTTAGAGCATGCATGCATGCATGTTCAGTCACTTAAGTCGTGTCCAAGTCTTTGTGACCCTATGGACGGTCGCCCACCAGGCTCCTCGGCCCATGGGATTCTCCAGGCAAGAATACTGGAGTGGGTTGCCATGCCCTCCTCCAGGGGATCTTCCTGACCCAGGAAATGAACCTGAATCCCATGAATCTCTTGCATTGCAGGTGGATTCTTTGCCACCGAGCCACTGGGGAAGCCCATGCTTAGAGTATACCTAATGGTTTTGACTAAATCAGTTACTTGGAGGAGACACCACATTTTGCTCATTCCCTTTTGTACACATGTTGCTTGTAGCTGTTTCTAATTGAAAGGAGAGCATTGATGATGGCTTAAACTTCCTGTAAGGAAATGAGTGGGGAACTACCTCAGCTCCAAGTCAGTTTTGAAAGGCTCTGCTGGCTCAGGGGAAAATGCAGGAACAGACCACTTGATTTCCTCTGCAGGCAGCTGTGGTAGAATAAAATGAACAATGCATTATCTTCCTGATGAGGTTTGGTGGTTTGAGTCCCACCTTTACCACTTACTAATGATATGATTTTAGGTTATTCTCCCAGCTTCGGGTTCCTTGCTGTAAACTTGAGGAAATTTCCTTTTTCACTGACTTAGGGTGAGGACTGAGAGATGAAGTTAGTAAACACTCTTGGTAAACTGTTTTATACGTATCAAGCTATTTATAATTAAGCTACTTAGATGTGTCCATTGTCCTGGCTCATTGAGTGGGAAGCAGAAATGAGACCAATGTAGGTTTATTAATAAATTAGTTCATCAGTCAAAGTAAGGCTGGTCCTACATGGTTGACCCATTCCATCAGATGAGTGTGTGTGCTTTGTGCTAAATCACTTCAGTTGCTTCCATTCTCTTTGCAACCCTATGGACTGTAGCCTCATAAAGTCCTCTGTCCATGGGATTTCCCAGGCAAGAATACTGGAGTGGGTTGCTATACCCTACTCCAGGGGATCTTTCCAACTCAGGGAATGAACTTGCATCTCTTCCATCTCTTGCATTGGCACGCAGGTTCTTTACCTCTAGCACCACCTGGGAAGCCCTCATAGAATTTATGTGACAAACATATTAATATGAAACAGTTATTTGATCCAATAATGAAATACTATTTTTAAAATAATTTTTAAGTATTTATTTATTTTTATTTTTGGTTGCACTAGGTCTTCGTTGCACATAGGATTTCTTTAATTGTGGTGTGCAGGCTTTTTATTGCCGTGTATTCTCTTGTTGAGGAGCATAGGCTCTAGGTGCACAGGCTTCAGGAGTTGTGGCTCATGGGCCCTAGAATGTGGCCTCAGTAGTTGTGGTACATGAACTTAGTTGCTCCATGGCATGTGTCATCTTCCCAGTCCAGGGATTGAACCTATGTCCCCTGCATTAGCAGGGAGGTTCTTAATCCACTGAGCCACCAGAGAAGTCCAATCATGCAATACGTTTAAAAACATATTTTTTCAAAGAAGATATAATTGTTCAAAATGACTAAACTATTTTAGAATGATAGCTATCTCTATGACTTAAAAACAAGATTCCGGTTTTGTCTGCATAAATATTCTCTTCCATATAACAAAATACTACAAACTTAGCAACAAAACATCATACATTTATTATCTCAAAGTTTCTGTGGATCAGGAGTCCAGGCACAGTTTAGTTCGATCCTCTGCTTAGTGTCTCACAAAGCTACAGTTAAGACGTCAGTCAGAACTGGGTTCTCATCAGAGGCTCCACTTAGAAAAGGTCTGCTCTAACGTTTCCTCAGGTTATTGGCAGAATTATTTTCCTTGGGGCTGTAGGATTTATGGCAGTGTAGGAGGGGAAAATGCTTTCCTTGATTCTTAAGATCCCACACTAGGTCTGAAAATTAAACTGATGAAGACAGACTAATGGGAGGAAAGCATATAGATTAAAGGGCTTCCCCTGATAGCTCAGTTGGTAAAGAGTCCGCCTGTAATGCAGGAGACCCTGGTTCAATTCCTGGGTCAGGAAGATCTGCTGGAGAAAGGATAGGCTACCCACTCCAGTATTCTTGGGTTTCCCTTGTGGCTCAGCTGGTAAAGAATCCACCTGCAATGCAGGAGACCTGGGTTCAATCCCTGGGTTGGAAAGAATCCCTGGAGAAGGGAACAGCTACCCACTCCAGTATTCTGGCCTGAAGAATTATAGTCCATGGGGTCACAAAGAGTTGGAGTGAGCGACTTTCACTTTTCACTTTTAGGAAAAGAGGGAAAGTGAGGAGGTCAGAGAGACTTTCTTGTTTCAGTTGTTTTTTTTTTTCAAATTCCTTCATCTTAAACTATTAAATGGCCACAATGCCATATTTCGGGCTAGCTTGTCATGAACTCCATCAGCAGAGTGATTCTTCAAAGTCTGTGGTGGAAAGACACACACACACACTAACAAAATGAGTGCTACATATTTATGTAATCATGTCTACACATGATTACCTAGAGGCTACCACCTTTGTCACACTGGACTGGTTAAAAGCAAGTCACAGATCCTGCTCAGTGTGAAAGGATAACCAAAAGTGTCAGGGAGGAAAAAATTATTTTCCTTCTGCCCTTCTAAGTTCTCAACTGGGGCTCCTGTAACAGAACACGGGTTAACAGGAGGAAAAAACAACAGAAGTTTATTCACATGTACGTCTCATGTATACATAAGAGAAACCCAGGGGAAAACGAGTAACTCTTAGATCTGGCTTAAATACTATCTTTACTGCTGCTACAGCTAAGTCACTTCAGTCATGTCCGACTCTGTGCGACCCCATAGATGGCAGCCGACCAGGCTCCGCCATCCCTGGGATTCTCCAGGCAAGAACACTGGAGTGGGTTGCCATTTCCTTCTCCAATGTGTGAAAGTGAAAAGTGAAAGTGAAGTCGTTCAGTCGTGTCCAACTCGTAGCGACCCCATGGACTGTAGCCCACCAGGCTACTCTGTACATGAGATTTTCTAGGCAAGAGTACTGGAGTGGCTTGCCATTGCCTTCTCCGAAATACTATCTTTAGCTAAATACAAAAGAAAGAGGTGTGTGTGGGGAGACCAATTATGAGGAAATGATATGGAAAAGTAAGGTAAACAAGAGTAAGGCTTGTTATTCAGATTTAAGTCAGTGCCTTCTCCATTAATAAGACTTTCTTGTAATTTAGTCATCCTCTCTTTCTGGTACAGAGAGAAAGATACCCTTACAAATGGAAGAATTCCTTTTTAAATTTAAATATCCCTTCAGTCCAGTTCACTTCAGTCACTCAGTCGTGTCCCACTCTTTGCGATCCCATGAATCACAGCACGCCAGACCTCCCCGTTCATCACCAACTCCCGGAGTTCACTCAAACTCATGTCCATCGAGTCGGTGATGCCATCCAGCCATCTCATTCTCTGTCATCCCCTTCTCCTCCCGCCCCCAATCCCTCCCAGCATCATAGTCTTTTCCAGTGAGTCAACTCGTCGCATGAGGTGGCCAAAGTATTGCAGTTTCAGCTTTAGCATCAGTCTTCCAATGAACACCCAGGATTGATCTCCTGTAGAAAGGACTGGTTGGATCTCCTTGCAGTCCAAGGGACTCTCAAGAGTCTTGTCCAACACCACAGTTCAAAAGCATCAATTCTTCGGCGATCAGCTTTCTTCACAGTCCAACTCTCACATCCATACATGACCACAGGAAAAACCATAGCCTTGACTAGATGGACCTTGGTTGGCAAAGTAATGTCTCTGCTTTTCAATATACTATCTAGGTTGGTCATAACTTTCCTTCCAAGGAGTAAGCGTCTTTTAATTTCATGGCTCCAGTCAGCATCCGCAGTGATTTTGGAGCCCAAAAAATAAAAGTCTGACACCGTTTCCACTGTTTTCCCATCTATCTCCCATGAAGTGATGGGACCAGATGCCATGGTCTTTGTTTTCTGAATGTTGAGCTTCAAGCCAACCTTTTCACTCTCCTCTTTCACTTTCATCAAGAGACTCTTTAGTTCCTCTTCACTTTCTGCCATAAGGGTGGTGTCATCTGCATATCTGATGTTATTGATATTTCTCCTGGCAATCTTGATTCCAGCTTGTGCTTCTTCCAGCCCAGCGTTCCTCATGATGTACTCTGCATATAAGTTAAATAAGCAGGGTGACAATATACAGCCTTGACGTACTCCTTTTCCTATTTGGAACCAGTCTGTTGTTCCATGTCCAGTTCTAACTGTTGCTTCCTGACCTGCATACAGGTTTCTCAAGAGGCAGGTCAGGTGGTCTGGTATTCCCATCTCTTTCAGAATTTTCCACAGTTGATTGAGATCCACACAGTCAAAGGCTTTGGCATAGTCAATGACGCAGAAATAGATGTTTTTCTGGAACTCTTGCTTACAAAAGGGTAATTTCAACTTTGTTTTCAGAGCTTCCCCTGTGTCTGCTGTTGCTCAACATAATCAGGTCAAAATAATCCTTATGGCAAAAAAAGCATATTCTGAGCATGGCATATCCCACCACCCTTTAGTGTAAATACCAGTCAATAGGAATCATGGGAGCATATTGAAGTTCAGCACACTGTGAAACCTATAAAGTATGTCACTCCTTCATTTAACACTAGTGTGTATGTGTGTGTCTCTGTTTATGTGTCTGTGTTTCAAGGGGTTGTTTGGCCCTTGAGAAAAGAGAACTTTTTTTTTCTTGCTCACAGTTGTATCTTAAGCACCTCTAGAACAGTACCTAAGACAGAGGAACTGCTCAATAGATATTTGTGGAAGGAAGAAATTGATGAGCAAATGAATATCCACTATGTGCATGGCACTGACAGTTTTTTGGGCTGTGGCAGTCCATGATATGTTTAGTTTGGAGTATTTTGTACAGCAAAATAGCATCAACCATTATCCTCTTAGTGATAATAAACTCTAAATTGTTGAATGTAAAGCATTTGACAAGAATTATGGGATTATTTTGAACTCAGTGAAGACACATAGCTATTAAATTTCTGAAGCCCAGTGATTTTTATGATGTGAAATTCATGACCATGTCACCTTTCTAAAACTAATTATGAGAAAATAGAACTTTCAAGTTGGAGAATTCTAACATGATTAAAAAAGCACTTGACCCTGCCTCTTCTCCATCAAAACTCTTTTCTTTTTTGTTTGGGACAAATTTTCATCTTAGCCTCTGAAGAGTTATGCCCTGAAGTAACTTGTAATGACTACCATCTGTTAAGGAGAAATCCTTAACATTACAGAACTATATAATTGTTATAGCTTTAGTGTTCTTGGATCCAGAATGCAGAAAAATAGCATTTCATGGCTTCAGCAGATGTTTTTCTTATTTACACTGAAATTCCAGTGTCAAAAAGCTAGTCCTTGCTCCATCCTCCCAAGAATAAAATATTCCATATTCCATCGTGTAGTATGAAGAAAAAAAAGGAAAGAAAGCAGAGTGTTTTAGATGCCAAACAGCATATGGAGAGCTTTGTACACCAGGATGTCTGGGGACATCAGTGACAGGACCCTTCTCACAGCTGTTGGATCCCCTCTGACGAGAAGGCTTTATGGGGAAAAAATAGGCAATCAACATTCTGCAAAGGATGACATTTTCTATTAAATTTTCCCCACTTTTTATATAACACAGCTGCAGCAGCTTTATGTGGCTTTTCCTAATGATACCTCATCTTACGAGCATGTGCAGTTGTGAAACAGTTTGTCAGCGGCTCCCTCTAAATACACAAGGTTTCAGAGCAGTCACTTCCCACTTTACCTGAAAGTCCATAACCCCATCAGCAAAAGCCCAGATGCCTACATTTATGCGTGCCTGTAACAATATAGAACTTTAAAATGAGTCACTGAATAGGAAGGACAGGCTACGTCACAGTGGCTTCCCAATAATATCTTCCTAATGTAGGTAAAGTTGTTCTTCCAAAAAGGTGTGATGTGGGTTGATTCATTGATGATTCTGTACAGTACCATCTATATCTAATCCACAGGTATAGATTCATTAAGGGAAATGAATGAATGGTAGATCAACTTCTCTATATTTCCTTTTAACTAAAAAGAAATGTAACTTTGTAGTTTTCATGTTTATCGAGTTGCTGTTAGTGCAATGGTTATAAATTAGTTTGTCTTCTAAATACTCTCAGCTTGTGCTGATGCCCTTCCTCTAGAGTAAATTCTTATTGTTTTGCAAATGTGTGAAACATTGAATTATACATACTACTGATAAATAAATTTTTAAAATGCTCTTGAAGAAATTGTCCAGATTAATCTAGTCCGAACATGGTGGGATTTGATGTCTCTTATTTAAGTGCTGGTTTTGAACATTAAACATGTATCTCAAACCTCTTATCGAGGGATGATGTGCAGAGGGATGTGGGAGGGGGGTTCAAGATGGGGAACACATGTACACCCGGGGCGGATTCATGTTAATGTATGGCAAAACCAATACAATATTGTAAAATAATTAGCCTCCAATTAAAATAAATAAATTAAAAAAATCAAATGGGCTCAAAAATGAGCAGCAGAAAAAAACAAACAAACAACAAAGATTTCCTGTTCAGAAGAAATTATTTAGTTATTTTTGTATCTGTTGCATGGATCTTAAAATCAATTTCATAAACTCTGGCTCAGTTTTGCAATATTTAAGGTAAAAGATAACAATACATCTCTAGCTTTCTGGTTCAGTTATCATTAAGTATTTTGTTTTCACAGAACACTTCAGGTAACATGGTGACAACAAAAAAGAATAATATAAAGTACTTTAATCTTTAAAAATATTTAAAAAATCTCCAGACTCAAGGAGTTCCCATGATGGTGAAGAAGCAAGAGTCTGAGAGCACCTCCTTTCATAAACACACAAAAATTACTAATATTTACAGAGACACTACTAATGAGAAAAACCATGACCCACCAGAAAAGACCTTCTACAACTAAAGATGTAAAGAAGGAACCACAACAAGATGGGTAAGAGGGGCAAAGTTAGCATATAGTAAAGACCTATATCCCTAGGTGGGGCTTCCCAGGTGACACAGTGGTAAAGAATCTTTCTGCCAATGCAAGAGATACAAGAGATGTAGGCCTGATCCCTGGGTCAGGAAGATGCCCTGGAGTAGGAAATAGCATTTTTTACCTGGAAAATTCCATGGACAGAAGAGCTTGGCAGGCTATAGTCCATGAGATCATAAAGAATTGGACACAACTGAGTGTGAATGTGCACGCGTGCACACACACACACACACACCCAGATGGGGAATCCCAAATGGGAGAATAAGTACAATTGCAGATATTCTGCCCAAGAACTGAGAGGTCTGAACCTCACACAGGGCTCCCCAACCCAGGGGTCCTGCACTGGGAAGATGAGCCCTCAGAATGTTTGGCTTTGAAGACCACTGGGGCTTACTTTCAGGAGACCCAGAGAACTGTGGGAAATAGAGACTCCTCTCTTAGAGGGCATACACAGGATATCCCACATTCTCAGACCCAGAGCAAGAGCTGTAACTTGAAAGGACATTGGCTCATACCCATCTACAGATCTTGGAGAGTCTATTAGACAGGCTGGAGGCAACTGGAACTCACCCTGATGATGTGGACACAAGTGGTTTCTATTTTGTGGAGCTCCTTTTACCACATGTACACTGGTGCTGGCAAGCACCATTTTGGAATCCTCTCTCTACCTTATCGGCTTTGGGGTCCAACCCCATCTCCATCCACCAGACTTCAGTACTGGAATTCCTCAGGCCAAACAACTAGCTAGGCAGTGACACCGCCCTACCTACTTGCAGACAGGTTGCTTTAAGACCCCTTGAACCCATAGCTGTGCTGAACATGGCCCTGTCTACCAGCAGGCCCAAGTCCTGGCTCCACATGTCAAAGTGCAGGCACTAGACATGGAATCCCCTGGGCCCCAGCCCCACCTGCCCAACAGAATGCCAACACCATCTCCGAGATACTTTGGACTCCTCAGCCAGCCACACTGGGTTCCAACCCCATCCATCAGGGGGCTAGTACCAGCTTTGGGCCACCTAAGAACATGCAGCTAGCCATTTCAGGAACCAGACCCACCCACCAGCAGCGTGACACTATATCCAGGAATGCCAACTCTGCAACCACACACCCCAGAACCTGGTTCTGCCCACTGGTGAGGCAGTACAAGCTCAAGGAACTGCTCTAGTGACCCAGCCCTGCCAACCACTGGCCAGTAGTCTCCACACAAGGCAGGGCCTGATGACCAACCACACTGAGGGACTGTAAAACCTACCTGCCTGCCCATAGCAGTCAGCCTGCCACAACAGAGGAACCCACATAACCAATGTAGGGGACACCCCTAGAACTTATCATTCTGGTGAGCAGAGGGGAGTATGCTGCTGGAACACACGGGATGTCTTCTGTAAAAGACTACTTCTCCATACAAGAGACTCACTTAATTTTTAAAAGACATTATTTCCACTATAACCATAAAAAATAAAAAATTTTGTCTACTGGTTTATTGAAAACTCATCTTTCTGTGATTGCTGAGATCTGCTAATATGTCAAAGCTGCACTGAGAAGCAGCATGGTTTTTGGTGTCTGGGCTTCCCTGGTGTCTCAGATGGTAAAGAATCTGCCTGCAATGGGGGAGACCCAGGTTCGATCCCTGGGTCAGGAAGAGAAGGTCCCCTAGAGAAGGAAATGGCAACCCACTCCAGTATTCTTGTCTGGAGAATCCCATGGGCAGAGTAGCCTGGCACGGTACAGTCCATTAGGTTTCAAAGAGTCAGACGTGACTGAGTGACTAACACACACAGAGAAATGAAAATGGTGCCACAGGTGGCACCTGATTCAGAGCTCATATAGCAGTGGCCTCCACTTTAAAAATACTATATCTAACTGACAAACTTATTTGTTACCGTGTTCAGGAGTAAATGAAATGTGGTGAAACTGACTATAAAATATATGAGTATGTTTCAAATAGCATTTTAGAAATAAGTGGTGTTTGCTTTGGTTTTGTTTGTAGACTAGTGTCTCCTTGGGCTTCCCTCATGGCTCAGTAGGTAAAGAATCTGCTTGCAGTGCAAGTGACACAGGAGATGCAGGTTTGATCCCTGAGCTTGGAGGGTTCCTACAGTCCATTAGGTCACAAAGAGTCAGACACCACTGAGCCACTAAGCACACATGCACAGTGTCTCCTCAGATGGCAACGAACAATGACAGAGAAGGAACAGGTCAATGTAAAACCAACTACAAGGTAAAATAGAAAGTGAATGACTAGTTCTTCTCACAATGTTCATCAAAGAAGCATAATAAAGCTTGTGCACATATTGGTGAAAATAAGCCTGTGTCATGAAGCATTGGGAGGGACAATGTTGGTGATAAAGCCGGTAGGGTCAAGTCTTGCTTGAGCCCCAGTGAAGGCAGCACTGTAGGACTTTCCTGGGAGTGGCCCAGGCTCTCTCCAGGGAAGTGCTAGTAAATAATGATTGGAACAGTAGATGAGATCCAAAGGGGGAAGCAAAGAAAGGGGTTGCTATTGTGTAAATATGTAAACCTGAGTGTTTGTAAAATTTGGATAGTATTAGTATAAACCTTCTTTTTCTCTCTTCCAGAGCCAGTCACTGATCACATACACAAATTTGTGTCACTAGCTACACATTGCCTCACTTCTGCTACTTCCCCTCAACCAGGAAATTGTGAGGAAAATGTGCTCCTTGGTCAGTGTTATAAATTCAATCAGAATGGTAGTGATTTTAAGGCACCTCTTTCAGGGCTTCTTATAGCCTGATATAAAAGGGCCCTTTTGATTAGTTCTGTAATTGAACCTTTTGGTTACTTTCTGTCCAGGAATGACAGAGACTGTCCAGTGTGGGGAAGAGAGAAGATCAATGACTTGTGAGCAACCTGCACAATACTTTCAGTTCAGTTCAGTCACTCAGTCGTGTCTGACTCTTTGCGACCCCATGGACTTCAGCAGGCAAGGCTTCCTTGTCCATCACCAACTCCCAGAGCTTGCTCAAACTTATATCCATTGAGTCAGTGACGCCATCCAACCATCTCATCCTCTGTCATACCCTTCTCCTCCTGCCTTCAATCTTTCCCAGCATCAGGGTCTTTTCCAAAGAGTCAGTTCTTCGCATCAGGTGGCCAGAGTATTGGAGTCTCAACTTCAGCATCAGTCCTTCTAATGAATATTCATGATGGATTTCCTTTAGGATTGACTGGTTTGATCCTCTTGCAGTCCAAGGGACTCTCAAGAGTCTTCTCCAATACCACAGTTCACAATTCTTCAGTACTCAGCTTTCTTTATAGTCCAGCTCTCACATCCATATGTGACTACTGGAAAAACCATAGCTTTGACTAGACAGACCTTTGCTGGCAAAGTAGACTCTGCTTTTTAATACACTGTCTAGGTTGGACATAGCTTTTCTTCCAAGGAGCAAGCGTCTTTTCATTTCATGGCTGCAGTCACCACCTGCAGTGATGTTGGAGCCCAAGAAAATAGTCTGTCACTATTTCCATTGTATCCCCATCTATTTGTCATGAAGATATAGGACTGGATGTCATGCTCTTAGTTTTTTGAAAGTTGAGTTTTAAGCCAACTTTTTCACTATCTTCTTTCACTTTTATCAAGAGACTCTAGTTCTTCGCTTTCTGCCATAAGGGTGGTGTCATGTGCATATCTGAGATTATTGATATTTCTCCAGGCAATCTTGATTTCAGCTTCTGCTTCATCCAGCTTGGCATTTCGCATGATGTACTCTGCATATAAGTTAAAAAAGCAGAGTGACAATATACAGCGTTGACGTACTCCTTTCCCAATGTGGAACCACTCTGTTACATGTCCATTTCTAACTTCTTGACCCACATGCAGATTTCTCACAATATTTTGCTCAGGTATAAAATGATATGGCTGGGTTTAATCTGCAAAACCTCTTCCAACTCACGTACTGCCACACTTGTTTCTCTTATTCCACTACTCCAGTATCCACCCAAGGTGCCAATAAAATCAGAGTGCTCACCATAAGTTTAAAACATGCTAGGCTTTCCTGCCCCTTTTGTCTTTTCCCGTATAGTAACTTACACTAGAAAAACCCTCCACATCACCACCTCTCAGACTTAACTATACTTGAAGGCTTATCTCAAACTCCTTATCTATCATGACATCCATTTATGGGGACATTTTTTATTCTTTCTTTGAATTCTCAGAGATATTTTTTTCTAGCTTCCATGACTTTTACGTCTATATCTGTGATATGTGTAAGCATACTTTTCTTATCTTTTAAGCATTGAACATGAGAGTTACCTGATGAGAAGAGGCAACTCATTGGAAAAGACCCTGATGCTAGGAAATACTGAAGGCAGGAGGACAAGGGGAGAACAGAGGATGAGATGGTTGGATGATATCACTGACTCAGTGGACATGAGTTTGAGCAAACCCCAGGTGATGGTCAAGGACAGGGAAGCCTGGTGTGCTGCAGTCCATGGGGTCACAAAGAGTAGGGCATGATTTATCGACTGAACAACAACAATGCAAGTTGCATTTGAAAGTAACATGAAAGTTACTTTCAAGTTTCCAAGTTAACATGGAAGTTATTTTTGAAAACCCTCAGTTATTCAAACACACACAGACTGGGCTACATGCATTTATATGGACTTTGGAGAGAGTAAGTAAAGTTTCAGAGTCATTTGAGTTCACTTTTTGTGTCAATCACATCTCTAGTCCCTGGGGTATTGCATGTTTTATATTCTTGATTTAAATAATAGATTTGAAATAAACAGTGATGGTAAAGTGATCATAATAGCAAACAAACAAACAAAAACCCTCCACAAAAGTCAAACAAAACAATAACAAAGAACTTGTTACCTCACTTAGTCTTTAAAGTTGAAGTTTCTTCTTTTTAACTTGTTTTCTGCTTTGAATCTAAAGGAAAAATTAAGAAAATGATAATTATTGTTGACTATTACATGACTTTTACCGAAATTAATTGTGTCATATGGAGGAGAAGAGAGGGAAAAAAGGACACACTGCAGATTTCAACTAAAGTAGGAATGCCTCTGTAAGCCTAAGCCTTTTTCCTAATTTGCAAAATGGGAATAGTATTATTAATTTACTCACAGGGTGAGTGTGAAAATCTGAGGTAATACACACAAGGATCTCATGGACCAAGATGGTGGCAGTGGTGATAGTGAGAACTGGCTTTATTCTGGATATATTTCAAAGGTAGGGTTATAGAAGTTGAAGGTGTTGTAGTCCTCCTGTTATTCTTCTTTAACATGTATTCAAATTCTTTAAAATACTAGTCATACCTGAGGATTTGAGTAATCAGAGGGTCCAATTGGTGGTCTCAAAGTCTAAGTAAAGCATATAGCTGGTCTGTTTATGGTGGAACAACAATCAACAGTGAATTAACATTTTTTTTTCAAGTGGGAAAATGGCATCATGTGTCTTAGTGTCTTGGGAATCCCATTTTCCTTCTACTTACATTTTATTAACCCTTTAAATTGGATAAGAATTATCTTCACTTTTCTCTTTACAAAGGTCTTCTTCCTTTTAATCCAGGCCATTAATGAGTCTTTGACTTCTGTTAATTTTTGGCTTATCTGTTTAGAGGGAAGGGATCCATTTTTCCAAGCTTATTATCACAAAATCTTCTTATTCACATAGAATGCTCACCTATCAACTCATAAACTCAACAATTCCTCAATCTTCATTTTAATTATATTAAATTAATTTCATCAAAAGTCTACTTAGCATGAAGCCAGGCACTGTATTTTAAGGGTAAATAAGATATGATTCCTTCTCACTAGTAACTTATGATCTCCAGGACAGGTTTAAACTGATCAAAAGCTCTACATTACAATATGGTAATAATGAAGGGCATCTGAGAGGTAAGTTTCACCAGTGGAGAAGGAGGAAAGGGGCCTTCCTAGAAAACAGGAGCAGGAAAAAGACTCAGATCTGTAATGATATATTTTGTCCAAGGAGGGTGGGGAGGAAAGCAGTCCACTGTATTTACTGTGCCATGCCATATGTATAGATGGATGGAGATGAGATTGGAGAAATGATTATGAAGGACCCTAATATTAAATCATTATCTAATTCTGCCAAATTGACTTGCTGAGTTTGCACAGAAGCTAGAATTGCTTATTAGGATGGAGAGTCTTGTGATCATCCAATATCACCTGGGACCTGAGCCTGTTCTTCAATTTTTCCAGCAGTGAATAATGCCAGGGCCCCAGAAACATACCAGATATGCATATTTGTGCAAGAAAAGTCCATTTTGTTTTATCCACATTAAAAAAATTTTCTTTTGAAATAATTATAGACTCATAAGAAGTTGAAAAAAGAGTTACAAAATGTTCCATGTACCCTTTGCCCACCTTCTCTTTCTCTAATGATAGCTTTTTGTAGAGCTTATAGATAGGATAAAGTCCAGCCAGTAAATTAACATCAGTACCTTACAAGAATACAGACCATTTTTAGATTTCACCATCTTTTTAACCTACATTTCCATGTGTTTGTGTGCTTGTGTATTTCTATATAATTGTATCTTATGCCTAATTTGCTATAACTAGTGCTATAATCAAGATACAGAACTCTTCCATCACCAGAAAAGAGCTCCTTCATACTAGCTCTTTGAATTCACACCCACACACTACCCTACTCCTGTCACTGTCACCTGGCAACCACTAAATTGTCCTTCATTTATATAGCTTTTTAGAGACACAGATGTAGAGAGCAGACATGTGGACATGGGCAGGGGGGTGTGGGGGAAGAATTGGGAGAGTAGGATTGACATATATACACTATCATAATTAAAATAGATAGCTAGTGGGAACATGCTGTATAGCACAGGGAGCTCAGTTCTGTATTTTGTGATGACCTAGAGGGGTGGGATGGGGGTGGGGGTGGGAGGCAGGCTCAAGAGGGAGGGGATATATGTATACAGATAGCTGATTAATGTCACTGTACAGCAGAAACTAACACATTGTAAGGCAATTATGCTATAATTTTTTAAAAAATAGAATGTTATATAAATGAAATCATACGTGTATAACTTTTGAGACATTGTTCACTAAGCTTAATGCTCTTGAAGTCCAACAGCTTGGTTCATGCCAGAAGCCCCCTTAGGTCATCATAGTCTAGCTGAAATGACTGCTTCTAACAAGTGTCAACAACTGGAACTCAGTGTCCTCATATTTTCACTTCTCATTCAATTTACTCCTTTATTTTGTAAATATTTATGGAGGTCCCATTATGATCCAGCCACTGTTTAGGCACTAGGGATATGTGAAAGTGAAAGTCACTTAATCATGTCCGACTCTTTGTGACCTCATGGACTATACAGTCCATGGAATTCTCCAGGCCAGAATACTGGAGTGGTTAGCTATTCCCTTCTCCAAGGGGTCTTCCCAACCCAGGGATTGAACCTAGGTCTCTTGCATTGCAGGCTGATTCTTTACGCTGAGCCACAAGGGAAGCCCACATGTATAA
Organism: Moschus berezovskii; assembly: GCF_049115385.1. Classification (NCBI taxonomy): domain Eukaryota; kingdom Metazoa; phylum Chordata; class Mammalia; order Artiodactyla; family Moschidae; genus Moschus; species Moschus berezovskii. The sequence continues at coordinate 41,321,079 of NC_142488.1, read as the reverse complement.
CTTTTGAGACATTGTTTACTAAGCCTAATGCTCTTGAAGTCCAATAAAGTTGTTTCATGTATCATTAGTTCATTCCTTTTTATTACTGAGCAGTATTCCATTGTATGGAGATATCAGAATTTTTTAAACCATTCACTTATTGAAGGGCATTTGGTTTGCTTCTAGTATTTTTGCTATCATGAACAAGTCACTATGGATATTCATGTACAGGGTTTTTTGTAAATATGCATTTTCATTTCTCTAAGATCATGTCTAACAGCCATTGTTGGATCCTCTAAGAACATGTTTAGTTTAATAAAAATGACCAAACTATTATCTAGAGTGGTTGCATCATTTGATGTTCCCACCAGCAATGTATGAGAGATCCAATTCCTTCACATACTTTGCAATATTTGACATTTACCTTTCTTGCCCTATTGCAATGACTATATATTTCTGTACTATATTGAATACAAGCAATGAGACTGGACATCCTTTTCTTATTTCCAATCTTGGGGGAAAACATTGCTTTTCACTTTTAAGTGCGATATTAGGTATAGATTTTTTTTTTGGTAGATTTGCCTTATCAACCCAAGGAAGTTTCCCTCAATTCCTAATTTACTGAGAGGTTTTATTTTTTTTTTTATCATTAATCAGTTTTGAATTTTACCAAATACTTTTCTGTATTGATTGACATGATCAAGGGATTTTCTTCTTTACTTTGTTGATATGGTAGATTATATTGATTAAATTTTAGATGTGAACCAATCTTGCATTCTTGAAATAAACCTCATTTGTGGTATATAATTAATTTTATATATTGGTTGCTTCAGTTTGTTAGTATGTTGTTCGGGATTTTTGCCTGTATATAGTTATGTGAGAAATTTTGTTTCTAAATTCACAAAATTTTTTCTGTAGTTTCTTATATCTATTTTCAAAATATCAAGAAAATCAGAAATATGTTTCCACAGCCACAGCTCAAAAAATTACCTTCTGTTTTGACAAAGTATATTCTAAAAAGCTTAATATGGTCAAACTCTTGGCTTCTATCTTAACTTCCCATACACTTAATTCCCATTGGAAATCTCAGTCAGGAGTATACACTACATTTCTCTAACTAGTTCTTTACATTCAGGAAAAGTTTGAATGTTCTAAGATAGGAATTTCACACTTGGAAAGTCTGTGTTTGCATCTTCTCAACTCATCACCAATATTGCATTGATATTTGTGGTAAGAAGTTAAACTTGCCTGTGTGCTAAATCATTTCAGTCATGTTTGACTCTGTGCCAGTCTATGGACTGTAGCCCGTCAGGCTCCTCTGTCCATGGGATTCTCCAGGCAAGAATACTGGAGTGGGTTGCCATTTCCTTCTCCAGGAGATCTTCCCAACCCAGGGATCAAACCCACATCTCTTAGGTCTCCTGTATTGGCAGGCAGGTTCTTTACTGCTAGCACCACATGGTAAGCCCTAAAGTTGCATGGTTACATCTAAAATTTTTAATGCTTTTAAAATATAATCAAACAATACAATATGATTACACATGATAAAGCTATTTTCTGTCTTCCTTGATTTATCTTGTGTCTTTTAATAGCACCACATCTATAACACAAGGCAGTGCAAAATCCATCAATTTCTTCACATAGATATTGACATATCCACTGGTCCACTTTTGTTGGTATTATAGTCATTAAGAAAAAAGCAACTCTCTTATTTTACATTTATTCATACAAAATTCCAGAAGGTTTTCGATATGTACTTGTACACAGTTAAAAATGATTCCTTCTGTTTTCTTCTATATTTCTAGGTTTTTATGTTTATCTTATTTATCTATATACATTATCTATAACACTTTTTCCTGTGTTTTTTTTAAGGGTCTAGTAATAGCCTCTGAGATTGTTTTGTGACTGTGCTCAGTAAAATATAACCATAGCATCTCAAGACTATAAAATAAGAGATTAGTTTATTCAACTCAAATAAAATTTCAGATTTAGATTTTGGTTAATTGGTTTGCTAAAGGTTGCACAGAGTCAGCATCAGAATCCTAACTAAATACCAACTCTCCCATCTGTCAGAACAGTGTAAGACTTATAGCCCACACCTTAAGCAATGGCAGACTATAAATGTATAGGTCAATCTGAATTTTTGGTACAGATAGAGTGGATTTGGCCTAGTTTAATTTTAAGAAGTGTGAAACCCACATAGAGGGAATATTCTACAAAAATCAGATTTGGGGAGGTCAGTAGTAGAGTCCCACACTTCATATGAAAATAACTCCTGGTGATTCTGATGCTGGTTACCTGAAGACTCACCAAGTGGAACACTACCCTCTACCTGCTGCTGTAACATCTCCTAAAGCACATTGATCCTTATGTGCCCGCTGCTACTGTTAATTTATCAACTATGTGAAAATGAGACCCTGGTTTCGATCTCTAGATCGGAAAAATCCCCTGGAGAAGGGAATGGCTACTCTCTCCAGTATTCTTGCCTGGAGAACTCTATGGACAGTGGAGCCTGGTGGGCTGAAGTCCAACTTCTAAAGCAGGTTGATCCCTATAGGCCTGCTTCTACTGTTAATCTGTCAACTAAGAACCCCTCTTAAATTAGAAAGGAGAGGAAACAGGGAAAGGGAGATCTTTCAGTTGCCCAAAGCTGCTGAACCCTAGATAGGGCAAGTTCAGTGGCTTGTATAAACAGTAAAAATGGCAACCTTAGTATGAAGAAGCTAATTGAATTGACAAAACTAAATCCCTAGGAGCTTTTCTGAAAAATGTAGATATAAGAGAAAAAGTTTCACTGGCAGACTGAGGTCAGACTAGCAAAGTATCTTAAAAATATAAGACTGTTGTGAAAATGACTTTATCTTTGTTGTAAAATTGTCAGTTTCAGAACTGTTTCTTTTTCATCTTTGTATCCTTTACAGAATTTTGTACACAGCAAACAGTCAATAGTACTTGTTGAAAAGGTATCCCATAATGAATTCACCTATTTAACTCTCAAAGGTCACTCTATATATACTGTAGTAAAGTTAATGTGATTCTATTATTTTCTATCAACTTCACTACTTGTTATTTTGCAAATCTTTTAGGCGTTTGTATGTAGAATATGGTAGTTAATAGAATGGGCTTTGGAATATCAGCTCTATACCTTTTCAGTTGTGTGAACTTGGGAAAGTTACTTCATCATTCTGTGTCTCAGTTTCCCAATTTTTAGACTAAATATAACAATATTAATTCCTTCAAAGGGCTGTTGGAAGGATAAATGACATAAGGCATATAAAGTACTTAGCACATGGCTGGCACAGAGAGTATGTGCTGATTAAATGTTTACAAGATAAATGATCTAAAATCAATAATTGAGTCATTTACCTAACAGATGTTATGTACCAAGCACTGTGCTTATTGGGAGTTAGGACAGAGTTTCTGTAACTTTCTCAGTTCACAGAACCTTCAGTGTCACAGTGAATTTTTCACAGAAACTCTATGCCAAAAGAAATACCTAACAGTTCCACTTATTAAGTAGTTTGAACTTGTGCTTAGTCACTCATGTCCGACTGTTTGCAACCCCATGGACTATAGCCCACAAGGCTCCTCTGTCCACTGGGATTCTCCAGGCAAGAATATTGGAGTAGGTTGCCATGCCCTCCTCCAGGGGATCTTCCCAACCCAGGGATCGAACCCAGGTCTCCCACATTGCAGGCAGATTCTTGACTGACTGAGCTACCAGGGAAGATCAAGATCCAAGCAATTTAACAGCAGTTTATGCTGTGTCAGTCCTAAAGGAAATCAATCCTGAATATTCATTGGAAAGACTGATGTTCATGAAGCTAAAGCTCCAATACTTTGGTCATCTGATGTGAAGAGCTGACACATTAGAAAAGACCCTGATGCTGGGAAAGACTGAAGTCAGGAGGAGAAGGGGATGATAGAGGATGAGATGGTTAGATGGCATCACCGACCCAATGGACATGAGTTTGAGCAAGCTCCCAGAGATGGTGAAGGACAGGGAAGCCTGGCATGCTAGAGTCCATGGGATCGTAAAGAGTCGCAGATGACTGAGTGAATGAACAACAACAACAATTGTTGTTCTTAAAAATTTATATTATCCCATGCTACCCAGTTGTTGAAGTACTTTGAGTCACCTTGGTATATGGTTTGGAAATCATGGAGTTAAGGATACAAAAATAAATAAAGTATGGCTCCTTCTCTAAAGGCATTTTCAAATTTAGTATTGTAAACACTTGTAAACAACTTAATGAAATATTACAAATGCTTTACTGAAGTATTGCCAAGATCTGTAGGGGACATAAAGGAAGTTGGGGTATGTAAGACATCATAAAGGAAGGATTATTTGACTAATGATTCAAGATTGAGTAGAAGATAACCAGACAGAGAAAAAAGAATGGCAGAGAGAAGAAAAAGAAAGGCAGTGTCTGTAAAGAGCCTGATGTACAAATGTTAGTAAAAATTCAGAAGTGGTAACTTTGTCTGTTGGTAAGGATTATAAAAAGAGAAAATTAAGAATAAACATAAAATTGTGGCATCCATGGAGGTGCACAAAGAAGTTGATTTGCAAGAGAGAACCTTCTAGAAGGAGTGCTATGAGCTGATAGCCCCCAGCTGCTGCACTTTTGGGATCTGTTGCAGCATTCCTATAGAGACCACACCCTCCCCAGGCTGTTCCCACCAAGGACCAATCACAGTGGGGTATCAAAGCTGGACAATTCTGCTGGACACTGAACTTCTCTGATAGGCAGTCTTTGTTCCAGGGCTTCCCATGTGCCCCTTCAAGACTGCTGCAGTCTGAGATTCCTCCTACCCAATCTTCCTTCCTCCTTTCTCTTCTTAAACAGTCATCAGATCCACCCTGCAGTCTGAAGACTCTCCTGGCCTCTCCTCTTTCCTGCTCCCTACTCATTTATCATCACAGGCATTTTCCCCCTAATATATGTCTTGTGCTTATAACTCAGTCTTGGTGCTTGTTTTCTGGAGGATCTGAACCCAGTGCTAAAACTGAAGTTTTCAAAAATATATGATTTTCGTTGAAAGATATTGAACCATAATACCCAGAACTATAGTTGAGATGTCGACAGAAAGAAAGTGAAAGTGAAAGTCCCTGAGTCATGTCCAACTCTTTGCGACTCTATGGACTGTATGAAAGTGAAAGTCACTCAGTTGTGCCCAACTCTTTGTGACCCCATGGACTATACAGTCCATGGAATTCTCCAGGCCAGAATACTGGAGTGGCTAGCTATTCCCTTCTCCAAGGGGTCTTCCCAACCCAGGTCTCCCACATTGCAGGCAGATCCTTTACCAACTGAGCCACCAGAGAAGCCCAAGATGTTGACAAGAAGGAATCAATTATAGAAGTTCTTTCAGTTTAGTCTTTGCTCTACAATGAAGCCATATTGGGAGCCATAGTGGTAGGTGGGAAATAGGTTTAAGAGACTTCCCTGTCACATGTGTTGGGAAATTGGGAAGTTCTTCTTTTAGATAATCCAGGTCAAGGACTTTTTTCATATTTATTTCTGTTTATTTATTTGGCCATGTTTATTTATTGGTCATTTATTTGGTCTTGGTTGTGGCACAAGGGATCTTGAATATTCATTGCAGCATGTGGGATCTTTAGTTTTGGCATGTGAGATCTAGTTCCCTGACCAGGGACTGCACCCAGGCCCCTTGCATTGGGAGCACAGAGTCTTAACTACTGGACCACCAGGGGAGTCCCAGGGCAAGGATTTTGATAGAAGTTGTTTAAAGTTTTCCCTGCCAGAAGCAGGGAGTTACTTTGCTGAGTTACTTTGCTTCTCTAGGAAGCCTCAACTACCTCACGAGGTAGGTATTTAATCAGGAAAGCAGGTCTAGGAAATAAGCTGGATGGGCAAAGCATGTGAGACAGGGAGGGTTAGAGATACGTGAAAAAGACATATGAGAAACATTCTTCATGTGAGGCTACTGAGTTTAAAACTTACTCAGGAAATGAGGTGCCTCCAAAGGTTTAGAGGTAAAGTAGTGATATTTTCTTACCTGGATGGGTCTAATATCCCTGGTGGCTCAGACAGAAAAGAATCTGCCCGCAATGCGGGAGACCTGGGTTCAATCCCTGGGTTGGGAAGATCCTCTGGAGAAGGAAATGGCAACCCACTCCAGTATTCTTGCCTGGAGAATCCCGTGGACAGAGGAGCCTGGTGGGCTACAATCCACGAAGTCACAAAGAGTTGGACACAACTGAGCAACTAACACACATAGATGGGTCTAATGATATCCAGGGATTTAAGTGTAGTCAGGTCATGGATTAGAAGGAAAGCCTGATTGGAGTAGTGGAAATCCAGTGTGTGTTGGGACATATTGGCTTTGAGGCCCAAGTGAAGTGCTTTTCATTTCTAGCAGGCAGAACTGTTTGTTTCATTCCTTGGGCACGAAGAAGGAGGCTCTTTGACTTTATTGTATTGGCAAGGTGCCTGAAGAATAATGCTATGCTCATCTCTCCTTGCTTGCTTGTCACAATGAATAGCAGCATGATTGATGCAAAGATGCAAACAGTCACTGCTAGAGGATGTCAACTTTCTTTAATGGCAAAGGTCTTAGAAATTTATGAAGATGGTTACATGAAGCAGGAAATGGCACAGCATTGCCTCGGATAGAGGTCCAACATCCTAGGACCTCCATCTTGCCTGTCATTCTAGAGATGGCCTCTAGGTCAGACAGCACTCCAGATGTGTTCCACATGTGTACGGACTGTAGCTGAACCCTTAGAGATGCTGGGGAATCCCATTATTTTTGTCCAAGTCAATTCATTCTCCCATTCTTTTAGATAATTATTATTAATCTCATGCCTTTTTCTCTTTCCACAACCACCCATATCTCCTTCACTTTCTCATGATCAATGGATGGTGTTTATTTCACTGAGAAAATAGAAATAGTCAAAATGGAAGGTTCATATCTTTCTACCAAAGTCATCTTCAGTCTGCTGTATCTGTACCATTACTCTGTGCTTTCCCCTGTGTGACAACAAATGAGCTCTTTATCCACTTCATTTCAGTTCCATTCTGTCGCTCAGTCATGTCTGACTCTTTGCGACCCCATAAATCGCAGCACGCCAGTCCTCCCTGTCCAGCACCAACTCCCGGAGTTCACTCAAACTCACCTCCATTGAGTCGGTGATGCTATCCAGCCATCTCATTCTCTGTCGTCCCCTTCTCTTCCTGCCCCCAATCCCTCCCAGCATCAGAGTCTTTTCCAGTGAGTCAACTCTTCTCATTAGGTGGCCAAAGTACTGGAGCTTCAACTTTAGCATCAGTCCTTCCAATGAACACCCAGGACTGATCTCCTTTAGAATGGACTGGTTGGATCTCCTGCTAAATCCTCCCTGTACATGTGGTCCTATTCTTGACTTCTGACTCAAGGCCATTGTTCAAGAATTTGTCCTCCTCTTTCTCTTCTCTCTTTAATTTTTCCCTCAGCACTGAATCTGTCCTCTCAGCATGAAGAGAGACAATAATATTTCACTCCCTTCATCTCACATTTCCTTCTGACTACTGTACCATTTCTCCTTTGCATTTTAACAACCATTGTTTCTCATTTGTGTTTTCTCTTATTTTCTCTTGAGCCCACTCTGATCAGGCTTTCACTTCTACCAGTCTACCCAGACTTCTTTACAAGGCCACCAGTGACCTTCAAGTTGCCAAATCCAGTGATTATTTCTTGGTTTTCACTGATTGGATCTGTCTTCTGCATATAACTCAGTTGATCACTCTCCTTTTTAGACTATGTTCTTCATTTTATTTCTGGGTCATCATTCTCTTGGGTCTCCTTCTCCGGTGGTGTTAAATAAAATAACATCCTCTACTGTAATTGTCTATTCCTTTAAACTCCCCTAGTGGCTCAGAGGGTAAAGAATCTGCCTGCAATGCAGGAGACCCGGGTTCGATCCCTGGGTTGGGAAGATACCTTGGAGAAGGGAATGGCAACCTACTCCAGTATTCTTGCCTGGAGAATTCCATGGACAGAGGAGCCTGGTGGGCTATAGTCCATAGGGTCCCAAAGAGTCAAACACAACTGAGTGACTAACACTTTAAACTACTTCATACCGTGAAGTACACCATGGCATATTACATACATATTTGTTTATTTGTTATCTGTCCTTTCTGATTTTAAAATATCTAAAGGACTTCCGTGGTAGCTCAGTGGTAAAGAATCAGCCTGCCAATGCAGGAGACGTGGGTTCGATCCCTGATCCTGGAAGATCCCACATGCTGTGGGGCAACTAAACCCGTGTGCCACAACTATTGAACCTATGCTCTAGAGCCCGGGAGCCACAACCACTGAGCTCACATGCTGCAACTACTGAAGTCCATGCACCTAGAGCCTGTGCTTCACAACAAAAGAAGCCATCACAATGAGAAACTCCTGCACTACAACTAGAGAATAGCCCCCACTCACCACAACTAGAGAAAAGCCCATGCAGCAGCAAAGACCCAGCACAATCAATAAAAACATAAATAAATTTTAGAAAACAAAATATCTAAAGTGTAAACTCCCTGAAAACAGCAATGTGTGCATCATTTACTGCTATATTCCTAGCTCTTAGAACAGTACCAGCCATGTAGTCCATGCCACATAAATATTTGTTGAACAAATTGATGAAAATAGCTCCAGTATAAACCTGAAGATTTTCTTCAAGTCTATATACAATGTGTGCCATTTCCTTAGGACCATCCCTCCAGATTTAGGACCTCCCTCCCCTTAGGCTGTATTCCTGACTGAGTTCCTTTCCTGTACTGTCTGAAAGAGAAGCAAATGTCATCTCGACATGCTTAGGAGTCAAATAGCCAGAAATTTGGGATTTAAAATGTTCATAAAATTCTTGTTTTATGAAAAAATGAGTTTTGAAAGTCAACTTTTAAGTTAAAAAATCCGCTATAGTCAAAAATACCCTTGAAAGATCTTTAAATCAACTAGAAGTTATGATACAGCTGCTTTTTTACCTTTATAGGTAATGTTATGAACACAAGAGTTTGCAAGTTACTGGAATATATTAAAGAAAAGAACAGAATGAGAATGTTCAGATTCTGACATCCAAGTTAAATTTTCTTTAAAATAAATATCAATTGCTCACTGCAAATAAGAGATCAATGGAGATTTCTGATGCTTCCACATTTCCTGCAGATTTTACTCCTTTATATCATAATATCAAGCCTCCACCACCTTAATAAAGAATATTAGATTTGTGTATTGTTGTGGGGACTACAAAAGATACATTTAGACGAGTACCTGACACAAGGTCTGGCACGTGGTAGGTGCTGGGAAAACTTTTGGCTAGATGTGAATCTAAGTCTTCTGTGATCAGAGCTGCAGAAAAATGTAGAGAAGAAGCAAAGCTTTTTTTGTGCATGAGTGTGCTCAGCCGTGTCCAACTCTTTGTGACCCCATGGATTGTAGCCAGCCAGGCTTCTCTGTCCACGGAATTTTCCAGGCAAGAATACTGGAGTGGGTTGCCATGCCCTCCTTCAGGGGATCTTCCTGACCCAGGGATCAAACCTGCATCTCCTGCATTTGAGGTTGATTCTTTATCACTGAAACACCAGGGAAGCCCCAAAAATAGGTTTATGAGAAATCAGATACAAGCATGGAGGCTTCATGGCTCAATCCACAGTTAGGTCAAGATTGTAATAATAATGCAAAGCAGAATGTTGATCTCCCCCAAAAATAAGGGGAAAGGAAATGTACTAACTAGGGGTTGTGTTTGAAAACTGAGGTAAAGGAGGCATGTCTAAGCACTGAATACTCATCTTCAATATAAGAAAGCAATAGATAATATAAAAAACAGAAAAAAATAACAGCAGGGGTATTATATGCTGCTGCTGCTAAGTTACTTCAGTCATGTCCAGCTCTTTGCCACTCTAAGGACCATAGCCTACCAGGCTCCTCTGTCCATAGGATTTTTCAGACAAGAATCCTGGAGTGGATAGCCATGCCCATGCCCTCCTCCAGGGGATCTTCCTGACCTAAGGATCAAACTGCATTAGCAGGCAGGTTCTTTACTACTAGCAAAACCTGGGATGCCCAGGGGTGTTACACACCAAAATCAAAAGTGCCAGAGTAGCTGGAAATGGCTGTCTCCTAAGGGTGGTAATGAGCTTGTGAGGGAGAGGAAAGGACCTGCTCTTTTTAAATAATCCTTATAATAATGTGTGTCTTTTAAAACACCGTATGTGTACAATTGGATACAAATGTTTAAGATAATTTTATGTACACCCAAATGATTTTAAATGCCTACTTATGGCACTTCCTGTGAACAATTTGTAGAAATTAGATGACCTCTTTTATTCCATTTCTTTGTAATTAATTAAGTAATCTTTGCATGTACCAAGGGCATGATACATTACTTACCCACTGGAGTGTATTGTGCCTGCTATGAAAGTCTTTATGAAAACGAGGGTAGAAAATTACGCCTTTAAATTACAAAGACTTCAGATGATTATGGTTAGAAAATAAGCCCACTTATGGGGATGTTAGCAGAGAGGGCTGTTTTTTCTTCATAATCAACTGGAGACTGACAGTATTATCAGTGTGTGGTGGATGACTGTGTTTGATTAACTTCATGGATATAATGGCAGAATTTCTTTTTGTCCCAAATAAATGACTCAAGTAAAACAGATCAATAAATATCAGTGAATTTCTCTTTGACCATTGTGTACTCAATTATACTCAGCAGTTTGGCTCATGTTTTACTGGAATTTCAATACCATTTATTGCTTATACTGAATCATGCTCAGTTCAGTTGTTCAATTGTGTCCGACTCTTTGGAACTCCATGGACCACAGCACGCCAGGCCTCCCTGTCCATCACCAACACCTAGAGTTTACTTACTCGTTTCCATTGAGTCGGTGATGCGATCCAATCATCTCATCTTCGGTCATCCCCTTCTCCTCCTACCTTCAATCTTTCCCAGCATCAGGGTCTTTTCACATCAGGGGGCCAAAGTAATGGAGTTTCAGCTTCAGCATCAGTCCTTCCAATGAATATTCAGGAAGGATCTCCTTTAGGATGGACTAGTTGGATCTCCTTGCGGTCCAAGGGACTCTCAAGAGTCTTCTCCAACACCACAGTTCAAAAGCATCAATTCTTCAGCACTCAGCTTTCTTTATAGTCCAACTCTCACATCCATACATGACTCCTGGAAAAACCATAGTTTTGACTAGATGGACCTTTATTGGCAAAGTAATGTCTCTGTGTTTTAATATGCTGTCTAGATTGGTTGTAACTTTTCTTCCAAGGAGCAAGCATCTTTTAATTTCATGGCTGCAGTCACCATCTGCAGTGATTTTGGAGTCCCCCAAAATAGTCTCTCAATGTTTCCATTGTTTCCCTATCTGTTTGCCATGAAGTGATGAGACCAGATGCCATGATCTTAGTTTTCTGAATGTTGAACTTTAAGCCAAGTTTTTCAGTCTCCTCTTTCACTTTCATCAAGAGGCTATTTAGTTCACTGAATTGTATGTGCAATATGGAATAAAAAATTTTAATATTCAAGTTTACAAAGTAGATTTTCCAAATCTTAGAAAAACGTATTTATCACGTGCCATTCTTTAGCATAAGCTATACTCTTCTCTTCTCTGAGTTAATTTTAATGTGTTGAAAACATTACTTGATTTTCATTATTAATATTTCATATATGAGAGAAATGCATTTCCTTGACAAATTGTAAATATTGGTGAATTTAGTAACTTGAATGAAGCTTCTTTGAGTCACTGAGGGAATTATGTTTAAGACACCTAGTTTTCCCCCACTTTGCTATTACCTTGAGCATTACAGATATGAATTAACCTAATTCTTGCCCTAGGTGTGTATTCTGAATAGAAGGATTAAATCTGTAACGTATATATATATATATATATGCTTACATATGATAAATAATTTTGTACCTCAAGAAAAGTAAATATAAACTACTTTGGGAGTTCAGTCACTTCCAAAGTGATAGTTGAATCAGATCTTTTTTTTTAAATTGAAAGCTAATTACTTTACAATATTGTGGTGGTTTTTGCCATACATTGACATGAATCATCCACGGGTGCACATGTGTCCCCCATCCCGAACCCCTCTCCCACTCCCTCCCAATCCCATCCCTCTGGTTGTCTAAGAGCACCAGCTTTGAGTGCCCTATTCCATGCATTGAACTTGGACTGGTCATCTATTTCACATATGGTAATATAAATGTATCAATGTTATTCTCTCAAATCATCCCACCCTCGCCTTCTCCCATAGTCCAAAAGTCTGTTCTTTATATCTGTGTCTTTTTTGCTGTCTTGCATATAGGGTTGTCGTTACCGCTTTTCTAAATTCCATAAATATGTGTTAATATACTGTATTGGTATTTTTCTTTCTGACTTACTTCACTCTGTATAATAGTCTCCAGTTTCATTCACCTCATTAGAACTGATTCAAATGTGTTCTTTTTAATAGCTGAGTAATATTATATCGTGTATATGTACCACAGCTTTCTTATCCATTTGTCTGCAGATGGGCATCTAGGTTGCTTCCATGTCTTGGCTATTCTAAACAGTGATGTAATGAACATTGGGCTACACATGTTTCTTTCAATTCTAGTTTCCTCAGTATGTATGCCCAGCAGTGGGATTGCTGGGTCATATGGCAGTTCTATTTCCAGTTTTTTAAGGGATCTCCACACTGTTCTCCATAGTGGTTGTACTAGTTTGCATTCCCACCAACAGTGTAAGAGGGCTCCCTTTTCTCCACACCTTCTCCAGCATTTATTGTTTATAGACATTTTGAAAGCAGCCATTCTGACCAGTGTGAGATGGTACTTCATTGTGGTTTTGTGTTGCACTTCTCTGATAATGAGTGATGTTGAACATTTTTTCATGTGTTTGTTAGCCATCTGTATGTCTTCTTTGGAGAAATGTCTGTTTAGTTCTTTGACCCATTTTTTGGTTGAGATTTTTATTTTTCTGGTATTGGGCTACATGAGCTGCCTATATAATTTTGAGATCAATTCTTTGTCAGTTCCTTCATTTGCTATTATTTTCTCCCATTCTGAAGGCTGTCTTTTCACCTTGCTTATTGTTTCCTTCATTGTGCAAGAGCTTTTAAGTTTAATTAGGTCCCATTTGTTTATTTTTGCTTTTATTTCCATTACTCTGGGAAGTGGGTCATGGACGATCTTGTGATTTATGTCAGAGAGTGTTTTGCCTGTGTTTTCTTCTAGGAGTTTTATAGTTTCTGGTCTTACACTTAGATCTTTAATCCATTATGAGTTTATTTTCGTGTATGGTGTTAGAAAGTGTTCTAGTTTCATTCTTTTACAGGTAGTTGACCAGTTTTCCCCACACCACTTGTTAAAGAGAATGTCTTTTCTCCATTGTATATTTTTGCCTTCTTTGTCAAAGATAAGGTGTCCATAGGTGAGTGGATTTATCTCTGGGCTTTCTATTTTGTTCCATTGATCTATATTTCTGTCTTTGTGCCAGTACGATACTGTCTTAATGATGGTAGCTTTGTAGTATAGACTGAAGTCAGGAAAGTTGATTACTCCAGTTCCTTTATTCTTTCTCAAGATTACTTTGGCTATTACTTTGGCTATTTTTAGTATTTCCATACAAACTGTGAAATTATTTTTTCTAGTTCTGTGAAAAATACTGTTGGTAGTGAAAGGTTGTTATTGAGCCATGAAAGATAATGAGATTCTTGGCCTCCGGAGGAAAGGAATTCAATCTGGGGCCAATGACAAGGCTTGATCACTCAAAGCTTTTGTGTAATAAAGCGTTCCGTTCTGTTCCATCGCTCAGGCGTGTCCGACTCTTTGCGACCCCGTGAACTGTAGCCTACCAGGCTTCTCCGTCCATGGGATTCTCCAGGCAAGAATACTGGAGTGGTTTACCATTTCCTTCTCCAGGGGATCTTCCTGACCCAGGGATCAAACCCGGGTCTCCCGCATTGGAGGCAGACGCTTTAACCTCTGAGCCACCAGGGAAGCCCATATTCAAGTATAAAAGAGATAGAGAAAGCTTCTGACATAGACATCAGAAGGGGACAGAAAGAGTGCCCACCTGCTAGTCTTCAGCTGGATGTTTTATATCTGTTAGAAAACTATTAATCCGATAAGAGAGACACCCCAAGGCTAACAGAGTCTTACCAGGCTCCTCTTCCACAATATACATTTTTGAGATAGGATGGCACGAGGTGTATCATTCCCCAGCCATAAAACAATTGATATAAATACTGGTTTGGTGAGCTATTATCAGCACAAGGTTTGAGAAAAGAAAAAAAAATGTTAGTCTTAGGTGGAACCACTTTGAAGAAAGGCAAATTCCAAAGCAAATACATAGCTTCATTAACAAATCTTAAGAAAAACATTTCCATAAGAAAAACACATTGGTTAGCTCAAAGTTTGAGAAAAGTTAAGGTCAGGAGGAACCAAGTGTTGTCATAGAAACACAAAATATAAGAGAAAAAAATCTGACATTCACAGCCTATTTCCTCCATTTGGAAACTCCTGGCCTTGCTACCTGTTACCCACTCAGTAGCTTGATAGGAATTACATTGAATCTATAGATTACTTTGGGTTGTATACTCATTTTCACTATACTGATTCCTCCAATCCATGAACATTATATATTTCTCCATCTACTTGTGTCATCTTTGATTTCTTTCATCAGTATTTTATAGTTTTCTATATATAGGTCTTTGGTTTCTTTAGGTAGATTTATTCCTAAGTATCGGAGAAGGCAATAGCAAGCCACTCCAGTACTCTTGCCTAGAAAATCCCATGGATGGAGGAGCCTGGTAGGCTGCAGTCCGTGGGGTCGCTACAAGTCAGACATGACTGAGCGACTTCACTTTCACTTTTCACTTTCATACATTGGAGAAGGAAATGGCAACCCACTCCAGTGTTCTTGCCTGGAGAATCCCAGGGATGGGGGAGCCTGGTGGGCTGCTGTCTATGGGGTCGCACAGAGTCAGACACGACTGAAGTGACTTAGCAGCAGCAGCACTCCTAAGTATTTTATTCTTTTTGTTGCTGTGGTGAATGGTTTTGTTTCCTTAATTTCTTTTTCTGTTTTCTCATTGTTAGTGTATAGGAATACAAGGGATTTCTGTATACTAAGTTTATATCCTGCAACTTTACTATATTCATTGATTAGCTCTAGTAATTTTCTGGTGGTGTCTTTTGGGTTTTCTATGTAGAGAAACATTTCATCTGCAAACAGTGAAAGTTTTACTTCTTCTTTTCCAATCTGGATTCCTTTTATTTCTTTTTCTGCTCTCGTTGCTGTGGCTAAAACTTCCAGAACTGTGTTGAATAGTATTGGTGAGAGTGGGCACCCTTGTCTTGTTCTTGCCTTTAGGGGAAATGCTTTCAATTTTTCACCATTGAGGATAATGTTTGCTGTGGGTTTATCATATATGGATTTTATTATGTTGAGGTATGTTCCTTCTAGTCCTGCTTTCTGGAGGGTTTTTATCATAAATGGGTGGTGAATTTTGTCAGAGGCTTCGTCTGCATCTACTGAGATAACCATATGGTTTTTTATCTTTCAATTTGTTTATGTGGTGTATCACATTGATTGTTTTGTGAATATTGAAGAATCCTTGCATCCCTGGGATAAAGCCCACTTGATCATGATGTATGATCTTTTTAATATGTTGTTGGATTCTGTTTGTTAGAATTTTGTTTAGGATTTTTGCATCTATGTTCATCAGTGATGTTGGCCTGTAGTTTTCTTTTCTTGTGGCATCTTTGTCTGGTTTTGGTATTAGGGTGATAGTGGCCTCATTGAATGAGTTTGGGAGTTTAACTTCCTCTACAATTTTCTGGAAAAGTTTGAGTAGGATAGGTGTTAGCTCTTCTCTAAATTTTGGTAGATTTCAGCTGTGAAGCCATCTGGTCTTGGGCTTTTGTTTGTTGGAAGATTTTTTATTACAGTTTCTATTTCCATGCTTGTGATGGGTCTGTTAAGATTTTCCATTTCTTCCTGGTTCAGTTTTGGAAGGTTACACTTTTCTAAGAGTTCATCCATTTCTTCCAAGTTGTCCATTTCATTGGCATATAGTTGCTGATAGTAGTCTCATATTCCTTTATATTTCTCTGTTGTCTGTTGTGATTTCTTCATTTTCATTTCTAATTTTGTTGATTTGATTCTTCTCCCTTTTATTTTTCTTGGTGAGTCTGGCTAATGGTTTTTCTATTTTATTTAACTTCTTGAAGAACCAGCTTTTAGTTTTGTTGATTGTTGCTATAAGCTCCTTTGTTTTCTTTTCATTTATTTCTGCCCTAATTTTTATGATTTCTTTCCTTCTATTAACCCTGAAGTTCTTCATTTCTTCTTTTTCTAGTTGCTTTAGGTGTCAAGTTAGGTTATATATTTGATTTTTTTCTTGTTTCTTGATGTAAGCTTGTATTGCTATGAACTTTCCCCTTAGCACTACTTTTACTGAATCCCATAGGCTTTGGGTTGTTGTGTTTTTACTTTTATTCATTTCTATGCATATTTTGATTTCTTTTTTATTTCTTCCATGATTTGTTGGTTATTCAGAAGCGTGTTGTTTAGACTCCATATGTTTGTATTTTTAATAGTTTTTTTCCCTGTAGTTGAAATCTAATCTTACCACATTGTGATCAAGAAAGATGCTTGAAATGATTTCTTTTTTCAGAAAAGATGTTTGAAATGATTTCTTTCTTCCTTTTTTTTTTTTTTTTTTGAGTTTACCAAGGCTAGATGGCCCAGCATGTGATCTGTCCTGGAGAATGTCCCATGTGCACTTGAGAAAAAGGTGAAATTCATTGTTTTGAGGTGAAATGTCTTATATATATCAATTAGGTCTAAATGGTCCATTGTATCATTTAAAGCTTGTGTTTCCTTGCTAATTTTCTGTTTGGTTGATCTATCCATAAGTATGAGTAGGGTATTAAAATCTCCCACTATTATTGTGTTACTGTTATTTTCCCCTTTCATATTCGTTAGCATTTGCCATACGTATTAAGGTGCTCCTATGTTGGGTGCATATATATTTATAACTGTTATACCTTCTTTTGGATTGATCCTTTGATCATTATGTAGTGTCCGTCTTTGTCTCTTTTCACGGCCTTTATTTCAAAGTCTATTTTATCTGATATGAGTATTGCTACTCCTGTTTTCTTTTGGTCTCCATTTGCATGAAATATCTTTTCTCCAGCCCTTCACTTTCAGTCTGTATGTGTCCCTTGGTTTAAGGTGGGTCTCTTGTACACAGGATATATAAGGGTCTTGTTTTTATATCCATTCAGCCAATCTTTGTCTTTTGGTTGGGGCATTCAACCATTTACATTTAAGGCAATTATTGATAAGTATGATCTTGTTGCCATTTACTTTGTTGTTTTGGATTTGAGTTTATAAACATTTTCTGTGTTTCCTCTGTAGAGAAGATCCTTTAGCATTTGTTGAAGAGCTGGTTTGGTGGTGCTGAATTCTCTCAGCTTTTTCTTGTCTGTAAAGCTTTTGATTTCTCCATCATATTTGAATGAGATCCGTGGTGGGTATAATCTGTGTTGTAGCTTTTTCTCTTTCATCACTTTAAATATGTCCTGTCATTGCCTTTTGGCCTGAGAGTTTCTATTGAAAGATCAGCTGTTATCCTTATGTAGATTCCCTTCTGTGTTATTCGTTTCTTTTCCCTTGCTGCTTTTAATATTTGCTGCTTGTGTTTTATCTTCATTAGTTTGATTAACATGTGTCTTGGGGTGTTTCAGCTTGGGTTTATCCTGTTTGGGACTCTCTGGGTTTCTTGGACATGGGTGGCTACTTCCTTCTCCCTTTTAGGGAAGTTTTCAACTGTTATCTCCTCAAGTATTCTCTCATGCCCTTTCTTTTTTTGGTCTTCTTCTTCTGGGACTCCTATGATGAGAACATTGGGGCATTTAACCTTGTCCCAGAGGTGTCTGAGGTTTTCCTCATTTATTTTAATTCTTTTTTCCTCTCTGCTTCATTTGTTTCCACAATTCTATCTTCCACCTCACTTATCCTATCTTCTGCCTCAGTTATTCTACTGTTGGATTCCTCCAGAATGCTTTTGATCTCAGTTATTGCATTATTCATTATTGATTGACTCTTCTTTATTTCCTCTAGGCCCTTGTTAAACATTTCTTGCATCTTCTCAATCCTTGTCTCCAGGCTATTTATCTGTAACTCCATTTTGTTTCCAAGATTTTGGATCATCTTTACTATCATTATTCTGAATTCTTTTTCAGGTAGACTCCCTATCTCTTCCTCTTTTGGGGGGGGTGGGGGTTGGTGGGCATTTATCATATTCTTTTACTTGCTGACTACTCTGCCTTTATGTTTTGTTTAGATTGCTATGTTTGGGGTACCCTTTCTGAAGGCTGGAAGTGTGTTGTTGCTCTTTATTGTGGGGCCTGCTCCCTGTGGGTGGGGTTGGACTAGTGGCTTGTCAAGGTTTCCTGGTTAGGGGAGTTTGAGTCTGTGTTCTGGTGGGTGGAGCTGGATCTCTTCTCTCTGAAGTGCAGTGAAAGTGTTCAGTAGTGAGTTTGGGGGTGTCTTTTGGTTTAGCATGGTTTGGTGCAGCCTGTCTTTTAATGCTCAAGGCTTGTTCCGGCTTTGCTGGAGAATTAGCATGGTATGTCTTGCTCTGGAACTTTTTGACTCTTGGGTGGAGCTTGGTTTCAGTGTAGGTGTGGAGGCTTTTGGATGAACTCTTGTCTATTAATGTTCCCTGGAATCAGGAGTTCTCTGATGCTCTCAACTTTTGGAGTTAAGCCTCCTGCCTCTGGCTTTCAGTCTTATTCTTACAGTAGCCTCAAGACTTCTCCAACCATACAGCACAGATGATAAAATCTAGGTTAATGGTGAAACAATTTTCCACAGCGAGGTACACCCAGAGAGGTTCACAGAGTTACATAGAGAAGAGAAGAGGGAGGAGGGAGATAGAGGTGACCAGGTGAAGAAGGGAGGAAGCCAAAATGGGAGAGACAAATCTAGCCAGTAATCAGTTCCTTAAGTGTTCTCCACAGCCTGGAATATCCAGAAAGATTCACAGAGTTAAGTAGAGAAGAGAAGGGGGAGGGAGGAGATAGAGGTGACCTGGGAGAGAAAAGGGATAGTCAAAAGGGGAGAGAGCAATCAAGCCAGTAATCACACCACGTGAAAATGGGTACTGATAGTTTGATTCTTAAAGGTACAAAATTGATAACAAATACCAAAAAGCAAATATTAAAAATCTAGAGTAGAGGGTGGACTTTCAAAAATACAGTATCAAAAATGCAAAACAAAATCAATCACAAAATTATATTATATATAATATGAAATTATTCAAGGTAATAGTAGGTTATAAACATGAAAATTAAAGGAATAATAAAGAACTTAAAAAATTAAAACATGATAATAGTAAAAATATATCTAGGAACTTCTCTGGAGCTGTTGTGGGCAGTGTGGGGTCAGTTCAGTTTCAGATAGTTCCTTGTTCCAGCTTGTACTTGTTCTTAAGGTCTATAGGCCCCCTCCAATGCCTAGTCAATGTTAATGACAGGGTTTTAATCTGTTGCACCTGTCACTTCCAGAGTGGTTCCGTCTTCTCTTTTTATTTTGGCTTCCTCTGTTTGCAAGTCTCTTTGGTGTCTAATTTCCATCCTGACACAAGGGGGTGTAGGTGATCACTTATTTAGGCTCACTTATTCAGTTGTGTTGTGGGGAGGGAGGGGACACTGCAAACAAATATCTCTGGCATGTGTGGGGAGTGCTCACAGTTTATGGACCACACTGGGTTTGGTCCGGCTCGCAGTGTGTTTTCCGGGTCTACACTGCTCAGGCTCCAGGGTGCTCTGCAGGGGCACTGTCCAAAGAGGGCCCTGTGTTTCATGTACTTCCCAGGTCTAAGCCACTTAGGTTCAGGTTCTCGGATACTCTGCAAGGGTACAGACTTGGTTTGGCATGCATTTGGTGCCCTTCCCAGGTCCGAGCAGCTCAGGTGACCAGGTGCTTGGTGAGTGCACTGTCCCAGGTGGACTGTACATCTTAATCATCTCCCTGGTCCTGGCCACTCAGTTGCCTGGGTGCGCTGCGAGAGCACCATCTCAGGTGTGCTGTGTGTCTCCTCTTGGGGGCTGATCTCAGGCTGTAACCCTCTGGGAGCTGATCTCAGGGTGCAATCCTCCTGGCAGATGTCAACCATCCAGGATCCCAGGAAGACGTGGTTAATAACTGGGAGCCTGCTCACAGTTTGGTGAAGGATGCCAGTCTTTGAGGCCAAGATTGCCCCTTGCCTTCCGGATATGGCTGTCACATGCCTGGCTCTCACCTCTGGCAGGGGTGGAGAGACCTGTATGCAGCCGGCTAGCTCTCCTTTGGTATTCACTCAATCCTTTGTCCTGTGAGACGGCCAGGCTATGTGTTAGAGCCTTTCATGGGAAAGTTCTCTTTTTTATTCTCTCTGGCGATCCCACAGTTTGGGTTGCTATCTTATGTTAGCTCCCTCAGATAGTCCTCAGGGCATTCAGGCCTGGTCCTTACCCTAAGCACTGATGATGGAGCCCATGCCGTCCTGTCCAGCTGGTGGCTGGTGGCAGACGTGAGCGTCTGGGCTACTACTCTGCTGGAAGTTGCGGTTAGGTGAATATTCTGTGGTGTTTTTCTTTTTTTCCACCTGGTTATATTGCCCTCTGAGATTCCAAAACTTCCCACAGACCCACCCATGAGAGGGTTTCTTACTGTTTGGAAACTTCTCCTCCTTCATGACTCCCTCCCCAGGATGGGTCTCTGTCCCTAACTCTTTTGTCTCACTTTTTGTCTTTTATATTTTGTCCTACCTCCTTTTGAAGAGAATATGTACCCTTTCTGGGTGCTTGACATCCTCCACCAGCATTCAGAAGTTGTTTTGTGGAAGTTGCTCAGCACACAAATGATCTTTTGGTGAATTTGTGGGGAGAAAGTGGTCTCCCAGTTCTAGTCCTCTGCCATCTTGGGACTGCCTTGAATCAGATCTTGAAGGAAGCTGTTATTTTCTGATTTTTCATTCATGAATGTATGAAACCTAGGGATGATCTGTTCTTAGTTCTTCATAATGGACTCAGACCTCAAAAGCTGAGATTTCCATCTGAAAAATGAAACATCCCTCACTGGAAGTGGGTTAGGTATTCGCAGCCAAGTGCAGATGGATATTAGAGGGGAGACCAGTCAGACAGCATAATATCATGTGATGGGGGTAGTGGAGCTGGTTGCTCAGGGGCAGAGAGGTAGCAAAGGGATGGTTAGCCAATTCAGTCAATTCAGTCACTCAGTCATGTCCAACTCTTTGCGACCCCATGGACTGCTGCACACCAGGCTTCCCTATCCATTACCAACTCTCTGAGCTTGATCAAACACATGTCCATCTAATCAGTGATGCCATCCAGTCGTCTCATCCTCTGTCACCCCCTTATCCTCCTGCCATCAATCTCTTCCAGCATCAGGGTCTTTTCCAATGAGTTAGTTCTTTGCATCACGTGGCCAAAGTATTGAAGTTTCAGCTTCAGCATCAGTCCTTCCAATGAATATTTAGGACTGATTTCCTTTAGGATGGGCTGGTTTGATCTTGCAGTCCAAGGGACTCTCAAGAGTCTTCTCCAACACCACAGTTCAAAAGCATCAATTCTTCAGCACTCAACTTTCTTTATAGTCCAACTCTCACAATCATACATGACTACTGGAAAAACCATAGCTTTGACTAGACGGACTTTTGTTGACACAATCACAGAAAACTAATCAAACTGAAAGCATGGACCACAGACTTGTCTAATTCAATGAAACTATGAGCTATGCCATGTAGTGCTACCCAAGACAGATGGGTCATGGTGGAGAGTTCTGGCAAAATGTGGTCCACTGAAGAATGGAAAGGCAAACCACTTCTGTATTCTTTCCTTGAGAACCCCATTAACTGTATGAAAAGGCAAAAAAAAAAAAAATGGTTAGCCAACTGGCAGTCAATGGTGTCAGAAGCTCTGTAAGAATAGATATGGGACAAAAAGGGGGCAGAGATTTCGCTGGAATGAGGCAGCGGGGGTTGGGAAGGAAGCCAGCTCCCCATCACATGGCTGCAGTCTGGGGGCAAGGCCACAATTACTAGGACAACTGGAATAAGCCAGCCTAAGCCTCATCTTTGAGGGAACAGGGGTCTATTCTGCAGTGGGAAGATCCCAGGTTCTTGTGCAGATAGCCTTGAGTTTGAATTCTGGCACTATCACTTGGTTAAAATTGCATAGCTCAAGGCATATAGTAGAGCCTCAATAAACTACTTGGGGGGAAAAAAGTGAAAGTGTTAGTCACTCAGTCTGACCCTTTGCAACCCCATGGACTGTAGCCCGCCAGGCTCCTCTTCTGTCCATGGGATTCTTCAGGCAAGAATGCTGGAGTGGGCAGTCATTCCCTTCTCCAGGGGTCTTCCCGACCCAGGAATCGAACATGCATCTCCTGCACTGACAGGCAGGTTCTTTACCACCTAAGCCACCAGAAAAGCCCATATCATAAATGTATAGATATATATGTATCATCATATATGCATAGATATATGACATATGTATGATGTGTATATCTATACATATATGTTATATATGTGTATGAAATTATTTCATCATGCACAGACATATACCAAATATATACATATGAAATATGTATGTATTTCATCAATATATACATATATGATTGGGTTTTTTCCTCTCATGGAATCCTGATTGATACAATTTATTAAGCCAATTTCTACTGTGGACAGCTGGAACTTAATTCTCTGAGTTCTGAGAGCCAAAGTAGCACATGTGCCTCAGAATTATTCTGCCCGAGGGTTAATGGTGCTGGAATATTTCAACACTGAATGATTAATCATCGCTGAGTTCTCCGGTGCTTTCACCCTGCCCCGATCATAAGCAGATAGGACTTAGAGGCCAGAGCAACCTCACAGACAAAGAGGCACGACTCTGGCAGTAAGAAGTCTGAATGCATGGAGGGACATGGTAAACTCCAAGGAGCTATTAGTGACCAAGCAACACTTACTAACAGCGGGATCTCTGAAGGGAAGAAAGTTTCAAAAGAGAAAATTTGAGGTAGAAAACTGTTCAGGTGAGAAAGGAAATGCTTCCATTTCACAAGGTTGATATGCCCCTCTCCTCATCCCTGGGTATTCTTGAGATGCCTCATCCTCTACCCACCCCCACTCCCACTCCCACACACACTCAAATGATGATTTCTCTAAATTGTCTCACTGGCATCTGCACAATTACCAATGTCAAGAGTGAGCAAGAGGGATTTCCCCAGCAGGCCAGTTGTTGGCACTCTGTGGTTCCATGGTGGAGGGCATGGGTTCAAATCCTGGTCGGGGAACTAAAGTCCTGCATGTCACACCGTACAGCCAGAAAAAAGAAAAGTGAGTAAGAGATACTGGGGATGGGGCTGTTTCATGCCTTCACAATCCAGGCACCTTACACCCTCTCTAATAAGGAAGACTGTAGAGGACTCTTACATAATAAATCATGACAAACACTTTACATTCTATGAACACAAAGGGGA
The DNA here is from genome assembly GCF_049115385.1 of Moschus berezovskii. Lineage (NCBI taxonomy): Eukaryota > Metazoa > Chordata > Mammalia > Artiodactyla > Moschidae > Moschus > Moschus berezovskii. The sequence continues at coordinate 41,297,557 of NC_142488.1, read as the reverse complement.
CCTAACAAAATGACAGTTTTGCTTTTACTGTATTAAAAATGATAATCCTCTTTGGGACTTCCCTGGAAGTCCAGTGGTTAAGACTCCAGCCCCCACTGCAGGGGGCACGGGTTCAATCCCTGGTCATGGAACTAAGATCCCCCATGCTGCAGGCTTGGCCAAAATTTTAAAAAATATATAAATTAAATGAAAAGTCTTCCTTGAAAGGCTTGTCAAGGATAGTAATTAAGGGCATGGGCCCCAGATCCAGACTGCCTGGATTCAAATTCTAGTTGCGTCACTTACTGGTATTTTATCCTTGGCCAAGCTGGTTAATACTTAGGTCTTAGTTTCTTCATCTGTATGATGGTTGTTGTGAAGATTAAATTAATTTATATATTCAAAGTGCTTAGACAAGTGAGTGGCTTAGAGTGAGTGCATCTGTGATAAGCTGCTTCAGTCATGTCCGACTCTTCAGTCATTTGTGACCCCGTGGACTGTAGCCCACCAGGATCCTCTATCCATGGGATTTTCCCAGAAGGAAAACTGGAGTGGGTAGGCATTTTCTTCTCCAAGGATCTTCCCAGGGGCTGTCCTAAGATGGTGGAGGAATAGGACGCGGAGACCATTTTCTCTGCCACAAATTTGTCGAAATAACATTTGAATGCTGAGCAAATTCCACAAAACAACTTCTGAATGGTGGCAGTGGACATCAGACATGCAGAAAGGCAGCCCATTGTCTTCAAAAGGAGGTAGGACAAAATATAAAAGATAAAAAGAGAGACAAAATAGTTAGGGATGGAGACCCATCCCGGGAAGGGAGTCTTAAAAGAGGAGAAGCTTGCAAACACCAGGAAACCCTCTCACCGGCGGGTCTGTGGGGAGTTTTGGAATCCCAGAGGGCAACATAACTGGGAGAAAAAAATAAACAAATAAGTAAAACCCACAGATTACGTGCCTAACGGCAACTCCCAGCAGGGAAGTAGGCCAGATGCTTGCATCCGCCACCAGCAAGCTGGGGCTGAATAGGGAGGCGCGGGCTGTATTGCTTAGGGTAAGGACCTGGCTGAATGCCCTGAAGGCAATCTGAGGAAGCTAACATAAGATAGGAACCCAAACTGTGGGATAGCCAGAAAGGCAGGAAAAAAAAAAAAGAGAGAGAGAGAACTATCCCGCGAAAAGCCCTAATCTAAGGCAAAGAGTCGGACACGACTGAGCGACTGAACTGAACTGAAGGCACTGCCAGACTGCTCACAGAACAAAGGACTGAGCGAATACAGAGGCGAACTAGCCGGCTGCAGACTGGTCCATCCCCCACTGGAGGCAGGGAGGCAGGAAAGGGGCAGCCAGAGCCAGAAAGGGGCAATCTTGTCCTCAGAGACGGCATCCTCTACCAAAATTCAAGCAGGCTTCCAGTTGCTAACCAAGACTTCTTGGGATTCTGGATGGTTGGCATCTGCCGGGAGGGTCGCAGCCAGAGATCAGCTCCCCAGAAGGCACATATGGCACACCTGAGATGGGCGTGCCACTGCCACCCAGGAAACTGAGTGGCTGGGACCGGGGAGGTGATAAGACACACCCCCCCACCTGGGGAGACTGTGCTCGTCAAGCACCTTGTCAGCTGAGCTACCCGGACCTGGGAAGGGCACAAAATGCAGGCCCAACGAAGTCTGCACCTTTGTGGAGTACCCAAGGACCTGGGAAGTGCACACAACCCAGGGCCCACCACAGACAGTTCCCTGGTATAGCAACCTACAGCATGAGAAGTGTAGACTGGGAAAGCACACATGCCGTGAGTGGGGACAAACCCAGTGTGGCCAAGACACTGCGAGCACTCCCCACACATGCCAGAGATATTTGTTTGCAGTGTTCCTCCCTCCCCACAGCACAACTGAACAAGTGAGCCTAAATAAGTGACCACCTTCACCCCCTTGTTTCAGGGTGGAAATTAGACACTGAAGAGACCAACAAACAGAAGAAGCTAAAATCAACAGAGGGAACACTTTGGAAATGGCAGGTGCAACAGATTAAAACCCTGTAGTTAGTACTGACTACATTGGAAGGGGCCTATAGATCTTGAGAAGTATAAACCGTATCAAGGAACTATCTGAAACTGAACTGACCCAAATTGCCCACAACAGCTCCAGAGAAATTCCTAGATATATTTTTACTATTATCATTAAAATTAAAAAAATAATTTTTAAGTCCTCTATTACTCCTTTAATTTTATTTTTATGACCTATTATTACCTTGCAAAAGAAAGACCCTACTTTTAAACCAAACTTCATATATATATTTTATAATTTTTATGACTTTGGTTTTTACATGATTGTATTTTTGAGAGTCTAACCTCTACTCTAGATTTTTAATCTTTGCTTTTTGGTATTTGTTATCAATTTTGAACCTTAAGAATCCAATCTTCAGTATCCATTTTTACTTAGGAGTGTGGTTACTGGCTTGATTACTCTCTTGCCCTTTTGACCCTCCTTTTTCTCCCCTAGGTCACCTCTATCTCCTCCCTCCGCCTTCTCTTCTCTACCCAACTCTGAATCTCTTTGGGTATTCCGGGCTGTGGAGAACACTTAGGGAACTGATTACTGGCTAGATTTGTCTCTCTCCTTTTGATTCCCCCTTTTCTCCTCCTGGTCACCTCTATCTCCTTCTTCCCTTTTATCTTCCCTATGTAACTTCGTGAACCTCTCTGAGTGTTCCAGACTGTGAAGAGCATACAGGAAATTGATTACAGGCTAGCTTTCTCTGTCTCTTTTTAATTCCCTCTCTTCTCCTCCTGGTCACCTCTATCACCTTCTTCCCTCTTCTCTTCACCATGTAACTTTGTGAAACTCTCCAGGTGTCCTTCACTGTGGAGAATCTTTTCACCATTAAGCGAGATGTTTTATCATTGGTGCTGTATGGATGGAGAAGTCTTGAAGCTACTCTAAGAATATGATTGAAAACCAGAGGCAGGAGGCTTAAGTCCAAAACCTGAGAACACCAGAGAACTCCTGACTCTAGGGAATATTACTCAATAAGAGCTCATCCAAATGCCTCCATGCCTATTTTGAAATCAAGCACCACCCAAGAGCCAACAAGTTCCAGAGCAAGACATACCACACAAATTCTCCAGCAATGCAGGAACATAACCTGAGCTTCAATATACAGGCTGCCAAAGTCACACCAAACCCATAGACATCTCAAAATTCACTACTGGACACTTCACTGTACTTCAGAGAGGAGAAATCCAGATCCACCCACCAGAACACTGATGCAAGCTTCCCTAACCAGGAAACCTTGACAAGCCACTTGTCGAACACCACCCACAGCAAGGAAACTCCACAATAAAGAAGAACCACAAACTGCCAGAATACAGAAAGGCCACCCCAAACACAGCAATCTAAACAAGATGAAAAGGCAGAGAAATACTCAGCAGGTAAAGGAACATGATAAATGCTCACCAAACCAAACAAAAGAGAAGGAAATAGGGACTCTAACTGAAGAAGAATTCTGAATAATAATAGTAAAAATGATCCAAAATCTTGAAAACAAAATGGAGTTACAGATAAATAGCCTGGAGACAAGGATTGAAAAGATGCAAGAAATGTTTAACAAGGACCAAGAAGAAATAAAAAAGAGTCAATCAATAATGAATAATGCAATAAATGAGATAAAAAACACTCTGGAGGGAACCAACAGTAGGATAATGGAGGCAGAAGATAGGTTAAGTGAGGTGGATGATAGAATGGTAGAAGTAAATGAAGCAGAGAGGAAAAAAGAAAAAAAGAATTAATAGAAATGAGGACAACCTCAGAGACCTTTAGGACAATGTTAAACACCACAACATTCGAATCATAGGAGTCCCAGAAGAAGAAGACAAAAAGAAAGGCCATGAGAAAATACTTGAGGAGATAATAGTTGGAAACTTCCCTAAAATGGGGAAGGAAATAGTCACCCAAGTCCAAGAAACCCAGAGAGTCCCAAACAGGATAAACCCATGGTGAAACACTTATTAATCAAATTAATGAATATCAAACACAAATAATAAATATTAAAAGCAGGAAGGGAAAAACAACAAATAACACACAAGGGGATTCCCATAAGGATAACAGCTGATCTTCCAATAGAAACTCTTCAAGGCCAGAAGGGAGTGGCAGGACATACTTAAAGTGATGAAAGAGAAAAACCACAACCCAAATTACTGTACCCAGCAAGGATCTCATTCAAGTATGAAGAAATCAAAAGCTTTACAAACAAGCAAAAACTCAGAGAACTCAGCACCACCAAACCAGCTCTTCAACAAATGCTAAACATCTTCTCTAGACAGGAAACACAGAAAGGGGTATAAACCCAAACCCAAAACAACAAAGAAAATGGCAATGGGATCATACTTATCAATAATTATCTTAAATGTAAATGGGTTGAATGTCCCAACCAAAAGACAACAACGGACTGAATGGATACAAAAACAAGACCCATATGCTGTCTACAAGAGTCCCACCTCAAACCAAGGGACACATACAGAGTGAAAGTGAAGGGCTTGAGAAAGATATTCCACAAAAATGAAGACCAAAAGAAAGCAGGAGTAACAATACTCATATCAGATAAAATAGACTTTGAAATAAAAAGCCGTGAAAAGAGACAAAGACAGACACTACATAATGGTCAAAGGATCAATTCCAAGAAGATATAAAATTATAAATATATATGCACCCAACATAGGAGCAGGAAAATATGTAAGGCAAATGCTAACAAATATGAAAGGGGAAATTAACGATAACACAATAATAGTTGTAGACTTTAATACTCCACTTACACCTATGGATAGAGCAACTAAACAGAAAATTAGCAAGGAAACACAAACTTTAAATGATACAATGGACCAGTTAGACTAATTGATATCTATAGGACGTTTCACCCCAAAAACAATGAATTTCACCTTTTTCTCAAGTGCACATGGAACTTTCTCCAGGATAGATCACATGCTGGGCCATAAATCTAACCTTGGTAAATTCAAACAAATTGAAATCATTTGAAGCATCTTTTCTGATCACAATGCGATAAGATTAGATGTCAATCACAGGAGAAAAACTATTAAATATTCTAACATTTTGAGGCTGAATAACCAACAAATCATAGAAGTAATCAAAAAAGAAATCAAAATATGCATAGAAACAAATAAAAATGAAAACACAACAACCCAAAACCTACGGGACACTGCAAAAGCAGTGCTAAGGGGAAGGTTTATAGCAATTCAGGCTTAACTCAAGAAACAAGAAAAAAAATCAAATAAATATCCTAAATCTGCACCTAAAGCAACTGGAAAAGGAAGAAATGAAAACCCTAGCATTAGTAAAAGGAAAAAATCTTAAAAATTAGCTCAGAAATAAATGCAAAAGAAACAAAAGAGACCATAGCAAAAATCAACCAAGCTAAAAGCTGGTTCTTTGAGAAGATAAATAAAACTGACAAACCACTAGTGAGACTCATCAAAAAACAAAGAGAGAAGAATCAAATCAACAAAATTAGAAATGAAAATGGAGAAATCACAACAGACAACACAGAAATACAAAGGATCATAAGAGACTGCTATCAGCAACTATATGCCAATAAAATGGACAACTTGGAAGAAATAGACAAATTCTTAGAAAAATATAACTTTCCAAAACTGAACTAGGAAGAAATAGAAAATCTTAATAGACCCATCACAAGCATGGAAATTGAAACTCTAATCAGAAATCTTCCAGCAAACAAAAGCCCAGGACCAGATAGCTGCACAGCTGAATTCTACCAAAAAGTTAGAGAAGAGCTAACACCTATCTTACCCAAACTCTTCCAGAAAATTGCAGAGGAAGGTAAACTTCCAAACACATTCTATGAGGCTACCATCACCCTAATACCAAAACCAGACAAAGATGACACAAAAAAAGAAAACTACAGGCCAATATCACTGATGAACATAGATGTAAATATCCTTAACAAAATTCTAGCAAACAGAATCCAACAACATGTTAAAAAGATCATACATCATGACCAAGTGGATTTTATCCCAGGGATGCAAGGATTCTTTAATATCTGCAAATCAATCAATGTAATACACCACATTAATAAATTGAAGGATAAAAACCATATGATTATCTCACTAGATGACAAGAAAGCCTTTGACAAAATTCAATATCCATTTATGATAAAAACTCTCCAGAAAGTAAGAATAGAAGGAACACGCCTCAACATAATAAAAGCTATATATTACAAACCCACAGCAAACATTATCCTCAATGGTGAAAAATTGAAATCATTTCCCCTAAAATCAGAAAGAAGACAAGGATGCCCACTCTCACCACCACTATTCAACAATTTTGGAAGTTTTGGCCACAGCAATCAGAGCAGAAAAAGACATAAAAGGAATCCATATTGGAAAAGAAGAAGTAAAACTCTCACTGTTTGCAGATGACATGATCCTCTACTTAGAAAACCCTAAAGATATCACGAGAAAATTACTAGAACTAATCAAGGAATACAGTAAATTTGCAGGATATAAAATTAGTACACAGAATTCCTTGCATTCCTATACACTAAAAATGAGAAAATGAAAGAGAAATTAAGGAAACAATTCCATTCACCACTGCAACGAAAAGAATAAAATACTTAGGAATATATCTACCTAAAGAAACAAAAGACCTATATATAGGAAACTATAAAACACTGATGAAAGAAATCAAAGAGGACACAAATAGATGGAGAAATATATCATGTTCATGGAACAGAAGAATCAATACAGTGAAAATGAGTATACCACCCAAAGTAATTTATAGGTTCAATGCAATCCCTATCAAGCTACCAATGGTATTTTTCACAGAGCTAGAACAAATAATTTCACAATTTGTATGGAAATACAAAAAATCTTGAATAGCAAAGCAATCTTGAGAAAGAAGAATGGAACTGGAGGAATCAACCTGCCTGCCTTCAAGCTATACTATAAAGCTACAGTCATCAAGACAGTATGGTACTGGCACAAAGACAGAAATATAGATCAATGGAACAAAGTAGAAAACCCAGAGATAAATCCACTCACATATGGACACCTTATCTTTGACAAAGGACGCAAGAATATACAATGGAGAAAAAACAATCTCTTAACAAGTGGTGCTGGGAAAACTGGTCAACCACTTGTAAAAGAATGAAACTAGAACACTTTCTAACACCATACACAAAATAAACTCAAAATAGATTAAATATCTAAACATAAGGCCAGAAACTATAAAACTCCTAGAGGAGAACATAAGCAAAACACTCCCCGACATAAATCACAGCAGGATCCTCTATGACCTACCTCCCAGAGTAATGGAAATAAAAGCAAAAATAAGCAAATGGGACCTAATTAAACTGAAAAGACTTTGCACAATGAAGGAAACTTTAAGCAAGGTGAAAAGATAGCCTTCAGAATGGGAGAAAATAATAGCAAATGAAGCAGCTAACAAAGAATTAATCTCCAAAATATACAAGCAGCTCCTGCAGATCAATTCCAGAAAAATAAATGACCCAATCAAATAATGGGTCAAAGAACTAAGCAGACATTTCTCCAAAGAAGACATACAGATGGCTAACAAACACATGAAAAGATGCTCAACATCCCTCATAATCAGAGAAATGCAAATCAAAACCACAATGCGGTGCCATCATGCTGGTCAGAATGGCTGCTATCCAAAAGTCTACAAACAATAAATGCTGGAGATGGTGTGGAGAAAAGGGAACCCTCTTACACTGTTGGTGGGAATGCAAACTAATATAGCCAGTATGGAGAACAGTGTGGAGATTCCTTAAAAAAACTGGAAATAGAACTGCCATATGACCCAGCAGTCCCACTGCTGGGCATACAAACCGAGGAAACCAGAGTTGAAAGAGGCACATGTACTCCAATGTTCATCGCAGCACTGTTTATAATAGCCAGGACATGGAAGAATCCTAATGTCCATCTACAGATGAATGGATAAGAAAGAAGTGGTACATATAAACAATGGAGTATTACTCAGCAATTAAAAATAATACATTTGAATCAGTACTAATGAGGTGGATGAAACTGGAGCCTATTATACATAGTGAAGTAAGCCAGAAAGAAAAACACCAATACAGTACACTAACGCATATATATGGAATTTAGAAAGATGGTAACGACTACCCTATATGCGAGACAGCAAAAGAGGCACAGATGTAAAGAACAGACTTTTGGAGTTGGTGGGAGAAGGCGAGGGTGGGATGATTTGAGAGAATAGCATTGAAATGTGTATATTATCATATGTGAAACAGATCCCCAGTCCAGGTTTGATGCATGAGACAGGGTGCTCAGGGCTGGTGCACTGGGATGACCCAGAGGGATGGGATGGAGAGGAAGGTGGGAGGGGGGTTCAGGATTGGGAACACATGTATACCCATGGCTGATTCATGTCTATGTATGGCAAAACCACTACAATATTGTAAAGTAATTATCCTCCAATTAAAATAAATAAATTACAAAAAAGTTTCATATCTGCAGTCACCATCTACAGTTATTTTGGAGCCCAAGTGGAAAAAAAAAAGGATCTTCCCAACTCAGGGATCAAACCAGGGTCTCCTGAATTGCAGACAGATTTTTTTACCATCTGAGCCACCAGGGAAGCCCATATCATATATGTGTAGATATATATGTATCATATCATATATGTATAGATATATAATTATAAATCATGAATATATATAGTAGTAAAGAACTTCCCTGGTGGCTACAGTCCATGGAGTCACAAAGAGTCGGACATGACTGGGTGATTAATACACACAAGGTATAGTATGATATAAATACATTGTAAATATAATTACTATTACTATTATTGACTCATGCTTGCTCATAAAAGGTAGAGCTGGCTTGAGAAGACATGGTGAAAAGGAAATTAAATAGTAAATGACATCAAATCATTAGAGCAATTAAGAAGTCATGAATATAGCAATTCTGTAATTAAGGGTTGTTCGATGGAGCATATACCACACATTCCTGATATTTAAAAGCAAGAAAAGTGACCTTTCATTTATTACTGTTTTTTTTTAAGGGATGATCAGTAACTATCAGGCTCTGTGTTGGCTATGATGATGACTAAGGATGCAAACATTAAGCCCACGAGTAACCCATATTCACCGCAAGGTCCCAGCCTTTAGTTTTCCACCTAAGGGTAGTCTCTAACTTACTGCCAATGGCCAGAAATGACTCAGTACTAAGAAAGTGTGAGCTCTGGAATCAGACATCTTAGGTCCTAATCCCAGTTCCACTCCTCAATATCTATGTGTTTCTTATCCTCATTATGGGCTTTATGGAAGCCCATATCCTTGTCTGTTAAATGAAGATGGAAATAGCACTAGCCTCACGAACTTGGTAAAGCCAGGGTCAGCAAATGTTGGCCTGCTGGCTAAATTCAGGGTGCAGTCATTTTTGTAAACAAAGTTTTATTGGAACACAGGCAAATCCACGTGTTTGCTTTGCTGCTTTCAGAGCTGAACAGTGTAAGCAAATTAGTATCTGTCCATTTATAGAAGAAAAGCTTTATCTACCCCCACCTTAAAGGAATTACAAAATATAATGCACGTAAGTGTGTATTCTGGTTCCTGTCATATAATAAGTACTCAGTGGATATTAATGATTGCTGCTGCTGCTGCTAAGTCACTTCAGTCGTGTCCGCCTCTGTGTGACGCCATAGACGGAAGCCCACCAGGCTCCCCCGTCCCTGGGATTCTCCAGGCAAGAACACTGGAGTGGGTTGCCATTTCCTTCTCCAATGTGTGAAAGTGAAAAGTGAAAGTGAAGTCGCTCAGTCGTGTCCGACCCTTAGCGACCCCATGGACTACAGCCTACCAGGGTCCTTCATCCACGGGATTTTCTAGGCAATAGTACTGGAATGCCCCAAATGTAAGAACCATTCACTGAGGTCTAAAATATACAGCTAACCTCCACAAACACTGTGGATCTGAATGTGTTTCTGTAACATTTGCAAAGTCAATATAATATCACTCTATACTATCATTTTCCTGATATTTAGTTATTTCTCTTACTGATTCATTCATGCACTGAGGTGTTGTGTCCTAGGTGTGTTCATATTTGTGGTTCTGTGTCTAAGCCCTTTTGAGAGAAACTCTGCTTTAACCTGACTATGTGAGAGAGCAGAGCTTGCTCACTCTGCCTCCTATGTCAGGGACAAATTAGGAAAAACAGAAGAAGAGGACAGAGGGGCATTCCTCCTCCATAAGCATGGTGTGCAACATGGTTGCAGCTCATTCTGGAGGCATCAGGAGATAGTGCCTTGGCACCACTATTCATGTTGTCTGGCACCAACAGGGGCAACAGGTTAAGTGCAGAGGGTCAAGGGGAAGATATTATTTAGCAGATACTAATGAAACAGTGTCAGACTTTATTTTTGGGGGGCTCCAAAATCACTGCAGATGCTGATTGCAGCCAGGAAATTAAAGGACGCTTACTCCTTGGAAGGAAAGTTATGACCAACCTAGATAACATATTAAAAAGCAGAGACATTACTTTGCCAATCAAGGTCCGTCTAGTCAAGGCTATGGTTTTTCCCGTGGTCATGTATTGATGTGAGTGTTGGACTGTGAAGAAAGCTGATTGCCAAAGAATCGATGCTTTTGAACTGTGGTGCTGGAGAAGACTCTTGAGAGTCCCTTGGACTGCAAGGAGATCCAACCAGTCCATTCTGGAGGAGATCAATCCTGGGTGTTCATTGGAAGGACTGATGTTAAAGCTGGAACTCCAATACTTTGGCCACCTTATGTGACGAGTTGAGTCACTGGAAAAGAGTCTGATGCCAGGAGGGATTGGGGGTGGGAAGAGACGGGGATAACAGAGAATGAGATGGCTGAATGGCATCACCGACTCGATGGACATGAGTTTGAGTGAACTCCGGGAGTTGTTGATGGACAGGGAGGCCTGGCGTGCTGTGATTCATGGGGTCGCAAAGAGTTGGACACGACTGAGCGACTGAACTAACTAATGAAACTCTAATATTTTGGCCACCTCATGCGACGAGTTGACTCACTGGAAAAGACTCTGATGCTGGAAAGGATTGGGGCCGGGAGGAGAAGGGGACGACAGAGAATGCGATGGCTGGATGGCATCACCGACTCTATGGACATGAGTTTGAGTGAACTCCGGGAGTTAGTGATGGACAGGGAGGCCTGCCGTGCTGTGATTCATGGGGTCTCAAAGAGTCGGACACGACTGAGCGACTGAACTGAACTGAACATGGTATTCTAGAGTGAGGAAATCTAAGAACTAGTAAGAAACCCTGATTGTGTGCTAAGTCATTTCAATTGTGTCCAGCTCTTTGAGACCCTATGGACTGTAGCCCACCAGGCTCCTCTATCCATGGGATTCTCCAGGCAAGAATACTGGAGTGGGTTCCCATGCCCTCCTCCAGGGGATCTTCCTAGCCCAGGGATCAAACCCAGGTCTCCTGCATTGGCAGGTAGATTCTTTACCACTGAGTCACCAGGGAAGTCCAAGAAACCCTAGGGATGCCCATAAATAGCTGGGTGAAATTTTGAGGGCAGGGGCTCTTACCTTAAGCACATGGATAGAAACTGGTAAAACTGAAGTTCTCAAGTATTATCAAATTCATTTTCACACACAGAAATTGAGGAGGTCTAGGGAAACTCAATTGCATACTCAGGATGCACATGAGTATTGAGGACCCACTCTGGTTTACCCACAGAGCTCTTGATTCACAAATCTTTAAAGACCCCACTAAACCCTGAAAAGCCAAAAATAGCCATCTAGTCTTTGCCACTCTTCCTGGTGGAAGAACCAGAAGGAAACTTTAGCTCATCTTGTTGTACAGATAGGAAAACTTGAGGCTCAGATGAAGTAGCATGCGAAAGTCCCCCACTTAGTTAGTGGGAAAATCAGAAACACACACTAGTTGAAAGGCTTGTTCTGAGATGGGAAAGGAATGGCACAGGAACTGGTCCATGTATTGGTCAATCAGAGTCTTCTCCTGCCCTAAAGAAGTAGGGACAAGCGGACCCATTCCTACCATGTGTAGGAGTACAAATGAAGGCCCACATGCTACCTAAAATATAAATATTGGAATTCCCTGGTGGTCCAGTGGTTAAGAATGCATCTTCCAATGCAGGAGGCATGGGTTTTATCCCTAGTCATGGAACTAAGATTCCACATGCCACAGAGCAACTAAGTCCACACACGACAACCAGAGAAGCCCCAGCACCACAACTAAGACCCAAAGATGCAGTCAAATAAATAAGCAAATAAAAATAAAATATAAAGGCTATGAATCAAGTTACCACAAAGTGAAATAAAATATATTTTATACTCTTATCTTGACAAATATACTTTTCTAAAAATCTAGAAGGCCTGGTTCAAATTAGAATACTCAGATCCCTTGGATCCATGGACTCCTCACCTTGTATGCTTCTGCTGCTAAGTTGTTTCAGTTGTGTCCAACTCTGTGAGACCCCCATAGATGGCAGCCCACCAGGCTCCCCTGTCCCTGGGATTCTCCAGGCAAGAACACTGGAGTGGGTTGCCATTTCCTTCTCCAATGCATGACAGTGAAAGTGAAGTTGCTCAGTCGTGTCCCAGATGAGACTGTCTAAAACTAGAGTTCCAAGTCAGGGATTTCTTTTGCCAGATTTTAAGTGCTATGGATGTGAGAGTTGGACTGTGAAGAAAGCTGAGCACCGAAGAATTGATGCTTTTGAACTCTGGTGCTGGATAAGACTCTTGAGAGTCCCTTGGACTGCAAGGAGATCCAACCAGTCCATTCTAAAGGAGCTCAGTCCTGGGTGTTCATTGGAAGAACTGATGCTAAAGCTGAAACTCCAATACTTTGGCCACCTCATGCGATGAGTTGACTCACTGGAAAAGACTCTGAGGCTGGGAGGGATTGGGGGCAGGAGGAGAAAGGGATGACAGAGAATGAGATGGCGGATGGCATCACGGACTCGATGGACATGAGTTTGAGTGGACTCCGGGAGTTGGTGATGGATAGGGAGGCCTGGCATGCTGTGATTCATGGGGTCGCAAAGAGTAGGACACTACTGAGCGACTGAACTGAACTGAACTGAAGTGCTCCAAGTCATGGCAGAAATTTTTATTAGGATGAGAGGGAATCACACAAAACTATTTCCAAAAGCACATATCAGTGTAAGATTATCCCCATGTTCCCTAAATCTACCCTAGCTACCCGCCTCCATTTCCCTCCTGAATCCAGCTGAGCTAAAATGGAAGCAACAACCATTACAAAACATTTCAACTAATAGAGGCTTAGCCTTGTAGGTGGGAGGTAATCTTCAGGAACATCTCCTTTGCAGGGAAGCAGAGAATTTCAGAACTATATTGGGATAAATAATATGGGGTCCTGTAATCAGAAACCAATTAAGTCAAACCTCAGGTTGAAACTTCTCTAGTTGTCATCTCTACATAATAATCTCAATTCCAAGGCTCTCAGGACCAGCTGAGCCTCTTTAGTCTCATTTAAACTTAGAAAAGAAAAAGAAAAATCCTTCCGTTCTATTGGCACTGGAAGAATGGAGCATAGATTCTCTCTGTTCAGGTTTATAAACCTTTGGCTCTGATGCAGAAGGCTTCTTTAGGTGGTGTGGTAATTTTCCCTACTTAAAATTTAGTGATATTCTATATTCTTTTAGCAATAGTAGTAGATAGCCAATTAATCTTGAAAACATACCTCTTGTCCTAATTTAATTCTTATTTCTACTACTCCTTCCTTTGCTTAGTGTCCTCGTTCCTTATTTCTGTATCCAAAAAGAAGCCCTGTTCAATGTTCTTATGCTCTCAAAGTGCTTTTGCTTAAAATGGGAGCCAATTACATTCACAGCAGAAGGAAATTATGGGCTTAAGTACTTTAAACACTTGCAACAATGCATCTTCAAGAATGTTTCTATTGATCAACTAAGAAACTAGGACACGCAAGACTTTAAGGCAGGTCAAGCATTTCATCATGAAACTATTCAAAACTACTTCACAAGTCTTTAAAAGTAATTTGGGTATCAGAAAGGTTTTTTATTAACTAAGTGATATCAGTTGATAAGAAAGATGCACAGACTTATTTAAAAAATCTAAACAATGAAAATTGCATAGACCAGTCTACCACAGTCTTATTTGTAATTTATCAAAATTCACAAATATTTCTTGAGAACCCTTTAAGTACTTGATGCAGATAAATAGCATCTTGATTTTCAAAGACAATGACTAATCGATGCAAAGTTGGTAAATGGGTTGAGAAAAAAATCAATTTCTGGTGCTAATATGACCATAGTTCTTAGTTGTTCGTTCCAAGGTGTGTGTTTTTGCTTGGCTCATCCACTTACCTAAATTTGCATCATATTTAGAATGCCATCAGTGCTTTTAAGGAAATCTGTTGGAGTTTGATTAACCTAGTCCTCATTATAAAATCTGTCTTAAAAAAGAACTACCTAACATCCCTGCCTTCAAGTGGATTTTAGTATCGTCACACTCATGCTCAGTTGTGCCCAACTCTTTACAACCCCATGGACTGTAGCTCACCAAGCTCGTCTGTCCGTGGAGTTCTCCAGGCAAGAATACTGGGATGGGTTGCCATGTCCTCCTCCAGGGGATCTTTGCAACCCAGGGATCAAGCCCAGGTCTCCTGTGTCTCTTGCATTGCAGGCGGATTCTTTACCCACTGAGCCATTAGTATCAGTTCAGTTCAGTCGCTCAGTCGTGTCCGACTCTCCGTGACCCCATGAATCACAGCACACCAGGCCTCCCTGTCCATCACCAACTCCCAGAGTTCACTCAAACTCATGTCCACAGAGTCGGTGATGCCATCCAGCCATCTCATTCTCTGTCGTATATATATATATATATATATATATATATATATATATATAAATCCCTCCACCCAGAGGATAGATTCTTGGAAGATGGCAGACTGAGCACAAGTTTTTTACTTCTATTTCCCTCAACTATCTGCTGGGGAGATTCAACCAGTAAGTTAAAGCTTATGTATGTGAGTGTCTTTAGGGTGGGAGCAGGGAAGGTGGTATAGAGTTGACCATGTTTTATTATAGGGACCTGGAAGGGATCTCACACATCTGGAATCTTCAGGCTTCCCAGATGATCTTGTAGAAACCAGGCTAGGAAGAGAAGGCACTTTTGCTGCCACCTGACTTCAATCATCAGGATGGAGGAAACCATTTTCTCTGATCTCTCCTGGGGTAAAGAGTTCAGATGCCAAGGCTCTCTGAGAGGGCAGATGACAAACTATAGGGATCACCTAAACCTGTGGAGATCAACCTTTCCTTCCTGCTTGACACCAAATCCCTGAGCCACTCTGCTGATCCCATGGACTGTTTCTGTGAACTGTTCCCCTTCCAAAGGATCAAAAAATGACAGCGACTCAAAGCTCACACGTGGATAAGACTGAAATAATAGAGCCTTCAGGACCAATCAGCCCCATTTTTTCACCAGTGATTAAACATGAAAAATGGCTAACTTCACTATTCTTCAAAGCTACTATAACCTGACAAGTTCCAAAAACCTTGCTGGCAATGGTTCTGAGATTTCTCCACTTGCTGAAATGAATCAACATGTAATTTGGAAGTCAGTTAAAAGAACTAAGCAGTTCAAAGGAGAGGCGTTATCACATTAGAAGAAAACTTAAAAAACTGTGATGAGGGACTTCCCTGGTGGTCCAAAGGTTAGGAACCTGCCTTCCAATTCAGGGGATACAGATTCAATTCATGGTCGGGGAACTAAGATCCCACAGGCCTTGGGACAACTAAGCCCCTGCATTGCAACTAAGAGCCTAACAGCCTGTGTACCTCAAGAAGACAAAACACAGTAAAAAGAAAAAAAAATCTCATGAGAATTCTGATGAAAAATACAGGAAATACAACAAAGAAATAATAATAAAGCAAAGAAGTTTTGAGAAATTGAAAGAAAATGATTTGTGAATTTGAAGATTTCAAAGAAGTGAAAAAATGGAATTGACACTACTGAAAACTGAATAAATTATTTAAAAGTTCAAATGTAGAAACTATCTCAAAAAGTGAAACAAAACATGAAGAAGTAGAAATCATGAGTAAAAAAAAGAGGAAATATGTTATAGAACAAGCCAAGAGTCTTTTTGCTAAGAATAGAATTTCTAGGAATGAAAGTAAAAAGGAAGGAAAGGAAGCAGTAATTCAAGAAATTTTAGTTAAAAGCACTTATGTGAGCTTCTAAAACAATCAAGTTTTCAGATCCAAATTTGTCATTGGGTACCAAACATGATTAAAGAGAAAAAAGATACACTCCTAAAGTAACAGCTGGGGAATTCTAGGATCAAGTATCTGTGGCTGAGGAGTCCAGGACTAGATTATCTAGATTTTATGCTCCAAGGTCTCACAAGCTGCAATCCAGGTATCATCTAGGGTTACAGTCTCATCTAAGGTCAAACTGGGGAAAAATCTGTTTTCAAGCTCTGATGGCTGTTAGTAGCATTCTGTTTCTTGCAAAGGCTGTTGGAGCAAGGGCTTTGGTTTCTTGGTGCTGTTGCAGGAGTCACCCTTGATTGCTTACAATACAGCCCTCCCCTTAGGCCAGTTTCAGTTCAGTTCAGTTCAGTTCAGTCGCTCAGTCATGACCGACTCCTTGTGACCCCATGAATCACAGCACTCCAGGCCTCCCTGTCCATCACCAACTCCCGGAGTTCACTCAAACTCATGTTCATCGAGTCGGTGATGCCATCCAGCCATCTCATTCTCTGTTGTCCCAGTCTCCTCCCGCCCCCAATCCCTCCCAGCCTCAGAGTCTTTTCCAGTGAGTCAACTCATCGCATGAGGTGGCCAAAGTATTGGAGTTTCAGCTCCAGCATCAGTCCTTCCAATGAACAACAGGATTGATCTCCTTTAGAATGGACTGGTTGGATCTCCTTTGCAGTCCAAGGGACTCTCAAGAGTCTTCTCCAGCACCACAGTTCAAAAGCATCAATTCTTCGGCGATCAGCTTTCTTCACAGTTTATACCATGTTAACTGATTCTTCAAAGTCAGCACAGGAGAAAGTGTTGTGCAAATGGGAGTTACAATATAGGTAACATAAGCTATGACCAACCTAGACAGCATATTAAAAATCCGAGACATCACTTTGCTGAAAAAGGTCAGTATAATCAAAGGTATGATTTTTCCAGTAGTCATGTATGGATGTGAGAGTTGGACCATATAAAGAAAGCTGAATTCAAGAATTGATGTTCTTGAACTGCGGTGTTGGAGAAGACTCGTGCAAGTCCCTTGGTCAGCAAGGAGATTAAACCAGTCAATCCTAAGGGACATCAACCCTGAATATTCATTGGAAGGACTGATAATGAAGCTGAAGCTCCAATACTTTGGCCACCTGATGCAAAGAGCTGACTCATTGGAAAAGACCCTGATGTTGGGAAAGACTGAGGGCATGAGAAGGGGATGACAGAAGATGAGATGGTTGGACGGCATCACTGACTCAGTGGACATGAGTATGAACAAACTCCAGGAGATAGTAAAGGACAGGGAAGCCTGACGTCCATGGGGTTGCAAAGAGTAGGACACGACTGAGGGACTGAACAACAATAATCATACACATCTCATCATGTCATCACGTTTGCTTGTAGTTTCTTGGGTACAAACAAATCACAGGTCCTGGTCAGACTTAACAGGATAGGATGACATGATGTATGAATACTAGGAGGTAGGGCTCAGGGGAATTACCCTAGGCTCCTTTTACCACAGTTGGGGGTACATGGTTTTGATCATCTCTAAGAAATTCGAAGACTCTTGAGAGTCCCTTGGACAGCAAGGAGATAAAACCAGTCAATCCTAAAGGTAATCAGTCCTGAATATTCATTGGAAGGACTGATGCTAAAGCTGAAGCTCCAGTACTTTGGCCACATGATGTGAAGAACTGACTCATTGGAAAAGACCCTGATGCTGGGGAAGATTGAAGGCAAGAGGAGAAGGGGACGACAGAGGATGAGATGGTTGGATGGCATTACCGACTTGATGGACATGAGTCTGAGCAAGCTCTGGGACTTGGTGATAGACAGAGAAGACTGGTGTGCTTCAGTCCATGGGGTCACAAAGAGTCGGACATGCCTGAGTCACTGAAATGAACTGAACTGAACTGAAGAAATTATCTAGTATAATGACGCATGACCTTGACTGTGAGAGCAAATAAATATTTTCCTGATGGTCCTTCAAAATTTCTTGACTTGTCTATTACCAACAAATTTTCCCTAAGATATGGAAATATCTCAAGGGATTTAGTAATTTCTAAACATCATCAAGGGCTGCCACAGGACTGGAAAGAGTCAGTTTTCATTCCAATCCCTCAAAAAAGGCAATGCCAAAGAATGCTCAAACAACCACACAATTGCACTCATCTCACATGCTAGTAAAGTCATGCTCAAAATTCTCCAAGCCAGGCTTCAACAGTACATGAACCATGAATTTCCAGATGCTCAAGCTGCATTTAAAAAAGGCAGAATAACCAGAGTTCAAATTGCCAACATCTGTTGGATAATCGAAAAAGCAAGAGTTCCAGAAAAATATCTACTTCTGCTTTATTGACTATTCCAAAGCCTTTGACTGTGTGGATCACAACAAACAGTGGAAAATTTGTAAAGGATGGGAATACCAGACCACCTGACCTGCCTCCTGAGAAAACTGTATGCAGGTCAAGAAGCAACAATTAGAACTGGACATGGAACAACAGTCTGGTTCCAAATAGGGAAAGGAGTACGTCAAGGCTGTATATTGTCACCCAGATTATTTAAATTATATGCAGCGTACATCATGTGAAATGCTGGGTTGGATGAAGCACAAGCTGGAATCAAGATTGCCGGGAGAAATATCAATAACCTCAGATATGCAGATGACACCACCCTTATGGCAGAAAGGGAAGAAGAGCTAAAGAGCCTCTTGATGAAAGTGAAAGAGGAAAGTGAAAATGTTGGCTTAAAATTCAACATTCAGAAAACTAAGATCATGGCATCTGGTCCCATCACTTCATGGCAAATAGATGGGGAAACATTGGAAACAGTGAGAGATTTTATTTTGGGGGGCTCCAAAATCACTGCAGATGGTGACTGTAGTCATGAAATTAAAAGATGCTTGCCCCTTGGAAGGAAAGTTATGACCAAACTAGACAGCATATTAAAAAGCAGAGACATTGCCAACAAAGGTCTGTCTAGTCAAAGTTATGGATTTTCCAGTAGTCATATATGGATGTGAGAGTTGGACTGGGAAGAAAGCTGAGTGCCAAAGAATTGATGCTTTTGAACTGTGGTGTTGGAGAAGACTCTTGAGAGTCCCTTGGACTGCAAGAAGATCCAACCAGTCCATTCTAAAGGAGATCAATCCTGGGTGATCATTGGAAGGACTGATGCTGAAGCTGAAACTCCAATACTTTTGCCACCTCATGCGACGAGTTGACTCACTGGAAAAGACTCTGATGCTGGGAGGGTTTGGGGGTGGGAAGAGATGGGGATGACAGAGAATGAGATGGCTGGATGGCATCACCAACTCGATGGAGGTGAGTTTGAGTGAACTCTGGGAGTTGGTGATGGACAGGAAGGCCTGGCGTGCTGTGATTCATGGGGTCACAAAGTGTCAGTCATGACTGAGGGACTGAACTGAACTGAACTGAATGGTAATGAAAAATATGAAGCAAATGAAGTATCATATTAGCAATTAGAAACTTGGTTGAAGGGGATAGAGGATCTTTTTGTACTTTTCTGATCACTTTTCTGTCGTGAATTAATTTTAAAAAATTCTTAAAAATAAATTTGATCAGTGAAACTCCGTTACTATGCTGGTTTTACAGATGAGGAAAATAAAACTTAGGGCAGTGAAGGAACTTTCCCCAAGCTACTCAGTTAGTAAGGGGTGGACTTCTGACAGATGTGTGAATAGGTGTGGAGAGTGAGGCAGAAATTGGCCTTTTAAGGATGACAGAATTTTCATGGCAGTCATGTGGTTGTCTTGTTCAGTTCTTGTCCTTCAGACTGTACATTAATGAGCTCCACTCAAAGAAGGTGTCCACATAAATAGAAATATTTCCATATGGCAGTGCTTTGTCATACTTCTAGCCACTCTAAGCTGTCATCCAAATGCAGACAGTGCTGGAATAAAGAATGAGGTGTATAAAAACTGATGTTGGGCTCCATGCATCTGAAGAAAGCAGGGGCCCAAAAGATACAAAAGAGATGTTGAAGAAGAAAATGTTTACCCTGGGACAGGTAACAATCTAATCTCTCATGACAATTAAGACGGTTCATGTTTCTAAAAGCCTTTAAAGAGATCATTGGACTCTGGCACTATCTAATGGGATCTTTGATTATTTCCAGGTAAAAAGGGTGGAAACAGCAGGAAGAAAGGGAGTGAAGGAGGCAATGACTTTCAAAATGGGGCAATTTATAATTTAGAAGATGAAAGACTAGCCTTTTGGGGTTTGGCATTATAATTCAGCAAATACTTTCTATCTCCCCTTTGTTTCAAATACAAAATAAGAGGCAAAAGAGGATATATATATAAATAGCAAACCTTAAGGGCAAAAGTTAGTTTTCCTTTTAATGAAAACACTGAAATCATCAACTTTAATTTTCTCCCAAATACCTTTCAGTTAAAAGACAAAAAGAACATGAAAAATATATGAAAAAAATCACTGGCTCATTAGGTAAAGGATACATGCTGGACTTGCATGTTCCTAGAGAATAACGTCCGGAGAAGGCAATGGCAAGCCACTCCAGTACTGTTGCCTAGAAAATCCCATGGATGGAGGAGCCTGGTAGGCTGCAGTCCGTGGGGTCGCTAAGGGTCGGACACGACTGAGCGACTTCACTTTCACTTTTCACTTTCATACATTGGAGAAGGAAATGGCAACCCACTCCAGTGTTCTTGCCTGGAGAATCCCAGGGACGGGAGAGCCTGATGGGCTTCCGACTATGGGGTCACACAGAGTCGGACACGACTGAAGTGACTTAGCAGCAGAGAATAACGTCGGAGAAGCAATGGCAAGCCACTCCAGTACTCTTGCCTAGAAAATCCCATGGATGGAGGATCCTGGTGGGCTGCAGTCCATGGGGTCGCTAAGGGTCTGACACGACTGAGCGACTTCACTTTCACTTTTCACTTTCACACATTGGAGAAGGAAATGGCAACCCACTCCAGTGTTCTTGCCTGGAGAATCCCAGGGAAGGGGGAGCCTGGTGGACTTCCGTCTATGGGGTCACACAGAGTCGGACACGACTGAAGTGCCTTAGCAGCAGCAGCAGAGAATAATGTATTGGTAGCTTTTGAGGGATCTAAGAGTCACATTAAACATGAAGAAATCATAACATTGGTTCCCATGTTCCCAGTCAAGCCTGAACTGTTCTTCTGGTCATGAGTTGGTGTTCTGTCACTGCTTCGCTGAACGGGATGTGGGTTATTAACTGTGTTTTCAAAAGTGAATCATCAGACTCAATTATGTGCATGGGGAGAGGCAAGAAAAAAAAAAGCTAAATTTTGAGGGAGAGAACTATTTTTCCAATGGATTTAGGTGTTTTTAGTGTTGTTTCACCTGTTTTCTCTCACATCTTTTTGATTATAGAAGTAATGTGAGAGGTGTGCACGGCAGCTGTGAAGGCACAGGAGTGTGGCCAAGAGGAGCTACCCCACGCCTGAGGGCAGGGGCGGCAGCTGAGAGGAGCTAACCTGCATCAGAGGTAAGGAGGAGTGGCTGCGCTTTGCTGGAACAGCCATGAAGAGAAACTCCATGTCCAAGGTAAGAGAAACCCAAGTAAGACGGTAGGCACTGAGAGAGGGGATCAGAGAGCAGACAGACTGAATCTTCAATCACAGACAACTAGCCAATCTGATCACATGAACCACAGCGTTGTCTAACTCAATGAAACTAAGTCATGCTGTGTGGGGCCACCCAAGACAGCCGGGTCGTGTTGGAGAGGTCTGACAGAATGTGGTCCACTGGAGAAGGGAATGGCAAACCACTTCAGTATTCTTGCCTTGAGAACCTCATGAACAGTATAAAAAGGCAAAGGATAGGACACTGAAAGATGAACTCTCCAGGTTGATAGGTGCCCAATATGCTACTGGAGATCAGTGGAGAAATAACTCCAGAAAGAATGAAGGGATGGAGCCAAAGCAAAAACAACACCCAGCTGTGAATGGGACTGTTGGTGGAAGCAGGGTTCGATGCTGTAAGAGCAATATTGCATAGGAACCTGGAATGTTAGGTCCATGAATCAAGGCAAACTGGAAGTGGTCAAACAGGAGATGACAAGAGTGAACATTGACATTCTAGGAATCAGTGAACTAAGATGGACTGGAATGGGTGAATTTAACTCAGATGACAATTATATCTACTATTGTGGACAGGAATCCCTTAGAATAAATGGAGTAGCCATCATAGTCAACAAAAGAGTCTGAAATTCAGTACTTGGATGTAATCTCAAAAGCAAAAGAATGATCTCTGTTTCCAAGGCAAACCATTCAATATCATGGTAACCCAAGTCTATGCCCTGACCAGTAATGCTGAAGAAGCTGAAGTTGAACAGTTCTATGAAGACCTACAAGAACTCCTAGAACTAACACCCAAAAGACATGTCCTTTTCATTATAGGGCACTGGAATGCAAAAGTAGCAAGTCAAGAAACACTTGGAGTAACAGGCAAATTTGGCCTTGGAGGACAGAATGAAGCAGGGCAAAGACTAATAGGGTTCTGTCAAGAGAACACACCGGTCATAGAAAACACCCTTTTCCAACAACACACGAGAAGATTCTACACATGGACATCACCAGATGGTCAACACCGAAATCAGATTGATTATATTCTTTGCAGCTAAAGATGGGGAAGCTCTATACAGTCAGCAAAAGCAAGACCAGGAGCTGACTGTGGCTCTGATCATGAACTCCTTATTGCCAAGTTCAGACTGAAATTGAAGAAAGTGGAGAAAACCAATAGACCATTCAGGTATGACCTAAATCAAATCCCTTATGACTATACAGTGGAAGTGAGAAATAGATTTAAGGGACTAGATCTGATAGACAAAGTGCCTGATGAACTATGGATGGAGGTACGTGACATTGTACAGGAGACAGGAATCAAGACCATCCCCAAGAAAAAGAAATGCAAAAAAGCAAAATGGCTATCTGAGGAGGTCTTACAAATAGCTATGAAAAGAAGAGAAGTGGAAAGCAAAGGAGAAAAGGAAAGATATATCCATTTGAATGCAGAGTTTCAAAGAATAGCAAGGAGAGTTAAGAAAGTCTTCCTCAGCTATCAATGCAAAGAAATAGAGGAAAACAATAGAATGGGAAAGACTAGAGATCTCTTCAAGAAAATTAGAGATATCAAGGGAACATTTCATGCAAAGATGAGCTTGATAAAGAACAGAAATGGTAGGGATTACCAGAAGCAGAAGATATTAACACGAGGTGGAAAGAATACACAGAAGAACTGTAGAAAAAAGATCTTCATGACCAAGATAAACAAGATGGTGTGATCAAGCACCTAGAGCCAGACATCCTGGAATGCGAAGTCAAGTGGGCCTTAGGAAGCATCACTAGGAACAAAGCTAATGGAGGTGATGGAATTCCAGTTGAGCTTGATGAAAGTGAAAGAGGAGAGTGAAAATGTTGGCTTGAAGCTCAACATTCAGAAAACGAAGATCATGGCATCTGGTCCCATCACTTCATGGGAAATAGATGGAAAAACAGTGGAAACAGTGTCAGACTTTATGTTTTTGGGCTCCAAAATCACTGCAGATGCTGATTGCAGCCATGAAATTAAAAGATGCTTACTCCTTGGAAGGAAAGTTATGACCAACCTTGATAGTATATTAAAAAGCAGAGGCATTACTTTGCCAACAAAGGTCCATCTAGTCAAGGCTATGTTTTTTCCCATGGTCATGTATGGATGTGAGAGATGGACTGTGAAGAAAGCTGATCGCCGAAGAATTGATGCTTTTGAACTGTGGTGTTGGAGAAGACTCTTGAGAGTCCCTTGGACTGCAAGGAGATCCAACCAGTCCATTCTAAAGGAGATCAATCCTGGGTGTTCATTGGAAGGACTGATGCTAAAGCTGAAACGGCAATACTTTGGCCACCTCAAGCGACGAGTTGACTCACTGGAAAAGACTCTGATGCTGGGAAAGGTTGGGGGCGGGAGGAGAATGGGACCACAGAGAATGAGATGGCTGGATGGCATCACCGACTCTGTGGACATGAGTTTGAGTGAACTCCGGGAGTTGGTGATGTACTGGGAGGCCTGGCGTGCTGTGATTCATGGGGTCGCGGAGAGTCAGACATGACTGAGCGACTGAACTGAACTGAACTGAACTATTTCAAATTTGGAAAGATGACATTGTGAAAGTGCTACATTCAATATGCCAGCAAATTTGGAAAACTCAGCAGTGGCCACAGGACTGGAAAAGGTCAGTCTTCATTCCAATCCCAAAGAAAGGTAATGCCAAAGAATGGTCAAACTACCGCACAATTGCACTCATCTCACACACTAGTAAAGTCCTGCTCAAAATTCTCCAAGCCAGGCTTCAGCAATATGTGAACCATGAACTTCCAGATGTTCAAGCTGGTTTAAGAAAAGGCAGAGGAACCAGAGATCAAATTGCCAACATCTGCTGGATCATCGAAAAAACAAGAGAGTTCCAGAAAAACATCTATTTCTGCTTTATTGACTATGCCAAAGCCTTTGACTGTGTGGATCACGATAAACTGTGGAAAATTCTGAAAGAGATGGGAATACCAGACCACCTCACCTGCCTCTTGAGAAACCTGTATGTAGGTCAGGAAGCAACAATTTGAACTGGACATGGAACAACAGACTGGTTCCAAATAGGAAAAGGAGTACATCAAGGCTGTATATCGTCACCCTGCTTATTTAACTTAGATGCAGATTACATCATGAGGAACGCTGGGCTGGAAGAAGCACAAGCTGCAATCAAGATTGCCGGGAGAAATATTAATAACCTGAGATATGCTGATGACATCACCCTTATGGCAGAAAGCGAAGAAGAACTACAGAACCTCTTGATGAAAGTGAAAGAGGAGAGTGAAAAAGTTGGATTAAAGCTCAACATTCAGAAAACGAAGATCATGGCATCTGGTCCCATTACTTCATGCCAAATAGATGGGGAAACAGTGGAAACAATGGCTGACTTTATTTTTCTGGGCTCCAAAATCACTGCAGATGGTGATTGCATCCATGAAATTAAAAGATGCTTACTCCTTGGAAGGAAAGTTATGACCAAGATAAACAGTATATTAAAAAGAAGAGACATTACTTTGCCAACAAAAGTCTATCTAGTCAAGGCTATTGTTTTTCCCGTGGTCATGTATGGATATGAGAGTTGGACTATAAAGAAAGCTGAGCACTGGAGAATTGATGCTTTTGAACTGTGGTGCTGGAGAAGACTCTTGAGAGTCCCTTGGACTGCAAGGATATCCAACCAGTCCATCCTAAAGGAGATCAGTCTTGGGTGTTCATTGGAAGGACTGATGCTAAAGCTGAAGCTCCAATACTTTGGCCACCTGATGCGAAGAGCTGACTCATTTGAAAAGACCCTGATGCTGGGGAAGATTGAGGGCAGGAGGAGAAGGGTACAACAGAGGATGAGATGGTTGGATGGCATCACTGACTCGATGCACATGGGTTTGGGTAGACTCTGGGAGTTGGTGATGGACATGGAGTCCTCGCGTGCTGCACTTCATGGGATCACAAGAGTCAGACACGACTGAGCAACTGAAGTGAACTGAACTGAATGTGAGAGGTGGACATTCGGATTCTGTGAATCAGATGCTTCATTTTCGGCATATCTTGGTTCTTAAACATAATCGAGTTCAGGGACTTCCCTGGCAATCCAGTGGTTAAGACGCTGCACTTCCAGTGCAGGTGGTGCAGGTTCGATCCCTTGTGGGGGAACTAAGATCCCACATGCCTCCCAGTGCAGCCAAAAAGTAAAAAAAGAAAAAAAAAACATTTGTTTTTTAAAATTGAGTTGAGTAGTAGGAACATTCTCATCTATAATGGTCGTGCATTGTTGTGCTTAGAAATTCGTTGATCTGCTCGTTCCAAAACTGTGTCTGGTGTTCCTCACATGATCGCAGCATGTATAAATCTCCTCTAATACTGATAAACCTCTCATTCCTCTACTGTCAAATCCAAAAGGACTCAGTTACAGGTTGCCATGTGTGTCAGGACTCAGGGGCATACTTGTTAAAGGATCATCTTTTTATACTACTTGAGTATTTTATGGTCTCTCTAATAGATGTTCGTTTTTATTAAGGGAGAAAGTCTTCATTTTGATTCTTTGCCTTTTAAGGAAACGTTTTCTTTTGCAGCAGTAGCAAAGCAATAACACACACTCTCAGTTTCTCACTCACTACCACAAGATAATACATCTGAGAACTGGAGGAAGTAATTTAAGTTGATCTGAGATGTGTGACCTCAGAAGGTAAAATACTTTTTTTTCCGAAATAATTTTTTAAAATTCAATTAGGTGTGACTGATTTACAAGTTTTTCAAGAGTGGCATACATATGCTACTATTAATTATATTTGGAAAGTGCATTCAAGATTCTAGTGATATTCTGCTGATGGACCTACAACAGCTGTTTTTTTGTCTATAACCTGATGTTCATCCAGTTGGCATGTACAATAAAGTGTTTTTTAGGAGCAAGGGTGTTTGAGTCCAGTTAGAGGAAAAATAAAATACCTAAATGCTGAACCCTCTGTTCTTCATTTCCTTGATCCTTGCAAACACCACCTTTTAGGGCTGGAGAGAATAAATGACTTCTGCTTTCACAGAGAAAAAAACTCAACTTGAGGCTACAGGCGATTTGGTTGATGGTGTTACCCACACAGGTATACTCTGGACATAGCATGTGTATCTTTATCTTTCTTCCTTTCAAGGTTTTTGTTTTCTGTTTCCTTCCTGCTGGAAGGAAGCCATAACTGAGAACTATAATTCTCTAAAAGAAGTCAAGCATATTAACTGAACTCCTCAAGAAGGAATTAATTAGTTCTAGCAACAGTTTTCATTACACAATGATGGTGGGGATGGTGTTGCTTATTTAAGGAGAAGAAAAAAATAATAATAGACTTTGTATTTTTGTTATCTTTCTGTGATTATGTTGTTTTTATTTTTATTTATTTATTTACTTATTGGAGGCTAATTATTTCACAATATTATATTGGTTGGTTTTGCCATATATTGACATGAATCCGCCCCGGGTGCACACGTGTTCCCCTTCCTGAACCCCCCTCCCACCTTCCTCCTCCCCTTATCCTCCCTCTGAGTCATCACCACACACCAGCCCCGAGCATCCGGTAACATGCATGGACCCTGAACTGGCAATTCATTTCACATATGATAATATACATGTTTCAATGCCATACTCCCAAATCATCACACCCTCACCCTCTCCCACAGAGTCCAAAAGACTGTTGTATACATATGTGTCTCTTTTGCTGTCTCGTGTACAGGGTTATCATTTCCATCTTTCTAAATTCCATATATATGCATTAGTATACTGTATTGGTGTTTTTCTTTCTGGCTTACTTCACTCTGTATAATAGACTCTAGTTTCATCCACCTCATTAGAACTGATTCAAATGCATTCTTTTTAATGGCTGAGTAATACTCCATTGGGTATATGTACCAAAGTTTTCTTATCCATTCGTCTGCAGATGGACATCTAGGTTGCTTCCATGTCCTGGCTATTATAAACAGTGCTGCGATAAACATTGGAGTACACCTGTCTCTTTCAATTCTGGTTTCCTTGGTGTGCATGCCTAGGAGTGCGATTGCTGGATCATTCAGTTCAGTTCAGTTGAGTTGCTAAGTCGTGTCCGACTCTTTGCGACCCCATGAATCACAGCATGCCAGGCCTCCCTGTCCATCACCAACTTCAGGAGTTCACTCAAACTCATGTCCATCGAGTCGGTGATGCCATCCAGCCATCTCATTCTCTGTCGGCCCCATCTCCTCCCACCCCCAATCCTTCCTAGCATCAGACACTTCTCCAGTGAGTCAACTCGTCGCATGAGGTGGCCAAAGTATTGGAGTTTCAGCTTTAGCATCAGTCCTTCCAATGAACACCCAGGATTGATCTCCTCCAGAATGGACTGGTTGGATCTCCTTGCAGCCCAAGGGACTCTCAAGAGTCTTCTCCAGCACCACAGTTCAAAAGCATCAATTCTTTGGCAATCAGCTTTCTTCACAGTCCAACTCTCACATCCATACACGACCACGGGAAAAACCATAGCCTTGACTAGACGGACCTTGGTTGGCAAAGTAATGTCTCTGCTTTTTAATATGCTATCTAGGTTGGTCATAACTTTCCTTCCAAGGAGTAAGCGTCTTTTAATTTCCTGGCTTCAATCAGCATCTGCAGTGATTTTGGAGCCCAAAAAAATACAGTCTGACACTGTTTCCACTGTTTCCCCATCTATTTCCCATGAAGTGATGGGACCAGATGCCATGATCATATGGAAGTTCTATTTCCAGTTTTTTGAGGAATCTCCACACTGTTCTCCATAGTGGCTGTACTAGTTTGCATTCCCACAAACAGTGTAAGAGGGTTCCCTTCTCTCCACACCCTCTCCAGCATTTATTGCATGTAGACTTTTGCAGAGCAGCCATTCTGACTGGTGTGTAGTGGTATCTCATTGTGGTTTTGATTTGCATTTCTCTGATTATGAGGGATGTTGAGCATTTGTTCATGTGTTTGTTATCCATTTTTTTGTCTTCTTTGGAGAAATGTCTGTTTATTTCTTTGGCCCATTTTTTGATTGGGTTGTTTATTTTCTTGGAATTGAGCTACAGGTGTTCCTTGTATATTTTTGAGATTAATCTTTTGACGGTTGCTTCACTTGTTATTATTTTCTCCCATTCTGAAGACTGTCTTTTCACCTTGCTTATAGTTTCCTTTGCTGTGCAGAAGCTTTTAATTTTAATTAGGTCCCATTTGTTTATTTTTGCTTTTATTTCCAGTATTCTAGGAGGTGGGTCATGGAGGATTCTGCTGTGATTTATGTCGGAGAGTGTTTTCCCTATGTTCTCCTCTAGGAGTTTTATAGTTTCTGGTCTTACATTTAGATCTTTAATCCATTTTGAGTTTATTTTTGTGTATGGTGTTAGGAAGTGTTCTAGTTTCATTCTTTCACAAGTGGCTGACCAGTTTTCCCAGCACCACTTGTTAAAGAGACTGTCTTTTCTCCATTTTATATTCTTGCTTCCTTTGTCAAAGATAAGGTGTCCATAGGTGCATGGATTTATCTCTGGGCTTTCTATTTTGTTCCATTGATCTATATTTCTGTCTTTATGCCAGTACCATACTGTCTTGATGACTGTGGCTTTGTAGTAGAGCCTGAAGTCCGGTAGGTTGATTCCCCCAGTTCCATTCTTCTTCTTCAATATTGCTTTGGCTATTCGAGGTTTTTTGTATTTCCATACAAATTGTGAGATTATTTGTTCTAGCTCTGTGAAAAATATCGTTGGTAGCTTGATAGGGATTGCATTGAATGTATAAATTACTTTGGGTAGTATACTCATTTTCACAATATTTATTCTTCCAATCCATGAACACGGTATATTTCTCCATCTATTAGCATCCTCTTTGATTACTTTCACAAGTGTTTTATACTTTTCTATGTACAAGTCTTTTGTTTCCTTAGGTAGATATACTCCTAAGTATTTAATTCTTTTCGTTGCAACAGTGAATGGAATAGTTTCCTTAATTTCTTTTTCTATTTTCTCATTATTAGTGTATAGGAATGCAAGGGATTTCTGTGTGTTGATTTTATATCCTGCAACTTTACTGTATTCATTGATTAGCTCTAGTAGTTTTCTGGTAGAGTCTTTAGGGTTTTCTGTGTAGAGGATCATGTCATCAGCGAACAGTGAAAGTTTCAATTCTTCTTTTCCAATTTGGATTCCTTTTATGTCTTTTCCTGCTCTGATTGCTGTAGCCAAAACTTCCAGAACTATGTTGAATAGTAGTTGTGAGAGTGGACACCCTTGTCTTGTTCCTGACTTTAGGGGAAATGCTTTCAGTTTTTCACCATTGAGGATAATGTTTGCTGTGGGTTTGTCATATATAGCTTTTAATATGTTGAGATATGTCCCTTCTATTCCCACTTTCTGGAGGGTTTTTATGATAAATGGATGTTGTATTTTGTCAAAGGCTTTCTCTGCATCTATTGAGATAATCATATGATTTTTATTTTTCAGTTTGTTAATGTGGTGTAGTACATTGATTGATTTGTGGATATTGAAGAATCCTTGCATTCCTGGGATTAAGCCCAATTGGTCATGATGTATGATCTTCTTAATGTGTTGTTGGATTCTGATTGCTAGAATTTTGTTAAGGATTTTTGTATCTATGTTCATCAGTGATATTGGCCTGTAGTTTTCTTTTTTGTGGGATCTTTAACAGGTTTTGGGATTAAGGTGATGGTAGCCTCATAGAATGAGTTTGGAAGTTTCCCTTCCTCAGCAATTTTCTGGAAGAGTTTGAGTAGAATAGGTGTTAGCTCTTCTCTAAATTTTCAGTAGAATTCAGCTGTGAATCCATCTGGACCTGGGCTTTTGTTTGCTGGAAGATTTCTGATTACTTCCTCTATATCCGTGCTTGTGATGGGTCTGTTCAGATTTTCTATTTCTTCCTGGTTCAGTTTTGGAAAGGTGTATTTTTCTAGGAATTTGTCCATTTCTTCCAGGTTATTCATTTTATCGCCATATAATTGCTGATAGTATTCTCTAATAATCCTTTGTATTTCTGTGTTTTCGGTTGTGATCTGTCCATTTTCGTTTCTAATTTATTGATTTGGTTCTTCTCCCTTTGTTTCTTGATGAGTCTGGCTAGTGGTTTCTCAATTTTATTTACCTTCTCAAAGAACCAGCTTTTGGTTTTGTTGATTTTTGCTATGGTCTCTTTTGTTTCTTTTGCATTTATCTCTGCCCAAATTTTTATGATTTCTTTCCTTCTACTAACCCTGGGGTTCTTCATTTCTTCCTTTTCTAGTTTCTTTAGATGTTCAGTTCAGTTCAGTTCAGTCGCTCAGTCGTGTCCGACTCTCCGCGACCCCATGAATCACAGCACGCCAGGCCTCCCTGTCCATCACCAACTCCCGGAGTACACTCAAACTCATGTCCACAGAGTTGGTGATGCCATCCAGCCATCTCATTCTCCGTCGTCCCCTTCTCCTCCCGCCCCCAACCTTAGGTTATTTAGTTGACTTTTTTCGTGTTTCTTGAGGTGTGCCTGTATTGCTCTGAACTTCCCCCTGAGCACTGTTTTTACAGTGTCCCAGAGGTTTGGGGTTGTTGTGTTTTCATTTTCATTCATTTCTATGCATATTTTGATTTCTCTTTTGATTTCTTCTATGATTTGTTCATTATTCAGCAGCGTGTTGTTCATCCTCCATATGTTGGCATTTTAAATAGTTTTTCTCCTGTAATTGAGATCTAATCTTACTGCATTGTGGTCAGAAAAGATGCTTGGAATGATTTCAAATTTTTTGAATTTACCAAGGCTAGATTTATGGCCCAGGATATGATCTATCCTGGAAAAGGTTCCATGTGCGCTTGAGAAGGCCACTCCAGGACTCTTGCCTAGAAAATCCCATGGATGGAGCAGCCTGGTGGGCTGCAGTCCATGGGGTCGCTGTGGGTCGGACACGGCTGGGCGATTTCGCTTTCACTTTTCACTTTCACACATTGGATAAGGAAATGGCAACCCACTCCAGTGTTCTTGCCTGGAGAATCCCAGGGATGGGGGAGCCTGGTGGGCTTCCATCTATGGGGTCACACAGAGTTGGACACGACTGAAGTGACTTAGCAGCAGCAGCAGCGCTTGAGAAGAAGGTGAAATTCATTGTTTTGGGGTGAAATGTCCTATAGAGATCTTTTAGGTCTAACTGGTCTATTGTATCATTTAATGTTTGTGTTTCCTTGTTAATTTTCTGTTTAGTTGATCTATCCATAGATGCAAGTGGGGTATTAAAGTCTCCCACTATTATTGTGTTATTGTTAATTTCCCCTTTCATACTTGTTAGTAATTTTCTTACATATTGCAGTGCTCCTATGTTGGGTGCATATATATTTATAATTGTTGTATCTTCTTCTTGGATTGATCCTTTGATTATTATGTAGTTTCCTTCTTTGTCTCTTTTCACAGCATTTGTTTTAAAGTCTATTTTATCTGATATTAGTATTGCTACTCCTGCTTTCTTTTGGTCTCTGTTTGTGTGGAATATCTTTTTCCAGCCCTTCACTTTCAGTCTGTATGTGTCTCTCGTTTAGAGGTGGGTCTCTTGTAGACAACATATATGGGGGTCTTGTTTTTGTGTCCATTCAGCCAGCCTTTGTCTTCTGGTTGGGGCATTCAACCCATTTACGTTTAAGGTGATTATTGATAAGTATGATCCCGTTGCCATTTTCTTTATTGTTTTGGGTTTGAGTTTACACACCCTTTCTGTGTTTCCTGTCTAGAGAAGATCCTTTAGTATTTGTTGGAGAGCTGGTTTGGTGATGCTGAATTTTCTCAGCTTTTGCTTGTCTGTAAAGCTTTTGATTTCTCCTTCATAATTGAAAGAGATCCTTGCTCGGTATAGTAATCTAGGCTGTGGGCTACTTTCTTTCATCACTTTAAGTATATCTTGCCATTCTCTCCTGGCCTGAAGAGTTTCTGTTGAATGATTAGCTCTTATCCTTATGGGAATCCCCTTGTGTGTTATTTGTTGTTTTTCCCTTGCTGCTTTTAATATTTGTTCTTTGTGTTTGATCTTTGTTACTTTGATTAATATGTGTCTTGGAGTATTTCGCCTTGGGTTTATCCTGTTAGGGACTCTCTGGGTTTCTTGGACTTGGGTGATTATTTCCTTCCCCATTTTAGGGAAATTCTCAACTATTATCTCCTCAAATATTCTCTTATGGTATTTCTTTTTGTCTTCTTCTTCTGGGACTCCTATGATTAGAATGTTGGGGCATTTAGTATTGTCCCATAGGTCTCTAATATTGTCCTCATTTCTTTTAATTCTTTTTTCTTTTTCCATCTCTGTTTCATTTATTTCTACAATTGTATATTCTAGTTCGCTTATCCTGTCTTCTGCCTCCATTATTCTACTGTTTGTTCACTCCAGAGTGTTTCTGATCTCATCTATTGCATTATTCATTGTATATTGACTCTTTTTTATTTCCTCTAATTCCTTATTAAACATTTCTTGCATCTTATCAATCCTTTTCTCCAGTTTATTTATCTGTAACTCCATTTTGCTTTCAAGATTTTGAATCATTTTCACAATTAAAATTCGAAATTCTTTATCGTGTATGTTCCCTATATCTTCCTCTTTTGTTTGTGTTGGTGGGCATTTATCCTGTTCCTTTACTTGCTGGGTATTTCTCTGCTGCTTCATCTTGCTTATATTGCTGTGTTCGGGGTGGCCTTTCCGTCTTCTGGCAGTTTGTGGAGTTCTCTTTATTATGTAGTTACCTCATTGTGTGTGATGTTGGATGGGTGACTTTTCAAAGTTCCTTGGTTAGGGAAGCTTGTGTCGATGTTCTGGTGGGTGGAGCTGGATTTCTTCTCTCTGGAGTGCAATGAAGTGTCCAGTAATGAGTTATGAGATGTCAATGCGTTTGGAGTGGCTTTGGGCAGCCTGTACATTGAAGCTCAGTGCTATTCTCCTGTGTTGCTGGATAGTTTGCATAGTATGTCTTTCACTGAAACTTGTTGACCCTTGGGTGGTGCCTGGTTTCAGTGTAGGTATGGAGGCATTTGATGAGTACCAATCAATTAATGTTCTCTGGAACAGGAGATCTCTGGTGTTCTCAGGATTTGGACTTAAGCCTCTGCCTCTGTTTTTCAGTCTTATTCTTGCAGTAGGCTCAAGGCTTCTCCCTCTGTTACTTCCAAGGCAGTTCCTTCTGTTGAAAAAGCTCTTCTGTTTTCTGGTCTCCTCAGTGTCTAATTCCCGTCCTGATACCAGGATGTGGTGGTGGACACTTTTTTTTTCCCCAGCTCATCTGTTCAATCCTGCTGTGGGGAGGGAGGAACGCAGCTAACAAGTATCCCTGGCATCTGTGGGGAGTGCTCGCAGTGTCTCGGCTACACTGGGAATGCTCCCGCTCAAGGCGTGTGTGCTTTCCCTGTTTATGCTGCTCAGGCTCCAGGTTTCTCTGCTGGGAGCTGTCCGTGGCTGGTGCTGGGTTGCATGCACTTCCCAGGTCTGATCGGCTCAGGTTCAGGTTCTCGGGTACTCCACAAAGGCGCAGACTTGGCTGGGCCTGCTTATTGTGCCTTCCCCGGTCCGAGCAGCTCAGGTGACCAGGCGTTTGGTGAGCGCGGCCGCTGCTACTTATCGCCTTCCTGGTCCCTGCCGCTTGGTTTTCTGAGAGTACAACCAGTGTAGTTTCTCAGGCGGATATCGACCAGCCAGAACCCAAGAAGTCCTGGCCAGCAAGGAAGCCTGCCGGCACCTTGGCACGGGAAGCCTCTCTGGGGCCGCGGCTGCCCCCGCCCCAGCGCTGACTGCCCTCCCCGCCGGCATCGGCGGGGGTTGGGGGATGGGCCGCCCACTGCTGGCTCGCTCCGATCAGTGCCCTGTTCTGTGGGCGGGGCTGGCGGAGTCCTGGGTTGGGGCTTTTTGCAGGCTTTTCCTAGCCTTTCCACCTTTTAGCTGCAACTTCTGCTTTGCTATTTTTAGTTCGGGCCCTCAGCTTGCCCTGGGACATTCAAGCCCAGTTCTCCCTCTAAGTGCCGCCACCCGCGCCTCTCTGCCCAGCCCCCGCCTGCTAGTGGGGGGTGCAGGCGTCTGCACAGCTTCTCCACTGAGAGTTTCCTCTGGACACTTAGTCTGTGAGTTTTAATTATTTATGTCTTTTGTTTCTCAGTTATGCGGCCCTCTGAGGTTCCACTCTCCAGTGTTTCCAGGTGTTTGGAAACTTCTCTTTTTCTTTTTTTTTTAAGCCTCCTTCCTGGGACAGAGCTCTGTCCCTCCCTCTTTTGTCTCTCTTTTTATCTTTTATACTATTTCCTACCTCCTTTTAAGGACTATGGGCTGCTTTTCTGAGTGACTGATGTCCTCTGCCAGTATTCAGAAGTTGTTTTGTGGGATTTACTCAGCGTTCAAATGTTCTTTTGCTGATTTTGTGGGGGAGAAAGTGGTCGCCCCATCCTATTCCTCCACCATCTTCCTGTGCTCCTCTATGTTGGCATTTTTAAGAGTTTTTCTCCCATAACTGAGATCTAATCTTACTGCATTGTGGTCAGAAAAGATGCTTGGAATGAGTTCAATTATTTTTTTGAATTTGCCAAGGCTAGATTTATGGCCCAGGATGTGATCTATCCTGGAAAAGGTTCCATGTGTGCTTGAGAAAAAGGTGAAATTCATTGTTTGGGGGTGAAATGTCCTATAGATATCTATTAGGTCTAATTGGTCTATTGTATTATTTAATGTTTGTGTTTCCTTGTTAATTTTCTGTTTAGTTGATCTATCCATAGGTGTGAGTGGGTTATTAAAGTCTGCCACTATTATTGTTTTGCTGTTAATTTCCCCTTTCATACTTGTTAGTAATTGTCTTACATATTGTGGTGCTCCTATGTTGGGTGCATAAATATTTATAATTGTTATATCTTCTTCTTGGATTGATCCTTTGATCATTCTGTAGTTTCCTTCTTTGTCTCTTTTCACAGCCTTTGTTTTAAAGTCTATTTTATCTGATATGAGTATTGCTACTCCTGCTTTCTTTTGGTCTCTGTTTGCGTGGAATATCTTTTTCCAGCCGTTCACTTTCAGTCTATATGTGTCCCTCGTTTTGAGGTGGGTCTCTTGTAGACAATATATATGGGGGTCTTGTTTTTGTGTCCATTCAGCCAGCCTTTGTCTTCTGGTTGGGGCATTCAACCCATTTACGTTTAAGGTGATTATTGATAAGTATGATCCCATTGCCATTTTCTTTATTGTTTTGGGTTTGAGTTTATATACCCTTTCTCTGTTTCCTGTCTAGAGAAGATCCTTTAGCATTTGTTGGAGAGCTGGTTTGGTGATGCTGAATTCTCTCAGCTTTTGCTTGTCTGTAAAGCTTTTGATTTCTCCTTCATATTTGAATGAGATCCTTGCTGGGTACAGTAATCTGGGTTGTAGGTTATTTTCTTTCATCACTTTAAGTATATCTTGCCATTCCCTCCTGGCCTGAAGAGTTTCTGTTGAAAGATCAGCTGTTATCCTTACGGGAATCCCCTTGTGTGTTATTTGCTGCTTTTAATATTTGTTCTTTGTGTTTGATCTTTGTTAATTTAATTAATATGTGTCTTGGAGTATTTCGCCTTGGGTTTATCCTGTTAGGGACTCTCTGGGTTTCTTGGACTTGAATGATTATTTCTTTCCCTATTTTAGGGAAGTTTTCAACTATTATCTCCTCAAGTATTCTCTCATGATCTTTCTTTTTGTCTTCTTCTTCTGGGACTCCTATGATTCGAATGTTGGGGCGTTTAACATTGTCCCAGAGGTCTCTAATATTGTCCTCGTTTCTTTTAATTCGTTTTTCTTTTTTCCGTCTCTGTTTCATTTATTTCTACAATTCTATCTTCTAGCTCATTTATCCTGTCTTCTGCCTCCGTTATTCTACTGTTTGTTCACTCCAGAGTTTTTCTAATCTCATCTATTGTATTATTCATTGTATATTGACTCTTTTTTATTTCCCTTAAATCCTTATTAAACCTTTCTTGCATCTTATCAATCCTTTTCTCCAGATTATTTATCTGTAACTCCATTTTGCTTTCAAGATTTTGAATCATTTTCACCATCAAAATTCGAAATTCTTTATCAGGTAGATTCCCTATATCTTCCTCTTTTGTTTGTGTTGGTGGGCATTTATCCTGTTCCTTTACTTGCTGGGTATTTCTCTGCCTCTTCATCTTGCTTATATTGCTTTGCTTGGGGTGGCCTTTCTGTCTTCTGGGAGTTTGAGGAGTTCTCTTTATTGTGTAGTTTCCTCACTGTGTGTGGGGCTGGATGTGTGACTTGTCAAGATTCCCTGTTTAGAGAAGCTTATGTTGGTGTTGTGGTGGGTGGAGCTGGAGTTCTTCTCTCTGGAGTGCAATGAAGTGTCCAGTAATGAGTTATGAGATGTCAGTGGGTTTGGAGTGACTTTGGGCAGCCTGTATATTGAAGCTCAGGG
The DNA here is from genome assembly GCF_049115385.1 of Moschus berezovskii. Classification (NCBI taxonomy): domain Eukaryota; kingdom Metazoa; phylum Chordata; class Mammalia; order Artiodactyla; family Moschidae; genus Moschus; species Moschus berezovskii. Next base: position 41,260,337 of record NC_142488.1, on the reverse strand, counting down.
CTATTTTCCTGTGTTGCTGGAGAATTTGCGTGGTATGTCTTGCTCTGGAACTTGTTGACCCTTGGGTGGTGCTTCGTTTTAGTATAGGTATGGAGGCGTTTGATGAGCTCCTAGCGTTTAATATTCCCTGGAGTCAGGAGTTCTCTGGTGTTCTCAGGATTCAGGCTTAAGCCTCTTGCCTCTGGTTTTCGGTCTTATTCTTGGAGTAGCTACTAGACTTCTCTATCTGTCATTTCAAGGTGGTTCCTCTATTTTAGCTTCTGTTTGCTGGTCTCTTCAGTGTCTAATTTTGGCCGTGACACTAGGGGGCGGTCGTGGACACTTTTCAAGGCTCAGTTGTTCAGTCCTGTTCTGAGAAGGGAGGAACACTGCAAACAAATATCTCTGGCATCTGTGGGGAGTCCTCGCAGTGTCTCAGCCACACTGGGTTTGTCCTGGCTCACGGCGTGTGTGCTGTCCCAGTCTACACTGCACAGGCTCTGGGTTGCTCTGTTGGGAACTGTCCGAGGCTGGTGTTGGCTTGTATCAACTTCCCAGGTCTGAGTGGCTCAAGTTCAGTTTCTCAGGTACTCCACAAAGGCGCAGACTTGGTTCCGTTCCGTTCCGTTCTGTCGCTCTTTCGTGTCCGACTCTTTGAGACCCAGTGGACTGTAGCCTACCAGGCTTCTCCATCCATGGGATTCTCCAGGCAAGAATACCGGAGTGGGTTACCGTTTCCTTCTCCAGGGTATCTTCCCGGCCCAGGGATCGAACCCGGGTCTCCCGCATTGGAGGCAGACGCTTTAACCTCTGAGCCACCAGGGAAGCCTGACTCTTTGCGACCCCATGAATCACAGCATGCCAGGGCTCCCTGTCCATCACCAACTCCTGAAGTTCACTCAAACTCATGTCCATCGTGTCAGTGATGCCATTTAGCCATCTCATTCTCTGTCGTCCCCGTCTCCTCCCACCCCCAATCACTCCTAGCATCAGACTCTTTTCCATTGAGTCAACTCGTTGTATGAGATGGCCCAAGTATTGGAGTTTCACCTTTAGCATCGGTCCTTCCAATGAACACCCAGGATTGATCTCCTTTAAAATGGACTGGTTGAACCTCCTTGCAGTCCAAGGGACTCTCAAGAGTCTTCTCCAGCACCACAGTTCAAAGGCATCAATTCTTCGGCGATCAGCTTTCTTCACAGTCCAACTCTCACATCCATACATGACCACGGGAAAAACCATAGCCTTGACTAGACGGACCTTTGTTGGCAAAGTAATGTCTCTGCTTTTTAATATGCTGTCTAGGTTGGTCATAACTTTCCTTCCAAGGAGTAAGAGTCTTTTAATTTCATGGCTGCAATCAGCATCTGCAGTGATTTTGGAACCCCCCCCCCAAAAAAAAAATAGTCTGACACTATTTCCACTATTTTCCCATCTATTTCCCATGAAGTGATGGTATCAGATGCCATGATCTTTGTTTTCTGAATGTTGAGCTTCAAGCCAAACTTTTCACTATCCTCTTTCACTCTCATCAAGAGGCTTTTGAGTTCCTCTTCACTTTATGCCATAAGGGTTGTGTCATCTGCATATCTGAGGTTATTGATATTTCGCCTGGCAATCTTGATTCCAGCCTGTGCTTCTTCCAGCCATTCAGATATGACCTAAATCAAATTCCTTATGATTATACAGTGGAAGTATGAAATAGTTTTAAGGGACTAGATCTGATAGAGTGCCTGATGAACTATGGACGGAGGTTCGTGACATTGTACAATAGACAGGGACCCAGACCATCCCCATGGAAAATAAATGCAAAAAAGCAAAATGGCTGTCTGAGGAGGACTTACAAATAGCTTTGAAAAGAAGAGAAGTGAAAAGCAAAGGAGTAAAGGAAAGATATAAGCATCTGAATGCAGAGTTCCAAAGAATAGCAAGGAGAGATAAAAAAGACTTCCTCAGCGATCAATGCAAAGAAAGAGTGGAAAACAACAGAATAGGTAAACCAAGAGTTCTTTTCAAGTAAATTAGAGATATCAAGGGAACATTTCATGCAAAGATGGTCTCGATAAAGGACAGAAATGGTATCGACCTAACAGAAGCAGAAGATATTAAGAGGTGGCAAGAATACACAGAAGAACTGTACAAAAAAGATCATCATGACCAAGATAATCACGATGACGTGATCACTCACTTGGAGTCAGACATCTTGGAATGTGAAGTCAAGTGGGCCTTAGAGAGCATCACTAGTAACAAAGCTAGTGGAGGTGATGGATTCCAATTGAGCTATTTCAAATCCTGAAAGATGATGCTGTGAAAGTGCTACACTCAATATTTCAGCAAATTTGGAAAACTCAGCAGTGGTCACAGGACTGGAAAAGGTCAGTCTTCATTCCAATCCCAAAGAAAGGCAATGCCAAAGAATGCTCAAACTACCGCACAATTGCACTCATCTCACACGCTAGTAAAGTCATGCTCAAAATTCTCCAAGCCAGGCTTCAGCAATATGTGAACAGTGAACTTCCAGATGTTCAAGCAGGTTTTAGAAAAGGCAGACTTGTTTGGGCCTGCGTTTTGTGCCTTCCCTGGTCCCAGTAGCTCAGGTGACCAGGCGTTTGGTGAGCGCAGTCGCTGCAACTTATCGCCTCCCCGGTCCCTACCACTCAGTTTTCTGGGTATACAACTGGCGTACCTTCTCAGGCAGATATCGACTGGCCCGATCCCAATAAGTCTTGATTAGCAACGAAGCCTGCCTGCAGTTTGGTATGGGATGCCTCTCCGGGGCCGCGGTTGCCCCCTTCTGCTCTGGCTGCCCTCCCCTGCCTGTCTTGGAGGGGGATGGGGGATGGGCCAACCGCAGCAGCCAGCTCTGCTCAGTCCCTTGTTCTGTGAGCGGGGCTGGCAGAGTCTTAGGTTAGGGCTTTCCACCTTTTCGAGAGGTAACTATCCCACAGTCTGCTTTGCTATCCCCAGTTAGTTCTCTCAGGTTGTTCTCACGGCATTCAGGCCCAGGCCTCTCTCTAAGCAGTTCAGCCAGCTCCTCCCTGCCCAGGCCCCACTTGCTAATGGTGGATTCGGGCGTCTGTGCTGCTTCTCCACTGGGTGTTACCGTTTGGCAGGTAATCTGTGGGTTTCAATTCTTTCTTTTTACTCCCGGTTATGTGGCCCTCTGAGATTCCAAGGCTTGCCACAGACTCGCCAGTGAGAGTGTTTCCTGGTGTTTGGAAACTTTTCTCTTTTTAAAGCCTCCCTTCCCGGGACGGAGCTCCATCCTTACCTCTTTTGTCTCTCTTTTTATCTTCTATGTTTTTTCCTACCTCCTTTCGAAGACAATGGGCTGCTTTTCTGGGTGCCTGATGTCCTCTGCCGGCATTCAGAAGTTGTTTTGTGGACTTTACTCCGTGTTCAAATGTTCTCTTGATGAATTTGTGGGGGAGAGAGTGGTCTAGCCATCCTATTCCTCTGCCATCTTGTTCCCTCCCATGATGTTGTTTTTAAATGCCATGTACTCAGTGAGTGATACAAACACATTGTAAATTTCAGTTTTCTAATTTAAAAAAAGAAAAGAAAAAGAAAAGCTCTTATACTGTAGTTTTCTTAAAAAAAAAACATTACTACCTGACAGACCAAGACAGCCAACCAGGAGCAGAAATCATCAACTCTGGTAAAGTACAAAAATGTTATATCCTCTTTGAGAGCCAGTTTTCTAGACTATGAGATAGGAACCACCTCCCAGGGTTGGTATGAAGCAGTCTGTGTGAGTAAATTACTTAATATAAACATAATGCAGTTTCTTTATCTTGAAAATGAGGATGGATAGATATATAGATGGAGTCATCTTCAATATTTCTTACTGGACTTGAGTAGATATTCAATTAATTGAAATTTAATTCCATTTAATATACTTATACCACATTGCACAAGTAAAGAAAATGTTATTATTCTGTTAGTGTTAATAAATTGACTGTCAAACTCTCTTCCAGTTGAGATAGCATGGGGCATGTATACTGTTATTGGGAGTACACACTACCAATAAAAAGCATCAAACCTATGAACCAAAGCTTAGATCTGGAAACTGCCAGGGGATATTAAGGAGTAGATAGCAGAATAAGGGGACTCAGAAGGAGATAAAAGAAATACATTTCAAATATCATTGATTGAAGGCATAGGATTCCTTTAAAAATTTTAAGAATGTATCTTCGCTCTTAGTTCCATTTCTTGATGTTATTTCATATCTAATATACCTCTTCTTAATGTTAGATATTGTGTATAGACTTAGACTAAGTTAGATACCATATATAAAAAAGCTCTCCTGCATTGTTCTTTTCCTTTGCCTTATTCTCATAAGCCCCATTATACTTAATCTCAAAGATATCGATGAAATTATATCAACTCTTATCTTTTAAATATCTTTAACATTTTTCTAATATTTATTCAGCTTTCAGGCTTCCTGGTGGCTCAGACAGTAAAGAATCTGCTTGCAATGCGGGAAATCTGGGTTCGATCCCTAGGTCAGGAAGATCCTCTGGAGAAGGGAATGGCTACCCACTCCAATATTCTTGCCTGGAGAATTCTATGGACAGAGGAGCCCGGTGGGCTACAGTTCATAGGGTCGCAAAAAGGTGGACATGACTGAGCAACTAACACTTTCACCTTGGTTTCACTTTCATGATCTTTGGGTAAGTATCAGGGTAGGGACCAGAACACTTTAGGTTACAATAATCACTCCTGCTATTATTAACTATTTTGGCTAAATGGAAAGCTGGGAAATCTGTAGTAGGCTTTTTTCAGGCCCAAGGTTGAACACGTGTGTGCTAAGTCGCTTCAGGCATGTCTGACTCTTTGTGACCCCATGGACTGTAGCCCACCAAGCTCCTCTGTCCATGGGATTCTCCAGGCAAGAATATTGGGGTGGTTGCCATGCCCTCCTCCAGGGTATCTTCCAGACCCAGGGAATGAACCCATGTCTCTTTTGTCTCCTGCATTGCAGGTGGAAGATTCTTTACCACTAATGGTATCTGGGACTTCGTTTCTGTAGATGTTGGGCAAATGAAGTTTTCTTTTGCCAGGTTGGGCCAATCAGATCCACATATCTCAAATTTTCCAGGACAGTCATGATTTAAAGCATTTGTTTCCATTATTCCTATGAGTAAAATCATATTTACCAGGCCATGTGTCCCAGTTGTGATATCAAGAGTTTATTTATTCCACATACATTTTTGAGCAACTGTTACGTGCCAAATCAAAATGTACATAGTCTTTGTAAAGAAATAACTCAGAAATATGTTTTAAATTTAATTAATTAATAAAATAATCAAAGAATTAAAATAATCAATAAGTTAGTATAATGAATTATTAAGATGTAATCAATCCATAAAATGACTCAGTAGTAGATTATTATAAATAACTACAAATAAAATATAGTATAAAGTATAATATACATTATAACTATAAATAACAATACACATAGAATGTAAATCATAAATAAAATAGTCCATCAGTAAGTTACTATAATAAGTTAGAAAATAATACAGGGAGGCCTGGCGTGCTGTGGTTCATGGGGTCGTGGAGAGTCGGACACGACTGAGTGACTGAACTGAACTGACTAAAACAATAATCCATTTAACAAACAAATATAGGTAGTTTACAATGTTCTAGTGGTGAGCAAAGCAGACCCATTTCTTGCCGTAGTAAAGCTTCCATTCAAACAGGGCAGTAGGTGATTGTCCATGTTTGGCTTCTGTGTCTAAGCGGCTGTTTCTTTTCTGTGCTCTTAGATTTTACTGCTTTATTCTTGGATCTCCAGGAGTTGAAACTGAAGTCCCACTCAGTAGGTTAATTAAAATATATCATTGGATCTGCTTCTTTTGGCTTTTCTTCAGTATTTGAAGTTTTTCATAAGAAGTTTTTCTAAAGTCCCAATTTACTTCTTTTTTTTGACTCTCCAGATTTATACCATATAAACACCATAAAAAAAGATGCCTTTACTAAAATGGAGTGAGAACAAAGATAATGGGAAGTCTGGAGGGAATGAAAATGATTTCATTATTCTCAGCTTCTTACATTTTTCTCTTGTTGGATTTTTTAAGAGCTATTAAAAAGTTTCTTTCTGTACACATGAACCTTCTTTTCACTCATGCTTCTGCCCTTGAAAAACCTGGTATATTTTCCCATTGTTCCACACCCACATATATTTATGTGCAGAAAGAATGAGATCATACTGAGATAAATCCTTTCTGATGGACATCATGACCCAATGACTCAGTCCATCTCCACAATTAGCTATTCAAGAAATTGTCACTGCTTTCTGAATACTTTGAAAAGAGTTTTTACCTGTTTCTGGGAAATCAGTGAGGTTTTGCACATCTTTCAGTTCTTAATTTGGGGTGGAGGTGGTATTTTTGGCTGAGTCCCTCAGAAGCTGATTACGAGATGAGGATTAATTAAGGGATTAATTAAGGACATGCTGTCAGAAGAAACCAGTTAAGAACTGGAGGAAGCAGGGCAAGGAATATGAAAAGGACAAGTAAGGATGCAATTTCAGATTTCAGGCAAAGTCCTTTCAAGAGAACCTGAGAAGCTGATCTCCAAGGGGAATTTTGAGGAGTGTGCTATTCCTTAAATTTGTCCAGATGAGAACAAGAGGGCTGTGTTTTCATGCTCTTTTAAAACTTTTATTGAAGTATAGTTGCTTTAAAATGTTGTGTTAGTTTCTACTGTACAGAAAACTGAATCAGCTATTCATATACATCTTGCATAGTGTGATAGTGCTAGTTGCTCAGTCGTTTCTGACTCTGTGTGACCCCATAGACTGTAGCCCGCCAGGCTCCTCTGTCCATGGGATTTCCCAGGCAAGAATACTGGAGTGGATTGCCACTCTCTTTAACAGGGTATCTTCCTGACCCAGGGACTAAACCCAGGTCTCCTGCATTTCAGACAGATTCTTTTCTTTCTGAGTCTCCAGGGAAGCCCACACATATACATATACTCCCTCTTTTTTGGATTCCCTTCCCATTTAGGTCACCAAAGAGCACTGAGTTGAGTTCCCTGTGCTGTACAGTAAGTTCTCATTAGTTATCTATTTTACATATAGTATCAATAATGTATGTATGTCACTCCCAATATCCCAATTAATCTCATTCACCCACCCTTTCCCCTTGGTATCCATACATTTGTTCTCTACATCTCTGTCTCTATTTTTGCTTTGTTAATAAAATCATCTATATCAATTTTTTTCAGATTCCACATATATGCATTAATATACGGTGTTTGTCTAGTTGTTGGCCAAAACCCTCCAGGGGAGATGAAAAGGAAGTAAGCCCCAGGCAACCAAACAATTTGTACCAGAGTGATTTCAGTAACCCAAGAACAGTCCTCCAAGTTTTCTCAGGTATCCAATACTGAAAGCAAAAGGATCTCAGAGCAGAGGAAGTGTTGCCCAGAAAAATAAAAAGCATCAAGGGAATCTAAGAGGAACATCAGTATTTACTAGGGGAACCATTTAACATCAGTAGAGTCACTCAGTCATGTCTGACTCTTTGCGACCCCAAGGACTGCAGCATGCCAGGCTTCCCTGTCCATCAGCAACTCCCAGTGTTTACTCAAATGCTTGTCCATTGAGTTGGTGACGCCATCCAACCATCTCATCCTCTGTCGTCCCCTTCTGCTCCCACCTTCAATCTTTCCCAGCATTAGGGTCTTCTGAAACGAGTCAGTTCTTTGCATCAGGTGGCCAAAGCAATGGAGTTTCAGTTTCATATTCCAATGAATATTCAGGACTGATTTCCTTTCTTATCTCTCCTTGCTATTCTTTGGAACTCTGCATTCAGATGCCTATATCTTTCCTTTTCTCCTTTGCTTTTCGCTTCTCTTCTTTTCACAGCTATTTGTAAGGCCTCCTCAGACAGCCATTTCGCCTTTTTGCATTTCTTTTCCATGGGGATGGTCTTGGTCCCTGTCTCCTGTACAATGTCATGAAACTCCGTCCAGAGTTCACCAGGCACTCTATCAGATCTAGTCCCTTAAATCTATTTCTCACTTCCACTGTATAATCATAAGGGATTTGATTTAGGTCATATCTGAATGGTCTAGTGGTTTTCCCTACTTTCTTCAATTTAAGTCTGAATTTCGCAATAAGGAGTTCATGATCTGAGCCACAGTCAGCTCCTGGTCTTGTTTTTGCTAACTGTATACAGCTTCTCCACTTTGACTGCAAAGAATATAATCAATCTGATTTCAGTGCTGACCATCTGGTGATGTCCATGTGTAGAGTCTTCTCTTGTGTTGGAAGAGGGTGTTTGCTATGACCAGTGCATCCTCTTGGCAGAACTCTATTAGCCTTTCCCCTGCTTCATTCCATGCTCCAAAGCCAAATTTGCCTGTTACTCCAGGTGTTTCTTGACTTCCTACTTTTGCATTCCAGTCCCCTATAATGAAAAGGACATCTTTTTTGGGTGTTAGTTCTAAAAGGTCTTGTAGGTCTTCATAGAACCGTTCAACTTCGGCTTCTTCAGCGTTACTGGTTGGGGCATAGGCCTGGATTACTGTAATATTGAATGGTTTGCCTTGGAAACGAACAGAAATCATTCTGTCGTTTTTGAGATTGCATCCAAGTACTGCATTTCAGACTCTTTTGTTGACCATGATGGCTACTCCATTTCTTCTAAGGGATTCCTGCCCACAGTAGTAGATATAATGGTCATCTGAGTTAAATTCACCCATTCCAGTCCATTTTAATTCACTGATTCCTAGAATGTCTATGTTCACTCTTGCCATCTCCTGTTTGACCACTTCGAATTTGCCTTGATTCATAGAACTAACATTCCAGGTTCCTATGCAATATTGCTTTTTACAGCACCAGACCTTGCTTCTATCACCGGTCACATCCACACCTGGGTATTGGTTTTGCTTTTGCTCCATCCCTTTATTCCTTCTATAGTTATTTCTCCACTGAGCTCCAGTAGCATACTGGGCACCTACCAACCTGGGGAATTCCTCATTCAGTATCCTATCATTTTGCCCTTTGATACTGTTCATGGGGTTCTCAAGGCAAGTATACTGAAGTGGTTTGCAATTCCCTTCTCCAGTGGACCACATTTGGCTGTGGTCCATGTGATCAGATCGACTAATTTCCTGTGATTATGATTTCAATGTGTCTGCCCTCTGATGCCCCCTCGCAATACCTACCATCCTCTTTGGGTTTCTCTTACCTTGGGCGTGGGATATCTCTTCACAGCTGCTCCAAGAAGGCACAGCCGCTGCACCTTACCTTGGATTAGGGGTATCTCCTCAAGACCGACCCTCCTGACCTTGAACGTGGAGTAGCTCCTCTTGGCCCTCTTACACCCGCACAGCGACCGCCTTTGGACATGGGGTAGCTCCTCTCGGCCGCTGGCCCTGGCCTCAGGCGTGGGGTAGCTCCTCATGGCACAGACGCGAGAGACGCCGGCCCAAGCGGCGCAGACGCGAGAGAGTTCCAAAGAATAGCAAGGAGAGATAAGAAAGCCTTCCTCAGTGATCAATGCAAAGAAATAGAGGAAAACAACAGAATAGGAAAAACAAGAGATCTCTTCAAGAAAATTAGAGATTCCAAGGGAACATTTCATGCAAAGATGGGCTCGATAAAGGACAGAAATGGTATGGAAATAACAGAAGCAGAAGATATTAAGAAGAGGTGGCAAGAATACACAGAAGAACTGTACAAAAAAGATCTTCACGACCAAGATAGTCACGATAACGTGATCACTGACCTAGAGCCAGACATCTTGGAATGTGAAGTCAAGTGGGCCTTAGAAAGCATCACTACGAACAAAGCTAGTGGAGGTGATGGAATTCCAGTTGAGCTATTTCAAGTCTTGAAAGATGATGCTGTGAAAGTGCTGCACTCAATATGCCAGCAGATTTGGAAAACTCAGCAGTGGCCACAGGACTGGAAGAGGTCAGTCTTCATTCCAATCCCGAAGAAAGGCAATGCCAAAGAATGCTCAAACTACCGCACAATTGCACTCATCTCACACGCTAGTAAAGTCATGCTCAAAATTCTCCAAGCCAGGCTTCAGCAATATGTGAACAGTGAACTCCCAGATGTTCAAGCAGGTTTTAGAAAAGACAGAGGCACCAGAGATCAAATTGCCAACATCCGCTGGATCATGGAGAAAGCAAGAGAGTTCCAGAAAAATGTCTATTTCTGCTTCATTGACTATGCCAAAACCTTTGACTGTGTGGATCACAATAAACTGTGGAAAATTCTGAAGGAGATGGGAATCCCAGAACACCTGACCTGCCTCTTGAGAAACCTGTATGCAAGTCAGGAAGCAACAGTCAGAACTGTACATGGAACAACAGACTGGTTCCAAATAGGGAAAGGAGTACGTCAAGGCTGTATATTTTCACCTTGCTTACATCATGAGGAACACTGGGCTGGAAGAAGCACAAGCTGGAAAATAGATTGCTGGGAGAAATATCAATAACCTCAGATATGCAGATGACACTACCCTTATGGCAGAAAGTGAAGAGGAACTCAAAAGCCTCTTGATGAAAGTGAAAGAGGAGAGTGAAAAGGTTGGCTTGAAGCTCAATATTCAGAAAACAAAGATCATGGCATCTGGTCCCATCACTTCATGGGAAATAGATGGAGAAACAGTGGATACAGTGTTAGACTTTATGTTTTTGGGCTCCAAAATCACTGCAGATTCTGATTGCAGCCATGAAATTAAAAGACGCTTACTCCTTGGAAGGAAAGTTATGACCAACCTAGATAGCATATTAAAAAGCAGAGACACATCTTTGCCAACCAAGGTCCGTCTAGTCAAGGCTATGGTTTTTCCAGTGGTCATGTATGGATGTGAGAGTTGGACTGTGAAGAAAGCTGATCGCCAAAGAATTGATGCTTTTGAACTGTGGTGTTGAAGACTCTTGAGAGTCCCTTGTACTGCAAGGAGATCCAAACAGTTCATTCTAAAGGAGATCAATCCTGGGTGTTCATTGGAAGGACTGATGCTAAAGCTGAAACTGCAATACTTTGGCCACCTCATGCGACGAGTTGACTCACTGGAAAAGACTCTGATGCTAGGAAATGTTGGGGGCAGGAGGAGAAGTGGACGATAAAGAATGAGATGGCTGGATGGCATCACCGACTCTGTGGACATGAGTTTGAGTGAACTCCGGGAGTTGGTGATGGACAGGGAGCCCTGGCGTGCTGTGATTCATGGAATCACGGAGAGTCTGACACGACTGAGCGACTGAACTGAACTGAACTGATTTCCTTTAGGATGGACTGGTTGGATCTCCTTGTAATCCAAAGGACCCTCAAGAGTCTTCTCCAACAACACAGTTCAAAGGCATCAGTTCTTTGGCGCTCAGCTTTCTTTATAGTCCAGCTCTCACATCCATACACATGACTACTGGAAAAAATTATAGCTTTGAATAGATAGACCTTTGTTGACCACATAATGTCTCTGCTTTTTAATATTCTGTCTAGGTTGGTCATAACTTTTCTTCCAAGGAGCAAGTGTCTTTTAATTTCATGGCTGCAGTCACCATCTGCAGTGATTTTGGAGCCCCAAAAAATAAATATCATAGGTACAGCTCTCAAAAACGAATAGGCAATGTTTTATTAGACCTCCCTAAAAGAAGGACGATAAACCCTAAAAGTTATCATCGGTAGGTGATTTGCTTAATTAGGTTGCTGTTTATTTAGAATATTATCAACTTAATTTATTGATTCTTTTAATCTTAAAACTTAAATGTTTTCCTTAAATAAGCAGTCCAAGGACTTTATGCATAAAGGTATATTTTTTCCTAAGACTTTCCATTTTAGTCCAGTATTTATGATATAAGGTAAAACTCATAATTACATAGCAACTCAGTTATTCTCAATCTTTCTTTGGCATGGATGTCTCTAGAAAATTGCTTTGAAATTAATGCCCTCAATTTTCTGATAGTTATTAAAAGTGATGCCTTTTGAGAAATATCACTGTTGCCATATTTTTGAGACTTGCATCTCAGTAAGGAAGTAATTTAATTTTAATTGTGGGTCATGTGGAGATCTGGAAGAAATTTTGGTCATTTGAGTAGGCTCCAGTAACTAAAATTTAAGAAAAGAATAACTATAGAACAATCATCTGAGAGCAAGCTGAACTCTCTAATTCTTTTACTGATATGGCACTTAGTTAAACACATTGCAGAATGCAGAATAAATCATATAAAAGTACAGTGCATTCCTGGCATAAATACCAGGTGGCCATAATATTAATATATAATTTTTAAAATATAGTTTGGATTTGGATGCTGTGTGCTAATGTTTTATCTAGAATATTTGTGTCAATATTCATAAGTGATATTGATTCCATAAATTTTCTATGGGACCAGTGTTCAACTTGCTTCATAAAAATAATTTGGAAAATTTTCTTCATTTTAAATGCACATCTCTATTAATCTGCTCTACTCTTATTGGTGGTCCATCAAAGTTGAGTATAAAATAAGGCAAACTGATAAAAGGTGAAGTCACAATATTCATTTTTCTCTGTGAATAAAACATTGGTTTATAAGAAAAGGTGATTTTTTTTCTGATGGCATTAGGATTATCTGGTCTCTAAAAGTTTGGTATAATTGCTCTAAGTGCTTTTATGAAGAGTAATTTCTTAGTAACTTTTTCTAGTTCAGTTACAGAAATTAGTCTAAGTGTTCTGTCTCTAGTGGAATGTTTTTTGTAAACTTTGTAAATTTTTATATATATCTTTCTAAAAAATTATTTTTTTAATCTATATTTTTCAACTTTATTTGCAAAGATATATACAAAGTAGATTCTGACAATATGTTTCCTCTATCAGTAGTTATTTCCCTTGTTATTTCTTATCTGTTTGCTTTTTCCCTTTTTGATAAATTAGCTAATGATTTCTCTAATTTTTTATTTTCTCAAAGATGTAGGACTTTAATTTATTAATTTAACATACTATTTTCTGGTTCTCTACCTTACTGATTTCCAATTTCATTGTTAATATTTCCATATGTTGCTTTGTTTTGGTTTAATTTGCTTTTGTTACCTCTTAATTTATTTTCATTATTTTTATTGATGTAGATATGTATTATTATAAATTTTCTTTTGAATATCGCTTTAAATGTGCCTAATAGATTCTGTCATGTAGTGTTTTCATGAACAATATTTTCCATTTTTTATTGGTGTGTAATTGCTTTACAATGTTATTTTTTAGTTTCTGTGTACAATGAAGTAAATCAGTTATATGTATGCATATATTCCCTCCCTCTTGGACTTCCCTCCCACGCTACCCCCCACCCCACCCGTCTAGGTCATCACAGCACTGTTGAACTCCCTGTGCTTTATAGCAGGTTCCCAGTAGTTAACTTTTTTACACATGGTAATGTATATGTGTCAGTGCTAATTTCCCAATTCATCCCCCTCTTTTCTTCCCCTATCATGTCAACATGTCTGTTCTCTACATTTGTGTCTCTATTCCTGCCCTGCAAATAGGTTCATCAGTACCCTTTTCCTAGATTCCACGTATATGTGTTAATATATGATATTTGTTTTTCTCTTTCTGACTTACTTCCCTCTGTATGTCAGACTCTAGGTCCATCAAAATCTGTACAAATGATCCAAATTCGTTCCTTTTTATGGCTGAATAATATTCCATTTTGTGTATGTACCATAAGTTCTTTATCCATTCATCTGTCATTGGACATTAAGGTTGTTTCCATGCCCTGGCTATTGTAAATTGTGCTGCAGTGAACGTTGGGGTACATGTGTCATTTTGAATTATGGTTTCCTCAGGGTACATACCAGAGAAGGCAATGGCAACCCACTCCAGTACTCTTGCCTGGACAATCCCATGGAAGGAAGGGTTTTTCCGTCCTGGTAGGTTGCAGTCCATGGGGTTGTGAAGAGTCGGACACAACTGAGTGACTTCACTTTCACTTTCAGGGTACATGCCCAGTAGTGGGATTGATGAGTCATATGATAGCTCTGTTTTTAGTTTTTTAAGGAACCTCCATACTGTTCTCCATAATGGCTGTATCAATTTACATTCCCACAAGAGGGTCCCCCTTTCTCCACACACCTTCTCCAGCATAGTTTGTAAATTTTTTGATGATGGCCATTCTGACCAGTATGAGGTGATACCACATTGTAGTTTTGATTTGCATATCTCTAATATTATGGATGTTGAGCACCTTTTCAAGTCCCCTTGGCCATGGGTATGTCTTCTTTGGAGAGATATCTATTTAGGTTTTCTGCCCATTTAAAAAAAAATTTTCCCAAGAAGTTGTTTTGCATGCATGCCAAGTTACTTCAGTCATGTCTGATTCTTTGTGATCCCATGGGCTGTAGCCTGCCAGGCTCTTCTGTCCATGGGCTTCTCCAAGCAAGAATACTGGAGTGGGTTGCCGTGCCCTCCTCCAGTGCCCATTTTTTGATTGGGTTGTTTTTTGATATTGAGCTCCATGAGCTGTTTGTATATTTTGGAGATTAATCCTTTGCCCTGCTGCTTCATTTGCAAATACTTTCTCCCATTATTAGGGTTACCTTTTCATCTTGTTTATGGTTTCCCTTGTGCAAAAGCTTTTAAGTTTAATTCAGTCCCCTTTGCTTACTTTTGTTTTTATTTTCATAGTTTCTGCAGTTTTTGTGTCTTTGCTTTTCATCAAGATTTAATACAAAGCTTTTAAATTTCCAGGTAAAAATTTGTTTTGTTTGTGGCTTGTATTTTAATTTTTAGTTTTATTGTACTGTGATCATACATAACTGTTTGCTTAATACATGTACTTTATGAAACTTACTGATCTTTTGGAAGAGGATTCTAGTACATCATCAATTTTTGAAAAAGAGCTAGTGTGCTTGAGAAGAAATTATATTTTCTATTATCAGAGTATGATGTTCAGTATATCTTATTGCTTTTTCTGTTTAGATCCTTTATATATATAAAGTACATTTATTTATGGTCTACTTTACATGAGAGTGGTCTGTTAGTCTCCTACTAATTGTGTATTTCTATTAATTTCTCCTTGCGCTTTTTATACTTCTTGCTCTATATATTATATTATTATATTATTTAGTACCTAAATATTCATAACTATTGTATCTTTAATTTGCATTGTGACTTTTACCTTTGTAAAGAATCTTTCTTTCTTCATTGCTTTTGGCCTGAATTCTAATTTGGCTAAAAGATGGTTCAGTTCAGTTCAGTTCAGTTCATTTCAGTTCAGTCTCTCAGTCGTGTTCGACTCTCCGCGACCCCATGAATCACAGTACGCCAGGCCTCCCTGTCCATCACCAACTCCCGGAGTACCTTTCCATTTGTTTAGTTTTTCATTTGTATGGTACATTTTTGTTCATCCCTTTATATTGTTAGGTTTGTTTTATGTGCCTAGTCGAAAAAAATTTAACAGGTAAGTAGTCTATTCACATTTATTGAAATGATTGATATCTTTCAACATTATTAATTTATACTATAACTTTTATTTTTATTTTGTTATATTTACCTTGTTTTGCTCTTTTTGTTGATTTTTTTCTGCTTTGCATTACTTCTTTTTATTTAGGAAATTTGTACTTTTCTCTTACTGTTTACATTTGTATTTACATCTCTCACAGTGACCCCTTTTTGTAATAAATACTAATTTTTCCTCTCATGTTCCTAAATCAGTCTAACCAAAAGTATATCCATTTCACCAGTCTTTTCCAAAAAAAAAAAAACCTTTTTCTTTGTCAATCTGATTTGTTTAGTTTCTATTTCATTAAATTTTATTCTTAAGTTTATAATTTAGTTTCTTCTGCTCTTCACATTTATTCTTTTTCCATTTTCATGAGTCAAAGAAAATTCATATTTCTAAGTTTTATAGTTCTCGAATCAATGATTTTAAGACCATGTAAGCAAATTTAATCTCTGATAACTATCCGTTACTGCACATATTTGTATACATTTGGATATACCTAAGCTTACTCCTTGGAAGGAAAGTTATGACCAACCTAGATAGCATATTAAAAAGCAGAGACGTTACTTTGCCAACAAAGGTCTGTCTAGTCAAGGCTATGGTTTTTCCAGTGGTCATGTATGGATGTGAGAGTTGGACTGTGAAGAAAGCTGATAGCCAAAGAATTGATGCTTTTGAACTGTGGTGCTAGAGAAGACTCTTGAGAGTCCCTTGGACTGCAAGGAGATCCAACCAGCCCATTCTAAAGGAGATCAATCCTGGGTGTTCATTGGAAGGACTGATGCTAAAGCTGAAACTCCAATACTTTGACCACCTCATGTGACGAGTTGACTCACTGGAAAAGACTCTGATGCTAGGAGGGATTGGGGGTGGGAGGAGAAGGGGACGACAGAGAATGAGATGGCTTGATGGCATCACCAACTCGATGGACATGAGTTTGAATGAACTCTGGGAGTTGGTGATGGACAGGGAGGCCTGGCATGCTGTGATTCATGGGGTCGTGGAGAGTCGGACACGACTGAGCGACTGAACTGAACTGAAGATCAGACCTAAGACACAGGTCTTGATTATTATTATTGACAGTCATTTCTAAGTATAATGACAGGCAAAACAATTCTTCCGTCATGAAAATAGATGAAGCCAGGTAACCTTTAACTAATTTTAGAATTTAAATTTTGAAATAACCAGGAATAACATTGTAAGATGATGTAACATATAGTTGACCAATGCTATTTGAAAAAAAAAAAAAAGATTTCTTCCTAAAAGAATTATTTGTTTCCTTATTGGAGATAATTGTTTTCATACCAATTACATTTCCATGTGACATAGGAGTCATTGTTGATGTGAATATTCTCTTGCCATATCTTTACTGGAAAATTGAAAAAATGAATTATCTAAATGATTCAGGCAAAAGCAAATCCGTAGTTCACTGTTTTTAGTGAAATGTTTGAGTTTGGCTGTGTTTCTGTGATGTGTTTTGGTTGCACGCATTTCTCCCTGAATCATTTTGATAATTACCTCAAATTTCCATTTGGTGTGGTGAGTGGGCATTTCAAACCTCAAATGCAAATAAAAGAGACTGAAAAAGACAACTGTTTTAAAATCCAGGAGCTATCATTTCCAGATCTAGGCTTATGAATCCCTCATAACCAATTAGATAAAATTTTCCCTTCTAGATATTCTTATTTTGTTAATTATGATAGGGTAAAACCAAAATATTTTTGTTTCTATCACTTGGCCAAAATTCCTGAGGATAAATAATTGTGATGTTCTGATTGAACTTGGACTCTCAAGTGAGTATAATAGATTACCTGGCCCTTAGTCAACAATGGCAATAGGGCCTTCTCTATATATAGAACATTCTTGTCATTCTTGCTGAGGAATAAAGGGAAATGCATTAAACTGTGTAAAAATCCCTGGATCTTGAGTTGAGGCTTTATGTAAAATCTTTTTGAAAATATCAGTAGCCCAGTTTTAAAACATTCTTGTTTATGCTAGCTTTATGCAAATACTTCATAAATTATTCCATATAACGTCTCTGTAAGTTAGTCCAGTATTGCTGCATTAATGCTGCTGACCAAAATGCTACAGGCTGAGTATTTAATTAGTCCATCAGAATTCTGGACAGCTTTGAAATTAGAATTCCTTGCATTTAGATTATATGTCTGTCTTAGTCTGCTTGAGATGTTAAAATGAAATATCATAGACAGGGTGGCTTAAACAACCAACATTTATTTCTCACAGTTTTGGAGTCTGGGAAATCTAAGATCAAGGTGCCAGCAGATTCAGCATCCAGCAAAGAACCGCTTCCTGTGTGGCAGCCTTCTCCTTGTATCCTGATATGGCCTTTCCTCAGTATATGCTCATGGAGAAAGAGATCTCTCTGCCTCTTCCTGTGCTTATTAGGGTACTAATCCCATCACGAAGATCCCACATTCATGACCTAATCCAAAGCTAATTGCCTACCAAAGTCCCCATCTCCAAACACCATCACACTGCAGGGAGGGAGGGCTAGGATTTCAATGTAAGAATGGGGTGGAGAGCACATGAAGAAACATTCAGTTCATAACAATGAATATAGATGCTGGTTTTGAGCAAAATGTTTTCTTTCATTCTTGGATATCCATGAAGGGAAGAGAGGTTCAAAAACTGTGATTATGATATTTCTGAGAAAACTGGGCTAGGGAAGGAGCTCTTTATCCTTTCTTAATGAAGGTGTGAAATGTAAATCATACCATGACAGAGAATTGCTACCTTCCATAGAGCAGACAGAATGCCTGGATCTCTGCTAAGGAAGATTTATCCTTGCTTGCAAGCAGACACTAAATCTCAACTAAATACAGACATATGATCTCATCCAACTGAGGCAAATGGTCTATCTGAGTAAGTAATTTTATTCTATTAATCTGAATCTGCAGAAGATGACCAAATCTTGAAAAGCGATTTAAAAGAAATTCTTCTTAATATTATGGAAGAGATGATTAGCAGTATGTAAAATCAGGTAGTTCTGTTTAGATTTTCTTCTTGATATAGGACATGCAGAAAACTCAATTATTCATATACAACCAAAATTTTATACCAGAGAAGAAGGAAATTTCGCTTTCAGTTGTGCTAGGACTACGTTTACTCTACCTCCCCAAACAATCCAAGGGTTAGAAAAAATACATGATGCAAAGCTTTTAAAGACACTGGACAATAGGCTCTGATGGATAGTGATCCTTGAGAGATGGGAAACAAACAAAGCGAACCCTAAGATTCCCTCACTTTACTGCCTTCAGAGAATTTCTAGGCCATGGTAAAGTGAAGGGAAACTGAACTAGAGCTTGAAAGATTCTGTGAATTTTAGAGAATAATTCAACTCTCTGGGTACATGGAGACAGAGCTGAAAAGACAAAATACCAAACCTGTTTTATTTAAAATGGATAACTAACGGGGAGCTACTGTATAGCACATGGAATTGAGCACATTGAGCACATGCTCAATGTTATATGGCAGCCTGAATGGGAGGGAAGACTGGGGGAGAACGGAGGATACATGTGTATGTATGCTTGTTATAACCCTAACCCTAGTCTCTTCACTGTCATCTGAAACTATCACAACATTGTTTATTAATTGGCTATACCCCAATATAAAATAGGAGAAGGCAATGGCACCCCACTCCAGTACTCTTGCCTGGAAAATCCCAGGGATGGGGGAGCCTGGTGAGCTGCCATCTATGGGGTCGCACAGAGTTGAACACAACTGAAGAGACTTAGCAGCAGCAGCAGCAACACAAAATAAAAAGTATAAAAAAAATACCAAAGAAAAAATGGACAGAAGGAGAACTTTAGTGATTTACAGAGTGTTGCTCCTAATTATTCAGCAGAATATAGATGAGCACATGTGTGTGAGGAAACTATCCCAGATTGGTCAAGGACCCTCCAAAAGAACTAGAACGATGCCTGGTGTTCACACTGGGCCAAGAATAGTACTTGATACCATCAGCCAGACTAGAAAATGTATAATTCACAAAATTTAAGGTAAAATACTTAGGAAGATTGTGACTCAGTAGTAGGGAATAATTAGCCTTAGACTGATCACTGCTCTGGTGTGGCATTATAAATTAAAAAACGAGACCCAAAAGATCAAATTGTTTCCAAGTAACATTATTTTTAGGAGCATATGGGACGTTTATCAAGATAAATTATTTTCCAGGCCATAAAACAAGTCTCAATAAATTTTAAAAGTTTCAATTTTGATAAAGCATATAATTTGACCACAAGGGAATTAAATTAGAAATCAATATCAGAGAGATCTCTGGAATGACTCCAAATATGTGGAAACGAAATAACACACTTCAAAAGAACCCATGGTTCAAGAGAAATTCAAAAGTATATTGAATTGAATGAAAATGAAAACAAAACATATATGAATTTTTTTGAATGCCTCTAAAACAGCACTGAGGAGAACACTTACAGGACTATATGATTATACGCTTAGTTTCTCAGTTATGTCTGACTCTTTGTGACCCTTTGGACTGCAGCCTGCCAGGTTCCTCTATCCATGGGATTTCCTAAGCAAGAATACAGAGGTGGGTTGCCATTTCCTCTTCCAGGGTATCTTTCTCACCCAGGGATCGAATCCATGTCTCCTTTGTCTCCTGCATTGCAGGGAGATTCTTTACCCACTGAACCATCAGGGAAGCCCCTGCTATATGCTTATATTAGAAGACAAAACACTTTCAAATATGTGACTTCAGTTTCCACCTTAAAATATTAGAAAAAGAACAGAAAACTTGACATAAATAGAAGAAAGTAAATATAAATAATAGAGAAGAAATCAATGAACTAGAAAAAAAATAAAGAATAGAGAAACAGATGAAACCAAAAGGTTTCATCTTTTACTGAGATCAATAAAATTGATAAGCTTCTAACCAGCCTGTTCAGGAAAAAAATATATGAAGACACATATTACCAATATCAGAAATGAGAATGATTACATCACTATATAATCTATAGATTTTTAAGGAATGATAAGGGAATATAATGAACGACTTTATGGATATAATTTTGACAATTCAGATGAAATGGAAAAATTCATCAAAAGACACTAACTACTAAAACTCATTCAAGAAGAAAACTATAACCTGAATATCTCCATATCTATTAAAGAAATTGAATTTGTGATTCAAAACTTTACCACAAAGAAAACTTAAGACCCAATTGGTTTTGCTGGTTATTCTATCAAATATATAATAAAGAAGTAAAACTAATCATACACAAACTCTTTCAGAATATTTCAGAAGATGGCATACTTCTCAACTCAATGCATGTTTCTAGTATTACTGTGATACCAAAACTAGACAAAGACATTGCAGGAAAAACACAACCAAATCAATAAAAAAAAACAACACACTTGTACCCTCCATGAACATAGATATAAACATTCTAAATAAAATTTTAGCAAACTGAATTCAATAGTATATAAAAATTATAGTACATTATAAACAAATTAGGTATACCCCAAGAATGCAAGACTGGTTTAATATGTGAAATTAATCAATAAAGTTCACCCTGTGTGTGTGTGTTTGTGTTAGTCTAACTCCAGCTCCCAGCAGAGAAGTAACCCAGACGCTTGCGTCAGCCACCAGCAAGTGGGGGCTGAATAGGGAGGCGTGGACTACATTGCTTAGGTTAAGGACCAGACCTGAATGCCCTGAGGGCAATCTGAGGGAGCTAATGTGAGATAGCAACCCAAACAGTGGGATAGCCAGAGAGGGCGAAAAAAAAAAAGAGGAGAGAGAGAGAGAATTTTCCCATGAAAAGCTCTAACCTAAGGCACTAAGGCCCTGCCAGGCCCGCTCACAAAACAAGGGACTGAGTAAATACCAGAGGAGAGCTAGTTGGCTGTGGACTGGCCCATCCCCCGCCAGAGTCAGGGAGGCATCCAGACCTGGGAAGAGCACAAAACGTGGGCACAAAACGTAGGCCCACCTAAGTCTGTGCCTTTGTGAAGTGCCTGAGAACCTGGACCTAAGCGGCAGGGGTAGACCAGGAAATCACACACGCTGTGAATGGGGGCAAACCCAGTGTGACCCAGACACTGTGAGCACTCCCCACACACACCAGTTATATTTGTTTGCAGTGTTCCTCCCTCCCCGCAGCACAATTGAAAAAGTGAGCCTAGATAAATGACCACCTTCAATCCCTGTGTCAGGGCCGAAGTTAGATACTGAAGAGACTTGCAAACAGAGGAAGCCAAAATAAACAAAGAAGAGGGAAAGTGACAGGTGCAACAGATTAAATACCTGTAGTTAGCACTGGCGACATTGGAAGGGACCTATAGACTTTGAGAAGTATAAGGAGGAACAAGGAACTATCTGAAACTGAACTGACCACACACTGCCCTCAACAGCTTCAGAGAAATTCCTAGATATATTTTACTATTACCATTTTTAAATATCTTTAATTTTTTAATTTTTAAGTTCTTTATTAATACTTTAATTTTCATTTTTAAAACCTACCATTACCTTGAAAAAAAGAACCTATTTTTAAAGCAAATTTCATATTTTTTAACATAACTTTTGCGATTTTTTGTTGTTTTAATATTGTATTTTTGAGAGTCTAACCTCTACCCTAGATTTTTAATCTTTGCTTTTTGGTATTTGTTATCTGTTTGGTATTTGTGTCTTTAAGAATCCAATCTTCAGTACCTATTTTTACTTAGGAGTGTGATTACTGGCTTGATTGCTTTCTCCCCTTTTGACTTCCTTTTTTCTCCCCAAGTCACCTCTATCTCCTCCCTCCCCCTTCTCTTCTATGCTTAACTCTGTGAATCTCTTTGGGTGTTTCGGGCTGTGGAGAACACTTAGGGAATTGATTACTGGCTAGATTGGTCTCTCTCTTTTTGACTCCCCCTCTTCTCCTCCTGGTCAACTCTATCTCCTTCCTCCCTCTTCTCTTCTCTGTGTAACTCCATGAACCTCTCTGAGTGTTCCAGACTATGGAGATCAAATAGAGAATTGGTTACTGGCTAGATTGGTCACCTCTATCTTCCTCCTCCCCCTTCTCTTCTTCATGTAACTCTGTGAACCTCTCTGGGTGTCCCTAACTGTGAAGAATCTTTTTACCATTAACCTAAATGTTTTGTCATCAGTGCTGTATGGATGGAAAAGTCTTGAGGCTACTATAAAAATAAGACTGAAAGCCAGAGGCAGGAGGCTTAAATCCATAACTTGAGATCACCAGAAATCTTCTGATTCCAGGGACCATTAATAGACAAAAGCTCATCCAAAAGCCTCCGTACCTACACTGATACCAAGCTCCACCCAAGAGCCAACAAGTTTCAGAGAAATACATACCAAGCTAATTCTCCAACAAAGCAGGAACATAACCCTGAGCACAAAAATATAGGCATCCAAAGATCACACCAAACCCAAAGACACCTCAAAACTCACTACTGGACACTTCATTGCACTCCAGAGAGAAGAGATCCAGCTCCACTCACCAGAACACTGACACAAGCTTCCCTAACCAGGAAACCTTGACAAGCCACTAGTCCAACCCCACCCACAGGGAGGAACCTCTACAATAAAGAGGAACCACAAACTTCCAGAATACAGAAAGACCACCCCAAACACAGCAACCTGAACAAGAAGAAAAAGCAGAGAAGTGTTCAGCAGGTAAAGGAACATGATAAAAGTCCACCAAACCAAATAGGAGATAGGGAGTCTAATTGAAGAAGAATTCTGAATAATGATACTAAAAATGATCAAAAATCCTGAAAACAAAATGGAGTTACAGATAAATAGTCTGGAGACAAGGATTGAGAAGATGCCAGAAAAGTTTAACAAGGACCTAGAAGAAATAAAAAAAGAGTTAATCAATAATGAATAATGCAATAGCTGAGATCAAAAGCACTCTGGAGGGAACCAACAGTAGAATAACTCAGGCAGAAGATAGGATAAGTGAGATGGAAGATAGAATAGTGGAAATAAATTAAGCAGAGAGGAAAAAAACAAAAAGATTTAAAAGAAATGCAGACAACCTCAGAGACCTCTGGGACAATGTCAAACTCCCCAACATTCGAATCATAAGAGTCCCAGAAGAAGAAGACAAAAAGAAAGGCCATGAGAAAATACTTGAGGAGATAATAGTTGAAAACTTCCCTAAAATGGGGAAAGAAATAGTCACCCAAGTCCAAGAAACCCAGAGAGTCCCAAACAGGATAAACCCAAGGCGAAACACCCAAAGATACATATTAATCAAATTAACGAAGATCAAACACACAGAACAAATATTAAAAGCAGCAAGGGTAAAACAACAATTAACTGACAAGGGAATCCCCATTAGGGTAACAGCTGATCTTTCAATAGAAACTCCCCAAGCCAGAAGGGAATGGCAGGACATACTTAAAATGATGAAAGAGAAAAACCTACAACCCAGATTACTATACCCAGCAAGGATCTCATTCAAATATGAAGGAGATATCAAAAGCTTTACAGACAAACAAAAGCTGAGAGAATTCAGCACCACCAAACCAGCTCTCCAACAAATGCTAAAGGATCTTCTCTACAGAGGAAACACAGAAAAGGTTTATAAACTCTAACTCAAAACAACAAAGTAAATGGCAACAGGATAATACTCATCAATAATTGCCTTAAATGTAAATGGGTTGAATGCCCCAACCAAAAGACAAAGACTGGCTGAGTGGATATAAAAACAAGACCCCTATATATGCTGTCTACAAGAGACCCACCTCAAACATAGGGACACATATAGACTGAAAGTGAAGGGCTGGAAAAAGATATTTCATGCAAATGGTGACCAAAAGAAAGCAGGAGTAGCAATACTCATATCAGATAAAATGGACTTTGAAATAAAGGCCATGAAAAGAGACAAAGATGGACACTACATAATGATCAAAGGATCAATCCAAGAAGAAGATATAACATTTATAAATATATATGCACCCAACATAGGAGCACTGCAATATGTAAGGCAAATGCTAACAAATATGAAAGGGAAAATTAACAGTAACACAATAATAGTGGGAGACTTTAATGCCTCACTCACACCTGTGGATAAATCAACTAAACAGAAAATTAGCAAGGAAACACAAATTTTAAATGATACAATGGGCCAGTTAGAGCTAATTGATATCTGTAGGACGTTTCACCCCCAAAACAATGAATTTCACCTTTTTCTCAAGTGCACATGGAAACTTCTCCAGGATAGATCACATCCTGGGCCATAAATCTAACCTTGGTAAATTCAAGAAAAAATTCAAATCATATCAAGTATCTTTTCTGATCACAATGCGGTAAGATTAGATGTCAACTAGATCCAACCAGTCCATTCTAAAGGAGATCAATCCTGGATGTTCATTGGAAGGACTGATGCTAAAGCTGAAACTGCAATACTTTGACCACCTCATGCGACGAGTTGACTCACTGGAAAAGACTCTGATGCTGGGAAAGGTTGGGGGCGGGAGGAGAAGGGGACGACGGAGAATGAGATGGCTGGATGGCATCACCGACTCTGTGGACATGAGTTTGAGTGTACTCCGGGAGTTGGTGATGGACAGGGAGACCTGGCGTGCTGTGATTCATGGGGTCGCGGAGAGTCGGACACGACTGAGCGACTGAACTGAACTGAACTGAACAGGAAAAAAAAAAAACCTATGAAAAATACAAACATATGGAGGCTAAACAACACACTTTTGAATAACGAATAAATCAGAGAAGAAATCACAGAAGAAATCAAAATATGCAAAGAAACAAAAGAAAATGAAAACACAGCAACCCAAAACTTATGGGATTCAGTAAAAGCAGTGCTAAGGGGATGGTTCATAGCAATACAGGCTTACCTCAAGAAACAGGAGAGAAATCAAATAAATAACCTAACTCTACACCTAAAACAACTAGAAAAGGAAGAAATGAAGACTCCAGGGTTATACAAGGAAATAAATCACAAAAATTAGGGAGAAATAAATGCAAAAGAAACAAAAGAGACCATAGCAAAAATCAGCAAAGCTAAAAGCTGGTTATTCGAGAAAATAAATAGACAAACCATTAGCCAGACTCATCAAGAAACAAAGGGAGAAGAATCAAATCAACAAAATTAGAAATGAAAACTTATAATATTATAAATCTTTAATAGCTAGGACATGGAAGCAACCTAGATATCCATCTGCAGATGAATGGATAAGAAAGCTGTGGTACATACACACAATGGAGTATTACTCAGCAATTAAAAATAATACATTTGAATCAGTTCTAATGAGGTGGATGAAGCAATACACCACCAATACAGTATCCTAATGCGCATATATGGAATTTAGAAAGATGGTAAAGGTAACCCTATATGCGAGACAGCAAAAGAGACACAGATGTACAGAACAGTTTTTTGGACTCTGTGGGAGAAGACGAGGGTGGGATGATTTGGGAGAATTGCATTGAAACATGTATTATCATATTATCATATGTGAAACAGATCGCCAGTGCAGGTTCAATGCATGAGAAAGGGTGCTCGGGGCTGGTGCACTGGGATGACCCAGAGGGATGGGGAGGGAGGTGGGAGGGGGTTTCAGGATGGAGAAGCCATGTACACCCATGGCGGATTCATGTCAAGCCTGGCAAAAACCACTGCAATATTGTAAAGTAGCCTCCAATTAAAATAAATAAATTTCAAATAATAAAATGAATTCCTTTGCTAAAGAGGGCCTAATCAATGTTGGCTTTTTGACCTCCACAAACACCATTCTGTTCCTTCCTTTCTGCCCTCCTTTCTCCCCCCTCTTTCTTTCCTTTTCTTTCTTATTATACAATTGTTAAAGTTTGCTTTCCATTAATCGTTCTTACTCTTCTTAATCTGGAGAAGGAAATGGCAACCCACTCCAGTGTTCTTGCCTGGAGAATCCCAGGGATGGGGGAGCCTGGTGGGCTGCCATCTATGGGGTCTCACAGAGTCGGACACGACTGATGCGACTTAGCAGCAGCAATCGTTCTTACAAAGTACTGGCTCCATTCCCCATGTTGTACAATACATCCTTGAGCTCATCTGACACCTAACACTGGGTGCCTCCCACTCCCCCACTTCTGCATTGCCCCTCCCTCTTCCCCTCCCCGCTGGGAACCAGTAGATTGTTCTATCTGTGAGCCTCAATTTTTGTTATATTCTCTACTTTGTGGTATTTTTAGATTCAATAAGTGATATCATACAGGATTTGTCTATCTCTGAGTTCTTTTACTTAATATTATACCTTCCATGTTGCTGCAAATGTCGATATTCCATTCTTTTTATGGAGCAGCTACTTTGGATGCCTTTTTAGCAAATGGCACTGCCACCTCACACATGACACAGCTCCCCAGCTAAGTTTCCATCTCTGCACTTACACAGAGACACACCAAGTTCTCTTCCTCTTCTCCCATGGGAAGTATATCTTTGAAGCTGAGTCTGGAACCAGTGCTTCCCCTCCGCCCTACTTTCTGGCAAACTGGACCTTCTGGTCCCATCTCCACCCCCACAGGACCCATCTCCCTCCCTCTTCACACATTTATCCCTGCCCTGCCCTCTCTGCTCCCCACTACCAGAGAACTCAGAGACAAACATCTTTTCACATCAGGTTTATTTTATTTTATTTTCATTATTAATGTATGCAGTTGGTATAATAGTCAACGACTGTACCAACTCTCAGCGGCAAGACCCCAGAAGATGTCTGAGGTCTCTATCCATGCTCTGAAGTCACTGGTTGCCCACTGGTCCAGCTGGAATGACAGGGATCTCCACTGTCTCTGGGACACCCTTCGGTTCGTTCTGATTCAGCTCTTCATTCCCCTTGGAACACTGGTTACAGAGCTTTGAGCCTTTGATTTTTTTTAAGTTTCTTGGTGGTGGGAGGTTTCTGAGACTTTCCTTGGCCAGCTTTGCCTGAAGGTGATTATTCACTCTCTCAGTTACCCATACCACCTGGAGAAAACAAGAGAGGGATACAGAATGTCATTGGTTTGGGGAAGATGGACGGGAACGACAGCTTCAGGAGAAGGGGTGTGGGCAGAGAAGGGTTATGTGCCAGGCAAGGACAGGGGAGGGGGTGTTATGGGGTGCAGCCATTGGGCAAGAGGAGTTTGGGTGGGTCCAGTTCACCTTGACCTTTTTTTTGGACCTCATTTGAGAGGAGATCTTCATCTCTTTGTCCTGGGTAGCACAAGGCAGGTGTTCCATAACTACTCTGGAGCCTTGTGGCTTCCCAGTCACCTTAGTCATTTTGAGGACTCACAGTGGTCTGTTCCAGAGCCCCTGAGCACCCCTATACATACCCCTCCCCAGAAAGACACACCCTCATGCTTTATGAGGTCAGCAAGTCTCTTTCCCAACCAATGGTGGCCCTGGGTGAGCCTTGACGTCACAAAGCCCCATCCTGACACCTCTGGGGAGCAATTCAGATGTTTGGGTGGGAGAAATGAGGCATTTTTAATGCCCCTAAAGAGGCCTCCAAACTCACCTGCCATCCTCATCTCTCTAAGTCAACTCTGATGGATCACATGGCAGGGAGAGTGTGTCTCCTCCAAACTTTGTCTATTATATCTACTTATGACTGTAAAAGTGTAAGGGAATTAAAAAAAAATCTGCAAACGATACAGCCTAAGCAGCCCCAGTTAACATAAATTTATTTTCTTTGTTCCATAGTCTCAAAATAACTGACAATTAAGAATGAATTTCATTTAAAACATATTTTTCAAATTCAGTAAGATATTTTATGTTCACCTATAAGACGATTTTGTTCTTTTCAAGCTAAAAAAGTTTGTACCTTGCAGTGAACACTTTGTTTCACTGACTTAGACATAAAGATGCTCTGTGGAATGGAGCAGTGGTAACCATGGCAGCCTGTGTTGGTGACAATTGTTTACCAGGGTCTTCTCTTAATGAACTCCCTCATAGAAGACAATGAATTTTTAAAGACAGGTAGTAAAACTGTGGCCATATGAAATTATGCATATATATATATATATACACACACACATATACACACATATGTATGTGCCTTTGTATATACACACATGTGTGTGTGCGTTTGTATGTACACAAAAAATTTTACCTTGTGAATAATATGTAAAATATTAAAACCTGACATAGATGACAACAAACTTTTAAAACTGAAACCAACAAAATGTGGTTTTGCAGAGGAAATGTATTTAATTACTGACATTATTTTAGAATACTGGAGTATGGAGATGGTAATCAAACCAGAACCAGCTTTTACTTGTTTTTTTTTTTTTTTCTTGTAATAAAACCCTTCGTGGGCAATGCCCCCCAGGATTGCCTGCACTGGATATGGGCCACTCCCCCTGCCCCACCTGTGGGAGCCCACTGTTCCATTCTAAACTTCTTTGCTCCAAAGAAGACATACAGATGGCTAACAAACACATGAAAAGATGCTCAACATCACTCATTATCAGACAAATGCAAATCAAAACCACAATGAGGTACCATCTCAAGCCGGTCAGGATGGCTGCTATCCAAAAATCTACAAACAATAAGTGCTGGACAGGGTGTGGAGAAAAGGGAACCCTCTTACACTGTTGGTGGGAATGCTAACTAGTACAGCCACTATGGAGAACAGGGTGGAGATTCCTTA
Organism: Moschus berezovskii; assembly: GCF_049115385.1. Taxonomy (NCBI): domain Eukaryota; kingdom Metazoa; phylum Chordata; class Mammalia; order Artiodactyla; family Moschidae; genus Moschus; species Moschus berezovskii. Next base: position 41,231,303 of record NC_142488.1, on the reverse strand, counting down.
AAAACCTGGAAATAGAACTGCCATATGACCCAGCAATCCCACTGCTGGGCATACACACCAAGGAAACCAGAATTGAAAGAGACACATGTACTCCAATGTTCATCACAGCTGCTGCTGCTGCTAAGTCACTTCAGTCGTGTCCGACTCTGTGTGACCCCATAGACGGCAGCCCACCAGGATCCCCCATCCCTGGGATTCTCCAGGCAAGAACACTGGAGTGGGTTGCCATTTCCTTCTCCAATGCGTGAAAGTAAAAAGTGAAAGTGAGGTCGCTCAGTCGTGTCCGACCCTTAGCGACCCCACAGACTGCAGCCTACCAGGCTCCTCCATCCGTGGGATTTTCTAGGCGAGAGTACTAGAGTGGCTTGCCATTGCCTTCTCCGGTTCATCACAGCACTGTTTATAATAGCCAGGACATGGAATCAACCTAGATGTCCATCGGCAGATGAATGGATAAGAAAGCTGTGGTACATATACACAATGGAATATTCCTCAGCCATTAAAAAGAATACATTTGAATGAGGTGGATGAACCTGTAGCCTATTATACAGAGCAAAGTAAGTCAGAAAGAAAAATACCAATACAGTATATTAATGCATATATATGGAGTTTAAAAAGATGGTAACAATCACCCTATCTGCGAGACAGCAAAAGAGACACAGATATAAAGAACAGTATTTTGGACTCTGTGGGAGAAGGTGAGGGTGGGATGATTTGAGAGAATAGCACTGAAACATGTATATTGTCATATGTGAAACAGATCGCCAGTCCAGGTTCAATGCATGAGACAGTGTTCTCAGGGCTGATGCACTGGGATTACCCTGAGACACAGGATGAGGAGGGAGGTGGGAGGGAGGGTCAAGATGGGGTACACATGTACACCCATGGCTGATTCATGTGAATGCATGGCAAAAACCACTACAATATTGTAAGGTAATTAGCCTCCAATTAAAATAATAAAAAAAGAATAAAAGAAAAAGTAGAAAAATTAGAGGGCTAACTCTATCTCATTTCAAGGCTTATTATAAAGCTCTGGTAATCAAGATGGTGTGGCACAGTTGTCAAGAAAGACAATTAGATCAGTCGGATAATACAGTGAATTCATATATAGACCCATACATATTTTGACAAGTAAGTTTTGAAAAAAATACAAAGGTAATTCAATGGAAAAAAGGAACTCTTGGAAATAAATGGTGCTGACAGAATAGGACAGTGCTAATATACATGTTTGTAGACTTAAATGCAAAACCTAAAACTATAAAACTTCTAGAAGGAACATTAGAGAAAATCTTTGTGACCTTGGGTTAGGCAAAGATTTCTTCAATATGATATCAAAGTCATGACCTATAAAATAAATAATTGATAAGCTAAACTTTATTGAAATTAAAATTTACTTTCAGAAACACACTTGTAAGAGAATCGAAAGGCAGATAATAGAACGGGAGAAAATATGGTCAAGGTACATATCTGTTAAGGCTTCCCAGGTGGTTCAGATGGTAAGAAATTTCCCTGCAATGCAGGAGACCTGGAGACACAGGCTCAAACCCTAAGTTGGGAAGATCCCCTGGATCTTCTCCCCTGGCTAAGGGACTTGAATCCAAAATATATGTTCAAAGTATAATAATAAGAAAATGAAGAACCCAATTTAAAATGAGCCAGTGCAAGGGAATTTGGGGAGTGGTATAACTGTTCTTTATGATACTGTGGTAATTAATATATGACTTTATTTGTCAAATCTCATAGAAATGTACAGTACAAAGCATGAATACTACTGTATGTGAATATACAAATATCAAACACGCTGTGTTATAAATGATTATTGTAAGGCTATAAAAAGAGTGTGTATGTGCTAGTGGCTCAGTCCTGTCTGACTCTTTGCGACCCCATGGGCTATAGCCTGCGAGGCTCGTCTGTCCAAGGAGTTCTCCAGGCAAGAATACTGGAGTGGGTTATCATTCCCTGCTTCAAGGGATCTTCCCTACCCAGGGATCGAACTTGGGTCTCCCGCACTGCAGATTCTTTACTACCTGAGCCACCAAGGAATAAAAAGAGAATTATATAAATACTGAACTCTAGTTGGTAAATGTGTTTCACATGAAAGTGTGCTATTTTGAAGCTGGTTGCATGTATGCTGTGGTTAAACAAATAAGTAGATAAATTGTGGATAATGGGAGCTAGGTTTCTCACTGTCAGAGAAGCTACAAATAGGCAAAGGGAAAAGGTGAAAATGAACTTTGGGGTTCTGGATTAGAGTTGAAGATATCAGTATGAACTCATATTTCTATACTCACATATATATTTTAACACAGAAATCATTATATATGTTTGTGTATACATGAGCCAGCATACATACATATTTTTTCTAGCTCTGTCTATTAAAAAGACCCAGTAGCAATGACATCCTAGGAATAAGGTACAGATTCAGTGCCCAGATCTTGGTTTCTAAATCATATTTTCCAATAAAAGAAACCACAGCACCTTGGAGAAATTGGTGATGGTAGAGTTAGGGTTGTGAAAATACAAACTCAGTTTGCAGCTTATTTTGTGTCAGAAAGCAAGAGTTCTCACAAAGCAAACAAAAGCATGTCAAGGGGATACAAGAACCAATCTGAAAAATCCCCTAATGGCCAAGTCTGGAACAATTTGAGAATAAAATAAATAAAATAGTATAGTATTGAATTATAACCCAAAGAGTAAAATAAATATATATTACTTTAAAAAATAGTTAAAGATTAATGATAGAGTGAGTAAGTAAATGGAAAAGAAGAGAAAAATATCCTTTACTAGAGCATTCCAAAGAAGTGTAGAAGGAATGAGGTAAATAGAAAATCACCATTAGCAAAACAGTGAAAATTGCTGCAGGAAGAACCACTAATCAAGGCTAAAGTTAGTGAGTGAATATTTGAAAAGAAATACAATAATCAAGTAACTTCATATATCTCCCCCATAATATTTATTCTTATATATGAATTGTGTAAAATTATTATATTCATTACTGTGATTGCTGTAACATATGGCCAGCCACTCATTCTTAGCTATGCCTCTCTCCATGAGATGGAGTTACATTCTCCTCAGCTTGAGTGTGAGCTGGACCTTGTGACTTGTTCTAACTAGTAGAGTATAGAAAGGGAGAAAGAGCAACTTTACAGAGGAGAAAACTTGCAGTTATCACCTTAACCAAGTGGTCTACATCAATAATGCCAGGGGTTATTCATACTGATATCATATACCCCTGATAGGATGTGAGGAGAAGGGTACTTTATATCTCTGGTATTTGTTTCCGAAACTGGTAACCCCAATGAAATCATGAGAAAATAATAGACAAAAACACAAATCAAAGAACAATCTACAAAATATCTGACTTGTCCTCTTCAAAAATACTGCAGTCATGAAAAACCAAGAAAGGTTGAGAAACAGTTGCTGATTAAAAGAGACTAATGAGATTTGCCAGCTAAATGAGGAAAGGAATCTTGAAATGGGTTTTGGAAAAGCAACAGGAAATTAGTGGAAAAACTAAGTGAAATCTGGAAAAAGTCAATATTTTGGCTAAAAGACTCTGATGCTAGGAAGGATTGGGGGTGGGAGGAGAAGGGGACGACAGAGAATGAGATGGCTGAATGGCATCACCGACTCGATGGAGATGAGTTTGAGTGAACTCTGGGAGTTGGTGATGGACAGAGAGGCCTGGCGTGCTGTGATTCATGGGGTCGCAGAGTCGGTCACAACTGAGCGACTGAACTGAACTGAACTGAATGCTAAAGTTTAAATATTTTTAAAAAAATTAAAGTATAGTTGATCTACAATGTTGTGCCAATCTCTGCTGTACAGCAGGGTGACCCAGTTATACACATATATACATTTAAACAATATTTCCCATTATGGTTTATCCCAGGAGATTGGATAAGTTTTTATTTTTAATAAATGTGTTATGGTCATGTAAGATGTTAACATTATGGAAAGCAGAGTGAAGGGTATACAGGAACTCTCTGTACTCTTTACAACTCTTCTGTAAATTTAAATGTGTTTCAAAATTAAAATTTTATGAAAATGAGCAAAGTTTTAAACTGATACTTCATCAAAAAATGTATACTGATAGCAAATAAGCAAATAAAAAGATTATCATTGTCATTACATATTCAGTTCAATTCAGTCGCTCAGTCGTGTCTGACTCTTTGCGACCCCATGAATCACAGCAAGCCAGGCCTCCCTGTCCATCACCAACTCCCGGAGTTCACTCAAACTCATGTCCATCAAGTCGGTGATGCCATCCAGCCATCTCATTCTCTGTCGTCCCCTTCTCCTCCTGCCCCCAATCCCTCCCAGCATCACAGTCTTTTCCAGTGAGTCAACTCTTCGCATGAGGGAAGGAAGTGCAGTTAACACTACAATGGTAATACTGGTACAAACATTAGACTCACTGAAATTAAAATCAAAATAAAATAACCCAGCTAACCATACTGAATGTTGGTAAGAATGCAGAGCAACTGGAATTCTCCTGCTGCTGCTGCTGCTGTGTCGCTTCAGTCGTGTCCGACTCTGTGTGACCCCATAGACGGAAGCCCATCAGGCTCCCCCGTCCCTGGGATTCTCCAGGCAAGAACACTGGAGCGGGTTGCCATTTCCTTCTCCAATGTGTGAAAGTGAAAAATGAAAATGAAGTCACTCAGTCATGTCAGACTAGTAGCGACCCCATGGACTGCAGCCCACCAGGCTCCTCTGTCCATGCGATTTTCCAGGCAAGAGTACTGGAGTGGCTTGCCATTGCCTTCTCCACTAGAATTCTAATTGCTGGTAAAAATGTAAAATAATTCTACCATTTTGGAAAACTGTTTGGTAGCTTCTTAAACAGTTAAATATACAGCTACCATATAATCTAGCCAAGATAAAAATAGCACAAATTCATATATAGACTTGTACACAAATGTTCATAATCATTTATCTTGTAATAGCCATAAACATGACTAAAATATCCATCGATAAATGAATAGATAAATTGTGGACTGTTCATTTAATAAAATACTACTCCTCAATCAAAGAAATAAAGTACTGATACAGACAACAAGGTGGATGAATTTCACACTGATTATGTTAAGAGAAAGAAGTTAGACAAAAATAATATTGCATTGGCCAAGAAGTCTGTTAGGGTTTTTACAGAAGATGTTGCAGAAAAACACAAATGAACTTTAATGTATGACTTCATTTGTACCATACTCTAGAAAATGCAAACCAATTTCTGTAGTGATAGAAAGCAGATGAAAGGTTACTTGGGGAGAGAAAGATGAGTCCTTGATGGAAGAGAGAGATTACCAAGGGGCATGAGGAAACTTTGGGAGTGAAACTTTGGGAGTCCACCATCTGGATTGTGGCATCGTATTCACGGGTATATACACATATTAAAACTTGTCAGATTATATATGTTAAATGTGTCCAGTTTATTGTATGCCAATCATCCTCCAATATGTCTGTTAAGGATATTATACTTATTCTTATATTATGTAATTGATCTTAAGAATATATGAATTTTAGGTAATTAGCACAATGCAATATATAAATTTAAATCTAATGAAATAGTGATTTAAAGTATTGGTTCTCAAACTTTAGCATGCATTGGAATCTCCACTTGGGGCTTTCTCAAACACAAATTTCTGGGCTTCACTCCTAGAGTCTTTAATTCACTCGATTTGGAGTTGTACCTGATGATTTGCATTTGTCATAGGTTCCCAGATGATGCTGGCTTTGAGAATCTTGCTTTAAAGTATTGGTTTTGGGATCAGAAACACCTAGTTTTCAATCCTGGATATATTGTTTACTAATTGCATGACCTCTTGTATTTTTTATGTCTCTAAGGAATAGATTCCTCTAATGTAAACTGGGGATGGTAATATTTGTCCCACAGGATTATTGTACAAATTAAATGATTATAGTGATTAGCATAATAATTATTGATATAATAAGCAACCATTAAGTGATAAATATTATCATTATTATGACATTATAGACCACTCATTTTTCAATGGGTGCTTTGGTTCACCCATATTTTGCAGAGTGGAGAAAATTAATAAGTAAGCTAAGTATTAAATGTATGAGGCTTGAATAAGGACAAACTTTATTATTAACCATTGTAGGTTTGGGTTTTTCTTCCTTAGATGTTGATAGCAATGAAACTATAAACCTATTCTCCTGGGCTGGCTTGATTTTGCTTGCTCATGTTCTCTCTACTTCAAACAGTACTAGATGTACTTTGTTGAAAATTGCAAGCTCACATTTATACAATTAATGTACAGGCAGTTCTCATTAGTCACAGATTTCATATTTTCAAATTCATCTATTCCCTAAATTTTATATGTACTCCCCCCCAATCAATAATTGTGAGGTTTTACACAGTGGGCATGTGCAGAGTGGCAAACTATTTGAGCTTCTTAAAACTCACACTCTCAGCTGAGGTGGAACAAGATGACTCTCTGCCTTTTGTTTTAACTCTCATACTATTCATGACTCTCCTTTTCACAGTTTATTTAGTGCCATGTTTGTTTTATAGTTTTGTGTTTCTTGTTGGTGATTTTACATTGAAAATTGCCCTCAAGCATAGTGTCGAAGTGCTGTTGAGGGTTCCTATGTATAAGAAAGCCGTGATGTGCCTTACTTGTGCATTTGGATAAGTTTTCTCAGACATGGCTTACAGGTTAGAGTGCTGCTGGCCATAAGCCAGTATTAGTGGATCAGTCATATAAAATAAAATAAAGGGTTTTAAACACACAAAAAACAAAGATTATGTACTGATCAGTTGACAAAAATGTTGTGACCACAAGCCCTTAGAAATCTAATCCTGTGTTTCCCCCGGGAACACTGGTTCAGCATTTGAGTTCCCAGCAATTTTATAAAACCACAAATAATGAGAACTGACTGTGTATAACCATGTACCAACTATGCAGTTGACCTCAAAGTCAAGGAAAAACCACCAGAGAAGCTGGCAAGCACCCAACATTGAAATCAGCATCTTGGGAAAGGGTGAAATGCTTACCAGAAGCCTGTGGAAGCACAGATGTCTGTTGTATTAATAAATATTTGGATATAGTTAAGGGTCTGGTCCCCTTATTAATTTTCCACCCTCCTCCTCTAGGGAGGTGGTTCAGCCTGCATTGAAGAGCCATTTGCTTTACCAGTGATCTCTTCCCCTCTTCATGCCCTACTAAGGCAGAGAGACTAAACTGTCAGTTGCACACTGTTGTTGGTCAGGGTCAGGCCTTATACATTTATATGCCACAGAAAATGGAGAGGGAGGGACAGAAAAGAGTTGGAGAACACTCCCAGGGTGTGTTTGTATAACCAGAGAGAGACTAGTAATGGGACCTCTGCTTAACGGACTAGGTTTTTTTTTTTTTTTTTATGTCTTGCTTACTGAGATTTTCTTCCAGCATTAATAAGAAGTCTTAATCATAGTGACATGTTACTGTTTCCCATTAAGATTTCTTTGACTTGTCAGTGGTTTCCCTCTGGACTTTTGGAAGAAGGTTACATGAAAATCTTTCATTCAAAAAATGAGGAGACAGAGACCAATTGTTGATGATCGGAGAGTGAAAAGAGGAGAGGAATTTGTTTCAGAGAATATAGCAGAACTAGCCTTTAAATCTTTTAACGTCTAGCCCTAAGGTTCTGATTTTTAGAGTTGAAAAGAATGCCACAAGTATTTTTTAAAAGCATGGACGAGTTTTGACACTTCAGGTTACAACTAAGTAGCTGAAAAACCTTTTAAAAATATTCTCTGAAGAAAATGTAACTGCATATCTGAGCTGGAGTTTTGAAAATAGGTACTGTGCAGTTATTTGGTAATATGATTTAAGGAAAATGGAAAAACTTCTTTCAGAGAACAGTTTGGAGAGTGGAGTTGGGGAGCAGATATGCATGCTTGACTCTTTAGAATTTGCTCCTATCTAGACAGCAACTGGAGAAGGCAATGGCACCCCACTCCAGTACTCTTGCCTGGAAAATCCCAAGGACAAAGGAGCCTGGTAGGCTGCGGTCCATGGGGTCGCTAAGAATCAGACACGACTGAGCGACTTCATTTTCACTTTTCACTTTCATGCATTGGAGAAGGAAATGGCAACCCACTCCAGTGTTCTTGCCTGGAGAATCCCAGGGACGGGGGAGCCTGGTGGGCTGCCGTCTATGGGGTCGCACAGAGTCGGACACGACTGAAGTGACTTAGCAGCAGCAGCAGACAGAGCAACAGGAGTCCTTTTGAGTAATATCTTGATGAGTCATAGGAAAAGAAACTTCAAGGGACTTTGGACTGATAACTTCATCCTTAAGCCTTAAGATTTAAGGCTCAAAAATGAGTTGTCACAGAGGTCATTTTCATCCTCTAGATGAGTGAGTGTCCTGAAAAAGACCAGTTGACACACTCTGAAGTAGGGAATCATAGAACTCATGGATGCACCCAAGTTCCTTGTCCAGGTACTGGCAAGAGATACCAGCTTTGGGCGAAGTATCAGATAACATCCTCAAATCTCCTAACTTGTCCTGAAAGAGCTGATCTATATGTCTATAGGAGAGTGCAGTGTGCAAAAAAATTTGGGAAAGTAAACTCTCAATTAAAAGAGCTGGAATCCTGGTGGTAAGAAGGTCCTCTCAATTGAGAACACAGTCAATGTCTGTCTGGGTGTGTTGACGTGAGGGGACACAGAGCAGCAAAGTACCTGGTGACACTGGGTCCATATTGGCAGTGAAGTTGACAACAAACCTTAATGCAACACTTGAGGGTTAGAGGGTAACGGGCAGGAAGGCTACAGGTCCCGAAGTGGAGGAAATAGTTTGCAAGTGTCAGAAATTTTTTTCTGTCTTTTAACCAGAAGGAGGAAACAAACCAAAAATGCCTGATGCTATTTTTCCCTTCTCTATACAAAATTACAGTCCATGGGGTCACAAGAGTCAGACACAACTTAGCAACTAAACCACCACCACCACCATACAAAATTAATCTCTTTTAAAATTCTGTGTTGCCACGACGACACCTGGTTCCACCCAAACTTAACTTTTCTCAAACCTAGAGCTAACCATGCGCGACGCGAGAGACGCCGGCCCCGCGGCGCAGACGCGACACGAAAGACGCCGGCCCCGGAGCAACGAACCACGCAAAGAGGTGCGGCCGTGAGGAGCTACCCCACGCCTGAGGCCAGGGCCGGCGGCCAAGAGGAGCTACCCCACGTCCAACAGGCGGTGGCTGCGCGGGCACAGGAGGGCCGAGAGGAGCTACTCCGCGTTCAAGGTCAGGAGGGGCGGCCTTGAGGAGATACCCCTCGTCCAAGGTAAGGTACAGCGGCTGCACTTTGCTGGAGCGGCTGTGAAGAGATTTTCCACGACCAAGGTAAGAGAAACCCAAATAGGACGGTAGGTATTGCTAGGGGGCACCAGAGGGCAGACACACTGAAATCATAATCACAGGAAACTAGTTGATCTGATCACATGGACCACAGCCGAATGTGGTCCACTGGAGAAGGGAATGGCAAACCACTTCAGTATACTTGCCTTGAGAACCCCATGAACAGTAACAAAGGGCAAAATGATAGGTTACTGAATGAGGAATTCCCCAGGTCGGTAGGTGCCCAGTATGCTACTGGAGCTCAGTGGAGAAATAACTATAGAAGGAATAAAGGGATGGAGCAAAAGCAAAATCAATACCCAGTTGTGGATGTGACCAGTGATAGAAGCAAGGTCTGGTGCTGTAAAGAGCAATATTGCATAGGAACCTGGAATGTTAGGTCCATGAATCAAGGCAAATTGGAAGTGGTCAAACAGGAGATGGCAAGAGTGAACGTCGACATTCTAGGAATCAGTGAATTAAAATGGACTGGAATGGGTGAATTTAACTCGGATGACCATTATATCTACTACTGTGGGCAGGAAACCCTTAGAAGAAATGGAGTAGCCATCATGGTCAACAAAAGAGTCCTAAATGCAGTACTTGGATGCAATCTTAAAAATGACAGAATGATTTCTGTTCGTTTCCAAGGCAAACCATTCAATATTACAGTAATCCAGGCCTATGCCCCAACCAGTAACGCTGAAGAAGCCGAAGTTAATCGGTTTTATGAAGACCTACAAGACCTTTTAGAACTAACACCCAAAAAAGATGTCCTTTTCATTATAGGGGACTGGAATGCAAAAGTAGGAAGTCAAGAAACACCTGGAGTAACAGGCAAATTTGGCCTTGGAGCACGGAATGAACCAGGGCAAAGGCGAATAGAGTTTTGTCAAGAGAATGCACTGGTCATAGCAAACACCCTCTTCCAACAACACAAGAGAAGACTCTACACATGGACATCACCAGATGGTCAACATCGAAATCAGATTGATTATATTCTTTGCAACCGAAGATGGAGAAGCTGTATACAGTTAGCGAAAACAAGACCAGGAGCTGACTGTGGCTCAGATCATGAACTCCTTATTGCGAAATTCAGACTTAAATTGAAGAAAGTAGGGAAAACCACTAGACCATTCAGATATGACCTAAATCAAATCCCTTGTGATTATACAGTGGAAGTGAGAAATAGATTTAAGGGACTAGATCTGATTGATAGAGTGCCTGATGAACTCTGGACGGAGGTTCATGACATTGTACAGGAGACAGGGACCAAGACCATCCCCATGGAAAAGAAATGCAGAAGAGCGAAATGGCTGTCTGAGGAGGCCTTACAAACAGCTGTGAAAAGAAGAGAGGTGAAATGCAAAGGACAAAAGGATAGATATAAGCATCTGAATGCAGAGTTCCAAAGAATAGCAAGGAGAGATAAGAAAGCCTTCCTTAGTGATCAATGCAAAGAAATAGAGGAAAACAACAGAATAGGAAAAACAAGAGATCTCTTCAAGAAAATTAGAGATTCCAAGGGAACATTTTATGCAAAGATGGGCTCGATAAAGGACAGAAATGGTATGGACCTAACAGAAGCAGAAGATATTAAGAAGAGGTGGCAGGAATACCCAGAAGAACTGTACAAAAAAGATCTTCATGACCAAGATAGTCACGATAACGTGATCACTGACTTAGAGCCAGACATCTTGGAATGTGAAGTCAAGTGGGCCTTAGAAAGCATCACTACAAACAAAGCTAGTGGAGGTGATGGAATTCCAGTTGAGCTATTTCAAGTCTTGAAAGATGATGCTGTGAAAGTGCTGCACTCAATATGCCAGCAGATTTGGAAAACTCAGCAGTGGCCACAGGACTGGAAGAGGTCAGTCTTCATTCCAATCCCAAAGAAAGGCAATGCCAAAGAATGCTCAAACTACCACACAATTGCACTCATCTCACACGCTAGTAAAGTCATGCTCAAAATTCTCCAAGCCAGGCTTCAGCAGTATGTAAACCGTGAACTCCCAGATGTTCAAGCAGGTTTTAGAAAAGGCAGAGGAACCAGAGATCAAAGTGCCAACATCCGCTGGATCATGGAGAAAGAAAGAGAGTTCCAGAAAACCATCGATTTCTGCTTCATTGACTATGCCAAAGCCTTTGACTGTGTGGATAACAATAAACTGTGGAACATTCTGAAAGAGATGGGAATCCCAGACCACCTGATCTGCCTCTTGAGAAACCTGTAAGCAGGTCAGGAAGCAACAGTTAGAACTGGACATGGAACAACAGACTGGTTCCAAATAGGAAAAGGTGTACGTCAAGGCTGTATATTGTCACCTTGCTTATTTAACTTATATGCAGTGTACATCATGAGGAACGCTGGGCTGGAAGAAGCACAAGCTGGAATCAAGATTGCTGGGAGAAATATCAATAACCTCAGATATGCAGATGACACTACCCTTATGGCAGAAAGTGAAGAGGAACTCAAAAGCCTCTTGATGAAAGTGAAAGAGGAGAGTGAAAAGGTTGGCTTGAAGCTCAACATTCAGAAAACAAAGATCATGGCATCTGGTCCCATCACTTCATGGGAAATAGATGGAAAAACAGTGGAAACAGTGTCAGACTTTATTTTGGGGGGCTCCAAAATCACTGCAGATGCTGATTGCAGTCATGAAATTAAAAGACGCTTATTCCTTGGAAGGAAAGTTATGACCAACCTAGATAGTATATTAAAAAGCAGAGACATTACTTTGCCAACCAAGGTCAGTCTAGTCAAGGCAATGGTTTTTCCAGTGGTCATGTATGGATGTGAGAGTTGGACTGTGAAGAAAGGTGATCGCCGAAGAATCGATGCTTTTGAACTGTGGTGTTGGAGAAGACTCTTGAGAGTCCCTTATACTGCAAGGAGATCCAACCAGTCCATTCTAAAGGAGATCAATCCTGGATGTTCATTGGAAGGACTGATGCTAAAGCTGAAACTGCAATACTTTGGCCACCTCATGCGATGAGTTGACTCACTGGAAAAGACTCTGATGCTGGGAAAGGTTGGGGGCAGGAGGAGACGGGGACAACAGAGAATGAGATGGCTGGATGGCATCACCGACTCGATGGACATGAGTTTGAGTGAACTCTGGGAGTTGGTGATGGACAGGGAGGCCTGGCATGCTGTGATTCATGGGGTCGCAGAAAGTCGGACACGACTGAGCGACTGAACTGATACTGACTGATACTGAACTGAGAGCTAACCATTGAATTTTTCTTATGGAAATGTTTTTCTTAAGCTATGTTAATGAACTATGTATTTACCTGAGACTCTGTCTTTCTTCAAGTCAGTTCCACCTAAGACTCAGAACCGATAATGGTTCAACAAACCAGTACGTTTTACTCATGGAACTGTTCTCTTAAGCTATGTTAATGAAACTATATATTGCTCTGAAATCTGTCTTTCCTCAGGATTCATGTCAATTGTTTTATGGCCCGGGATGACTCATCTTGTGTCAATGCTATCTCAAAATGCATGTTGTGGGTGCGGGGCCTGGTGCCACTCTCTGAGTTTTGAGACATTTCCTTTCTCTAGTTAGCAGCCTGCTAATAGGTATATCAGTTCAGTTCAGTTCAGTCGCTTAGCCATGTCCGACTCTTTGTGACCCCATGAATTGCAGTATGCCAGGCCTCCCTGTCCATCACCAAATCCCGGAGATTACCCAAACTCATGTCCATCAAGTCGGTGATGCCATCCAGCCATCTCATCCTCTGTCATCGCGTTCACCTCTTGCCCCCAATCTTCCCAGCATCAGGGTCCTTTCCAATGAGTCAGCTCTTCCCTTGAGGTGGCCAAAGTATTGGAGTTTCAGCTTCAGAATCAGTCCTTCCAATCAACACCCCGGGCTGCTCTCCTTTAGAATGGACTGGTTGGATCTCCTTGCAGTGGAAGGGACTCTCAAGAGTCTTCTCAAACACCACAGTTCAAAAGCATCAATTCTTCGGTGATCAGCTTTCTTCACAGTCCAAATCTCACATCCATACATGACCACTAGAGAAACTATAGCCTTGACTAGACAGACCTTTGTTGGTAAAGTAATGTCTCTGCTTTTTAATGTGCTATCTAGGTTGTTCCCAACTATCCTTCCAAGGAGTAAGTGTCTTTTAATTTCATGGCTGCCATCACCATCTGCAGTGACTTTGGAGCCCCCAAATATAAAGTCTGACACTGTTTCCACTGTTTCTCCATCTATTTCCCATGAAGTAATGGGACCAGACGCCATGATCTTAGTTTTCTGAATGTAGAGCTTTAATCCAACTTTTTCACTCTCCTCTTTCACTTTCATCAAGAGGTTCTTTAGTTCCTCTTCACTTTCTGCCATAAGGGTGGTGTCATCTGCATATCTGAGGTTATTGATATTTCTCCTGGTAATCTTGAACTCAAAGGCCTCTTGATGAAAGTGAAAGAGGAGAGTGAAAAGTTTGGCTTGAAGCTCAACATTCAGAAAACGAAGATCATGGCATCTGGTCCCATCACTTCATGGGAACTAGATGGGGAAACAGTGGAAACAGTGTCAGACTTTATATTTTTGGGCTCCAAAATCACTGCAGATGCTGATTGCAGCCAGGAAATTAAAAGACGCTTACTCCTTGGAAGGAAAGTTATGACCAACCTAGATAGCATATTAAAAAGCAGAGACATTACTTTGCCAACCAAGGTCCGTCTAGTCAAGGCTATGGTTTTTCCAGTGGTCATGTATGGATGTGAGAGTTGGACTGTGAAGAAAGCTGATAGCCAAAGAATTGATGCTTTTGAACTGTGGTGCTGGAGAAGACTCTTGAGAGTCCCTTGGACTGCAAGGAGATGCAACCAGTCCATTCTAAAGGAGATCAATCCTGGGTGTTCATTGGAAAGACTGATGCTAAAGCTGAAACTCCAATACTTTGACCACCTCATGTGACGAGTTGACTCTACTGGAAAAGACTCTGATGCTGGGAGGAATTGGGGGCGGGAAGAGACGGGGACGACAGAGAATGAGATGGCTGGATGGCATCACTGACTCGATGGACATGAGTTTGAGTGAACTCTGGGAGTTGGTAATGGACAGGGAGGCCTGGCGTGCTGTGATTCATGGGGTCGCAAAGAGTCGGACAGGACTGAGTGACTGAACTGAACTGAACTGAACTGAATCTTGGTTCCAGCTTGTGCTTCCTCCAACCCAGTGTTTCTCATGATGTACTCTGCATATAAGTTAAATAAGCAGGGTGACAATATATAGCCTTGATGTACTCCTTTTCCTATTTGGAACCACTCTGTTGTTCTATGTCCAGATCTAACTGTTGCTTCCTGACCTGCATACAGGTTTCTCAAGAGGCATGTCAGGTGGTCTGGTATTCCCATCTCTTTCAGAATGTTCCACAGTTTATTGTGATCCACACATTCAAAGGCTTTGGCATAGTCAATGAAGCAGAAATAGATGTTTTTCTGGAACTCTCTTGCTTTTTCCATGATATAGCGGATGTTGGCAGTTTGATCTCTGGTTCCTCTGCCTTTTCTAAAACCAGCTTGAACATCTGGAAGTTCATGGTTCACATATTGCTGAAGCTTGGTTTGGAGAATTTTGAGCATTTCTTTACTAGCATGTGAGATGAGTGCAATTGTGCGGTAGTTTGAGCATTCTTTGGCATTGCCTTTTCTTTGGCATTGCCTTTTCTTTGGGATTGGAATGAAAACTGACCTTTTCCAGTCCTGTGGCCACTGCTGAGTTTTCCAAATTTGCTGGCATATTGAGTGCAGCACTTTCCCAGCATCATCTTTCAGGATTTGAAATAGTTCAACTGGAATTCCATCACCTCCACTAGCTTTGTTCGTAGTGATGCTTTCTAAGGCCCACTTGACTTCACATTCTAAGATGTCTGGCTCTAGGTGAGTGATCACACCATTGTGATTATCTGGATCGTGAAGATCTTTTTTGTACATTTGTTCTGCGTATAACTTCTTGCTAAAAACTAGCAAGGGGGCACTCTTTCTGCTCCCTTCTGATGTCTATGTCAGAAGCTTTCTCTGTCTCTTTTATACTTTAATAAAACTTTATTACACAAAAGCTTTGAGCAATCAAGCCTCGTCACTGGCCCCGGATCAAATTCCTCTCCTCCATACGCCATGAATTCTGGCATCGTTCACAGGTCATAACAGCAAACTTTCAGAGGGGCCTTCCCTAGAAGTCTAGTGGTTAAGACTGTGGTTCCACTGCAGAGAGCATGGGTTCGATCCCTTATTGGGGAACTAAGATCCCACATGGCACAGCCAAAAAAAATAAAAAATCCCTAATGCAACACCTGATGATTAAAGCCCCATAAAGCTAGAAAAATATGGCAGCAACAGATGGAATAGGGAAATTGTAAAGTCCAGTAGGAAGTCATGAGCTAATACTGATTCAGCCAAGGGAGATGAAGGGGACTTGAGTAGAGGACAGTTTGAGGTCCTAGCAAATTTCTGGTGGGGTGGGCCAATCCAGTGAGTATTTTCACTATAATTGCTACTCATATGCACATTACTAAAATTCCTCCCCAGACTCATACATTGTGACCTGAAGAAAAAAGGATTACTTAAGCAGCATACTGCCCAGTGGCTGAAATTTTGTGACAGAGAGAAAATCAAGTGTAGCAAGTATGTATAGAGAACCACAGTGTATACTATGAATACACCCTTAGTGGGAATAAAGACACATTTAAAAATTTCAGAAAATAGTTGAAAGCACAAGGGTCATCATCAATTCAATCAGCAATAATTGAGCACTTACCATATACTGAGTACTATGCAAAATGATATAACTATCAAGGCAAGCAAAAACTATCTTTGTCGTGTATTAAGAACTATACTACTATGTGTGACTGATTAGAGCTAGAATAGAGGAAAAATGAAGTATTTTGGTTGAAGGAGCAAAAAATTGAAACGGCTATGAAATAGTGGCAAGGTGCTATATTGAAAAGAGGATTGGATCGGGAGTTGACAGCTGTTCATTTGGAGTTTGAATCCTGAATATGGCATTCCAAAATTAGAAAACTATATCAAGAGAGGTAATTCACCCAAATTGCAAGATTAGAGTATTGTTAGAATAGAGATTAGCTCTATCACTTGTAGACCATGCTCCTTCCACTCCACCTCACATATGTATCCCTTAAGATACATAAGGGCAGTATCTTAAGCCTTATGGTTGGTGACACTTTTACAGAAATACTTTATAAAGAAAAGGGAGAGACTAGCAGCCACGTGTTATTTGGTCTTCTGGGTTATAGTGCCCGCATTTAGACATGATGACAGTGTGTGCTTAAAAGCTCCAGACTGCCTATTATTAAATATTAAAGACTTTTCTTCTTTAGCACTCTTGCGGTTCTTAACACAGTAAGACTTTGCAGCTAAAGTGGTTTCACAGTTGGGCGAGATGGAATTTAGCAAATACCTATTGTAAAACTGAAAGTAAAATTACCTTGGTCATAAAGAACATAATCATTTTCTTAATGAACACACCCTGGAACCCTAACAGCAGTACATCAGGATTATTTGCAATCAATCAGGCATTTAGTGACAAAGAATCTCCCTGTTGCCTTCTCCTCCTTCCCCCACTCCACTGCAGTGTAGTCATGGATCTGCTTCCAGAATGTGAAAATGTGTCTCTATGGATATTGTATTAGGCAATGAAAGTAAGAAACTAATCTTGGGGATCTGGTCTACCTCTGAAGGGGAGGAACAAAAGGGCACTGAATTAATGCCTAGAATTTCATGTCAGATTCTTGATTGTTTGGGAAATGTTTTGACTGCACTACGAAATGCAATTTTTTTCTAAGTTGTGTCCCCTTAGTCTTCCACTCATCACACTTAAAAGAGGCTTCATTAATGGAAAAATTGAGTTGTTGGGGTTCATCTCATTTATCACCATCTCTTGCTATGGTGCTCCTTATCAACAGTAGTTTCTCTGTTGCTCTGGCATACCTGGAGGTCAGTGGGACAAAAAAGCCTCCCTTAATTCACTGAAAGGTAACATGCATCTATTAGCATTTATTTTATGCTAAGTATTTGCTAAGTTTTTGTGCGTTTTAATTTTTAATCCACACAGAGGTGAGTATTGTTCCTACATATCTGCAGATGACGAAATGGGTCTAGAGAGACCAAACAACTTGTCCTTGTAACCAGTAAAGGGCTAAAAAGGACTCATAAATTCCCTGCTCACATGTTTGATGAAGATAAATGAATGTCTTTCCAATAAAAAAAAAATGTCTCCTAGCACTATTCTATCCAATTTGGGACTCTTGGGTCTAACATAAAAGTCCTGGCATTGCCTTTGAAACACTAAAATTTAGGAACAGAAGCATCACTTTCTAATCCTATGGTAGACTCAGGATTCACATTCAAATGAAGAAGTGTGCTTCCTTTTATTCAAATATTGCACAGGCCAACAACACATGAGCAAAATCAATCAGTCAGTTAATCAATAAAACATCTGCCTGCCATTTCCTAGACATCCTCTTTCCCCTCTTCTTACCTTCTGTCTTTATTCAACTTCTCAAATTCTTGTTTGGATGTATTAAAATGAAATGAAACCTTCTCTTAAAAATCTTCAATAATTTTTCACTCCTTAACATGAGAAGAATTATTTTCCAGCTTCATCATACATACTACAACTATATTTCTAAGAAATATAAAAATACCTAAGCAATGTAAATGCTGCTAGTAACACACCAATTGAAAAAACTCCCTTAAAAGTTTCTTCAAAAAATTTAGAAATTCAGATCTTGGTTTCTAATGTCATTTTTCAATAAAAGGAACTAAGGCTTCTTGGGAAAATGACTGATTCTAGGACTTGGGTTCCATCCCTGGGTCAGGAAGATCCCCTGGAGGAGGGCACAACAATCCACTCCAGTATTTTTGCCTGGAGAATCCCATTGATAGAAGAACCTGGTGGGCTACAGTCCATGGGGTCACACAGAATCAGACACAACTGAAGCAATTTAGCATGCATGCACAGAACTGGGGCAGGAAATACACATGATGTACCTGGAGCATCTTGTAGTGCCAGAGAGTAATGAAGTGCTCAAACAATTGTAACCACAATGATGGGGTAGGTCAAACAGGCACATAAATCAGCTGAAAATTTTTCCAATGGCAAAAGCTGGAACAATTTAAATTTACATTATAACACAAAGTGTAAGATAAATATCCATGAGTCCATTTGGGATATGAATGACTTAATGAATAGACAAATAAATGAAGGAGTATAGGCAAATCTTCTGTGTAGAATTTGAAATAATTTATGTAGCTACTTTAACTCAAGGAGGTAGAACATAATTCTTCATTTTTTGAGTATGGATTACACTTAATGAATAGCTTCCAAAGAGTATGGTGAGGAAAGGAAGAGAGAAAAAAAAAAGAGTAGCTTACACTGTAGAAATGTGACAAACTGTATCAGTGAGATGATCAAGGTTAACATCAACAGTGATTAGTTATGGTGATGGTATGCAACCTTGATATGATGTGCTGAGAATGGCACTTCACCTCTGTGATCTTTCTCCCCTAAACCCATAAGCCTAGCTCAATCAGAAAAAACATCAGACAAATCCCAAGTGAGGGATAATCTATAAAATACCTGACTACTACTCCTCAAAACTGTCAAAGTCATCAAAAACAGGGAAAGTTTGAGAAATTGCTATAGCCAAGAGGAGTCTAAGGAAGCATGATGACATGTCTTATGGTGTCCTGGATAGGATCCTGGAACAGATCCCAAAGGACACTGGGTAAAAAACAAGAAAATCTGAATATTTTTAGTGAATACTGTATCAATATTATTTCATTAATTGTGACAAATGTACCATAGTAATATAAGATGTTAGTAATAGGGGAAACACAGTGTGGGGGTATTTAGGAATTCTTCATATTCTCTTCACAATTTTTCTGTAACTCTAAAAGTATTTCAAAATAAAAGGTTAATTTAACAAAATGAACTAAAAGACAATTCAAATCATGCTGTACCAGTTTCCCAGGGGAAGAGGGTGGAAACTGAATATGGACCCCAGACCTTTGCTTATATGTAAATATTTATTGAAGTACCACTTATGATCCAATTTGTTGAATTATTAACCCATCTGTGTGAGTTTCCATCACTCATGTTGGCATATGTGTGGTGATGGAGTTGGTTTCTATATATAGCTTCTACAGTAAGCTTCAGGACCCTGCTTTTCCTTCCCCTTACTTCCCACTCACCCACTATACCTTCTCAGAATCAAGCAGCAGTGTTAGCTCAAAAAATGTATATATACCACTTTAGAAGACCTCCTCAAGAAATTGGTATCATAGTAGGTTAATTCACTAGATTTTTATTGCTGACAATATTAATTTATTTTGATTATTACTTTTTCCGGAGAAGGCAATGGCAAGCCACTCCAGTACTCTCGCCTAGAAAATCCCATGGATGGAGCAGTAGGCTGCAGTCCGTGGGGTCGCTAAGAGTCGGACACGACTGAGCGACTTCACTTTCACTTTTCACTTTCACACATTGGAAAAGGAAATGGCAACCCACTCCAGTGTTCTTGCCTGGAGAATCCCAGGGATGGGGGAGCCTGGTGGGCTTCCGTCTATGGGGTCACACAGAGTCGGACACGACTGAAGTGACTTAGCAGCAGCAGCAGCATTACTTTTTCACATTTGTGCTCTATCCAGTGCAAGTAAGATACTGAATGCAATAAATCTCAGTTGCTTTTCCCCTAGGTTTTCCATTTCAACATTCTTGTCTGTGTCAGCACTGAATATGGGGTGGGTAAAGTTTAAAATAAGTAAGATTGCCCAGGATAGCTTGAGAAAAGTTTGTACCCAAAGTGAAGTTTCCTCACTATACTTCTTATATCCCCTTTTAAGTTCCCTAATTGGAGTAAGAAACTGAATTTTATTGTGGTTTCCCAACCAGAGCAAGTCCAATCCCTCCTAAAATCCATCACTAAAGTCTAGTGATGCTTTTCTGCAAAGAATATAATCAATCTTATTTCTGTATTGACCATCTGGTGATGTACATGTGTAGAGTTGTCTCTTGTGTTGTTGGAAGAGGGTGTTTCCTATGACCAGTGAATTCTCTTGGCAAGACTCTGTTACCCTTTACCTGCTTTGTTTTTTACTCCAAGGCCAAATTTGCCCATTATTCCAGGTATCTCTTGACTTCTTATTATTGCATTCCAGTCCCCTATAATGAAAAGGACATGTTTTTTGGATGTTAGCTCTAGAAGGTCTTGTAGGTCTTCACAGAACCGTTCAACTTCAGCTTCTTCAGCATTACTGGTCAGGGCATAGACTTGGATTACCGTGGTATTGCCTTGGAAATGAACAGAGATCATTCTGTCATTTTTGAGATTGCATTCAAGTACTGCATTTAGGACTGTTTTGTTGACTATGATGGCTACTCCATCTCTTCTAAGGGATTCTTGCCCACAGTAGTAGATAATAATGGTCAGTTCAGTCGCTCAGTCGTGTCCGACTCTCCGCGACCCCATGAATCACAGCATGCCAGGCCTCCCTGTCCATCACCAACTCCCGGAGTACACTCAAACTCATGTCCACAGAGTCGGTGATGGCATCCAGCCATCTCATTCTCCGTCGTCCCCTTCTCCTCCCGGCCCCAACCTTTCCCAGCATCAGAGTCTTTTCCAGTGAGTCAACTCGTCGCATGAGGTGGCCAAAGTATTGCAGTTTCAGCTTTAGCATCAATCCCTCCAATGAACATCCAGGATTGATCTCCTTTAGAATGGACTGGTTGGATCTCCTTGCAGTATAAGGGACTCTCAAGAGTTTTCTCCAACACCACAGTTCAAAAGCATCGATTCTTCGGCGATCAGCTTTCTTCACAGTCCAACTCTCACATCCATACATGACCACGGGAAAAACCATTGCCTTGACTAGACGGACCTTGGTTGGCAAAGTAATGTCTCTGCTTTTTAATATACTATCTAGGTTGGTCATAACTTTCCTTCAAAGGAGCAAGTGTCTTTTAATTTCATGGCTGCAATCAGCATCTGCAGTGATTTTGGAGCCCAAAAAAACAAAGTCTGACACTGTTTCCACTGTTTTTCCATCTATTTCCCATGAAGTGATGGGACCAGATGCCACAATCTTTGTTTTCTGAATGTTGAGCTTCAAGCCAACCTTTTCACTCTCCTCTTTCACTTTCATCAAGAGGCTTTTGAGTTCCTCTTCACTTTCTGCCATAAGGGTAGTGTCATCTGCATATCTGAGGTTATTGATATTTCTCCCAGCAATCTTGATTCCAGCTTGTGCTTCTTCCAGCCCAGCGTTCCTCATGATGTACTCTGCATATGAGTTAAATAAGCAAGGTGACAATATACAACCTTGACGTACACCTTTTCCTATTTGGAACCAGTCTGTTGTTCCATGTCCGGTTCTAACTGTTGCTTCCTGACCTGCATACAGGTTTCTCAAGAGGCAGGTCAGGTGGTCTGGGATTCCCATCTCTTTCAGAATGTTCCACAGTTTATTGTAATCCACACAGTCAAAGGCTTTGAGTTAAATTCACCCATTCGAGTCCATTTTCATTCACTGATTCCTAAAACGTCAATGTTTACTCTTGCCACCTCCTGTTTTACCACTTCTCATTCGCCTTGATACATGGACCTAACATTCCAGGTTCCTATGCCATATTGCTCTTATAGCATCAGACCTTGCTTCCATCACCAGTCATATCCACAACTGGGTGTTGTTTTTGTTTTGGCTCCATCTCTTAATTTTTTCTGAAGTTATTCTCCACTCTTCTCCAGTAGTATATTGGGCTCCTACCGACCTGGGGAGTTCATCTTCCAGTGTCCTAACTTTTTGCCTTTCTGTACTGCTCATGGGGTTCTCAATGCAAGAATACTGAATTGGCTTGCCATTCCCTTCTCCAGTGGGCCACATTTTGTCAAAACTCTCCACAATGACCTGTCTGTCTTGGGTGGCCCTACATGGCATTTCATTAGACAAGGCTGTGGTCCTTGTGATCAATTTGGTTAGTTTTCTGTGATTGTGGTTTTCATTCTCTCTGCCTCTGATGAAGAAGGATAAGAGACTTATAGAAGCTTTCTGATGGGAGAGACTGACTGGGGGCGAAACTGGGTCTTGTTCTGATGGGTGGAGGCATGCTCAGTAAATCTTTAATCCAATTTTCTGTTGATGAGCAGAATTGTGTTCCCTCCCTATTGTTTGACCTGAGGCCAAACTATAGTGGAGGTAATGAAGATAATGTCGGCCTCCTTCAAAATGTCCCATGTATGTACTGCCACACTCAGTGCCCCCAATCCTACAGCAGGCCACTGCCAATCCATGTCTCTGTTAACCCATGACTCCTCCAGAGACTCCTGGACACTCACAGGAAGTCTAGGTCAGTCTCTTGTGGGGTCACTGCTCCTTTTTTTCTGGGTCCTGGTGTGCACAAGGTTTTGTTTGTGCCCTCCAAGAGTCTGTTTCCCCAGTCCTGTATAAGATCTGGCAGTTCTATGGTGGGGTTGATGGCAGCCTCATCTAAGAGGGCTTATGCCATGCCCAGGTCTGCTGTAGCCAGAGCCCCTGCCCCTGCGGCAGGCCACAGCTGACCTAGAAGAAAAGCTATGACCAACCTAGATAGCATATTAAAAAGCAGAGACATTACTTTGCCAACAAAGGTCCATCTAGTCAAAGTTATAGTTTTCCCAGTAGTCATATATGGATGTGAGAGTTGGACTATAAAGAAAGCTGAGTGCTGAAGAATTGATGCTTTTGAACTATGGTATTAGAGAAGACTCTTGAGAGTCCCTTGGACTGAAAGGAGAGCCAACCAGTCCATCCTAAAGGAAATCAGTCCTGAACATTCATTGGAAGGACTGATGCTGAAGCTGAAGGTCCAATACTTTGGCCACCTGACGGGAGGAAATGACTCCTTGGAAAAGACCCTGATACTGAGAAACATTGAAGGCGGGAGGAGAAGGGGATGACAGAAGATGAGATGGTTGGATGGCATCACCGACTCAATGGACATGAGTTCGAGTAAGCTCTAGGAGTTGGTGATGGACAGGGAAGCTTGGTGTGCTATAGTCCATGGGGTCACAAACAGTTGGACATGACTGAGCAACTGAACTGAACTGAACTAATTATGTTCTACCTCTTTACCTTCCCTTTAAACAATTCTTCTTTATTCAGTGCTTTGATTTTTGTCAGCTGTTAAAAGGGAAGAAATTCATATTCCTATTACATGAAGGAGTGAATGGTAAAAAACAGGAGCTGTTCTCCTTGAAGGTATTGCATGTTAAAAAGATTCCCTGTAATGGCACTCCTATAATAAAGAGTATAACAGGAAGTTGTGGGGGATATGTTTTAATGCAGAGATCTTTCTTATATTTCCCAAATTTTGGGAGACCATGCTTAAATCAGGTCTTGCTAGGACAATACCAGGCTTGCCCAAGACAATCATGTTTTCATCTGTTGTCAAGGAGTAATTATGGAAACTGGTGGAAACTGGTTTTACTCTCACAATTTCTCTAATTTATATGATAAATTATATGAACACCTACCAAAATCACCCAAGGTGAAATCTCATTTCAACACATCAGTTTTTATATATGAAGTGCAAAAGTGATGAGGAAGCCAGCATGCTAGTTACAGGGTATTGTTGGGCTCCACTGGTGGCTCAAAAGTTAAAGAATCTGCCTACAATGAGAGAGATCAGGATTTGATCCCTGGGTCAGGAAGATCCCCTGGAGAAGGAAATGCAACCAAGTCCAGTATTCTTGCCTGGAGAATTTCATGGACTGAGGAGCCTGGTGGGCTACTGTCCATGAGGCCACAAAGAGACGGACATGAATGAGCAACTAACACACACTATTGACAACAAGTGGAATTTTGTTGCTGACCAGATGGAACTAATTTGTTCCTAACTCCAAGCTATTTTGATTTCTTTATAAATTAACTCAAGGTCCCAGATGATTTTCACATTCAGTTCCACATTTTCAGAGAACCTCTTCGAAATGTTTTAAATTCCCTAGAAACAAATAAGAACAGTCAAACACACTGCACAATCATGCACACTGAAGTTTTCTGTTGAACATCTAAACTTTGTTCTGCTCCTTATGTGTGTAACCAGAGATATTGATGCCATTTTCAAGTTAATATTATGTGTGACATATTATTTTTATTGAAGCAGAGTTGATTTAGAGTTTTGTGTAAATTTCTGCTGTACAGCAAAGTGATTCAGTTATACATATATACAGTCTTTTTCATATTCTTTTCCATTATGGTTTATCAAAGGATACCAAATTCCCTGTGCTACACAATAGGACTTTGTTGTTTAACTTTTCTATATATAATAGTTTGCATCTGCTAACCCCCAATTCTCTATCCAACCTTCTCCCACTGCTCTCTCCTCCCTTGGCAACCTCAAGTCTATTCTCTATGTCCATGAATCTGTTTCTGTTTTGTAAATAAGTTCATTTTGTGTGATATTTTAGATTCCACATATAAGTGATATCATATGCATTTAGCTTTCTCTTTCTGACTTACTTCACTGAGTATGATAAATCTCTAGGTCTATCTATGTTGCTGCAAATGGCATTATTTCATTATTTTTAATGGTTGAGTTAATTATTCAATTGTGTAGATAGATAAATCCCATCTTCTACCACTATTGAATATTGTTCTCTGTGCTATACAGTAGGGCCTTGTTTATCCATTCTCTATATAGTAGTTTGTATCTGCTAATTCCAATCTCCCAATCTTTCTCTCCCCTATGTGTGAGATGATAATATTATTGGTAGCTTTCAGGACTGAAAAAATCAAGGACTTCCCTGGTGATATAGTAGATAAGAATCCACCTGCCAATGCAGGGAACACGAGTTTGATCCCTGGACCAGGAAGATTCCACATGCCACAGGACACCTAGAGCCCACACTCTGCAACAAGAGAAGCCACCGCAATGAGAAGCCCACATACCACAAGGAAGAATAGCCCCTCCTCTCTGCAGCTAGAGAAACCCATGCACAGCAACAAAGACCCAGCACAACCAAAAAATAAAGAAATAAAAATCAATTTTCACAGAAATGAAAATTAAGATACAAAATCATTTCAGGAGTAGGAGAACAGTCATGAACTGACCTCTGTGAAAAAACATCCCTTTGCTTGTTTGATTTGGGTTGCCCCAGGACCTATGTTACTGTGTGGTTCCCTAGGAAAGGCTGTTTTCTGTCAAAAGCTTTGGTTTTGTTTAGTTCTTTGAGAGCTTTCGGGAAGTGAACTTTAGGGTTTTGGTTCTCAGACATTTTATTTGTGGAGGAACTTTAACATAGGAAGTAAAAGAATATATGAACACTCCTGCCTTCCCTTCCCTCTCTATCCCCCCAAATCAACTCATGATATAACCCCCATGGGAAGTTTTGAGAAATTTGTAGCCTGCCAGGCTTCTCTGTCCATGGAATTTTCCAGGCAAGAACACTGGAGTGGGTTGCCATTTCCTACTCCAGGGGATCTTCCCAACCCAAGGATCAAACCCACATCTCTTGTGTCTCCTATATTGGCAGGTGGATTCTTTACCACTGAGACACCTGAGTAAACCAATGACAACTACATAGGCCATGTAAGCACTAGGTCTGCTTGTAGCATTTGGTTTGATCAGGGTTCCATCCTTACAGATGATCACAGATGAAGAGAGAGGGGGAAGGAGGGATACAGAGGAGGAAAGCTCAGAAGGGTCACTTGCTAAAGACCATCAGTGACCCATGGCCAGACATCCTCTCCCTACATTCTGGGAGAGGAGAAATCTGAGGAAATATCCAACATCTGGTAATTATTCACCTGTGTGCTAGCTAATAATTGTGGTAATGAGATGGAGCAAGGCCAATCTTCTTCCTGCTGTGCTTTTATTAGTGAGAAATGGCATCTACTTGTCATGTTTCCATTTTTACAAAATGTGTAACCTGGGTGAGAAGGGGATAGATAAGATGCAGTTGAAATAGTGGGGTTGCAAAGTAGGGATAACAAGTAGTAATGGGACAGGGCCTCTTAGGGGAGAAGCTTGCTGGGAGTAAAGAAGATAGGAATGAGGTAGAACAGATTCTTGTTAGAAAAGAAATCTAGAAAATATACTAGTCATATCTTTCCACTGTTACAGAGAACTTTGCTGTGTAACAAGCAACCTTAAAACTTAATAACTAAACATTATGATGATTGCTGCTTGGAGCTTAGCTGAATCAAGGACATCTAGGATCTCCCTCATCTTCTAATAATCTAGCATCTTTTCAGCATGGCTCTGGCTTCATGAAAGAAACATTACAGGAGGGAAATACTCAATATAAAAAGCTTATCAATAACCTATGAATGAAGAAAATCAGACTGCTGGATTCTAATTCTTGCTTTGCCTGCAACATTGTCAACTTGAGTGATTTGCTTTACTTCTGTAGATATGGACCGTATATTCTTCTTTGAAATTAATGAGTTGACCAAATAATTTAGAAGCTTCTTTACAGCATATTTACAAAGAATATGCTATTCTTGCCCATTTCCCTAGAACCTTGTATGGAATCTGGAAGCATGGTAGAAAATAATGTATTGACTTCTATTACTTCCTGGTCCAAATCAACCCACTCTCAACTCTTAATTGTCCTCTGCTTCAATTCAGCACATCTACTTTAGTGTTCCATCAAACTTCCCTTCTACTTTCTCAGCTCAGCTGTTTCATTCATGCCTATCATACATTGTCATTACTCACCCAGATCTCTTAACTTCAAGTCTAATGTACTTTTCATTACAGCTATCCCACTCCTAGGCATGCATCACTTACTCACATCCCGCCCCCCCCCCAAAGCTTCAACCTCTAAAAGCCTTCCTAATCCTTTAAAGCCTAATTCGATATGCTCTAGCATATAACCCTTGTTATTCCAATAGAAAGTGACCTCTCCCTACTTTGAACTACATTTTTTTCCTGATAATTGCTGCTACTCACATGATATTCATCTGTATAGTTTACATTCCCAAATACAGTGTAATACAAAGAGCCCATTTCACAATTTTTACCAAAAGCCCAGTTGAAGAATTGGTTTTTGTGAAGAACTGTTGAAATGATATTCAGCAAATCTACTCTGTTAGACAGTTTAAAACTTATGCCTGGTTCAAGTTAGACTTTAAAGCTACATAATTGTACTGAGCTGTCTTGTCCTCCACAATGAAGCTTTTTACACTGACTTGTGTCTTAGTGTCATGTCTTCAGGTTTCAGTGAGTAATGTTACGGAGTCTACTCCTCAATATGAAAGACATGTTCTTGTCAACATCCAGTGTCTCCCATCTCAGAAATATATTTTAGAGTAGATGTTTCACTTTCTCTGAAGTTGTGTTGGCTTTTTTAACTTATGAAGAATGGGAATTCTAATTCCACTGCTTTGTTGTTTTGGTTATTGTTATTGTTGTTCTGTTCTTGATTGTTTATTTTGGATACCAAAAGCCCCAGAGTCACAGTTGTCATGCAATTACAATGGATATTATATTCTTTATTAAATGAAAATTGTAAAAAACAAATGTTTTTCTTAAATTCATCATTTATTTTGAAGGCTATTTTTGGCTTCTTTTCTGTATTAAATTCTACTCTTTTCTTATATATATAGATATTTTAAAATTTGTTTTAAAATTTAATTTTTTCGTGTTTCCATTTTATTTAACTCTTTAATCCATCAAGAATTTATTTTGATACACTTTGTGATGAAAAGATCTATACATTAGTTTAAATATTCAGTCAATATTAATAACAGGCTATTGAATAATCAAACCTCTCCTGATTATGAAGAAAAATGTTCTTTTTATATACTTTGGAATATATAAGTAATGCATGAATACATTACCACTGTGACAAATCACAAGAATGTAGGTAAAGCAAATTGCACTACTCAGTCTCACAAAGCCTGTCAGTTTCATTCTTTTCCCTAAAGGAAATTTTATCAGTTCAGCGATTATCTTTCCAGTTCCTTTCTATGCTTTTAGGTACATATATGGACATGTCAAATATATAGTTTCTTATATGGGGATTTATACATATATGTATTTATATAGTATGCTGCTGCTGCTGCTAAGTCACTTCAGTCATGTCCGACTCTGTGTGACCCCATAGATGGAAGCCCACCAGGCTCCCCCCTCCCTGGGATTCTCCAGGCAAGAACACTGGAGTGGGTTGCCATTTCCTTCTCCAATACATTGTACTATAACAATTTTTTTAAAAAATTCACTGATATTGTAGAGATCAATCTAAAGTAGAGTCTTTAAATAGAGTTGTTTTTTTTAATAGATTCACAATATCCCATTGGATAAATAATAGCTTAATTCATAACTTTCCTTCTGATAAGTTTTAGGTTATTTCCAATTTTTCACTCAGGAAAAAAATGATTCAATAAACTTTCCATGCATCTTTACACTCCACAGTAAGCATTTACATTGAAAGATTGCCACATAACTGGAAGTGATAGATATATCTCCAGAAAGGCTTTATCAATCTGTACCTCTCCTGACAGTATGTGATAATAAATAGGTTTCATCATCTTCAACAAAAGTGGATATTTTAATTTTTTCCAAACTTTTGTGCATCTAAGTATGTCAGAATCATATTTAAGTTATCTTGTAGTTACCTACTTATTCAATTCAGGCGATATATAGCATCCTTTGACTTCTTCACCTTCAAATGCTACCCAAGTCAAATAAGAAATGTAGAACCTTTTTCTTTCCCCAGCCCTTCCTTCCATACCTCCCAGTTTGAGAACAGGTAATCTGGAATTTCAGAGCCAGACAATCATCACTAAATACATATGTAATTTCTATCTCATCTCTTTCAAAAAGTATTTTTAATGTTTCATTCTCTTTTGTAAGCCTGTTTCCAACCACAGCTGTATGATTAACAGTTCAGTGTTTAAATTCAGAGTATTATACCGCTACTTTTCTTTCTTATTTATTTTCATTCTTCCATTGGTACTGGAATAAGTCTTTCCCTTTTGTTAAATTAATATTGTCTTAGGGCAGGTTCCCTGGAAACTGACTCAAAGACAGAGATCTATATACCAGAGGTTGATTGGCAAGTGATCTCAAGAATAACACTAGTAGGGCAGTGAGGGAAGTAGGCTGGACAGGGGCAGATGAACTGTCAGGCAGTTGCAACAAAGACTTCTGCCAACCCCATGGCAAGTTCTGGAAATGGGATGGTCCTTCACAGTTGCCCCCTTTGGGAACAAGAGGCCAGCCCTTTGTACCTTTGTGTGGACCAGTTGTGTGGGCAGTCTGCCCTCTGGAGGAGTGTCATCTTGGATTTCCACCTGCTGAAGACAATTCCTAGAGAGAGATACAACTATGAGGTCTCAGCAGTCAGCGCTCTCAGCAGTTGATAGAATGAATATTTCTGTCTCAAAGTGAGAGATCTACAGCATCTATTACAATAGCAAATTCATATGAAATAGCATTTTTAACTCCCAGGCTCTTTCCACATGAAGTTGCATGGATACTGTTACTTGCTTTCTGGAATTTAATGGTGCAGTGAAAATAGGAGGCTGATTAGATTCTTATTCTTTTCCAGGTAACCTGTTTTGTCTGCCCAGGAACATTTTCCTTCTTTGCTCCAAATTCAAAACTTGCACCAGAGTATGTCATATATGAGTGCCTATTCATTAATCATACTTTGTACTCAACAACTGAAGACTATTTTCTTCTGTTTTACCACCAATTACTGCATTATTTCCTTTGTTTCTTCTTCTGGAATACTGATTTCTTCAGGAAACTAAGTCTCCATGTTCTTGTCTTCTTGTTCTTGACCTTCTTCTCTTTCTTTGGTATCATTTTTTGCCTATTTTGTTCCTCATCTTCAGTGAATCCTTTTCAAACTGGTACTAACCAGGCTTCTTGGCCTTCCCCAGTGAATAGAAATTGACTAGAGGTCAGCCAAGAAATTCAGTCAAGGCTTTATCATGGCTCTTGTGCCACTGGTTACAGGAGGGAACTAAAACAAGTAACAAGTTTGCTTGCCTGCTCCCCAAGATGGAAGGGGAGGGTACTTCCTTATCTGGGGTAAGGGTAGGGGTGTGTCCAGGGGTCCAGCTGGAAGGGTGGCTTAGGTGTTTAGCTCACCCCTTTGTGGTATTGAATGCACGGGTGGGGACCTACTTTTGTTCCCAATACCTTGTGTTTGCTCCTGGCTCTTCAGCAGTGACAGATGGGCCTTTTGTCGCTGTAGATTTTGGTTTAGCATTTGCCCCAACTGTGCATGTACACATTTTTTTTAAGTCCTATATAGTTTCTTTGTGTTTTGTTGCTGGAGGAGAGGTATGTCCAGGTGTAAGCATTGCAGCACTGCAGCAAAGTGTTCTTGGTCTCAGACCTGTCTCAAAATTGGTGTTCTTCATCACTGATTTGTTTTTCTGCAGGGCTAAACCTTTTCTTTCCTGATTGCACTGTAAATTAAAATTTTATCATGGCAGCTTTCTAAAGACACAACTCTTTTTGTCTTTTTCCCTCTCAGCTATTTCCCTCGTCATCTGAGCCTGTCTTATCTAGTCCTTTGTCATTTCAACCACTGTCCTAACATCTCACTTTTTGTTCTCCTTGTTACAATCTATATGATTTTTTAAAATTTTTTCTTTGAAAACTGCCAATACTTCCTTCCATAAGCTGTCTTTGTAACGTGTAGCATAGGTTTAAGGAAGTATGGTCATCTCCTGCACCTTGAAGTTAACTTTTCTGTTTTCTGATCTTCTCAAAATCTTTTGTCAGGAATCACTTTTTTCACTTATCATGAAATGATGATGTTCAATTCAGGCTCAGTGTAGATTCTCCTTATCCTCTCTCACTGTCCAATCGGGTGCTAAGATCATTCCCCTTTGTGATATTTAGCTGAATGACAATTGACGTATATAGCTCCTAACCAAACATCTGGAGTCCAACAACCATTAATCCATTGTGCCTCTGCAAATCAAGAAGGAATTTTCTCCTGTTCCTGTGAATTTGTCCAGGTAGCTCAGTGGTAAAGAATCTGCCTGCCAACGCAGGAGATGCAAGAGACCTCGGTTTGATCCCTGGGTCGCGAAGATACCCTATAGTAGGAAACGGAAACCCACTCTAATATCCTTGCCTGGAGAATTCAATGGAAGGAGGAGCCCAGTGGGCTACAGTCCAGGGGATCACAAAGAGTCAGACATGACTGAGCACACACACAAACACACACACACATGCCTGTTAATTTACATTATCAGTTCAGTTCAGTTCAGTTGCTCAGTCTTGTCCGACTCTTTGCGACCCCATGAATCACAGCAGGCCAGGCCTCCCTGTCCATCACCAACTCCTGGAGTTCACTCAAACTCATGTCCATCGAGTCGGTGATGCCATCCAGCCATCTCATTCTCTGTCGTCCCCATCTCCTCCTACCCCCAATCCCTCCCAGCATCAGACTCTTTTCCAGTGAGTCAACTCGTCTCATGAGGTGGCCAAAGTATTGGAGTTTCAGCTTTAGCATCAGTCCTTCCAATGAACACCCAGGATTGATCTCCTTTAGAATGGACTGGTTGGGTCTCCTTGCAGTCCAAGGGACTCTCAAGAGTCTTCTTTTCCAGCACCACAGTTCAAAAGCATCAATTCTTTGGTGATCAGTTTTCTTCACAGTCCAACTCTCACATCCATACATGACCATGGGAAAAACCATAGCCTTGACTAGACGGACCTTTGTTGGCAAAGTAATGTCTCCATTATGGAGACTAATTAATTCCCAATAAGTAAAAGCATTCTAGGGTTCTGTGGTTCTTTTTTATGTAACTATGAATTTATTTAGCTATTTATTTCACTAAAATATTGTCTACAATATCAGAGATTCTAGCATACAGAGCCCTGCTTCATCTCTTCCAGTTTAAGATTTCAGCAGGCAATTTAACACCATGTTGCCTTTGAGCACTGCTATGCACGGCTCTAGAGTGGTAAGGGGTGGCTGCATGGTGCTGGAGCAGTGAGTGGCCAAGAGGAGATAACAGAGAAACGCCAGTAAGATGGTAAGAAGGGTGAATTCACATTTAGAATCAAACCCCATTCCTGCCAGAGGTGCTCAGAGGGCTCAAACAAACCTCGTATGCACCAGGACCCAGGGACTCCACAGAGAATGAGAAAGAACTGTGTTTGAGCATCTCCTGTGGAAGTATGGGTCAGCAATGTTCTGCTGCAGGGACAGGGGCTCTGGATGTGGATATGGTATAAGTCCTCTTGGAGGAGGTCACCATTAACCCCACCATAGAGCTGCCAGAACTTACACAGGACTTGGAAATAGACTCTTGGAGGGTACAACAGAACCTTGTGCACCAGGACCCAGGAGAAAGGAACAGTGATCCCATAGGAGACTGTTCTGGACTTGCCTGTGGGAGTTCGGGAATCTCTGGCAAAGGCATGGGTTGGTGGTTGCCTGCTACAGGGTTGGGGCCATGGACTGTAGCAGTACATAAATGGGATCTTTTGAGGGAGGTCACATTTATCTTCATTACCTCCACCATAGATTGGCCCCAGGTAAACAGCAGTGAGGGAATACAGCTCTGACCATGAACAGAAAATTGGAATAAAGATTTACTGAGCATGGACCTGCCCATGACAACAAGACCCAGTATCTCCCTCGGTCAGTCTATCCCATCAGGAAGCTTCCATAAGGCTCTTATCCGTCTCCATCTGAGGGAAGACAGGAATGAAAACCACAATCACAGAAAACTAACCAATTTAATCACATGGAACACAGCCTTGTCTAACTCAATGAAACTATGAGTCATGCCATGTAGGGCCACCCAAGACAGACAGGTCACTGTAGAGAATTCTGACAAAACATGGCCCACTGGAGAAGGTAATGGCAAACCACTTCAGTATTCTTGCCCTGAGAACCCCATGAACACTATGAAAAGGGAAAAAGATAAGACACTGAAAGATGAACTCCTCAGGTTGGTAGGAGCCCAATATGTTACTGGAGAAAAGTGGAGAAATAACTTCAGAAAGAATGAAGAGATGGAGCCAAAGCAAAAACAACACCCAGCTGTGAATGTGACTGGTGATGGAAGCAAAATCCAATGCTGTAAAGATCAATATTGCATGGGAACCTGGAATGTTAGATCCATGAATCAAGGCAAATGGGAAGAGGTCAAACAGAAGGTGGCAAGAGTGAACATTGACATTTTAGGAATAAGTGAACTAAAATGGACTGGAATGGGTGAATTTAACTCAGATGACCATTATATCTACTACTATGGACAAGATTCCCTTAGAAGAAGTGGAGTAGCCATTATGGTCAACAAAAGAGTTCGAAATGCAGTTCTTGAATGCAATCTCAAAAACGACAGAATAATCTGTTCATTTCCAAGGCAAACAATTCAATATCACGGTAATCCAAGTCTATAACAGTTCTATGAAGCCCTACAAGACCATCTAGAATTAGCATACAAAAAAGATGTCCTTTTCATTATAGGGGACTGGAATGCAAAAGTAGGAAGTCAAGAAATACCTGGAGTAACAGGCAAATTTGACCTTGGAGTACAGAATGAAGCAGGGCAAAGGCTAATAGAGCTCTGCCAAGAGAACACACTGGTCATAGCAAACACCCTCTTCTAACAACACAAGAGAAGACTCTATACATGGACATCACCAGATGGTCAACACTGAAATCAGATTGATCATATTCTTTGCAGCCAAAGATGGAGAAGCTCTATATAGTCAAGAAAAACAAGACCAAGAGCTGACTGTGGCTCAGATCATGAACTCCTCATTGCCAAATTCACACTTAAAATGAAGAAAGTGGGGAAAACCACTAGACCATACAGGCATGACCTAAATAAAATGCCTTATGATTAAAAAGTGAAAGTGAAAAACATATTCAAGGGGTTAGATCTGATAGACAAAGTGCTTGAAGAACTATGGATGGGGGTTAGTGACATTGTACAGGAGACAGGGATCAAGACCATCCCCAAGAAAAAGAATTGCAAAAAAGCAAAATGGCTGTCTTGAGGAGGCCTTACAAATAGCTGTGAAAGAAGAGAAGCCAAAAGCAAAGGAGAAAAGGAAAGATATTCTCATTTGAATGCAGAGTTTCAAAGAATAGCAAGGAGAGATAAGAAAACCTTCCTCAGCCATTAGTGTAAAGAAATAGAGGAAAAGAACAGAATATGAAAGACTAGAGATCTCTTCAAGAAAATTAGAGATACCAAGGGAACATTTCATGCAAAGATGGGCTCAATAAAGGACATAAATGGTATGGACTTAAGAGAAGCAGAAGATATTAAGAAGAGGTGGCAGGAATACACAGAACTATACAAAAAAGATCTTCACAACCCAGATAATCACGATGGTGTGATCACTCACCTAGAGCCAGATATCTTGGAATGTGAAGTCAAGTGGGCCTTAGGAAGCGTCACTACGAACAAACCTAGTGGAGGTGATGGAATTCCAGTTGAACTATTTCAAGCACTAAAAGATGATGCTGTGAAAGTGCTGCTCTCAATATGACAGCACATTTGGAAAACTCAGCCGTGGCCACAGGACTGGAAAAGGTCAGTTTTCATTCCAATACCAAAGAAAGGCGATGCCAAATAATGCTCAAACTACCGCACAATTGCACTCATCTCTCACGCTAGCAAAGTAATGCTCAAAATTCTCCAAGCCAGGCTTCAACAGTACGTGTACCATGAGCTTCCAGATGTTCAAGTTGGTTTTAAAAAAGGCAGAGGAGCCTTTTTTGCCAACATCCACTGGATCATTGAAAAAGCAAGAGCGTTCCAGAAAAACATCTACTTCTGCTTTACTGACTATTGCAAAGACTTTGACTGTGTGTATCACAATAAACTGTGAAAAATTCTGAAAGAGATGGGAATACCAGACCACCTGACCTGCCTCCTGAGAAATCTGTATGCAGGTCAGGAAGCAACAGTTAGATCTGGCCATGGAACAACAGACTGGTTCCAAATAGGAAAAGGAATATGTCAAGGCTGTATATTGTCACCCTTCTTATTTAACTTATACGCAGAGTACATCATGAGAAACGCTGGTTTGGAAGAAGGGCAAGTGGAATCAAGATTGCTGGGAGAAATATCAATAACCTCAGATATGCAGATGACACCACCCTTATCGCAGAAAGTGAAGAGGAACTCAAAAGCCTCTTGATGAAAGTGAAAGAGGAGAGTGAAAAAGTTGGCTTAAAGCCCAACATTCAGGAAAACAAAGATCATGGCATCTGGTCCCATCACTTCATTGCAAATAGATGGAGAAACAGTGCAAACAGTGTCAAACTTTATTTTTGGGGGCTCCAAAATCACTGCAGATGGTGATTTCAGCCGTGAAATTAAAAGACGCTCACTCCTTGGAAGAAAAGTTATGACCAACCTAGACAGCATATTAGAAAGCAGAGACATTACTTGGCCAACAAAGGTCTGTCTAGTCAAGGCTATGGTTTTTCCAGTAGTCATGTATGGATGTGAGAGTTGGACTATAAAGAAAGCTGAGCACTGAAGAATTGATGTTTTTGAACTGTGATGTTGGAAAAGAATCTTGAGGGTCCCTTCGACTGCAAGGAGATCCAACCAGTCCATTCTAAAGGAGATCAGTTCTGAATGTTCATTGGAGGGACTGATGTTGAAGCTGAAACTCCAATACTTTGGCCACCTGTTGTGAAGAGCTGACTCATTTGAAAAGACCTTGATGCTGGGAAAGATTGAGGGCAAGAGGAGAAAGGGACGACAGAAGTTCAGATGGTTGGTTGGCATCACTGACTCAATGGATTTGAGTTTGAGTAAACTCTGGGAGTTGATGATGAACCAGGAGGCCTGTTGTGCTTCAGTCCATGTGGTCACAAAGAGTCGGATACGACTGAGCAACTGAGCTGAACCGAACGTTTCAGTTCTAGGAACTTGAAGTCTTCAAAAGATTTGTTTTTGGAGCAACTATAGGGGGTGGAATAGCCCTGGCCAACTTGTTACCATGCCATACTGGCTGTTATATTGTTTCCTGGCTGGGTTGGTTCCATGTCTCTGAGATGGGGTTTTAGAGAAAAAGTGAAAGTGAAAGTATTCGTTGCTCAGTTGTGTCCAACCCTTTGTGACCCCATGGACTATAGCCTGTCAGGTCTTCTGTCCATGGGATTTCCCAGGCAAGAATACTAGAGGGGGTAACCATTCCCATCTCCAGGGGATCTTCCCAACTCAGGGATCTGAGGTGGATTCTTTACCGTCTGAGCCATCAAGGAAGTCTATTGTGGTAGATACCTACTGGTAATTGGCAGACATTTTTTTCTTTCTCTTTTATATTTTTGGTTTTTAAACCCACAAGTTAGCTTGTGCCTGAGACTCCAGTAGGCTTTTTTCTTTTGCCTGTTTCCTTTGAGCTCTAGTGTTCACCTTCTCTTACTCTGCTCTATATTTTGGGGAGCACACCTTTCCTTACAGGCTGGCTTCCCCACACTTCCCTGTCAGGTGGCTTCTGGTTAGGTTCTGTGATAGACAGACACTCCTGGGAGATTGAAATATAGCAGGAAATAAGAAGCTGAATTATTTCTCTCCCACTCACTCTCTGCTTCAGGTATTGCCTCTGGCAGGGACTGTGACCCCTTCATGACTCCAGCCCTTTCAAGACTCCGGCTTTCAACAGACAGCTCCATCCACTTTCACCTTACAGATCCTTTCTTGATTCCAGCCTTCACCTGATGATCCCTTCCTAGGAACTTCTTGCTTTTGCCAACTTCTGAGTTGTTTCACTCTGCTGTATTTTGCTTCTCTGTTTTTCCATCAACTGTGTAACCAATTCTCTTTTTTAGATCTCCCCTTTTTGAAAAACCTAGAGATGTTTCTGTTTTCTTGACTTAGACTTGACTAACACAAAATTTATTCAAACTGGTTTTTTGTTTAATAGAAATTCCTCCTAGGGTATGGGAGTCATTAATTTCCAGTATTGTTGCAACTTACATTTCTCTCCATGGCTTTTCTTTATGAGTATTTAAATAGAGAAAGTACAGGAGAGCAAATGAGATGCCATTAGCTTTTGTCTCTGGCTGCACAATTAAGTATAATTTAATTATATCCTGAGGCCATTGTTCTTTGCAGGAATCTATCCCCAATTACAAGGTGAAAACCATTGTGAAAAAACTTTGAGTCATTATTTTACCTGAAAACTAGTTTTATGATATGTTTCTGTGAGACTGTGGATATTCTGCTATAAAGAGTTAGTGGCAGACAGAGCAAGGAATTTTTAGAGATGCAACATCCTAGGAAGTGATATTGCAGTTGATCAAGGTTTGCCAGTAATTGTTCCCATTTATGGTTTAATATGTGTGATTATAAATGTCTATTCTGGAAACATTTGGCATGGTGTTTGTAGAGTTTGGGATACCCAGAACTACTGGCACTTCTGGCACCAACTGCAAGTTTGGGGACCTCCCAAGACCACCCTCTGACACCAATTTCATGTTTGGGGTTGCCAAGAACACTCTCAGCTTGAATAATTTAATAGAAAAACTCAAAGAACTCACTGAAAGCTACTATACTCCTGGTTGCTGTTGTTGTCTAGTTTCTCAGTCGTGTTCAACTCTTCTCAGTTCAGTTCAGTTCAGTCACTCAGTCGTAAACTGTAGCTGGCCAGAATCTGCCTGCAGTGTGGGAGATGAGGGTTCAATCCCTGGGTTGGGAAGATCCCCTGGAGAAGGAAATGGCAGCCCACCCCAGTATTCTTGCCTGGGAAATCCATTGGACAGAGGAGCCTGATGGGCTACAGTCCATGGGGTCGCAGAGTTGGACATAACTTAGCAACTAAATAAAAACAACACACACAAACTTATTCATAACAAAATAAGGAGGAAATAGTCATGACATTTACAGTCCCTGTTTCTGTCACTGATCACATGGTCACAGCTGGTATTTTTAACTGCCTTCTTACACTACCCATTCCACATACCCTTCACCTTCCCTTTACCATTGAGTTACCAGGGAAGCCCACCTGGTTGCAGTATATTACAGTCAAAAGATACAGATTAAAATCAGCCAAGGAGAGAGACACATGGGGAAAGTCTAGGAAAGTTCCAAGTATGAATCTTTCAGTTGCTCTCTTCCAGTGGAGATATAAACAGGATTAATTTTTCCTGGCAAAATTGTGTGACACCTGAGCCTTGTTGTCCAGGGTTTTTACTGGAACCGAGTCACAGAAACACAATTTACTCCTGAAGTGTGGCTAGTCTTTAGTCTACAACCTCTCTAGAGGTCAAGGTGATACTATAGGCCCCAAGTTTCTACCACAAGTCACATTGTCAGACTATCTAGTGTGACTCAAGGTTCTCAAGGTAAACATAGACACTCTTATCAGCCAAGACATTCTAAAAGCTTGGAGATCACCTCCCAGGAGATGAGGGTAAAGATCAGACCTCTCTTTGTGTAAGGTTGATTCTTTACCACATAGTGACCAAATCTCCAGAACTAACCTAGAGTTCAAAACTTCTATAGGAATGATGAAATTTAAGCTTACTGATTTCCAGGAGTCAATTAATGGGAAGGTGACCAGTAGACTCTACAATAGGAGCCCATGGATAGTCTATGCTTTGTAGTTGACACAAGCATCCATTATTGCAATGTCAAACTTCCAGTGATTTTGTACCTCATCAAATACAAATAGTGATGAATTATTTCTGATTGGAGTCTCTTGTTAACATTTGTGTTTTTTCCCCTCAGAATAAAAATAAATATTTGGAAACAAAGAAATAGATTAGATGACCAGACTATGGACTCTGGTCCATAAATCCCATATAAAATTACCATAAGAATAAATTATAGGTTAAGTGCTTGATGTGTACTGGAATTTTATCCTGATTATCAGCAAGTAGTAGGAAGTATTAAGGTTTCCCAAGTGGCACAGTGGTAAAGAATCCACCTGCAAATTCAGGAGACAAGGGTTTGATCCCTGGGTGGGGAAGATTCCCAAGAGAAGAAAATGGCAACCTACTCCAGTATTCTTGCCAGGATAATCCCATGGACAGAGGAGCCTGGCAGGCTACAGTCCATGAGGTCACAAAGAATCACACACAACTGAGAGACTGAGCATGTGTGCATGCAGTAATAAGTACTATTTCACTTGCAAGTCATGGTGCGGGGCAGGGGGAACTGCAAAGCAATTTAGGACTTATTAGTTTTGTGCTGTGCTTGTGCTTAGTCACTCAGTACTGTCCAACTCTTTGCAACCCCATGGACTGTAACCCACCAGGCTCCTCTGTCTATGGGGATTCTCCAGGCAAGAGTACTGGAGTGGGTTGTCATGCCTTCCTCCAGGGGATATTCCCAACCCAGGGATTAAACCCAGGTCTCCCGCATTGCAGGCAGATTCTCTTGCCATGTGAGCCACAAGGGAAGCCCAGTCTTATTAGGTCCTTCATCCCATGGTGAAAGTACTCCTACTTGAAACTGGCAGGGACATTCTGGAAAGGATGTGCAACACTTTCCAAAGTTGAACAGTGTAGCCATTTTTGCTTTTCATTAGATGTTCAGTATCTACATCTAAGCTTACTTCTCTTTACAATAAGTTGGTAGAGGTGTAAATGTCCAACACATAAGGAAAGTATATTCTCAGAAGAGCAAAAAGAAAAGAGCTTTATGAATAATTTAATAAAAGCTCAAAAGTCAAATGATGAAAATACTTGATTTACATTTGGTTTCATGGTAACTTTCTCATTCTCTTCCATAGGCTGAATATGACAAAATGGCAGAGTAGGAGCCCCCAGATATGGTATAATTTGGAAAGGGACAAGGGAAACTGACTTTCTTCCTCAATTATTGATCTCCAGTGAAATTCAATTCCTCCTCACCCTCCAAACAAACATGCATTTCACTATGTTTGCAAGAAGTCAAGGACATTGACTTAGGTGGTAGATACAGGCAACTCTGTTTCTCTTTCAACTTTGGAACAGTTCCCATAGAGCATCTTCTGCCTCTATTCCCAGGAACCTTGAGGTGGATTAGTTGTATAAACTCTGCTCTGGGTCTTAGCACAACACTCACAGCTTTTTTCTTCTTTCACTTGCTCTTCTTCTGTGAGGTAGGTTGCTCTTTCTTCACCTCTGGAATGGCAATATACTTTCTTAAGCAGTTTTATAGTTCCTACTTACATATAATCATTAGAAGTATTCATGTGTTATTTTCCTCCTTTTACTTTATCCAATTGATCATGCATGGGTTTGGGAAGAATATCTGCCCCCCAACTTCCATGAACCAGACTGTTCAGTTCAGTTCAGTTCAGTCGCTCAGTCGTGTCCGACTCTCCGCGACCCCATGAATCACAGCATGCCATGCCTTCCTGTCCATCACCAACTCCCGGAGTTCACTCAAACTCATGTCCACAGAGTCGGTGATGCCATCCAGCCATCTCATTCTCAGTCGTCCCCTTCTCCTGCTGCCCCCAACCTTTCCTCGCATCAGAGTCTTTTCCAGTGGTCAACTCGTCGCATGAGGTGGCCAAAGTATTGCAGTTTCAGCTTTAGCATCAGTCCTTCCAATGAACACCCAGGATTGATCTCCTTTAGAATGGACTGTTTGGATCTCCTTGCAGTCCAAGGGACTCTCAAGAGTCTTCTCCAACACCACAGTTCAAAAGCATCAATTCTTCAGCGAACAGCTTTCTTCACAGTCCAACTCTCACATCCATACATGACAACTGGAAAAACCATAGCCTTGACTAGACGAACCTTTGTTGGCAAAGTAATGTCTCTACTTTTTAATATACTATCAAGGTTGGTCATAACTTTCCTTCCAAAGAGTAAGCGTCTTTTAATTTCATGGCTGCAATCAGCATCTGCAGTGATTTTGGAGACCCAAAAAATAAAGTCTGACACTGTTTCCACTGTTTTTCCATCTATTTCCCATGAAGTGATGGGACCAGATGCTATGATCTTTGTTTTCTGAATGTTGAGCTTCAAGCCAACCTTTTCACTCTCCTCTTTCACTTTCATCAAGAGGCTTTTGAGTTCCTCTTCACTTTCTGCCATAAGGGTAGTGTCATCTGCATATCTGAGGTTATTGATATCTCTCCCGGCAATCTTACTGTACTGTACTCCTATTCTACCAAAATAACTGGGAGAGGTGGTAGTCAATGAAAGTGACGCTGTAACCAATAATTTTTGAAATCTCAAAAGTTTATTTAAATTCAATTGTATTTCTCTCTCTCATGGTATCATAGTCTAATACAGTCAGTAGGGGACAGGTTTTCTTGACATGGCCATCCATAAACCTAGGTTCCTTCCATCTTTTAATGCTTCCTTATAATTGTAATTCCTTCATATTCAATATTTGGCCTGCAAGAATTCCACAGAAGGGAACGAGAGTGGGATATATAGAAAGTTTTTCTTCTTTTTTTGGCTGCACCTTGGTGGCATGTGGAACTTCACTAGTCAAGGATTGAACCTGTGTCCTCTGCAGTGGAAAC
Organism: Moschus berezovskii; assembly: GCF_049115385.1. Taxonomy (NCBI): domain Eukaryota; kingdom Metazoa; phylum Chordata; class Mammalia; order Artiodactyla; family Moschidae; genus Moschus; species Moschus berezovskii. Next base: position 41,189,504 of record NC_142488.1, on the reverse strand, counting down.
ATGGAGTCTTAGCCACTGGACCACCAGGGAAGTTCAGCTGGGGAGTTTTAAGGCCAGGCCTGGAAGTAGCCTACATCACTCTGCCTATATTCCACTGGTCTCAGAACTCAGTCACGTCACCCAGACCTGTGATGACCTTGTTGTGGTGATTTTGTTGAATATTTGTTCAATATGTTGTGCATATTTTACATTGCTCAATAATTTATAATACATGTGTAACAATTATAAATGGCCTCAAGAGGCAATTTAAGCAGAAAGGAAACAATATATCATGAACATAAGATACTCTGAGCCCCATTGGACATGAGCATCAAAAGGCTAAAGTTGGAATTAGACAAACCTTGGGTCCTTTTGAATTCTAAGATTTCAGGGAAGTAGGCCAGGAGTGTGGTCCTCCAGTTCCACTGGATAGCTAGAGTTACATAGTACAGTAATGGGAGAAAAGTGGTGACTGAAAAAAGGGCACTCTCCAGGAAAGTGGCCATTGGCCAGCTGATGACTTTGGTAACCAGGCTTAGGGACAGAGGGAAACAGCTATTCTCATGTAAAGGTTAGGAGACCAATCTTGGTCAGACTGTAAACTACCTTTGAGTACTCTAATGAACAATCATTGCACACAGAGTTGTTTCCTTTCCTGGCATATACTCTCCTTTATCCTTTAGAACCCTGCTGATCAGATTATGACAGGATTTCCTGTCTGCATTAGTGAGGAGTGGCAACCCACTCCAGTGTTCTTGCCTGGAGAATCCCAGGGACGGGGGAGCCTGGTGGGCTTCCGTCTATGGGGTCGCACAGAGTCGGATACGACTGAAGTGACTTAGCAGCAGCAGCAGTGGTTATAAATCATATTTTCAAATTATTTGACACTCCTTCATTAAGAGGTGGAGTCTAATTTCCCTCTCCCTGAATATGGATTAGCCTGAATGATTTGCTTCTAGTTAATACAATGCTGGTGGCTCAGTAGGTAAAGATTCTGCCTGCAATGAGGGAGACCTGGGTTCAATCCCTGGGTGGGGAAGATCCCCTGGAGGAGGGCATGGCAACCCACTCCAGTAGTCTTGCCTGAAGAATTCCCATGGACAGAGGAGCCTGGTGGGCTACAGTCCATGGGGTTGCAGTCAGACACGAATGAGTGACTAAGCACAGGAATACAATGCAATAAAACTGATGCTGTGTAACTTTCCCAGATTAGATCCTAAAAGGCTTTCACCTGGCTCTCTACTTCTCTTGGGACCTTTGCTCTTAGAACCCAGGTGCCAAGGTGTGAGAAAGTTCAGGCCACACAGAGATACAACACGTACACCTTTGACTGGCAGCCCCAAATGAAGTCTCAGCCAACAGCAAACATCAAGGGGCAGACATCTGAGTAAGGAAATCTTCCAGATAACTTCAGCTCCAGCTGACTGTAACTGCAAGAAATACCCCAAGCAACAGTCACCTTGCTGAGCCCAGGCAATCCCTAGAACTGTGAAAAATACTACTACTAATACTATTAATAATAACAACAATAAGAAAGGTTTTTTTTAATACAACTAAATTTAGGGTGATTTTTATGCAGCTCTAGATAATTAAAACAAGAAACAAGGCTATGGAAAAACCATTCTCATTTCCCTCAAATTCCTGCATGCATTGAAGGCACTTTATGCTATACTGTTTGAAAGACTAGAATACTTGAAGCCTAGTGGCAGTACCAAAGAGTGAGGAAAGTTTTGCAGCAGTCTCCAAAAGTGACTCCACAAAGAAAAGGATATTGGAACAGCAAAAATATATGTTTCCTAGGTCTAATGTAAAATGTGAATGAAAAGAAACACCTTTGGAAAGCTTTGATACTTTAATGCTTTTTTAATGAACAATCAAAGTAAAATCATGTGAACAATACAAATGCAGGTTCAAGGCATAGGTTACAACCACTCTTACTCCCCACTCTTAAGCAGATGGCTTCCCTTAAGCCATTTATTCTCTCTGAAATTTTTATATCACTTACACAATGCTGATAACTTGCCTATCTTGCAGAATTCTTTTAAGAATAAAATGAGATAGTGTTTATAGTTCACTGAGCCCAAAGCTTGACAATACCCAGTAAAAACACAGTAAATATCAACCAATGTTATTACATGACATGTTACCACTATCAATAGCATCTGACTTTGAGGAAATAGTACTCTTGGTAGCCATCTATGTCTGATAGGGCCCAGTTTGGTATTTTCATGCTGGTTTCTCTCTCCTTTTGAGACTTGGGGAAGATGCCTGGTTGTAGCTCAGCTAAGTGCACGCTGGATAATCTCTAATGATTCTGTTGACCTCCCACATTTTCCATCTGTAAAATGGGGATGATAACAGATACTGTACAACATGGCTATAAGAATTTAATGGGATTACACTGCTCCTTGGCAAAAAATCTGTGACAATACTAGACAACATATTAAAAAGCAGAGACATTACTTTGCTGACAAAGGCCCATCTAGTTAAAGCTATGATTTTTCCAGAAGTCATGTGCAAATGTGAGAGCTGGACCACAAAGAAGGTTGAGTGCCAAAGAACTGATGCTTTCAAATTGTGGTGCTGGAGAAGACTCTTGAGAATCACTTGGACAGCAAGGATATCAAACCAGTCAATCCTAAAGGAAATCAACTCTGAATATTCATTGGAAGGACTGATGCTGAAGCTGAAACTCCAATACTTTGGCCACTTGATGTGAAGACTCATTGGAAAAGATCCTGATGCTGGGAAAAATTGAGGGGATAAGGAGAAGGGGGTGACGGAGGAGGAGATGGTTTGATGGCATCACCGACTCAATGGAAATGAGTTTGAGCAAACTCCGGGAGATGGTGAAGGACAGAGGAGATTGGCACACTGTAGTCCATGGAGTCACAAAGAGTCAGACATAATTTAGTGACTGAACAGCAATAATAACAACATGAGGACAAAAGCCACCTCCAAATCAGGAAGAGGAATAATTATATCCTTTCCTAACAGTATCATTTGCATTTTCTTAGTTCATAACTTTTTTTAAGAAAGTGTCTTTAAAAAAAAATATTTATTTGGCTGCACTGGATCTTAGTTGAAGCAGAGGAGCTCAGCTGACCCTCAACATGTAGGCATAACTTAGCAACTGAAAAACAACAACAAGAATGTGGGCTTTTAGTTCCCCAACCAGGAATCAAACTCGTATCCACTGCATTGCAAGGCAGATTGCTAGCCACTGAGCCACCAGGGAAGTCCAGTTCATAACTTTTAAGGAAGCTGTAAGAGAAACAATTCGGAGAAGGCAATGGCAAGCCACTCCAGTACTTTTGCCTAGAAAATCCCATGGACAGAGGAGCTTGGTGGGCTATAGTCCATGGGGTCGCTACTAGTCGGACAAGACTGAGCGACTTCACTTTCACTTTTCACTTTCACATATTGGAGAAGGAAATGGCAACCCACTCCAGTGTTCTTGCCTGGAGAATCCCAAGGATGGCGGAGCCTGGTGGGCTGCCGTCTATGGGGTCGCACAGAGTCAGACACGACTGAAGTGACTTAGCAGCAGCAGCAGCAAGGGAAACAATTATTAGGAAAAACAAACAATCTTAGTAATCTTTTTTTCTTGACTTGCAACTAGTGTCTTCTATTTTGCTCCCACTGTTTACAAGTGGTGTTGATGGGGCACTACACAGACTCATACCAGTGGCATAGAACCTTCTGCCATCAATGACAGAGACAGCTCATGATGGTGTCACCACAAATGGATATGACAAGCCTCCAGAGCCAACACTGCTTTCTCTCTGTTCTAAGCAGCCTGGGATTGAGGCTCTTCAAAGGGACATTACCTTGAATCATGGATAAATATAACATTATTTCATTGAGACTAACCCATGTTTTTTTTCATTCTTCCTTGTTTTTTCAAAAATAATAATTTTTTCCCCTCTATTCCTTGTTGGGCAGAAGTGGGTGATTATACAGCCAATCATTGAATATTTCTGACAAGGGCCTCAGTGCTATAGCTACACAACCTAATTAAATCTATAATTGAATTTGTAGACTTTTGATTTCCAATAGATGCCTGTTAGAGGGAGCATTCTTTGCATATTTACTCCCATTAAACACCACCCCATTCCACTCCCCACTCCTTGTAGGAGAATTGTCTCTTAAAATATCATCCATTTGTTTTTATTTACATTAGTTTATTTTTTATTTTTCTGAGTATTGGTAAACATATTACATGCTGGAAACTGTCAATATTGATTCAGAATCCAAATAGAGAGTAAGTTATAATTCAATATGTACTTTAAGAATGTATTAATATTTAAGAACACAAATCTTCAAATTATACCTCAATTTGGCAGAGGTAATACTACTCTGTCTCAATATTTGGAATGAATTTAACATGCATATTTTTTCTATCTCTACAGCCACTTTTAGTGATAAAGAATTGAATTTCATATCAATGCATAATACAAAAATGGAGAAGGAAATTTGTAAATACTAATTATTCAAATCCAAATCTATACATTCCTATTTTTCTTCCTGATTTTAATACTGTCAACATCCAGGCAAATTGGTTTCTTTCTCAACATTTTTCAGTAGCACATTGTGTTAAATTACAAGAAAAAGTGAGAAATTCAGTACCAATAAGAAAGTACTACTGTAATGAGCGAAAAGTTGCTGCTTGCGAATCATGTCAATAGTTCATAAATTTACAACCAAAAAATGCTGTTCTCTTTTTAGACCTCCAGCACTTTCTCCTCCAAAGCTGTAGAACCTTAGTTACATGCCAGTTTCTAATTGCTGTCTATTGCTCTATGATTCAGGAAACAAAAACAAAGATTATAGCTGAATGAATGCTCATTTCTTTAAGTCATTTTAACCTTGTAAATGTTGTTGCTGTTGTTGTTTAGTTACTAAGTCATGTCTAACTCTTTGTGACCAGATGAACTACAGCATGCCAGGCTCTTCTGTCCTCTATTATCTCCCAGCATTTGTTCAAATTCATGTTCACTGAGTTGGTGATGCTATTTGAACATCTTATCCTCTGTCATCCCCTTCTCCCTTACTTTAATTTTTTACTTCATATTGGCATTTGATTGGAATGTCATTGCATCTGTAGGTTACTTTTAACATTTAAGTTGTAAACTCTCCCTGTATGTTCTGCTATAACTAACTGCATTCCACATAATTTTATATAAAATTGTCATTATAGTTCAGTTATAAATGTTTTCTAATTTTTAATATTATTTCTTCTTTGACTTGTGTGATACTTGGTAGTGTATTTCTTAATTCTATAACACTTGAATTTTTTAAATTATTCTTATAACATTGATTTCTAACTTAGTTGTTTTGTTGTCAGAAAAGATAGTCTATAAAATCTTTTGGACCTTATTGAGACTTGCTTTATATTCCACTTTATGGTAAATTTAAAAAAAATTCTATGTGCATTTGAAGTTAACCTTGAAAGGAATTTAACCTTGACCAAAAGTTGTGGTAAACATTTTAGCTACTGATGTAAAATATTTAATGATTATAGAGAGGTTCAGATTTCCAGTTTCTTCTTTTAGTTTTAGTGAGATTTAATACTTTCATCCAATATTATTGTATTTTATATTTTTTATCAGTTATTTATAATCTGCTGTTACATCCATTCATTGAGTTTTTAAAATTTTTTCAGTCATATTTCTGTCACTTTGAAATGCTTTAATTTTTTTCAAATCTATTTGCATAGTTTTATGTTCTTTATATATATTTTAACTACTCATATATTTAGAAGTATTGAGCCTATTTAGAAAATTGATGGTGTTTCTAACTCAACACCTGCATTATTCTGAGACTGATTCTCTATTGTTTTTGCTGCTTTGCACTTAAAGATGTTTTGTACTTTTGATGTTTTACTCCTTTTGACTGTGAGATCCTATTTTAAGGAAGCTGATTTAAGAGAATTCTTTGAGGTAATGCTGAAACTCAGTTTATTCAAAGGAGATTTGCATTTATTTCTGTTAAGCACCTAGGGCATGGTTAGCTGGGGACCACTTTAACTAAATCTCCTTAGGTTTTATCAAGTCATCCAGATTGTGTCAATTCTAGCTGCAATCTACATGAGGAATAATTTGCTGTTACATGTATTCTCAAGGGAGATTTCCCCCTTCCATTAATTACCAGATTTAAATATAAGCATTTTCTTTTAGTCTCCTTGTGGGAAAAGGTGTCTAATTCACTCTTATTTTGAAGGCATAGTTAGTTGGGTTCTAGCAATAAGCATGTATGTAGGCATAGGAGTGCTTTCCTATTAGACCTTTTGCTCTGGGTATGCTCAGAGCTTTGTATCCTATCCTTTATGCCTGTGAGGCCAGGACATCATAAGCACAAATTCACCTGATTTGGCAAATGGTCTCAAGATCAAAGATAGATTAATGGTTCCTTCACCTCTCTGAGTTTTTGCCTTAATTTTCAGCTCTGAGTGATGGCTACTAATTTGAAGGCCTATTGATAAATTACAAATAATTTTGTAATTTTGTAGCTTTTTGTAACTGGTTTTGAAGTTATATTTAGTGGGAGGGTTTTTTTAGGGCATGTAGACTGCTACACTGCTGTGTAGGAAAGTGATTTTCACATGTTTTTATTCTCAAGCTCCCTCAATTTATGTATTTTGTTTTAGTTTTTTTAAGTTTTATTTTATTCAGGGAACTTTGTAAAATGCTTAACAATTTTTGCTGTTTCAAACTGTATGAAATTAAAAAGAATCCAAGTCTTATATTTGATCTGTACAAGTAGAAAAGTACATTTTGTAAGAATAAAAATATGTTCCCCTGATAGTTGCAATTCGACAATTATCAGAATTAAGCAAAAGTGTAAGTGTGGAAATATTATAAACTGTTAACTTTTAAAATTGGTTTTTCCTTTTTTTTGGTAAGTGTATTCACTAATTCTGTTCATTACCACATGACTTGCCATACCTCCTATGCGATCAGTGTACCTCCCCAGTTCACTCCTGGTTGGATAAGGAAGAAATTTGAATCCTTTTTTGCATTCAATCATCAAAATTATTGAATAACTGTCATATTGAAGAGGCTCTGCTAGGTATTGTGGGAGATATAAGGATGAATGGGACCACCTCTCTGCCCTAGAGTAGCTAACAGTGACACAGGAAAGACAGATGCATTCATTAAAAACACAAGGTAGACAATAATGAGGGTTTCCTTGCCACAGACAGTAATGAGTCCTAGAGACTACCAAGAAAGCATAGGGGGAAGAGGAATAAATTCCATCAAAAGAAGATGGCAGTGGTTTACTGGTAGATGTTTAACAACTGAACCTCCGGGGATAAAAGCCCTGATCTGTACCATTTGCCAGTTTACATGGTATAAATATTTTCACCATGGCCAGTTTCAAGCTACCAGTGTGATGTCATTCGGCTCAAAGTTTTCCGAAAATGTGACAATTGACTTTAGAAAGCTGGTACAAGGTGGTTGCTGATCACCACTGTGTTGAAAACAGTTTCTTGTAGTAGGACTGAGGTATATGTCTTTAAGAAAAGAATATTCTGGTATATGTACAAGGAAGAACATTCCAGACAGAGAGGAAAGTCTTAGAAAAGTCAGAAATGTGGTAAGATCTAAGATATATTTGAATAACACCTGATATGCAAATATGGATGCCTGCAGTGCACATGGTGGAAGGAAAGGGAAGAGGATCACCAGTAAAAGATGTCTGGGAACTGTTTGGGCTGGTCTGTATCCTTACGATGATAAATGGATTCACTGAAATGACAAAAGATACATGCAAACTTCAAGGTCTTGACTTTTGCCTTAATTTTTTTAATGTATAAATGGTGATAAAAGCAACAACAATGTACCCACCATAAAACTATCAAATTAAACATTATTAATACAGTTGATGAATAGACTTATATACACACTCACAAACATATACATAAACTTTCCTTTTTCTATATATATACATATATAAAAAATTATAAATCTATATTGACAATTATGTAAGTAATATACAGTATTGATTATATATTTTTAAACTTTATAAAAATATTTTATGGGAATACATGCCTATTTATACTTCTGTAATTTACTTCTTTCTCTTTCATATTTTATTTGTCTTATTCTTTCATATTGATACTCATAGTTAGAATTCATCCTTATTGGTGTATAATATTGCATTGCATATATAGAACAAATTTTGTTTATTCCATGGGCATTTAGGTTGCTTCTCACTTTTGCTTATCATAAAAACTTCTGCTAAAAACACTTGTCTTTTATATGTGAGCTAAAACCTCCCCAGGGCATATACCTAAGCATGCATATGCTGCACTATAATGAGTATTCATTTTCAACTTTACTAGATATTACTGAGTTATTGCCTACAAGTGATGGTATAATAATACCTCCACTAGTTTCCATTATTCTACATTAGTACCAGTCTTTTCATTTTTTTCAAATAATGTTGCAGGGAAATGTTATCTCATTGTGCTGTTAATATACATGTTCTATGACTTGTGAGGTTGAACATCTATTCATTCACTCTTAAGCTATTTTTTCACTCTTTTGTGAACTCCATTTTCATGTAATTTGCTGGCTCATTTTTTAGTTAATGCATTTATTAACAACATTTAAAACCTCTATGCCCCAGCCTCTCTGTCACTCAACTTCGAGATCACTGTCAGGCAACTTATATTTCCCAAGATATTGAAGCAATCTTATAAAAGTGTTTATGAACTTTAGTCTCACTCACCCCCTCACAAATAGATGTCATTATACTTAGTACAGAAAAAATATTGAGAACTGTGCTAACAGATAGATCTCTACCCAGTTCCCAGACTGACCATTGGGTGATGCACATGCAGGACAGATCTCAATACCACTGTAAAGTCTTTGAAAACTGAACTGACTTTGAGACCAGAGTCCACAGAAGATATGTTAGAGGTTGCACCTTGGATCTAAGCAGGTCAAGTACCTGCTAAAACAATTATATATATTCTCTATAGAACATAGATAAGACTCAGTTCATGATCTAATATTTAAATTGATCAGGATATATTCCAAAATTATATATCATATAAAGAATCATTAAAATCTCGACTCACATGGGAGAAGATAATTAACAATTGTCAGTATTGAGATGGCAAAGATATTGGAATGATCTGATAAAGACGTTAAAGAATTCATTTTAAAATGAATGAACAATCATGGGCTTTCTTAAAACAAAAGTTAAAACAGAAAGTATCAACAAAGAAAGAGAATATATACATAACAAAATGGAAATTTTAGAATGAAAAAATATAAACTGAAGCAAAAAATAAATAATGGAATAGAAATGATAATATATAGACAATAATGGAATGGGCATGACAGAATAGTCAGTGAACTTGAAGGTAAATCACTAGAAATTACCTAGACAGTAAAAGAAGAAAAATACAGAAAAATAAAAAGAACCACAGAAATTGTGGGACAATAAAAAAAGAGCTAACCTTCATGTCATTGCAGCCCTAGAGGGGAAGAAAAAAAATGCTGAAAAAAATTATTGAAATACATGACTAAAAACACCAAAGATCAAACATTTAAGAAGCTGAGTGGCCCAAAAATAGGATAAACCCAAAGAAATCCATGCCCAAACATGACACAATAAAAGTGATGGCAACCAAAGACAATGAAAAAATCTTCAAAGTAGTCAGAAGAAAAGGACATATTCCTTACAGGAGAATAATAATGCAACTAACTGGGGATTTCTCACCTGAAACCACTGAAGCAAGAAGTGGTACAACATTTTCAAGCACTGAAATAAATAGCTGCCATTCCAGAATTCTATATCCAGTAAAAAAAAAAAAAATTCTATAAAATGAAAGTGAAATAAAGACATTCTCAGATGAATGAAATTAAAATCTGCACAGATCTATAATGAAATAATTTCTAAAGAAAATTCTACAAACAGAATGAAAGGAAACTTGAATCATCAAGAATGATGGAAAGTAATATAAATGGTAAATATTTGGATTAATATGGTAGACTACTTGTTTTGAGTTCTTTAAAACATGTTTAATGGTTTTAAGCAAAAACTATGTCATTTTCTGATTGAGTTGTCCATATATACAGTTTGTAATATACATACTACCGAATGCAAGGAGAAGATAAAATGACCTATATAGAAGTAAGGTTTCTATATTCCCATTAAAGTTGTAAAACATTGATTCTAACTAGACTGGGAAAGTTAAGTATGTATTTTATAGTCCCTAGACCAACCACGAAATACATTATACAGAGAGATGTAGTCAAAATCACAGTAGATAAATCTCAACACAATACTAAAAACTGGCTAAATATGGGAATTCCCTGACAGTCCAGTGGTTAAGACATGGCACTTTCACTGCTGGGGACAGGTTCAATCCCTGGTTGGGAACTAAAATCCTGCAAGGCACTTGACATGACCAAAAATGAATAAATAAATAAAAATTTGTTAAATAACTTCTGAAAAGGGCAGGAAAAGAAGAATCAGAGGAAACAAATAGGAAAAATAAACAATGGTAGATCTGAATCCAAACATATCAATAATTAGATAAAATGTAAATAATTTAAGCTTATTCATTAAAAGAGATTTTTGAAATGATATCTGAAGAAATAATCCATATGCTGTTTATAAGAGGCTCATTTCAAATGTAACAATATAGTAGGTTAAAAGTCAAGGAAAAAGAAAGATACATCATGCAAATGCCAGTTTATAAAAACTGGAGTGGCTATATTAATATCAAAGTAGGCTTTAGCACAAAAAGAGATACTATAAGTTGATAAAAGTGTAGATTTGCAAAGAAGACACAATCCTAAGCATGTAGTCACTTGAAAACTGCAAAATAGATGAAGCAAAAATTTACAGAAGCAAAAGAAAAATTTAAAAAAGCACAAGTATAGTTGAAACTTTTAACATTCTTTTTAGTAACAGAAGTAGTAAATAGAAAATCAACAAAGATACTGAACAAAGCCATTAATTGCCTGGATCTAACTGGTATTTAAAGAACATCCCACCCAACAACAAAATAATATACATGTATTTCAAGTGCACATGGAATATTCACCGAGACAAATCATATTTGGGGACATAAAATAAACCTTCAGTTCAGTTCAGTCACTCAGTCGTGTCCAACTCTTTGCAAACCCATGAACTACAGCACGCCAGGCCTCCCTGCCCATCACCAACTCCCGGACTCCACCCAAACCCATGTCCATTGAGTCACTGATTCCATCCAACCATCTCATTCTCTGTCATCCCCTTCTCATCCTGCCCTCAATCTTTCCCAGCATCAGAATCTTTTCCAATGAGTCAGCTCTTTGCATCAGGTGGCCAAAGTATTGGAGCTTCAGCTTCAACATCAGTCCTTCCAATGAACACCCAGGACTGATTTCCTTTTAGGATTGACTGGTTGGATCTCCTTGCAGTCCAAGGGACTCTCAAGAGTTTTCTCCAACACCACAGTTCAAAAGCATCTATTCTTCTGCTCTCAGCTTTCTTTATAGTCCAACTCTCACATCCATACATGACTACTGGAAAAACCGTAGCTTTGACTAACTGGACCTTTGTTGGCAAAGTAATGTCTCTGCTTTTTAATAGGCTATTTATGTTGGTCATAACTTTCCTTCAAAGGAGTAAGGGTCTTTTAATTTCATGGCTGCAATCACCATCTGCAGTGATTTTGGAACCCAAAAATATAAAGTCTGACATTGTTTCCACTATTTCCCCATCTATTTGCCATGAAGTGATGGGACCAGATGCCATGATCTTGGTTTTCTGAATGTTGAACTTTAAGCCAACTTTTTCACTCTCCTCTTTCACTTTCATCAAGAGGCTCTTTAGTTCTTCTTCACTTTCTGCCATAAGGGTGGTGTCATCTGCATATCTGAGGTTATTGATATTTTTCCTGGCAATCTTGATTCCAGTTTGTGCTTCCTCCAGCCCAGCATTTCTCATGATGTACTCTGCATATAAATTAAATAAGCAGGGTGACAATATACAGCCTTGATGTACTCCTTCTCCTATTTGGAACCAGTCAATAAACCTTCAGTTCAGTTCAGTTCAGTCGCTCAGTCGTGTCCGACTCTCCACGACCCCATGAATCACAGCACGCCAGGCCTCCCTGTCCATCACCAACTCCCGGAGTTCACTCAAACTCATGTCCATCGAGTCGGTGATGCCATCCAGCCATCTCATTCTCTGTTGTCCCCTTCTCCTCCCGCCCTCAATCCCTCCCAGCATCAAAGTCTTTTCCAGTGAGTCAACTCATCGCATGAGGTGGCCAAAGTATTGGAGTTTCAGCTTTAGCATAAGTCCTTCCAATGAACACCCAGGATCAATCTCCTTTAGAATGGACTGGTTGCATCTCCTTGCAGTCCAAGGGACTCTCAAGAGTCTTCTCCAGCACGACAGTTCAAAAGCATCAATTCTTTGGCGATCAGCTTTCTTCACAGTCCAACTCTCACATCCATACATGACCACTGGAAAAACCATAGCTTTGACTAGATGGACCTTTGTTGGCAAAGAAATGTCTCTGCTCTTTAATATACTATCTAGGTTGCTCATAACTTTCCTTCCAAGGAGTAAGCGTCTTTTAATTTCATGGCTGCAATCAGCATCCGCAGTGATTTTGGAGCCCAAAAAAATAAAGTCTGACACTGTTTCCACTGTTTTTCCATCTATTTCCCATGAAGTGATGGGACCAGATGCCATGATCTTTGTTTTCTGAATGTTGAGCTTCAAGCCAACCTTTTCACTCTCCTCTTTCACTTTTATCAAGAGGCTTTTGAATTCCTCTTCACTTTCTGCCATAAGGTTGGTGTCATCTGCATATCTGAGGTTATTGATATTTAACAAATATAAAAGAATTTAAATCCTACCAAGTGTGTTCTTTGTCCATAATGTGTGTCCACTCAATGAGTTTTTATGTAAGATAGGGAAGAAGTGATGCTCTCTATGGCAAAATGTGCAACACAAATTGATTAGGGGAACTCCATCTACTTCAAGAATGGAATTGCTAATAAGGAATTTTGTGAATAAAATTTAGCTGCCTTGGATAGTTCTTTGACAGAGAATATGTGGTTTGTGAGAATTACAATTTTTTTTAGAAAAAAATTGCTGAAGATTAATAATAGAAAGCTAACAAGAATATCTCCAAATGTTTGAAAATTAAACAACGTATGGGCTTCCCTGGTGGCTCAGCTGGTAAAGAATCTGCCTGCAATGCGGGAGACCTGGGTTTGATCCCTGGGTTGGAAAGATCCTCTGGAGCAGAGAAAGGCTACGGACTCCAGTATTCTGGCCTGGAGAATCCCATGGACTGTATAGTCTATGGGGTCGCAAAGAGTCAGACACGATTGAGCCACCTTCACTTTCACTTCTAAATAATCTGTGAGTCAAAGAGTAAGTCTCAGGGAAATCAGAAAATATTTTGAATTGAGTGAATATGAAAATACCAATGTACAAAAATGTATGGGATATAGCTAAAGTTGTGCTTAGGAGGGAAATTAATAGTATTAAAATACTTTTATTGGAAAAATACCTGTTGTAAAATATTATTATTTTATTTACATATTATTATTTATTTATAATTTAGTAAACTATAAATTGGTAAATTGTAAAAAGGGCTTCCCTTATGATTCAGCTGGTAAAGAATCTGCCTGCAGCTTGGGAGTCTTGGGTTCGATCCCTGCATTAGGAATATTCCTGGAGAAGGGAAAGGCTACCCATTCCAGTGTTCTGGCTTGGAGAATTCCATGGACTCTATAGTCCACGAGTGAGGGACTTTCACTTTCACTTTTCACCTTCATAACTAGTAAGATATTGTTAAATTTTATAATAACATGGCCACAAAACTATCTTTAAAACTTTCAGAAAGTAAAAATAATTTGTATGCCATTATAAAAGAGTTGGATTAAATTTCTTAAGAGTGAAGAGTCTTTGAGCAATTTCTAAATTCTGAGGGAAAATGATTTCTAAGTTGGAGTTCCATTCAAATTATCAATCAAAATTAAAGATGAAAATCAATAACATCTTGGACATTGAAGGTCTCCAAAATGGCTCCTGTGCATCTGGCCAGGAAAATTTCTAGAAGGGGTGCCTAAACCAAACGAGGGAATAAAGTAAAAAGGAGAAGAAATAATTGGTGTCCAAGTACCAAAGGAACTAACAAGGCAGAGAAAAAGGAAATTCCCAGGATTATATGGAGAGGGACTTCTAAGATGATAGCAGTACAACATGCTTGAAAAGCACACATTCAAATTTAAACAGAAAGAAGATGGAGGTATCCAAGTGAATGTCTCTTTCCACTACCCCTTTAGAGAAATGAACTAATATATTTCAATTGAGAGGAATTTCACAGCTTTATTGGTAAGTGTAGAAATATTTGCTGATAGGAAATTAAGAAACTAAGGAAATGAGCAAATGTGGTAATTATACTAATTTCCAGGAAAAACAAAGGTGTACAAGAAAGGAAAGATAATTATCACATACAAGTGGCCTAACTCTGTATAATACATATTGAATTATGATAATATAAACTCTGAATATTCAATTTGTCAAAAATGTGATTTAACTGTTAGAAGAATAGGGAGGAACACAAAAGTATAAAAATACAAAATTCTGATTTCTTCTCACAAGAAATTAATGTGTGATGTTTGAAAATTAATAAAGAGCACCATGGTATGTTATTTAAAAATATGAAGATGAATATTTAAAAAAAATCTAGAGTAATTGAGTTGCTCCTTCTGGGGAATGAGAATCATATGTGGAAGGAATGTGATTAATGTTTAATTATAAACTTTTAGTAGTATTTCACTTTTTAAGGTATGTGTACTACTTTGATATAAATAAAAAGAATTTTCAGTGCTAAAGCATAATTACAGTCCTTTCCAGTAAATAGTAACAGTAGTAGAGGTATTGAAAGTGAAGTCACTCAGTCATGTCCTACTCTTTGCAACCTCATGATCCTCTGTCCATGGGGTTTTCCAGGCAAGAGTACTGGAGTGGGTAGTCATTTCCTTCTCCAGGGGATCTTCCCGACCCAGGGATCGAACCTGGGTGTCCCACATTGTAGGCAGACACTTTACCGTCTGAGCCACCAGGGAAGTACTGAGGTATTAGCTAATCTTTATACACTGCCTACAATGTGGCAGGGCCTATGCTAAGAGCTTCCCATTCATTGTCTTATGTAATCCTCATAGGCTTCATTTGAAGTAGGTACTTAGGTACTATTTTTCAGAAATACATTAATATGTTAAGGTTTAGAGAGGTCTCATAAATTATCCAAAGTTAGTATTTAGCAAATGGCTTTGCTAAGATAACGATCTTAGCCCCTGACTACAGGCCTCAAGTTCTAGCTATAAAGTGAAAATCTCTCAGTCATGTCTGACTCTTTGCAATCCCATGGACTGTATAGTCCATGGAATTCTCCAGGACAGAATACTGGAGTGGGTAGCCTTTCCCTTCTCCAGGGGATCTTCCCAACCCAGGGACTGAACCCAGGTCTCCCACATTGCAGCTGGATTCTTTACAAGCTGAGCCAGAAGAGAAGCCCAAGTATATTGGAGTAAGTAGCCTATTCCTTCTCCAGCAGATCTTCCCGACCCGGGAATTGAACCAGGGTCTCCTGCATTGCAGGCAGATTCTTTACCAATGTACCAATCAGCGAAGTTCTATCTATCCTCAGATTTTATAGTTTTAGCAGTCTTACTTACCTCCCTGGAGTTTTGTAGACTTCCAGGGAGAGGATAAATGTGAAAGGTCTTTAAAAAGATTAAAAACTATAGTGAGCACATTGTCTTGAAAGTCCCTAGCAGAAAGTAAAATTTAAACTTTCCTTCTCTGTTGGATGCTTGCTTCACTGTTTCCATTGCCAGACTCTAGATTTTGCTCCCTGATTATCTCTTCCTAGCTGAGTCCCAATCCAAAATATAGGCTGTGGTTTCAAAACTGCCATGTTTGGTTGGGTGAATATAATACAGGAAGATGGTTTCTTCCTTCTGCTCTTACCACTTTGGCTTCCCCCTCTGCCTGCCCCACTTTTTCTAAAATCAAAGAGTGCAGTCACAAACCAAAATTCACTTTTATAACTTCAGTATTCTTTTAGTCTTGGGTTTCTATCATTGTGCTACCTATTATACATATTAAACAGCAAAAAATGATGTAAACATTCCTTCTAGAACTCTGTAAAGTGACAATATAGTTTCGATGGCAGATAGTTTTTAAGGATCTTGCTTATGCTTCAGTCAAGTCCGACTCTCTGTGACCCCATGGACGATGGCCCGCCAGTCTCCTCTGTCCATGGGATTCTCCAGGCAAGAATACTGGAGTGGGTTGCCATTTCCTTCTCCAGTGATAAAGTGTGAAGTGAGTGAAGTGAATGAAGTGAAGTCGCTCAGTCATGTGTCTGACTCTTTGCGACCCTGTGGACTGCAGCCCACCAGGCTCCTCCGTCCATGGGATTTTTCAGGCAAGGATCCTGGAGTGGGTTGCCATTTCCTTTTCCTTTAAGGATCTTAGTAGGATAGAAAAAGAAGTTTATACATACATATTCTTGCTTTTCAAATCAGGAAATTTCACATTTGGCTATAGTTAGAGTTCTAAAAATAACTCTCATGAATCAAATTTTCTTTGCCCCATCACAGCCTTCCATCATTGGCCAGTGAATTCTGGATAACATCTCAAATGTTCACGTCTGTTCTTCATCTCAATTCCCTGTCTGCTTATTCAAGATGAGAATCCAGGGACAGAAATAACTCAGGAAAATAGCAGGGGAAAAGCATTTATCAGCAGGAAGCTAAGGAAAGCACATTCATGGATCAATCTCTTTTAAGTCAGCAAAAAAGGAATTCCTCTCCCCAGTGCCACAGAACAAGTGTAAAGGGAAATTGAGAGCACTGGAGAAAATATTCAACTATTAAAGAGATTTCAAAATGAGTTCTCTGAATAAATAACTACCTCACCATTAACTGCGTTGATCACATTCTCAGACACAATAGTAATGTTAAAACGAACATTTCAGTCCTTTCAAGAGACTGTCTCAGTTAAAAAGCTGCATAAACGCTATGATTATCTCCAGGGACTGAGATTATTCACCATCAACATGAAAATATGGATTATAGTAGTTCTTAATGTGTCAAATTTGATCAATTTGACATTGATACATCCTGGAAACATCACCACAATCAAGATAGTAAATACATCCATCACCACTCCAAAAGTTTCCTGATTATCTGCTTCAGTGGCTTCCAGAATAGAAGGCCCTCAGGGAGAGGTAGAATGGAGGACAAGAGAGAGAGAGTTTTCTTACATCCCGTAACAGTTCAGAGAACTCTCCTTTCAAGTTTTTCTATGTTATCTCCACCAGCCAAAGATCATCAAGAACACTTTCAGTCAAAGAAGTTAGTTTTATTATTATTGCAGCAAGGGAGACTGTACACCATGTAGAAACAATGGAGAGTCTCTGAAAGAGGAAATGGGTCAGGGGAGGGGATTGCTTATTATAGAACTGAGGATTCTGTTAGTTTTATGGGTGTATTGTTTGTTTTGTGGTTGGGAAGGTTCAGGAGGCAAGGGTCTGTTTTGAATTCACTGCTGTCAGGAATCTGTGGTAATTTGAAAGCTAACTCAGTTCAGTTCAATTCAGCTGCTCAGTTGTGTCCGACTCTTTTTGACTCCATGGACTGCAGCACGCCAGGCCTCCCTGTCCATCACGAACTACCGGAGTTTACTCAATCTCATCTCTATTGAGTCGGTTATGCGATCCAACCATCTCATCCTCTGTCAAAACCCGGATAATCATGATGGTGTGATCACCAACCTAGAGCCAGACATCCTGGAATGTGAAGTCAAGTGGGCCTTAGGAAGCATCACTATGAAAAAAGCTAGTGGAGGTGATGGAATTTCAGTTAAGCTATTTCAAATCTTAAAATATGATGCTGTGAAAGTGTTGCACTCAATATGCCAGCAAATGTGGAAAACTCAGCAGTGGCCACAGGACTGGAAAAAGTCTGTTTTCATTCCAATCCCAAAGAAGGGCAATGACAAAGAATGCTCAAACTACCACACAATTGCACTCATCTCACACGCTAGTAAAGTCATGCTCAAAATTCTCCAAGCCAGCCTTCAATAGCACGTGAACTGTGAACTTCCAGATGTTCAAGTTCGATTTAGAAAAGGCAGAGGAACCAGAGATCAAATTGCAAATATCCATTGGATTATCGAAAAAGCAACAGAGTTTCAGAAAAATATCTACTTCTGCTTTATTGACTATGCCAAAGCCTTTGACTGTGTGGACCACAACAAACTCTGGAAAATTCTTCAAGAGATGGGAATACCAGACCACCTGACCTGCCTCTTGAGAAATCTGTATGCAGGTCAGGAAGCAACAGTTAGAACTGGACATGGAACAACAGACTGGTTCCAAATCGGGAAAGGAGTAAGTCAAGGCTGTGCATTGTCACCCTGCTTATTTAACTTATATGCAGAGTACATCATGAGAAATTCTGGGCTGGAAGAAGCACAAGCTGGAATCAAGATTGTGGGAGAAATATCAATAACCTCAGATACGCAGATGACACCACCCTTATGGTAGAAAGTGAAGAACTAAAGAGCCTCTTGATGAAAGTGAAAAAGGAGAGTGAAAAAGTTGACTTAAAGCTCAACATTCAGAAAAGTAAGATCATGGCATCCGGTCCCATCACTTCATGGGAAATAGATGGGGAAACAGTGGCAGACTTTCTTTTTGGAGGCTCCAAAATCCCTGCAGATACTGATTGCAGCCATGAAATTAAAAGACGCTTGCTCTTGGAAGAAAAGTTATGACCAACCTAGACAGCATATTAAAAAGCAGAGACATTACTTTGCCAACAAAGATCTGTCTAGTGAAAGCTATGGTTTTTCCAGTAGTCATGTATGGATGTGAGAGTTGGACTATAATGAAAACTGAGTGCTGAAAATTTGATGCTTTTGAACTGTGGTGTTGGAGAAGACTCTTGAGAGTCCCTTGGACTGCAAGGAGATCCAACCAGTCCATCCTGAAGGAAATCAGTCCTGAATATTCATTGGAAGGACTGATGCTGAATCTGAACCTCCAATACTTTGGCCACCTAATTTGAAGTACTGACTCATTGGAAAAGATCCTGATACTGGGAAACATTGAAGGCAGGAGGAGCAGGGGACAACAGAGGATAAGATGGTTGGATGGCATCACCAACTCAATGGACATGAGTTTGAGTGAACTCCGGGAGTTGGTGATGGAAAGGGAGGCCATGAGGCATGCTGCAGTCCATGGGGTTGCAAAGAGTCGGACATGACTGAGCGACTGAATGGAACTGAACTGAACTGAAGATGTAAGATGGGGAAAATGGGACTAGTGTATTCACTGAAGAAGCAGTTGTCACTCATGTTAACTTAGAAGGTGATACGGTGGTGTTTGGTCATTCTCTGCCTAATGCCTCTGTTAATCTCTCTGACTATCGCTTTGATCTTTCTATTGTTTTGTTTCATCACAGTCAAGAGGGAGACCTCATCTGATTTTGATATCCTGTGATATTGTTTTTGTCCCCCAAAGGAACACATGCCCTAAATGGAAGCAACTAGACCAACTTCCAGGTGTCAGCTGTCAGGATTGCTGTATTCTTTTTCTTTAAAACAGCTTTCTTGAGTTATAACCGACACTCAAATTACACATACTTAATGTGTAAAATTTGATAAAATTTGACATATATACATCCTTGAAACCATCACCACAATCAAGATAGTAAATACATTCATAACCCAAAAGTTTTTTGATGCCACTTCGTAATTCCTCCCATCCCCATCTCTGCATCCATTGACAGCAACCACTGATCAAATTTGGTCATAAAATAGTTTGCATTTGCTAGTTTTATAAGTTGAATCATACAATACATACTCTCTTTTGTTGGCTTCGTTCACTTTTATAGTACTTTTGAGATTCACTCACGTTGTGTGTATCCATAGGAAGTTCCTCTTTTTACTGCTAAAGAGTATCCCATTGTATAGACATATCATTATTCATCTGTTGGTGAAGATATATGTTGTCACTAGTTTTTGGCTATTGCAAACTACACTGCTATAAAATTCTTATACTAGTTTTTGTATTGACATTTGCTTTTGTTTTTCTTAAATATCTTGGAGTGGAATGGCTACATCATATGGTAGATACATGCCAAATTTTTTACAAGGCTCTGGACTGGATTTCCCTGGCGGTCCATCAGTTAAGAATCTGTCTGCCAACACAGAGGACATGGGTCCAATCCCTGGTTCAGGAAGATTCCATATGCTGCAGGACAGCTAAGCCTGGGTGCCACAACCACTGAACCCCAATGCTGCAACTACCAAAGCCTGTGTGCCCTAGAGCCCATGCTTGGCAACAAGAGAAGACACCACAATGAGAAACCTGTGCACTGCAACTAGTGAGTAGGCCCCACTTGCCACAACTAGCTCCAACACAGCCAAAAATAAATAAATAAATAATATATATATATATATATATATATATATAAACTCTGGGCTGTTTTTACCTTTCTCAACTTTTTGAGTTTTAAGTAAAATATCAGATATCTTAGAATAGGCCTTCCCAGATGGCACTAGTGGTAAAGAACCCGCCTGCCATTGCAAGAGACATAAGAGATGCAGCTTCCATCCCTGAGTCAGGAAGATCCTCTGGAGGAGGGCATGGCAACCCACTCCAGTATTCTTGCCTGGAGAATTCCATGGACAGAGGAGCCTGGCGGGCTACAGTCCACAGCATCACAAGAATCAGATGCAATTTAACATAGCATAGCCCATCTTAAAATAAAACATTTCACCAGCCGGGGGGCAGGGGGAGGAAATGGTATTTGAAAACCACCTTTCAGCTAATCCATTTTGTTTAAGATAAGATAACTGAGAACACAAAGACTATATGAATGACAATAAGTAGGTAATAGATCCAGCACTAAATCCCTGGTATTTTAGTACCGAGGTCTTGCTTTGGTTCCAGGATGACCATCTCTTTCTCTTTGGAAAAGAAAAAACCTGAAGATCAAATCAGAGTAACTATGTTTGTATTCCAGGTTGTTTCATGGTGCAATCACTATGTTATATTTTAGTTTATTTCAGAATGTTGCTCTCCATTATTTTTCTCATTATCCTAGGTCAGATCTCTATCACTTTGTGTCCACACTTCTGTAGCATTATCCTTTCCAGCCTCTTTCCCCATTATATAGAGGGGAAAGTGATGATGGTTTAGTTTTCTGTCACTGGTTTCTTCTTTCCTACTCTGCTGAATTCAGTCTCCTCTGTCTAGTTCTGAATACTGTCTCTCACCAGAAATCACTGATCATACACTCTTGGGCTTTTCTAACCTCTGTGATCCTTAATCTCGCCAGTGTCCTAAAGCATCTTATACTCATTGTCACATCTCTGATTTCATTTCACTCCTGGAAATGCTTCTAAAAGATGTGCGGCGATAAAGCTAAATAGAAGCCTTTTCCCTTATAAAACAATAATGATTATAAATACAAACAAAATACATAAAACTAAAAATATAAACTTCATATGATCAAGGATGTTTCCCCAAAACTAAATTGATGATGTTGGTTTTGGTGAAAATAGGCAGATATATTTGAATATTTCATTATTTTTGCTTAATCGATCCATTTTATATTGAGAATGATGGGCCATCATATGTCTCATTGCTATTTTTACTGATGCAATTTTTCAATTTTAACACTGACCTAATTTTAAATCACCAATTCTTTACTTTGATGGTATAGTCAATTTAACACTGTACTCCAAAATTCAATACTGAAAAGTTAAGAATAAATTATTGTAGGTTTACTACATATTATTTTTGTCTTTTTCTTACATAAAAAAAGGAAACTGCACAATAGTGGCATTGGTATTTTGAAATAATCCTGACTGCAATGGCTCTTAGTCGTTTTGTTTAATGAGACTTGTACTTTAAGAGCTATTTGATGACTCAATTCTCCATTTGAACCTCTGTAAAAAGACTTTCATGCAGCAAGTACTAATATACTTGGCCTTTACTTGTGAGTATAGTCATAAACAATTTTGGTTCCTGGGACTCTTTGACAGTACTTGGTGATGAAGTAAGTGACAGTCATCCAGATAATAAAGATTAAGTTTCTTTATATATTTTTAGACTGCAATCGAATTGAAATTTTCAAGTTGTTAAAAAAAAAAGTTGTACTTTCTGTCCCCTAAGACTATGTCTAAGGAACAATAAATAGTAGTCTAGAGACCATAGGATGAAACATGGTTACCAGGTATTGCATTATATAGTATAGTTGAGAAACAGAGGTGTTTTGTCAAAATCACCTCACTGTTTATTTCATAGAAGAAAAAAAAATAGAACAAAGAAGATAACAGGAAACAATAGGCAAGTAGAAAAAGTCTTCCTCTACTCCCAGGCCTTTTTATCTAGTCCCTTTAGAAGGTGGCTAGCAAATAAATTTGAGTATATAGCAAATTTTTTCCCATTTTTCAAACAGTCATTTGCATTCTTTAAGTGCCAGGAATGTAAAGAAATGTGATGTGATTGCAAAGTTTTCTCCGTGCTTTCTCTGTCGATAATAACATCCATTGTGCTCAGCAGTCCTTGATAACATAATTCTGGATTCACAGCAACAAATAGTAGGCTGAAAAATCTTTGGTGATAACACTATTTATGTAATTCTAGAAGAATTCACCCAACTAATAAATAAAATGAAGTTATAAGGCAGAGTAAAATGGCCAAAGAAGCAAATAGAATAGGAAAAAGAGAAAATCAGAAGTACAAGAAAAGAAAATGAGAAAACACCTCCAGTGAGAGAGAATGAGACATAGAGATAAGACACCAACTAGAGAGCAAGGTAAATATTCTCCTTTGGAGCCAATGGAAATACTCTATTTAATGGAAGCAATATAATTTACAGTACTTTTTGTTTAATAACTGCGATTTACAAAGTTCTTTAAGAACATTCACAATAAAGTTTTAATTGCTAAATACTCAATAATAGGATTCATAACAGTAAAGTTCATTGAGGCTAAGTTAAGGATGATTCATATTGCTGATAAAGGGCATATTTTATGACTTAGTACCTTCATGACTTTTTAAACTGAACTCTACCTTTTACTCAGATCTCACCAATTTTTCCATCAATGTCCTTTCTCTGTTACAGAATCCAGTCCATGATACTGTGTTTTAATTGTCATGTCTCCTTAGTCTCCTCTGGTCTCTGACTCTTTTAAAAATACTTTTCTTATTTTTATTCATGACAGGAAAGTTTTAAAAATTAGTGGTCAGATATGTAGACCATCTCTGAATCTGGTGATGTCCTCACCATGATTAGACTTGGATTATAGGTTTGGAGGACAAAACTCATAGACATGAAGTCCTCTTATCATTACGGGATATCAGTGAGAATACAATATTAACAACATGACTAATAACTGGTCATGTTAACCTACCTCACTTGCTTAAGGTAGCATAGCTATGAAGTTACTATCTTTCCCTTTTCCATACTCTGTCTTTTAGAAGGGAGTCTGCAAGGCCAAACCACACTCAATAGTGGAGGGAAAGTAAAATAAAAGTATTGTTGTCATTACTGTTTAGTTGTTAAGTCATGTCTGACTCTTTTACGACCCTGTGGACTATAACCCGCCACGCACCTCTGTGCACGGTATTTCCCAGGCATGAATACTGGTGTAGGTTGTCATTTCCCACGTCAGGGGACCTTCCTGACCTGGGGATCGAACCTGAGTCTCCTGCATTGGTAGGTGGATTCTTTACCACCAATGCACCAGAGAAGCCCAGAAGAATTAGTCACCTCCCAAAGTATAGAGTATCTAAAGAATAATATTTGGAACTCTTCTAAGGAAGATTTGTCTCTTCTTCACTATTTATACATTTATATTATTGTTTATTTATATCAGTAAAGGCACATAATTTATCTCTTTATTTTTAAATTGAGTATACTTAATTTACAGTGTTGTGTTACTTTCTTCTGTACAGCAAAGTTACTCAGCTATACACACACACACACAAACAAACACACTTTTTCATTATGATTTCAGTTCAGTCACTCAGTTGTGTCCGACTCTGTGACCCCATGGACTGAAGCACTCCAAGCTTCCCTGTCCGTCACCGACTCCCAGAGCTTATTCAAATTCATGTCCATCCCTTTGGTGATGTCATCCAACCATCTCATCCTCTTCTCCTATTTCCTTCAATCTTTCCCAGCATCAGCATCTTTTCCAATGAGTCAGTTCTTCACATCAGGTGGTCAAAGTATTAGAGGCTCAGCTTTAGCATCAGTCCTTCCAATGAATATTCAGGACTGATTTCGTTTAGGATGAATTGGTTGGATCTCCTTACAGTCCAAGGGACTCTCAAGAGTCTTCTCCAACACCACAGTTCAAAAGCATCAAATCTTCAGGGCTCAGCTTTCTTTATAGTCCAACTCTCACATTCATACATGACTACTGGGAAAACCATAGCTTTGACTAGACGGACCTTTGTTGGCAACGTAATGCCTCTGCTTTTTAATATGCTGCCTATGTTGGTTATAACTTTTTTTCCCAGGAGCAAGCGTCTTTTAATTTCATGGTTGCACTCACCATCTGCAGGGATTTTGGAACCCAAAAAAATAAAGTCTGACACTGATTCCGTTGTTTCCCCATCTATTTGTCATGAAGTTATGGGACCAGATGCCATGATCTTAGTTTTTTGAATGCTAAGTTTTAAGCCAACATTTTTACTCTCTTCTTTCACTTTCATCAAGAGGCTTTTTAGTTCTTCTTAAATTTCTGCCATAAGGGTGGTGTCATCTGCATATCTGAGGTTATTGATATTTCTCCTGGCAATCTTGATTCCAGCTTGTGCTTCACCCAGCCCAGCGTTTCTCTTTATGTACCCAGCATATAAGTTAAATAAGCAGGGTGACAATATACATCCTTGATGTACTCCTTTCCCAATTTGGAACCAGTCTGTTGTTCCATGTCCAGTTTTAACTGTTGCTTCTTGATCTGAATACAGATTTCTCAAGAGGCAGGTCAGGTGGTTTGGTGTTCCCATCTGTTTAAGAATTTTCCAGAGCTGTGATCCACACAGTCAAGGGCTTTGGTGTAATCAATAAAGCAAAAGTAGATGTTTTTCTGGAACTCTTGCTTTTTCAATGATACAACAGATGTTGGCAATTTGATCTCTGGTTCCTCTGCCTTTTCTAAATCTAGCTTGAACATCTGGAAGTTCACGGTTCACATGCTATTGAAGCCTGGCTTGGAAAATTTTGGGCATTACTTTGTTAGCCTGTGATATGAGTGTAATTGTGTGGTAGTTTGAGCATTCTTTGGCATTGCCTTTCTTTGGGATTGGAATGAAGACTGACCTTTTCCAGTTCTGTGGCCACAGCTGAGTTTTCCAAATTTGCCTGCATATTGAGTGCAGCACTTTCACAGCATCATATTTTGGATTTGAAATAGCTCAACTCGAATTCCATCGCCTCCACTAGCTTTGTTCATAGTGATGTTTCCTAAGGCCCATTTGACTTCACATTCCAGTGTTTCTGGCTCTAGGTTGGTGATCACACGTTCATGGTTATCTAGGTCATGAAGATTTTTTTTGTATAGTTCCTCTGTTTATTCTTACCACCTCTTCTTAACATCTTCTACTTCGGTTAGGTCCATACCATTCCTGTCCTTTATTGTGCCCATCTTTGCATGAAATGTTCTCTTGGTATCTCTAATTTTCTCGAAGAGATCTCTAGTCTTTCCCATTCTATTCTTTCCCTGTATTTTTTTGCATTGATCACTGAGGAAAGCTTTCTTATCTCTTCTTGGTAATCTTTGGAGCTCTGCATTCAAATGGGTGCATCTTTCCTTTTCTCCTTTGTCTTTTACGTCTTTTCTTTTCTCAGCTATTTGTAAGGTCTTCTTAAGACAACCATTTTTCCTTTTTCCTTTTTGTTTTCTTGGGGATGGTCTTGATCCCTGCCTCCTGTACAATGTCATGAACCTCCATCCATAGTTCTTCTGGCACTCTATCAGATCTAATCCGTTGAATCTATCTGTCACTTCCACCGTATAATTGTAAGGGCTTTGATTTAGGTCATACCTGAATCATCTACTGGTTTTCTCTACTTTCTTCAATTTTCTTCTGAATTTGGCAATAAGGAGTTCATGGTCTGAGCCACAGTCAGCTTCCAGTCTTGTTTTTGCTGACTGTGTAGAGTTTCTCCATCTTTGGCTGAAAAGAATATAATCAATCTGATTTCAGTGTTGACCATCTGGTGATGTCTGTTTGTAGAGTCTTTGAGGGTGTTTGCTATGACCAGTGCATTCTCTTGGCAAAACTCTGTTAGCCTTTACCTGCTTAGTTTTGAACTCCAAGGCCAAATTTGCGCATTACTCCAGATATCTCTTGACTTTTTACTATTGCATTCCAGTCCCCTACAATGAAAAGGACATCTTTTTTGGGGGGTGTTAGTTCTAGAAGGTCTTGTCGGTCTTCATGGAACTGTTCAACTTCAGCTTCCTCACCATTGCTAGTCAGGATTATTGTGCTATTGAATGGTTTGCCTTGGAAATCTCTTGTTTTTGAGATTGCATCCAGGTTCTTCATTTTGGTTCTTCATTTCTTGTTGACTATGATGGCTACTCCATTTCTTCTAAGGGATTATTGCCCACAGTAGTAGATATAATGGTCATCTGAGTTAAATTCACCCATTCTAATCCGTTTTAGGTCACAGATTCCTAAAATGTCGATGTTCACTCTTGCCATCTCCTGTTTGACCACTTCCAATTTGCCTTGAATCATGGACCTAACATTCCACATTCATATGCAATACTGCTCTTTGCAGCATCGGACTTTACTTGCATTACCAGTCACATCCACAACTGGGTGTTGTTTTTGCTTTGGCTCTGTCTCTTCATTCTTTCTTGAGTTATATCTCCACTCTTCTCCAATAGCATATTGGGTCCCTACTGACCTGGGGAGCTCATCTTTCAGTGTCCTATATTTTTGCCTTTTTATAATGTTCATGGGGTTCTCAAGGCAAGAATACTGAAGTGGTTTGTCATTCCCTTCTCCAGTGGGCCACATTTTGTCAGACCTCTCCACCATGACCTGTCTGTCTTGGGTGGCCCTACACAACATGGCTCACAGTTTCATTGAGTTAGAAAAGGCTGTGGTCCATGTGATCACTTTAATTAGTTTTCTGTGATTGTGGTTTTCATTCTGTCTGCCCTCTAATGGAGAAGGATAAGAGGCTTATGGAAGCTTCCTGATGGGAGAGACTGACTGTAGGGGAAACTGGGTCTTGTTCTGATGGGCAGGGCCATGCTCAGTAAATTTTAATCCAATTTTCTCTAGATGGGCGGGGCTGTGTTCCTCAGTTTATTGAATATAAATCCCTGTGATATACAATTCTGCTGCTGCTAAGTCTCTTCAGTCATGTCTGAATCTGTGCGACCCCATGGACTGCAGCCTACCAGGCTCCGCCATCCATGGGATTTTCCAGGCAAGAATACTGGAGTAGGTTGCCATTGCCTTCTCTGTCCTATACAATAGGACCTTATTTATCCATTCAAGTGTAGTAGTTTGCGACTAGTAATCCCAAACTCCCAATGCATACCTCCCTCTCCCCTTCCCCACATATATGTATGTTGCAACTTGGGTTATAACCCAAACTACATTATTTATATTGTAACTCAAATTGTACCCACTCCAGGCAAAGGAAACTCTTCCAGACTGATTATTGTGCCCCTTTGATAGGTCTTCATACTTTCTAGTACTAGCAGATACTCTAGGTTTATTTTGCATTTCCCAGCAAACACCCTCTTATAACAACACAAGAGAAGACTCTACACATGGACATCACCAGATGGTCACCACCAAAATCAGATTGATTATATTCTTTGCAGCCAAAGATGGAGAAGCTCTATACAGTCAGCAAAAACAAGACCGGGAGCAGACTGTGGCTCAGATCATGAACTCCTTATTGCCAAATTCAGACTTAAATTGAAGAAAGTAGGGAAAACCACTAGACCATTCAGGTATAACCGAAATCAAATCCCTTATGATTATACAGTGGAAGTGACCAATAGATTTAAGGAACTAGATCTGATAGATAGAGTGCCTGATGAACTAAGGACGGAGGTTCGTGACATTGTACAGGAGACAGAGATCAAGACCATCCCCATGGAAAAGAAATGCAAAAAAGCAAAATGGCTGTCTGAGGAGGCCTTACAAATAGCTGTGAAAAGAAGAGAAGTGAAAAGCAAAGGAGAAAAAGAAAGATAGAAGCATCTGAACGCAGAGTTCCAAAGAATAGCAAGAAGAGATAAGAAAGCCTTCCTCAGCAATCAATGCAAAGAAATATTGGAAAACAAAAGAATAGGAAAGACTAGAGATCTCTTCAAGAAAATTAGAGATACCAAGGGAACATTTCATGTAAATTGGGCTCAATAAAGGACAGAAATTATAGGGACCTAACGAAGATCATGGCATCTGGTCCCATCACTTCATGGGAAATAGATGGAGAAACAGTTAAAACAGTGTCAGAGTTTATTTTTGGGGGTTCTATAATCACTGCAGATTCTCATTGCAGCCATGAAATTAAAAGACGGTTACTCCTTGGAAGGAAATGATGACCAACCTAGATAGCATATTACAAAACAGAGACATTACTTTGCCAACCAAGGTCCGTCTAGTCAAGGCTATGGTTTTTCCCATGGTCATGTATGGATGTGAGAGTTGGACTGTGAAGAAAGCTGATCACCGAAGAATTGATGCTTTTGCACTGTGGTGCTGGAGAAGACTCTTGAGAGTCCCTTGGACTGTAAGGAGATTCAACCAGTCCATTCTAAAGGAGCTCAGTCCTGGGTGTTCATTGGAAGGACTGATGGTAAAGTTGAAACTCCAATTCTTTGGCCACCTCATAGGAAGAGTTGACTCACCAGAAAAGATTCTGATGCTGGGAGGGATTGGGGCAGGAGGAGAAGGGGATGACAGAGAATGAGATGGCTGGATGACATCCCCGACTCAATGGACATGAGTTTGAGTGAACTCTGGGAGTTGGTGATGGACAGGAAAGCCTGGCATTCTGCAATTCATGGGGTCAAAAAGAGTCGGACACGAATGAGCGACTGAAGTGAACTGAACTGAACTGAACCATAGTCCTGGACTTTCCATGTGGTGTTAGTGGTAAAGAACTCGCCATCCTGTGCAGGAGACGTAAGAGTTGTGGGTTCACTCCTGGGTTGGAAAGATCCCCTGGAACTGGAAATAGCAATGCTGTCCAGTATTCTTGCCTGGGAAATCCCCATGGATAAGGGAGCCTGGCGGACTACAGTCCATTGGGTTGCAAAGAGTTGGACACGACTGAAGCAACTTAGCACACACACCATTGCCCTAGAATCAGCTATTTATACAAGTATCCCTGGTTCTTTTAAATTGGAAAATGGTCTTTAGAAACCAAGACAAAAACCTTGGATTTGCTTGATGCTACCTACGTATCATTGCTTTTAGGCCCTCTCAGCAGACCAAGCTAAAAAAACATATGCATGTGTTCCCACCCATATGCACATGCATATCTATAATTGTTTCTTTCTCTATCCATTTCAATCTATCTTAAGCTTAAACATGAGTTCATACTGCTGTCTCCAACTCTAATCTGTTACTCCATGGATCATTCTAGAATTTTGCTCTTGCATATCAGTTACTTCTCTCATCAACAGTGAGAAACTTGACTCCCACTATGCATTATCCACTTATCTACTTATTCAACTCAGGTATCTACTAACTTGAGACTTAACATATACTGTTGTAAGAAACAAATTAACTAGAGTACAGTGTTTACACACAGTTTATTTTGTCTTCAACTTTACAGTTTTCAGCCAAAAACACTGAAACAGATCCTTTAAATGGACTTATGACAATTTTAAAAAATGAATTCATAATTAAAAAGGCCCAGAAAAAAAATCCCCAAAGAAGCCACTACTGAAAATCTCTACCAAACATTTAACTGAGTTGACACCAATTTTGCATGATTTAAAAAAAAAAAAAAACAGAAGAGGAGAGAACATTTTGAAATTCATTTTATGGGGCCAACAAGCACTACTATGCTACCGAAACCAGTCTGAAAGTGTTAGCTACTCAGTCATTTCCAACTCTTTGCCACTGCATGGACTATAGCCCTCCAGGCTCCTCTGTTCACGAGATTCTCCAGGTAAGAATAATGGAGCAGGTTGCCATGCCCTCTTCCAGGGGATCTTCCCAACCCAGGAATTGAACCCAGGTCTCCTGCATTGTAGGCAGTTTCTTTACTGTCTAAGCTACCAGGGAAGCCCCCAAAGTCAGCCTAGACTGATGCAAAAAAAGTAATCTTTAGATATTTTTTTTTCTCTCATAAGCTTAGATTCAGTGTCTCAGCAAAACGCTAGCAAACTAAATAAACAATCTATAAAAAAATTAGATATCATGATAAACACAATTTATTTCAAGTATGCAAGGCTGACTGAACATTAAGGATCAATGTATTCTATCATATCAACAGAGTAAGGAATAATCATATCAATTGATACAGAAAAGCACTTGAAAAACTCCAACCTCCTTTCATGAAAAAACTCTCAGCAGTTTAGGAATAGAGAGGAGTTGCCTTAACTTTATAAAAACTATCTACAAAAAACCTATATAGCTAAATCCTGCTTAATGATGAGTGACTCACTGCTTTTCCCCTAATATCAAGAAAAAGGTAAACAAGTCCACTATTACCACTATTACTCAACATAGTACTGAGAATTCTAGTCACTGCAATAAGGCAAGAAAATAAATAAAAGACCTACAGATTAAAGGAAGAAAAGCTGCCTCTATTTGCAGATGACATGATTTTCTATGTAGGAATCCAAAGAAACCTACCAAAAAAACCCAAAACTCAAACCCCAGAACTCCTTGAACTAATAAGTGAGTCTTCCAGAGTTGCAGGATACAAGATCAATATACAAACAGCAGTAGCATTTCCATACATGCACAACGAACATTGGGAAACCAAAATTAAAAACATAATGCTACTTACAATCTCTTAAAGAAAATGAAAATTTTAGGTATACCTTTAACAAAAAATATATATAGGATCTATATGTTGAAAATTACAAAATGTTGATGAAAGAAATCAAATAAGGTCTAAATAAATAGAGAGATATATCTATGTTCTTGGATTAGAAGACTCAAGATGTCAATTCTCCCTTAAACTGATCTATAGGTTTAATGCAAATCCTATCAAAACTCTGTTAAAGTTTGATGTAGACTTAGACGAGCTTTTTTCAGAATTTATATGGAAGATAACCAAAACCTAGAGTAGCTAAAACAATCTGCACAAATAAAAATAAAATAAGCAGTGGAATATCCATAATCTTCTGCAAAATTAATTCAAGCTGGCTCATGGGCTTAAATATAAAATGTGAATCTATAATACTTTAGGAAAATACACAGGATAAAATCTTAGGGCTCTAAGGATAGACAAAGAGTTCTTATCTTAAGCACCAAAAACATGATCAATACAAGGAAAATGGATAAATTGGACCCCATCAAAACAAAAAGTTTTTGTTCTACACAAGCATGTGTAAAGAGCATGAAAAGACAAGCTATGGACTGAGAAAATATTAGATGGCAAGTGAACACATAGATGTTCCACATCATTATTCATCAATGAAAATTAGCACCAAAGTATCCAAGTGGTGCCTAACGAGAAGGAAATGGCAACCCACTCCAGTGTTCTTGCCTGGAGAATCCCAGGGACCAGGGAGCCTGCCGTCTATGGGGTTGCACAGAGTCAGACACGACTGAAGTGACTTAGCAGCAGCATGATATGACCATACCTATCAGAATGGCTAAAATAAAAAAATAGATACAACACCAAATGCTACCAAGAATAAGAAGAAACTGGATCCCTAATACATTGCTGGGGAGGAATATAAAATGTTACAACCTGGAAAACTATTTGGCAGTTTCTTATAAAACGAACATGAAATTAACACAAGAGACAACAATTTCACTATTGGGCATTTATCCTAGAAAAACTGAACTTTATGTTTGCAAAAAATCCTGTGCATAAATATTCATGACATCTTTAAACATAGTAGGCAAAAACTGGACTCAGCCTAGATGTCTTCCAACAGGTGAATGGTTAAACAAATTACAGCAAATACATGCCATGGAATACTACTCAGCAATAAAAAGAAACCAACTTGATACATTCAACAACATGGATGAATCTCCAGAGAATTCACAGTGAGTGAAAAAATCCCATCACAGAGATAAATGGTATGAGATCATTTATATGACATTCTCAAAATGACAAAGTTATGGAAATGATGAACAGTTTGGTAGCTGCCAAAGTTTGGTGATGAGGTAAAGAGTGGTAGCAGGAGACATTGCTTCAGTTATAGAAGAGCAATTTTCCTTTGGTGATGGAACTATTCTGTCTTGTCTATGGTGGTGGATACACAAAACTTAGAGGGAATTAACTTGTAAATAAACTGTCGTTTTGTCACTAAGTCGAATCTGACTCTTTTGAGACCCCATGGATTGTAACCCACCAGGCTCCTCTGTCTGTGGAATTTCCTAGACAAGAATATTTGAGTGGGTTGTTATTTCCTTCTCCAGGGGATATTCCCTATCCAGGTATTGAACCCACATCTTCTGCATTGGCAGGTGGATTCTTTACCACTGAGCCACCAGGGAAACCCTAAAAACTAAGTACACACACACACATAAATACAAGTGAAATTGGGGAAGTCTGAATAAGGTTAATAGGTTGTATTAATGTCAGTATTCTTGTAATATTTTGCTATGGTTTTGTAAAACAAAACAAAAAAACTGGGTAAAAACATTGAGGAAACTGGGTACAATGTAAAACTGATCACTTTGTATTATTTCTTATAACTACATGTACATTTCACATTAGTTCAAAAAAACTTTCAACTGAAAAATCAGTTGACTATATTTCTGGGCTTTCCCAGAGTCTGCTTCTAGGCTTTCCATTTTATTCCATTGATATATGTATCTTGCCTTTTGCCAACATCACATTGTCTTGATTACTGCAGCTTCATGGTAAATTTGGAAATTTTAAAATTTTTCTTATATTTTTAAAATTGTTCTTGCCTATTTACTCTTCTAGCTAAACTTTAAAATAATTGCACATATTTACAAATATAATAATTTTGATTGGGATTGAGTTAAATCTTTAAATGAATTTGGTAAGAAATGCACTCTCTAAAGCATTTGATTTTCTCATTTAGCAATATGGTATGTTGCTGGGTTTTGTTTTTTTTTCCAAATATTTTCTCTTGTTCGGTCTTATTCATAGAGATTCTGCATTTTCATATTAGAGCTGTGCCTTTTAGGTTTTATGATACTGATACTATTATTGATTTCATATTTTAACTTCAATAGTATTTTCTGATGTGCATGCAAGCAGATCTTTACCCTGAAATTTTATGGAACTTTTCAATTCTAAATGTTTTCAGTTCTTTTTCTTAGGTCAAGTATATATCTGCAGATGATAGCTTTCCCCTTCCTTCTGGAAAGTTTTATTTGGTATTGTGATTGTATATTTTATTATTCTGTTGCACTGATCAGGACTTTCACAGAACTGGAGTACAAGCCCACTAGCAGACTCTAGGAAACAGTGTAGAGTAGACAGATCAGAAGTATCTCACCTTCAGGTTCAGAAGTATGAAAGAACTGGTATAGTTACACTCCAACTCCTATCAATCACTGGTTGAGGCATCTATTTAGCAGGTAGCGTGGGTGAAGGAAGACCCCAGAGCATTTCAAACCTGTCGTGAAGGTGGACAAAGTCGGCTCTGAAGACCAGAGAATTTTCTTGGGCAAAGGAAGTAAGGGGCTGACATTTGGAAATTCAGAACTAAAATGCTTTGACAGAATATTAGTAAGGCATCAACAACATCTGTTTGAGAAGCTTCTTTTCTCACTCTGTTACACACCTCTCACAAATTCTCACTGCCATCCTCCCATTTGTCCTGGTTATACACACACACATACACACACACATACATAGAAGGAAGGGATATCATTCTCAGAAGCTGAAGAGTATCTGACTCTTCCTGAGTGTCCAAGGCAAGGATATCATTGCCATTCCCATTGATGATGAATCCTAGGCAAAATGACTTCCTGTAAACTGTTTTGTTTGAGCAAAACACATAAATGAAACAGAATTGTTCCACAAGAAAGAGGTTGGGACTGTCAGCAAGAGTGAGAACAATGTGGAGCAAAACCTTTGAAAGTGTGGGTTTTAGTGATACCTGCTTCAGAGAGGCCAATGACCTGCAGGTTCTCCAGGAGATTAGCTCTGGGCATATATCTGTTCCCAACCTGGACCTCACAACCTATCTCTCATGTCCTTGAGAAGCAATAAGATGAAGATGAAGATTTCTAAGATTTCTTCTCTTCCAACCCTTTTAGATTCTTATTCTATAATAATTACTAAAATCCAAAGAAAACACCCTGCTCTTTAAATAGATGATGTTCATTTAGTTAATCTTCTCTCTCTCAAATTCTGATGTCCTTTTCAATGTACTTCCTTATTATAACATGTTGTTTGCTGTTTAGTTGCTTGGTCATGTCTGATTCTTTTGCAACCCCATGGACTGTACCCCGACAGGCTCCTCTGCCCATGGGATTTTTCCAGACAAGAATACTGGAATGGGTTGCCATTTTGTACTCCAGGGGATCTTCCTGACCCAGGGATCGAACCTGCATGTCTTACATCTCCTGCTTTGGCAGGCAGATTCCCTACCACTAGCGCCACTTGGGATGCCCATATTATAGCATATGGTGTGGATAAAATAAGCTTGAGGCAGGAAATTTTAAAGGAGCAAAATATTTACTATTAGATGGGCCATCGCTTAGAACTGTATTCATCACTATTATTTTTATAATTTTAAGCTAATATCTTTTAACATAATATGAATTAAATTATATTGAGTCTATGAATATAGCTGGGATTTAGAGTGGTGGGTATTTGTTAATAAGTGTAAATAACAGAAAGATAGACAACAAGGTCAAGTAATGAAGTACCTCTTCAGATATATTTGAATAAAGCCAAAGGTATTTTGCTTTCCTTTTGAAAGCAAACAGCAAGCCTTTTGAATTGGTCACAATGGATGGCCAGGATGTTAGAACCTGGTAATGAAATGTTAATTAGCCACTGCAGAGATTACCACTGCTGTTGGCCTTTGAAACTGAAACACTGAATATAGACAATTTCATTACCAAAGCCCTCTGAAGAGAGAAAACAAACCTTCTGGTAGACTTCACTTTCTTTTCTCCTGCAAACACCTTACAGCTAATACCACACAAGGCTCAAAAATATAACTGCAAATACTGTTCAGCACAGGTGAAAGGTGAAGTTTTAATTCAGATATGCATTATAAATTGAGTACAATTACTATTATAAAACTGTCATTTGATTTTGACTTTATTTTACCAGCTTGCATCTTTACCTTATTTTTACTCATCCATTCCAATAAAGCAAGTTGAATATAAATGGCACATTCAGGTATATACCTGTACAGAGATGGGTTAACTCAGGAAAGATGAGAAATTTAATTTAAAAAGTGAAATTTCTCCTGCTGGGTTTTATCACTGGTACTGAAATTTAGAAGAGTGTGGCAAAGAAAGATTTCTTTTAAATCAACCACTGCTTTGAAAAAAAATTATTTTTAGAATTCAGCAGGTGGTTGTAGACTTTAAGAAATGCACAACATGAGAGTTACCGGTTAAGTTTTATTTGGAGAAAAATGAGACTGCAGTCTGGGAGACAGCAACTCAGATAGCTCTGAGAAACTGCTCCAAAGGGGTGGGAGGGAGGTCATATGTGATTTTGGTGAAGGGAGAATACATGCAATCAAGCACATTTTTTTTTTCTCCAGAAAGTTTTTGCTAGTTACAAGGAACAGTCATCACCGTGAACAGTTTTAGTACTCTTCTAGATATGAAGAGATACAATAATTGGGCTCATAAAATCAGCTCCTGAGAATATCTAACTATTCAAAGACCTGTCCTGCCAATCCCCACCCCAGTAGAGAGTGCCTCATTTCTACTCTCCACCTTGAAGTCCTTTCAGGGGCTGTTGAAGGTCAGTGGCTATAGCAGCTCATGATTTAATCCTTGTAGATGTACATGGCAAGTGCCTATGGCAAGTGCCAGTTTGTAGCTGACATGGTATAGAAATTATATAAAGGAATGGGAGCCGAATTATAGAATGAGGTGTCCAGTTCTTGTATTTCTTTATTTTTATTGCTAGGTAGGGTGGTTGTGGAATTTGTTATAAGAGTCCAATTAAGGATAAGAATTTCTGTACTTAGTGAGCACTGGGATATTAAAAAATGTGGTCCTGAATATCATCTAGAATGGAGCATTTTAGATATGAATGGAGATGAGAAAAACATTCACATACTAGTTCCTAAAGCATCGACCTAATGTTTACATAAAGTAAAAATAAATAGCCCATTCAAAAATCCTTAGTCATGGAACGAAGAGGATTTTACAGGGGAAATAGACAAGTTCAAGTGCTTAGAATACTGTACAAACATGCTCCTTATGAAGAAGACCTTTATCCGAAATAGAGCAGAGCAGCCAGAAATCATCCCGAAAAACCTGCTTCTTTGAGGATAGAAAGGCAAGGATATTTCTGATAAGGTTTCTCATCTAAATCAGACTGTTTTATGAATGGAATAAATTTCAGTTATCTAGAAAACTTAGATTTTTTTAAACCTGAATCAACCAGATGTCACAATGAGTCCTTCTTAGATATTACTCCCCAAGTGGGGAAATGGCTTTAAAGCCATCAGAAAGAACTATATGAATCACTCTAGCTCAAGAAATATCAGGATATGGGCATAACCAGAAAATAATTCAGGAAGGATGAACTATAAGAGGATGAACTATAAGAAGAATCATTGTATGCTTCACCCAATTCCTTCCCCCAAAATAGTTTTCTAAGATTCAGTGATGAATTAGTGATTATAGCTCTAAATCATTGGTTCAGTTCAGTTCAGTTCAGTCGCTCAGTCGTGTCTGACTCTTTGGGATCCCGTGAATCACAGCATGCCAGGCCTCCCTGTCCATCACCAACTCCCGGAGTTCACTCAAACCCACCTCCATCGAGTCGGTGATGCCATCCAGCCATCTCATTCTCTGTCATCCCCTTCTTCTCCCACCCCCAATCCCTCCTAGCATCAGAGTCTTTTCCAGTGAGTCAACTCTTCACATGAGGTAGCCAAAGAATTGAAGCTTCAGCTTTAGCATCAGTCCTTCCAATGAACACCCAGGACTGATCTCCTTTAGAATGGACTGGTTGGATCTCCTTGCAGTTCAAGGGACTCTCAAGAGTCTTCTCCAACACCACAGTTCAAAAGCATCAATTCTTCAGCGTTCCACTTTCTTCACAGTCCAACTCTCACATCCACACATGACCACAGGAAAAACCATAGCCTTGACTAGACGGACCTTGGTTGGCAAAGTAATGTCTCTGCTTTTTAATATGCTATCTAGGTTGCTCATAACTTTCCTTCCAAGGAGTAAGGGTCTTTTAATTTCATGGCTGCAATCAGCATCTGCAGTGATTTTGGAGACCAAGAATGTAAAGTCTGACACTGTTTCCACTGATTCCCCATCTATTTCCCATGAAGTGATGGGACCAGATGCCATGATCTTCATTTTCTGAATGTTGAGCTTCAAGCCAACCTTTTCACTCTCCTCTTTCACTTTCATCAAGAGGCTTTGGAGTTCCTCTTCACTTTCTGCCATAAGGGTGGTGTCATCTGCATATCTGAGGTTATTGATATTTCTCCTGGCAGCCTTGATTCCAGCTTGTGCTTCTTCCAGCCTAGCTTTCCTCATGACGTACTCTGCATATAAGTTACATAAGCAGGGTGATGATACACAGCCTTGATGTAC
This sequence comes from Moschus berezovskii, assembly GCF_049115385.1. Classification (NCBI taxonomy): domain Eukaryota; kingdom Metazoa; phylum Chordata; class Mammalia; order Artiodactyla; family Moschidae; genus Moschus; species Moschus berezovskii. The sequence continues at coordinate 41,151,535 of NC_142488.1, read as the reverse complement.
TCATTTTCCAATTTGGAACCAGTCTGTTGTTACATGTCCAGTTCTGACTGTTGCTTCCTGACCTGCATACAGGTTTCTCAAGAGGCAGGTCAGGTGGTCTAGTATTCCCATCTCTTTCAGAATTTTCCACGTTTTATTGTGATCCACACAGTCAAAGGCTTTGGCATAGTCAATGAAACAGAAATAGATGTTTTTCTGGAACTCTCTTGCTTTTTCCATGATCCAGAGGATGTTGGCAATTTGATCTCTGGTGCCTCTGCCTTTTCTAAAACCTACTTGAACATCTGGAAGTTCACGGTTCACATATTGCTGAAGCCTGGCTTGGAGAATTTTGAGCATGACTTTACTAGCGTGTGAGATGAGTGCAATTGTGCAGTAGTTTGAGCATTCTTTGGCATTGCCTTTCTTTGGGATTGGAATGAAGACTGACCTTTTCCAGTCCTGTGGCTACTGCTGAGTTTTCCAAATTTGCTGGCATATTGAGTGCAGCACTTTCACAGCATCATCTTTCAGGATTTGAAATAGCTCAACTGGAATTCCATCACCTCCACTAGCTTTGTTCGTAGTGATGCTCTCTAAGGCCCACTTGACTTCACATTCCAAGATGTCTGGCTCCAGGTGAGTGATCACACCATCGTGATTATCTTGGTCATGAAGATCTTTTTTGTACAGTTCTTCTGTATATTCCTGCCACCTCTTCTTAATATCTTCTGCTTCTGTTAGATCCATACCATTTCTGTCCTTTTTTGAGCCCATCTTGCATGAAATGTTCCCTTGGAATCTCTAATTTTCTTGAAGAGATCTCTTGTCTTTCCTATTCTGCTGTTTTCCTCTATTTCTTTGCATTGATCACTGAGGAAGGCTTACTTATCTCTCCTTGCTATTCTTTAGAACTCTACATTCAGATGCTTATATCGTTCCTTTTCTCCTTTGCTTTTCACATCTCTTCTTTTCACAGCTATTTGTAAGGCCTCCTCAGACAGCCATTTTGCTTTTTTGCATTTCTTTTCCATGGGGATGGTCTTGGTCCCTGTCTCCTGTACAGTGTCATGAACCTCCATCCATAGATCATCAGGCACTCTATCAAATCTAGCTATATTGTTGTTTAGTTGCTAAGTCGTGCCCAACTCTCTTGCATTGCCATGGACTGTAGCCCACCTGGCTCCTCTGTCCATGGGATTTCCCAGGCAAGAATACTGAAGCAGGTAGCCATGCACTTCTCCAGAGGATCTTTTAAACCCAGGAATTGCACCTGAGTCTCCTGCATTGGCAAGCGGATTATTTACCACGGAGCCACTAGGGAAGCCCCATAGCTATATTTCATGCTCTTTAAAAATGTCAACATTTATGCCTTTCATTCCACAGTTAACTGAACTTTTTCCCTCATAAGAATTTCCAACCTAGGCAAATTATGTATCTTGCAGATGCAACTCTAGCAGCAAATGGAGGAGAAGGGAAAACTGAGGATAAGATGGTTGAATGGAATCAGTGACTTGACAGACATGAGTTCGAGTAAGCTCCAGGAGTTGGTTATGAACAGGGAAGCCTGGCATACTACAGTCCATGAGGTCACAAAGAGTTGGACACCACAGAGTGACTGAACTGAACTGAACTGAAAGTCTACTTCTATAATAGAATCTAAAAGTTTTGCTATCTGGTTCTTGCTCTAATTACAAGGACTTTTTTATTTGTTGTTTAAAGATCAATAGTGTTCCACTTTTTAATCATTTTGAGATCAATATTAAATAACCAAAGCAGCCCTTAAAAAGGCGATTTAGCGATAAATTTTCACCTAAACTAGAATTGGAATAAATTGTTATATTCAAGTCTCAGCAGTCTTCCTATGTTTTATAACATTAAACCATTGCCATTATATTTAACACTACACAGGATGATAGAACAAGGTAACAAATGTCTCCTACAGCTACTATGAAAGCCAAAAAGGGGAGGATTTTGTGGTAAATACACACTCGTGAAACTTACTTCTGTAAATTGCAGAAGGCCTAAATTATTTAGGAGAAGATTAACCCCGTCAATAATTCATTCTGCCACTATAGGCAGCAGTAAAAGATTCTTGGAACCAGTTAATAGCACTGACAGTCATTGTGCTGTTGAGAGTAACAAAACAGAAACATGCAGCACTCTGTCCTTCCACTGTCAGACAAAAAGGGAAATAAAACTAAGTAAGTAAAGAATATGATAACCATCAAAAAGGCTAAGAATAGAGAGATGATTCTATTTTGTTGGTTTGCATAGTGTTTGGTCTCTAAAAGTTCAGAAGCCCAATCAAATCGATATATTTCATGGCACTTATCACAATTGCAATCAAAAAGTACATTATCTAATTGGTAGCTTATTGTCTGTATGGCCTCATAGAATCTAAGTTCCATGAGAACGTGGTCCACCTATGCTGTCTTTATCGCTGTCTTGTCACTGCCCAACACTGTGTCTGACACATAGGAAACTAGAATATTCATTGAATAAACACAAGAACCAAATACATAAGTCATTCATTTGTACAAATATAAAATTGGGAAAACTTATGAATAACCTCCCTTAAAAAATACATTTAAAACACTCATCAAAATGATAAAAGAGTCATCCTAAGTCCCATTCCTCAGTTGTGATTTTCTGCACTTGGTGTCTCAAGACTTGCTGCAATCCAGAGATATTCTGGAATCACCTCACATGCTGAATCAGAGCTTTGAGGCTTCAGACAATCCAGAGCAGTGGCATACCCTTCACCCAGAAATAGGAACTGGGAAAGATGGTCCCTTTGGTTTGGAGAAGTTGGGGATGAGGATGTGGAGGAGTGAGTCTACTCAAGCAATTCAAGAACCACTAGCACTCTCTTAATTTGCTCTACCCCCACTCCCCACTCAAAGCAGACCTTGAGATGTATTTTATTTGGGAAGTGATCCAAGGTTGCATAAATGAGGAAATGCAGAAAGTGAGACATAGGAGGAGAAAAGTCAAAAGAGGTCACGTTAAAAAACAAGTTACTATTGTTACTGGGGCTCAATCCTGGTGGGAACACTGGGAAGCTATGTGAAATATACTCTGGAAACTGAGGCATTTCTCTACCAACTCCAATCCTCAGTTGTTTGAGGACTGTCCTGAGTGACATCAACTTTCTGCATCACCCTGTTCCATCAGTGTACACCTAACCAAGCTCCTGTAGAACCAAAGGGCTCAGGTTGAGAAGCAGAGAGACTCAGGCGTTTTAGGTTAGAACCAGGCTCAGGGCCTCCGTGGTGGCTCAGTCGGTAAAGAATTCACCTGCAATGCAGGAGACTGGGGCTCGATCCCTGGGTCAGGAAGATCCTTTGAAGATGGAAATGGCAACCCTCTCCAGTATTCTTGCCTGGGAAATCCCATGGACAGAGGAGACTGGCGGGCTACAGTCCATGGGGTCACAAGAGTCAAACACGACTTAGCGACTAAATACCACCAGGATTAGGAAAGACCGCAGGTGAACTCAGAGGCTTCTAACTCTTCTGACAGAAAAGAAATGGCTTCTTGGGGAGGGTGGATCTTTTGATAAGAAATACAAAGATGGAGAAAGGAAGTGGGGTGGGCAACAGCAGTTTCTGCTCAGCTACTTTACCTGTGTCTTCTGTTTTCATATTTACAGTTTTTCTTGATGCAGTTATAACTGAAGCCTCACGAATACTCTGTGCTGTTGGAATTATTGATAACATTCCTCATTTTACATTTAAAGAAATGAAATAAATAAGCATCTCAACCAGGTTTCAATCCTGATCCTCTGACCTCAGATCCCATACAATTTGTGCCGTATTACACTACCTCAAGAAGATAAGTTGGTTAGTTTCCAAATAAACAATGATACAATCAGTCCATGAGGTGCCAATGCTACAACTTATTTCAATGGTAGTTTCTGTTTCTTTCAGCAAAGGCAGAGAACAGTGGCCTACATTTAAGGTTGAGACTAAAAATAGGGCCCATCAGAAGAGTCAGCTACAAAAGGCACTGCTCCAGGTAAAAAGAATTCTGTTAGAGAGAGCCACCAGAGTTTGACCAGTGAGGCATATTGAAATTGCTCAACTTTTCTAACAGAAAAGAAATGGCTTCATGGGGAGGGGGGATCTTTTGAGAAGAAATACAGTGTTAGTAGCCAACCTGTTCAATAAGACCAAAGAAATGCTAGTAAATAGCTGCATTCCCTGGAAACCAATGTACATTACAATCTCTCTTTCTTCAATCATCTGGAAATGTCTGCAATATAAGTGTTAGGGGGTTTTACTGTGTTTAGTTGTATTTACATTTGATCTTCAAGAAGCTGAATTTATTTTTGATTTGGGTCAGGCTAATAACTTAGTCTATTTTTGTCTGTGGACTATAACTGCTGATATTTGCCTAAGACAAATACAGTGTGTTTTATTGACTTTGGAAAGCTTGCAGGAAACTATATGCCACATATTTAAAATTTGCACAAAGACTTTGATATTAGTTTTCATATGTAGCACATTCTAAAAGATTTCAGCACTGAAGACAACTACTTTGTTTCTCCTATAGTATAACCCAGGTGGCGCTAGTGGTCAAGAATCTGCCTGCCAATGCAGGAGACACAAGAGAGGCGAGTTTGATCCCTGGGTCAGGAATATCCCATGGAGAAGAGCATGGCACCCCACCCCAGTATTCTTGCCTGGAAAATCCCATGGACAGAGGAGCCTGGCGGGTTACAGTCCATGGGGCTGCAAAGAGTCAGACACTACTGAAGCACCTTAGCACATGGGGTAACATGGCCATTGTGATACTTTCTCCCAAGGTCCTTTCAAGATTAAGAATTTACAGTTTTCCCATTAAATAGAGCATTTCAATACTAGCAAACTCTAAGAAAATCCTTCCAACTGTACCAGCCTTATCTTGGACTTTTTTTGGTTACACTTGAGTATTCTAATCTTTGATGTAGAAGTTTTGGCAAAATTGTCTTATTCTTCCTGAGATGGTGTATATATAGTAAGCTAGGGTACACTGGGATCCTGACTGTTCTGGGACTGATTAATCCTTTCTACATCAGCTGCTCTCCTAGCTTTTCCCCCAACTTCTTATTAGAACATTAATCAGGCAAAGCAGCAAAGTAAACACAGAGAAAGATAATGTCACTTCACTTGGATTTCTCGCTCCTTATGAAGAGACTGACGCCTTTTATAAAGAGTGATTTAGCATTTCAATCCTTTCCTTCCAGAAAGGGGACAAATAAATGCTTCAGGAGACTTGATAACCACCATTTTTCCTTTTATCAATTAATTAGTAATTAGCAAATAAGCAGTCTCCGTAGAACCTTGGTTTTCTCAATTTTTCTGTGGTTTGTGCTTGCATGTGTATATGTGTGTATTTGAAAACCAACTACTGGTATCTTTTGTTCAGAGCAATGTTAACAAAAATCCATTAAGATTTTCATATGGTTGATACAAAATTCACATCCCATATAAATAGAAAAGAGGGAAGGTGGTACCAGATAAGGAGGGGTGGAAGAAGTGGTTTATCATTAATCAAGACAGACAATATTGCACCTTAAATTTAACCTAGAGGTGTGGAATGGGGAGGGAGGTAGGGGGAAGGTTCAAGAGAGAGGGGACATAGGCATACCTATGGCTGATTCGTGTTGATATTTGGCAGAAACCAGCACAATATTGTAAAGCAATTATCCTTCAATTAAAAATAAATAAATTTTTAGAAAGTTAAGACTCTGACTTTTTCACTTCCATCCACTTCAGTGTTATTTATTATTTAACTTATCATGTATTCACTGCCATATTTTCTCATCAGGAATAAAATTCCTTTTTTGCTTTGGCTTTCTTTGAAAGAAAACCTTTTATATAAGTACATTATACATACAAAAGTGCATAAATCATAGTGTACATCTCAATAAATTTTTACTAACTGAACTCACCTGTGTAGTCAGCATCCAGTTAAAGAACTAGAATATCATCAGAACTCTAGAAGCTTCCAAGGGACTGGAAGTGTTTCTTTCAGTCACTACCCTGCCCACATGGGTCCCCACTATCCCAACTTCTAACCATACATGTCTGTTTTTTAACTTTTCATAAAGTGAATAATACAGTAGATATTCTTTTTGTGTCTGGCTTCTTTCACTCAAAAATATGTGATAATTATCCACATTTTTGTGTGTGGTTGTAAGTTATTAATTATCATAGCTACATTATACTCTATTGTTTGAACATACTATGGTTTATTTTTCTTTTTACTCTTGAGGGATTTTTGCACACTTTCTTGCTTGGAAATACTACCAAAAGTATCATAATATCCTTGAACATGTCTTTTGATAGATATATGTATATATTTTTTTATGCATATACCTACAAATGGGTCACAGAGTATGCAAGTGTTGCCCTTTAGTTGATACTGCTAAGCAATTTTCCAAAGCAGTTGTATTGTTAATAATTTACACTTCTGCCAGCATGTTTTTTTAACTTTCTTTTCCTATTGATCAGTAATCAAAAGCATAAACAAATTTCACAAATTATTGCTCTGAGAGGGGCTTTTGTGGGTGGAAGAGAATAGAGGGAAGAATCAAGGGAGAAGAGCTTCTGCTATTTTCAGTACAAAGATTTAGCCTTAACAAATGGAGGAATGATGTGTCTGGGGTCATTTAGAGGAGAGAATTTGGAGTCTTCTGGGAGAGAACTTTGGCCAAAAGAAGAGTCAAATTTCTGACAAGCTTTGTCAGTGGAGGGATTTTGAGGACAATATGGCACTTTTTAAAATTAAATTTCTATCCTGGTCCAGCCATACCATGTATCCTGGGAAATGTGGAAAAGTGAATAAGCTTCATTTGTGAATTTTTTCTGGCATTGGGTTAGGATTCCCTGGTGATTTAGATGGCCTGCTAGGATCTTCTGTGCATGGAATTTTCCAGGCAAGAAATATTGGAGTGGGTTGCTATTTCTTTCTTCAGGAGATCTTCCCAACCCAGGGATCGAACCCACGTCTCTTGTGTCTTCTGCATTGGCAGGCATATTCTTTACCACTGCACCACTTGGGAAGCCCATCTTGACTTGCTAGGTACCTTTAAAAGGGAGAAATTCAGCCTTCTATTTCAGGTTTTGACTTTTTACTCATGAGTTAATCTATTCATTCATTCTTTCTTTCTTTCAACAGTTGTTTAATACTAACAAAGCACCAAGCATGGTGCAAAGCAGTAAGGATAAAATAGTAATCCAACAGATTTGATTTCCGTATCCATTGAGCTTTATAGTTTATTAGGATTCTGTATAGTAATACTGACTAAGAAACATATTTGGTTGCATAATATCCTGGCATTTGGAATGATCTGACTACTCTGAGCACTCAAACTGAAAACAAAGTTCTCAGTTGGAAGTTCATTTGGTAAATGTGGAATCAGAGCTGGAAAATAAATGTGTTGAAGAAAAACAGAAACAGCTGTGAGTTAGCTCCCCTTGTAATAAAGATATTTATTTGTGAGGACATGGTCCAGTCAATGAGTGGCCTGAAAGCAGCACATGTCATTTCATTTCCCCTGATTATGTCCTTGTCTGTAAAGTGGAATCATTACCTTCTGTAATTTACTTTACATGGTTACTTTGGTTATCAGCAAATGTAATTTAACTCAAAGCACTTTAACAGTATAGTTTGGTAACAGTGTAAGATATCATTGCCATCATTGTCATCATTGTAAAATGACAAATATTACTCAATGTAAAATGATCAAAGCAGCACCTTCTACATTCACAGTCTATTAACCAATATGGAAAATGGAGGCCTATTTGTTTCCATTGTTTTGCTTTTACACATTCTAGATTATCTAACACTAGGAGAAGTGCACAAGGGGAATAGTTGACAAAAAGACTGTCTCTAAAATTTCCTTCCTCCACTTCATTTAACAAACATGTAAATTTAAGTCCAGATGGGTTCATTCAACCACTAGTGGTCCCAGAGTAAAACAAACAGGATGGCTGAAACTCATTAGAAGTGTCAAGCATAAATTGCGATAAAGCTAGTAGCTTTAATATAGTAGCAACACTTATACACTATGTTAAGTACAAATAATGAGTAAGCAAGTGGCTTGAGAGACATAGACTGAATTCTGAAGATGTGTTAAATAAACAGTAATTTGGTAACCTGTAAGATATGTTCAGCATAGAAGAAATGCAACATAAGATTGAAAAATCAAGTTTATTGAGAGTTAGGAAGGGATGGAAAGACCACATCATAACCATTACAAATAGCAAGAAGCTGTGTTATTTTTTCTAAATCAACCATCCATTGCTGAATATAGTCCCATTCTGGCCCCCATGTACTCTACCCAGAAAATGTAGATAAAATCCATGACTATTCAGCAGGTTTACTGGCGAACTACAGCTGTGACCAGGTGTGCTTTACCCTGTGTCTTTCTGGTAGAGTCATATGTGTCTGGGAACCCTTCTGTGTGTGGTCTTCCTTGCTTGAGCTTCAAGTCTGGTCCCCATAACCACAATGATAGCAGGGAAGATGGTTTCAGGAGAGAGAGAGAGAACCACAGCTAAACCTTGGATTCAGGAAGTGTGGTTCTTTTGCCACTGGTACACTTTCCTATGTATGTGAACCTACCCCATCTCTTTCCCCATGCTTCTCATTGTGTGTTTTAAATTGTCTCCATGAACTGTGTGATTTGCACATCTTAATTTGGTCTAAGAGCCTTTCTCTTTCATGACCTCTGGGGGAGCCCACATGAAGGCCACTCCACTATTCCACCAAGGTAATATGCCACATGACAATAACCAGATGACCTTTCTAACTCACGTGGACCATATGATATCAATGATGTAAAGTAAGAAACTTAGTCAAACTGCCAGCAGGAAAGCAAAGCCTCTGACCTGAAATCTGTGATAATAACAGAATATAAAAGCCTTGAACTCAAGTCTCAGAAGACTAAACAAGAATTCCATGCATTTGACCAGAATTCCCCATAAACATGTTCACTCATTTTCAGATTGTAAAACCACCAATGAGGTGCTCAAATGTTTCAGTAAACAAAAGAATAACATATCTATGTATGCAGCACATTAACTTTTGCAAAACAGTTCAGGGTATCTACCATTACTTTGCCAACAAAGGTCCGTCTGGTCAAGGCTATGGTTTTTCCAGTGATCATGTATGGATGTGAGAGTTGGACTGTGAAGAAAGCTGATTGCCGAAGAATTGATGCTTTTGAACTGTGGTGCTGGAGAAGACTCTTGAGAGTCCCTTGGACTGCAAGGAGATCCAACCAGTCCATTCTAAAGGAGATCAATCCTGGGTGTTCATTGGAAGGACTGATGCTAAAGCTGAAACTCCAATACTTTGGCCACCTCATGCGATGAGTTGACTCACTGGAAAAGACGCTGATGCTGGGAAGGATTGGGGGCGGGAGGAGAAGGTGACGACAGAGAATGAGATGGCTGGATGGCATCACCGACTCGATGGACATGAGTTTGAGTGAACTCTGGGAGTTGGTGATGGACAGGGAGGCCTGGCGTGCTGTGATTCATGGGGTCACAAAGAGTCGGACATGACTGAGCGACTGAACTGAACTGAACTGAACTGAACCATGTTTTTACCTTCCATTTTTGTGAAATTGAAGATAATGGAAACCAACATAATATTTTCCCTCTTGAGTAAAAAGCTAATGTAAGTTGTTGAAGAAAGGAAAGAATACTTTCCAGAGTTATTTGTAATGTTCTTTTGATCTTTCTCAAAATTATAGAAAATTATAGGTTCAGTGACAGAGAGAAAGAAAATGAAACTAATAGTTTCTTCATTTATCTTATCCCATTTTTTCTTGTTTATCTAATCCTGATTTACTCATTAGGATTTAATAGCTTATAAAATATAGGATTCTTATAAAAAATTCTTTATTATGAAAACTTTCCAACTTGAAGAAAATAGTGTGGTTAACATATTTATCCAAAACCCAGAATTAACAACTTTTAATATTTTTCCATATTTCCTCATGTATTTTCGATTGAAGTATTCTGAAACAAACTGCATATTTCATGATATTTCATTCCAAAATGTTTCCATGTACATCTGTAAGCATTTTCTCACATAACTGTACTATCATTATCACACTTAACAAAATTAACTATTACTTCTAATATCATCTAATACCTGGTTTATATTCACATTGTTTCCAGTTGTCCCCAAAATGTCTTCTACAGCTGGTTTGTTTAAATAAGGATTACACATTCTATTTATTTGTGAGAACTCTAAAGGCATATAATCTACAACAGCTGTCACACTTTCTTTTTCCATGACATTGATTTGTTGAAAAATACCAGGCCAATTATCCTAAGAATGTCCCATCTTCTACAAGTTTCTTTTTCTTCCTGGTGATTTGATTAATTGGTTCTCTTATGCTCTGTATTTCCTGAAAATTAAAAATAAGATTTTTAGGTCTGATTATTTTTAATTCAATTCAATTAAAATGGCAAGAATTCACCATATGTGTACTAGGGACTTTTTATTGTATCACATCAAGAGGCATATAGGTCTGGTTCTAAACTTTTTACATTTCCTGTTATCCCAAAGTTAATTGTTGATTACAAAATAATATTGTGTTAAAAATCAAATTGTCATTAACTAAATTAGCCAGCTAGTAGATATTAACCATATCATATAATCATGGTCCCTTGGACTGCAAGGAGATCAAACTAGTCAATCCTAAAGGAAATCAATCCTGAATATTCATTGGAAGGACTGATGCTGGAGGTCAAATACTTTGGCCATCTGATGCTAAGTGGTGACTCATTGGAAAAGACTCTGATGCTGGGAAATATTGAGGGCAGGAGGTGAACCAGGTGACAGAGGATGAGGCGGTTAGACAGCGTCACTAACTCAATGAACAGGAATCTGAGCAAACTCCAGGGGCTAGTGAAGGAGAGGAAAATCTGGCATGCTGCAGTTCACGGTGTCACAAAGAATCGTACATGACTTAGAGACTAAACAACAACAAAAACACACTGGTCTCTATTTTTGAACAAATACATCTTTCATTTAGTATTATAAAAGGAAGCATTTCTCAATTCAAATAAAATGTAATCGTTGGGGGAATAATTAGATACCAAGTTTTCATAGAAATACATTCCTTCTATAATGTGGTGAGCATATTCATTAAAAGACATAGCTTCTTCCCTAACTGCCTGGATCAGTCTTTATATACTGACCTTATATAATGTTGTTTTTTTCTTTCTTTTTTAAGCAGTTTAGGACTCATGAGAAATATCCCTTAAATTGCCTGCCCTTGATTGCTAAAGCTACTTAATAAAGGAGTTTGAGAAGAGTTTTCCACTTACTAATTTTGGCATCTTTTGGGAAAAAACGTCTTTTTCAACAAATGCGTTTGCTACACCAGTAAGCCAAAACTCAGAAATACTGTTCTTCCCTCTGCTCATATTCCTCAGTTTATTCTGGCCCTCTAAATTAATTTCTGGTTTTCCTGAATTACACACAAACTCTAAGTAAGATTTCACCTAGAGATCAGAATTTTAAACACACACTATAATTTTGGAAGGGTGATGCATTGTGGAAAACTTTTGGAGGGTTTGCCAGTTCATTGTCACCCCCTTTTCTAGAAACCATCCCATTACACACACTCCTCTCTCATATGGCTATTTGATCCACTTAGTGAAAGTGTTAGTCTCTCAGTCATGTCCGACTCTGCAATCCTGTGAACTGTAGCCTGCCAGCCTCCTCTGTCCATGGGATTCTCCAGACAAGAAAATGGAGTGGATTGCTATTCTCTTCTCCTGGGGATCTTCCCAACCCAGAGACTGAACCTTGGTCTCTTGCCTTACAGGAAGATTCTTTACCATCTGAGCCACTAGGGAAGCCCTAGAGTGAACCCATCAGTAATCACTAAACTTAAGTCAGAACCATATAAAGCCAAAGCCATGAGAGAATTGGAAAGTTGAAGCAGAACAAAACTCATCTTCAGAAAGGGTAGGGTTGTAAATTGCCCAAAAGCCCAGGAGAGATTGATGCCAAATTCCGTTTCTGTGTACCCTGTTGCTGAATTGAATATCAGAGGCAGTTTTGGATGAAGCAGAAAAGGACAACTTTATTACTTTGCCAGGCAAAGGGGACCGCAGTGGACTCCTGCCTCAAAAAACTATATGTCCCTCTCCAGAGGATTTGAGAGCTTCCCAGGTAGCTCTAGTGGTAAAGAATGCACCTACCAATGCAGGAGATGTAAGAGATGCTGGTTCAATCCCTGGGTCAGGAAGATCCCTTGGAGGAGGGCCTGGTAACCCACTCCAGTATTCATGCCTGGAGAATCCCATGAACAGAGGATCCTGGTGGACTACAGTCACGGGGTTGCAAAGATTTGGACAAGACTAAAGCGAAGGGAAGGAAACAAAAAGCAAAGAGGGTGAGGCCGGGGTCGGGGAGGAGGGTCTCTGATGCTGCTCCCTGTTATACCTCAGTGTCTGGACCTTGTGTGTACATGGGTTAAGGAACCGGTCTCTTCTGTATTCATGAGAAGGGATGGGGCCTCCCAGCCTGACTGACAAAAGGCTTACACAAAAACCGAGGCTGTTTGGGGGGTTCACACTAAGACAGGAGAGAAGTAGCTCAGGGCTGGCATGGCAGGCAACAACCCACCCACTTCAGCACCAGCAGGAGGCAGAACCCCTCTTAGAACCGCCTTTATGTTTAGCTTCCCAAGTCCCTTGATGCCACCTGCTTTTACAGGCGTGCTACCCCCCGGGAAACTGTCTGTTGCTCATCTGAACCAACTCCCTGAAGAGCAAATCCACTGATTTAAGGGTTTTCTTCCTTTCACAGGAACTAATCATGGGGCAGCAGGGGGACGTCCTTTGGTAAGAGCTTTGTCAATGGGGAGGGAGACTCTGCTTACACCAAACACTCTTTTGTGCCTTTGAATTTTGTACTGTGTTCATGAATTCCTTCTTCAGATCTAAAAACAGGCACTCCCTGGTGGTCTAGTGGCTAAGACTCCATACTCCCAATGCAGGAGGCCCGGGTTTGATCCCTGGTCGGGGAACTAGATCCCACATGCTGCAACTAAAGACCCTGCAAGCCAAAACTAAGACCTGGTGCAGCCAAATAAATTGATCAAATAACTATTAAAAGGTTTATAACTATAATGAGGTCTTCCCTCATAGCTCAGTCGGTGAAGAATCTGCCTGCAATGCAGGAGACCCGGGTTTGATTCTTGGGTTGGAAAGATCCTCTGGAGAAAGAAATGGCTACCCACTCCAGTATATTTGTCTGGAGAATCCCATGGATAGAGGAGCCTGGTGGGCTACAATCTATGGGATTGCAAGATCAGATACGATTTAAGAACTAAACCACCACCAACTATTAAACTTACGATGGTCCACCTTCATTCTCCAGCCCTGTCCACCCTCCAAGAACCAAACACATGGATGAGACGGGCCAAGGGCAGGACAGTCGTGACGCCTGGGTCCATCAGTCACTCTGTAAGTGAATGAATGAAGGGAATGATTTCCGGCAGACGTGGCTTATGTTGGTCTGAAACTCTCACACAGTCTGTTTCTAGGGCTGCTTCCTGGCAGGCAGGTTCTGAGTGGAAAAGTTTTCTCCAGTGAGGCTCAGGGGCCAGAGGTAAGTGCTCTGATGCTCTAAGGGGTTGTTGTGCCTGGCCCTGACCAATGACTCCCAGGACTGTCTGGATCTCACCGTTGTCTCCAGACAAGGGCCACCAGGGACAGGGAGAGGGCGGCAGACACACAGTGGCAGGAGCTGGGGTCAAAAGTCAGAATATCTACATTCAGCCTTGATGCCTCTTCAAAGGAGACACCCCACCTCCCTGAGCCTAAGTTTCTCCCAAACCACACTCCACCCACCTAGTCCTTGGGGGATGGAGTAGAGGGCCTGGTGGCTCAGAGGTTAAAGTGTCTGCCTCCAATGCGGGAGACCCGGGTTCAATCTCTGGGTCGGGAAGATCCCCTGGAGAAGGAAATGGTAACCCACTCCAGTATTCTTGCCTGGAGAATCCCATGGACAGAGAAGCCTGGTAGGCTGCAGTCCATGGGGTCTCAAAGAGTCAGACATGACTGAGCGATTTCACTTTCTCTTATTTAATAAGTAAGAGCTTATACTCCACTTGCCAGGTACCAAGCACTGTTCTAAGCTCATTTAAAATGAGCAGACTGCGGCACGGAGAATTTCAAGGCATGTCCATGACGGCACTAGAATCTAGAAAGGACCAGAGAAAGGATTCCACCCTGCCAGTCAGAATCTAACCCCTTTTCTGTAAGGATGGGACACATCTCCTGGTAGCTTCTCTTCAGTTTCTTTTTTTAAGTCATGTGTCTGTGGAGCTGGAAGGGCTTCCGCGATGGTGCAGGGGGTAAAAAATCTACCTGCAATGTAGGAGACATGGGCTTGATCCCTGGGTCAGGAAGATCTCCTGGAGAAGGGAAAGACTCCAGCATCCTTTCCTGGAGAATCCCATGGACAGAGGAGCCTGGTGGGCTACAGTGCATAGGGTAGCACAGAGTCAGACATGACTGAGCACATGGAGCTGGAAACCTCCTCTACCATCTTCTTCCTCTTTCGGGTTGGTTGATTGGTTCCTATGTTGACTGGGTGGCTTCGCGCTCCCACAGTTCTCTCTGCCGGCTACCCTCCCCACTGCCACACTTTCCCCCTAAGTTAGAGGCACTTGGAGACCAAAGATGGGTTTCAGTCAACTAAGACTGAGACTGGGCTTGAGCCTGTGAATACATATGCCCTTACATAGGCATGGAATGACTAAATGGCCCTGCCCTTGCCAGCTGCTTAATCCTGGGAAGGTTTAAGGAATGCATGATTTTATTTATGTATTTTTAAACTGTGGTTAAAATACATGTAACATAGAGTGTACCATTTTAATTTTTATAAGTGTACCGTTCAGTGGCATTAAGTACGTTCACATTGTTGTACCACCATCATGACCATCCAGCTCTGGAGCTTTCCATCTCCCAAAACTGAAACTCTGTGCCCGTTAAACATCAGCTCTGTCTTCTCCCTTCCTCCCAGCCCCTGGCAACCACCATTCTGCGTTCTGTCTCTATGAACCTGACTGCTCCAGGGACCTCCCACTGAGTGGAATCGTATAGTATTCGTCCTGATTTCATGACTGATTTATTTCGCTCAGCATAATGTCATCAATGTTCATTAATGTGGCAAATGTAGAATGTTCTTCCTTTTTTAAGACTGAACATCAGTGGTAAAGAATCTGCCTGCCAATGCTGGAGACGCAGGTTCGATCCCTGGGTCAGGAAGATCCCTTGGAGGAGAAAATGACAACCCACCTCAGTGTTCTTGCCTGGAAAATCCCATGGACAGAGGAACCTGGTAGGCTACATTCCACAGGGGTCGCAAAAATCGGACACAACTTAGCGGCTGAACACACACACATGCGCACACACGAGTCCATGGTATGTTAATGCCACGTTTTGTTTATCCATCCATTCATCCCACAAAGGACACTTGGGTTGTTTCCACCTTTTGCCTAGTGTGAATAATGCTGCTGTGAACATTGGTGTACAAATATCTTTTCAAGACCCTGCTTTCAATTCCCTTGGGTATATAACCAGAAAAGGAATAGCAGGATCATATGACATTCTATTTTTAATTTTTTAAGGAAGCTCTGTACTGCTTTCCATAACAGCTGCACCGTTTTCCATGTCCACCAGCAGCGAACAATGTTCCAGTTTCTCTACATCCTTTCCTCCAACACTTGTTATTCTCTGGGTTTTGCTATTGTATAGTAGTCCATGGGTCACAAAGAGTCGGACACGACTGAGCGATTTCACTTTCACTTTTCACTTTCATGCACTGGAGAAGGAAATGGCAACCCACTCCAGTATTCTTGCCTGGAGAATCCCAGGGACTGGGGAGTCTGGTGGGCTGCCGTCTATGGGGTCGCACAGAGTCAGACATGACTGACATGACTTAGCAGCAGTAGCAAAGCAACTTAGTATGCAGAGGATTTGATGAGGGGTTTTATAACAATTGTTGAAGGGTGGAGTCTCTGACAAGATTAGGGTGCCTGAACAGGGCTTCCACTCCCTTAACCTCACCTCAGGTAGTCCTACTCCTACTTAGATGAGCTTCTCGGGTTCCTTTATTCTTGCCTCAGATGGTTTCTTGGCAGCTCCTCCCTTGATTAGCAACTGTTTGAATCTGCCCCTTGGAACTCAGGGAAGGCCATGGAGGCTGGAATCTTGCCTACAAGGAACAGGTGACAAAGTAGGCCTCTGTGCTCCACGCCTGGAAGCCCCACAGGAACCTTCTCAGTTTCAAGAGCCTTAAACAAAACACAATTCAGGTTTTTACGGAGAAAGGAAACAATCTCATTTTTTCAGTGACGGAGAAAAGAGTCATTCTCTCACATATTTTCAGTTTCTTGTACCAGTTTCCATAGGATCTGACATTATTTTCTTCCTCAGTATTTTTATATGTTTACAATGTCACCTTGAGTTTGATTTGACCAATGGCAAGTTACTTCCCACCAAAGAGACTTGCAATGTAATAGAGGTAGATATCACTTCTTGGTTTTCTAATCTAAAAAATGACAATAAATGAAAAGACCACCTTCTTCCTCTTTGCAAACCTTTGTTATGTCTGAAATTTTTTAGCTTGGATGAGAAGAGTTGTATCTTCATGATCTTTTCTTTTTTAATACCAAGAATTGCAGTACTTCTCCATAGAATTTGGTTTAGCTTTATATTTTGGTCTCCATTAATTAGGAAGTTGATTAAGCTGGAATTTTCATTCAGATGACTAGAAAACGTAAAAATAAATTACAAACCCACATAGAACAATAGTTTAGAAGTTTGTAATATGTAATTTTCCATTAAACTCATGCTTCCATTCTAATTTCCAAAAATTATCTTTTCCTCCTCCCCTGCTCACCCATGTTTATCTTATGTAATCTTGTCTTATTTAATAAACCTTTCAAATAAATATAAGTAAGTGAGTTATATCATACCCAATGAGTTTAGCACACAGCTGTGTGCATCAAAGATGCTTCATAAATACCTGTTGAGTCTTCTTTCACTTAAGGCCACAAATAGTCTTCTTAATGAAATAAGCAGTGATTTACCTAATACAAGACCTTGGATCCTTAAATAAAGATTCTTCCCAAAAGGTCTGTGATCATTATATATATCTATTTATCTATATTTATATGTATTTTTCAAAATTCTAAAATATTCAATATATCAATTTAAACACATAAACACATTTTAAGTAGTATTATATACAACATAGTGCTTTATAATTGTTTCTGCTCTCATTTAATGAAACACTTATTCAAACCCTTGATAGGCCATCTTCAACATCACTCACTAGCATTACTATTCTTATAGAGTTTTTAAAAAACTTTATATCATGAAAGTTTTCCAAAACACTCAAAAGAGAAGCTTATAATCTTTCATGTACCTATTGCTTAGCTTCAACAACTATATGGATAGTTCTATTTCTTCTGTATCTCTACCCATTTCCCTTTGCTGAAAATAAGCCTTATAAAATACAATTTGAATTAGATGAACTTATGATGCATTTTATCTTGAAAATATTAGATCAAGCCACATAAAACTGCTGATATTCTACCATTATTTTTGTTTATAGAAAGGCAATTTCATATAGCTCGAAACCATATGGTTCCTTGCTATTCGAAAAAGCAAGAAACAATGGGCAATCTAATAGCAATGAGTATTTCTGGTACCTGAATTGTGGTCTGTAAATATCATTTCTCATTAAAAGGAACAAAGATTCTTTGGGAAAATGGCTAATTCTAGCTCTGGGGCAGGAAATGTGCAAGCTAAGCTTGGAATATCGTCAGTTCAGTTCAGTTCAGTCACTCAGTCGTGTCCGACTCTTTGCAACCCCATGAATCACAGTATGCCAGGCCTCCCTGTCCATCACCAACTCCCGGGGTTCACTCAAACTCATGTCCATCGAGTCGGTGATGCCATCCAGCCATCTCATTCTCTGTCATCCCCTTCTCCTGCCCCCAATCCCTCCCACCACACCATAAAGCAAGGATATTGACAAAGGCCACTGGGATTGGGTTAAAAGGACTCAGAAGCCAATTTAATGTTTTTGATGATTCTTACACACAAATTAAGACAAGAGAATTTCCTTTTTGCATTTTCAGAATTATGTAAGGTTGGGGAATTTGACTTGAGCTAGTTAATCAATAATAGCCTTTGTTGGTGATTTTCTCTTTTTCATTCTCCAGGAAAGCTACCTTGCTCTAGAGGATTGATGAGTGATGTTTCATTGATAAGCTTTCTTTCAGAACATTTAACACCTAACTCCAGAGAAGGTCAATGGGTTCTTCTCCACAATGGGTTAGAGAAGGTCGTAATTTGCATTTCTCGCCAAAGAACCCTGTCTATTTGAATACAGATACATTTAACTTCTTAGGAGTTCTCTATATAAAGAGATAAAGGTTCTTTCACTTCAGTTCAGTTCAGTTCAGTTCAGTCACTCAGTTGTGTCTGACTCTTTGCGACCCCATGAATCACAGCACGCCAGGCCTCCCTGTCCATAACCAACTCCCGGAGTTCACTCAAACTCATGTCCATCGAGTCGGTGATGCCATCCAGCCATCTCATTCTCTGCCGTCCCTGTCTACTCCCGCCCCCAATCCCTCCCAGCATCAGAGTCTTTTCCAGTGAGTCGACTCGTCGCATGAGGTGGCCAAAGTATTGGAGTTTCAGCTTTAGCATCAGTCCTTCCAATGAACACCCAGGATTGATCTCCTTTAGAATGGACTGGTTGGATCTCCTTGCAGTTCAAGGGACTCTCAAGAGTCTTCTCCAGCACCACAGTTCAAAAGCATCAATTCTTCGGCCATCAGCTTTCTTCACAGTCCAACTCTCACATCCATACATGACCACAGGAAAAACCATAGCCTTGACTAGACGGACCTTGGTTGGCAAAGTAATGTCTCTGCTTTTTAATATGTTATCTAGGTTGCTCATAACTTTCCTTCCAAGGAGTAAGCATCTTTTAATTTCCTGGCTGCAGTCAGCATCTGCAGTGATTTTGGAGCCCAAAGAAATAAAGTCTGACACTGTTTCCCCTGTTTCCCCATCTATTTCCCATGAAGTGATTGGACCAGATGCCATGATCTTCATTTTCTGAATGCTGAGCTTCAAGACAACCTTTTCACTGTCCTCTTTCACTTTCATTAAGAGGCCTTTGAGTTCCTCTTCACTTTCTGCCATAAGGGTGGTGTCATCTGCATATCTGAGGTTATTTGTGAGGATATTTCTCCCGGCAATCTTGATTTCAGCTTGTGGTTCTTCCAGCCCAGCGTTCCTCATGATGTACTCTGCATATTAGTTAAATAAACAGGGTGACAATATACAACCTTCACGTACTCCTTTTCCAATTTGGAACTAGTCTGTTGTTCCATGTCCAGTTCTAACTGTTGCTTCCTGACCTGCATACAGGTTTCTCAAGAGGCAGGTCAGGTGGTCTGGTATTCCCATTTCTTTCAGAATGTTCCACAGTTTATTGTGATTCACACAGTCAAAGGCTTTGGCATAGTCAATGAAGCAGAAATTGATGGTTTTCTGTAACTCTCTTGCTTTCTCCATGATCCAGTGAATGTTGGCAATTTGATCTCTGGTTCTTCTGCCTTTTCTAAAACCTGCTTGAACATCTGGAAGTTCACGGTTCACATATTGCTGAAGCCTGGCTTGGAGAATTTTGAGCATGACTTGACTAGCGTGTGAGATGAGTGCCATTGTGCAGTAGTTTGAGCATTCTTTGGCATTGCCTTTCTTTGGGATTGGAACGAAGACTGACTTTTCCAGTCCTGTGGCTACTGCTGAGTTTTCCAAATTTGCTGGCATATTGAGTGCAGCACTTTCACAGCATCATCTTTCAGGATTTGAAATAGCTCAACTGGAATTCCATCACCTCCACTAGCTTTGTTCGTAGTGATGCTCTCTAAGGCCCACTTGACTTCACATACCAAGATGTCTGGTTCCAGGTGAGTGACCACGCCATCATGATTATCTTGGTCGTGAAGACCTTTTTTGTACAGTTCTTCTGTGTATTCTTGCCACCTCTTCTTAATATCTTCTGCTTTTGTTAGGTCCATACCACTTCTGTCCTTTATCGAGCCCATCTTTGCATGAAATGTTCCCTTGATATCTCTAATTTTCTTGAAAAGATCTCTGTTTTTCCTATTTTGTTGTTTTCTTCTATTTCTTTGCATTGATCGCTGAGGAAGGCTTTCTTATCTCTCCTTGCTATTCTTTGGAACTCTGCATTCAGATGCTTATATCGTTCCTTTTCTCCTTTGCTTTTCACATCTCTTCTTTTCACAGCTATTTGTAAGGCCTCCTCAGACAGCCATTTTGATTTTTTGCATTTCTTTTCCATGGGGATGGTCTTGTTCCCTGTCTCCTGTACAATGTCACAAACTTCCGTCCAGAGTTCATCAGGCACTCTATCGATCAGATCTAGACCCTTAAATCTATTTCTTACTTCCACTGTGTAATCATAAGGCATTTGATTTAGGTCATATCTGAATGGTCTAGTTGTTTTCCCTACTTTCTTCAATTTAAGCCTGAATTTGGCAATAAGGAGTTCATGATCTGAGCCACAATCAGCTCTTGGTCTTGTTTTTGCTAACTGTATAGAGCTTCTCCATCTTTGGCTGCAAAGAATATAATCAATCTGATTTTGGTGTTGACCATCTGGTGATGTCCATGTGTAGAGTCTTCTCTTGTGTTGTTGGAAGAGGGTGTTTGCTATGACCAGTGCGTTCTCTTGGCAAAGCTCTATTAGCCTTTGCCCTACTTCATTTCGTGCTCCAAGGCCAAATTTGCCTGTTACTCCAGGTGTTTCTTGACTTCCTATTTTTGCATTCCAGTCCCCTATAATGAAAAGGACATCTTTTTGGGGTGTTAGTTCTAAAAGGTCTTGTAGGTCTTCATAGAACTGTTCAAATTCGGCTTCTTCAGCATTACTGGTTGGGGCATAGGCTTGGATTACTGTAATATTGAATGGTTTGCCTTGGAAACGAACAGAAATCTTTCTGTCTTTTTTAAGATTGCATCCAAGTACTGCATTTCGGACTCTTTTGTTGACCATGATGGCTACTCCATTTCTTCTAAGGGATTCCTGCCCACAGTAGTAGATATAATGGTCATCTGAGTTAAATTCACCCATTCCAATCCATTTTAGTTCACTGATTCCTAGAATGTCGACGTTCACTCTTGTCATCTCCTGTTTGGACACTTCCAATTTGCCTTGATTCATGGACCTAACATTCCAGGTTCCTATGCAATATTGCTCTTACAGCATTGGACCTTGCTTCTATCACCACTCACATCCACAACTGGGTATTTGTTTCACTTTGGCTCCATCCCTCATTCTTTCTGGAGTTATTTCTCCACTGATCTGCAGTAGCATACTGGGCACCTACCGACCTGGGGAATTCCTCATTCATTATCCTATCATTTTGCCTTTTCATACTGTTCATGGGATTCTCAAGGCAAGTATACTGAAGTGGTTTGCCATTCCCTTCTCCAGTGGACCACATTCTGTCAGACCTCTCCATCATGACCCGTCTGTCTTGAGTGGCCCCACACGGCATGGCCTAGTTTCATTGAGTTAGACAGGGCTGTGGTCCATATGATCAGATCAACTAGTTTTATGGGATTATGATTTCAGTGTGTCTGCCCTCTAATGCCCCTTCCCAATACCTACTGTCTTATTTGGGTTTCACTTACCTTGGTTATGGAAAATCTCTTCATAGCCGCTCCCGCAAAGTGTAGCCACTGTACCTTACCTTGGACGAGGGGTATCTCCTCAAGGCCGCCCCTCCTGACCTTGAATGTGGAGTAGCTCCTCTCGGCTCTCCTGTGCCCGCGCAGCCACTGCCTCTTGGACGTGGGACAGCTCCTCGGCCACAGCCCTGACCTTGGGTAGCTCCTCTCTGCCACGCTTCTGTGCGTGGTTGTTTGCGCCCGCGTCTGCGCCACTGGAGCCAGCGTCTCTCGTGTCTGTGCCACTGTCTCATTCTTTAGTTTGGGGAAAAACTAAAACAAACCTGGATGAGGGTCATTACCACAAACATCTACCAAGTGCCTTAAGACACAGGGGAGCTCATTGTGAATCTAGGGATTACTGTAAGGGGAATTTAACAGATTCTTCTCAGATACTATCAAGTACCTCAAAGGAAACTGAATAATTATTTGCTTCTGGTAAGTCTGACCTCAATAGTAAGTATAGATAAAAATATTAGAAATGTGTGTAGATGCTCCTGAATTCTTATATATGAGAACCATGTGAAACAAAAGACATTAGGGATTCATCCTGAATTTCTCCTAGGCTACTTCTATCAGCAGACAGATGCAGAGAAATTGGTCAAGTTATGTGAAACCCTTATCCATTCTTGCCAGCTGGTGTTTTCTATTTGGGCATGAGACAAGTTCTCTTGAAGAAGGAATTCATAGGGTCTGGACTCCATCTTAGGCCTGTTCATGCTGATCATGCTCAGCAACCTTTCCAATGGACTCTGAACTCTGTGTTTATTGCCTACGAAAACAACAACAGAAGGATAAGACCCCCCTCCAGACAGGGAAACCTTGAAGATCATATCTAGGTTACTCATTGCCTAAGAGAAAACATACAATAATCACCCCTTCCTCCAGACAGGCTGTAAATTTTTCTGTATCTATCAGAGTGTAACCTCGGGCTTATTGATTATTGGCTAACTGTTTGATTGTCTGAGCACATGAGCACATAGCACGTGAATGATGGGGTTACTGGGGTTGTATTTTCCTTGGTTTATGTAAGTCTCAAGGAATTTGGAGTGGTGGGTTCAGACACGTACACATGGGGTATAAAAGATTTTCACAAATGTTGGTTGGGGTCCTTGGCTAAGAGGAGACTCTGCCTTGGCCCCACCGGTGTAATAAACTGCACTTCACTATCTGCATTGTCCTTCTGAGTGAGTTTGTTTCCTGGAACGTGTGGCTACAATACTCTGGACATGAAAATTAATACTCAGTGGAGGCTTTTGCAATATAGAATGCTTTCTACTAGGGAGGTTAGAAGAAACCCTGCTGAGATATATGGATAAAACCAGACTATAGGAGTAAACCTCTTTCTTTGGCAAAACTATAAACTGGCAATGTTTTTTTTCCTCTGAATATATCTTTATTTTAGAGTTTTTCCTTGTATTTTACTCCCCATATAATCAACTCTCTATTAATTCTACCTTCTAAATGTTTCCACTCTATCATTTTTTTTCATTGCTGACCTTATATCCAAAAAGTCCTTATCACTCACTTGGCCTATCCCTGTAGCCTCCTGATCCCATACTCTTCCATTCCTATTGATTATCAGTTTCTTTTATTCTGTTTCAATTTTGGCTGCACTGCATGGCTTGTGGATCATTATTCCCCAACCAGTGATTGAACCTGCGGCCTGAGGAGTGAAAGCACTGAGTCCTAACCAGTGGACTAGAAGGGATTTCCCTCTTGAAACCAAGTCTCCCTAAAATTGAGTTACTCTGCCAAGGAACTATCTATCCAAAATGTTGTTCCCTTCTTTGTCCAATACTTGTTCTTTTTGTTCGAAACCTAGTGAGGGCAAGTTCAGTCGTGTCCGACTCTTTGCGACCCCACGGACTGTAGCCTGCCAGACTCCCCTGTCCATGGGATTTCCCAGGCAAGAATACTGGAGTGGGTTGCCATTTCCTCCTCCAGGGGATCTTCCTGACCTGGGGATCAAACTCACACCTTCTGCATTAAAGGCAGATCCTTTACCACTGAGTCATCAGGGAAATCAAAGAAAAACGAGGACTGAAACAAAACAGGACCCTGTGGGGCACTCCCTGTATGAATCCTTTCCATGGCCCCATTTCTAGTTTGTAGAAAATAGGCTTCTTTCAACCTCCCAGGCCTTCTTTGAGTTCCAAAGGGCAGATTTCAAAATTTGCAAATCAGAGAATGAAGAAACAAAGGGGTAGTAATCAAGAAACAATTGTGCATCCTCCAGGCAAGGTCCTAGTTCTCCTGAAGGAATATACCTAATAATACTTTTGAGTTCCTCTGAAGAACTAAGGGCTTCCCTGGTGGCTCAGGCGGTAAAGAGTCTTCCCACAATGTGGGAGACCTGGGTTAGATCCCTGGGTCAGGAAGATCCCCTGGAGAAGGAAATGGCAACCACTCCAGTATTTGTGCCTGGAAAATCCCATGGACAGAAGAGTCTGGCGGGCTACAGTCCATGGAGTCACAAAGAGTTAGACATAACTGAGCAAAGTAGCAAAGGACCCCACCCAGGTGGAGGATGGTCAGTTCAGGCACAGCACAAAATTCCTTGGTCACCGCCTTGTTACCTCACCACCCACCAATCAGAAGAAAGTCACACAGCCTTCAGCCCTCACCCTAAATTTAGCCTGTAAAAACTTCTCCCTGGAAACCATAGCAGAGTTCGGGGTTCTTGAGCCTGAATCTCCTGTTCTCCTTGTTTGGCCTTGAAATCAACTTTTCTTGGCTCTAAACTCTGATGTTTTGGTTTGCTCTGCAATGGTCACATGAACTTTGCTCAGTAACACTTTCATTCCAACTGGTCTCCACACTTCATCTTGTTCTTGTTGAAAAACATGTATCACTGTCAAAATCTCGCTCCTCAAGGCCAAATTCCAATTCCATCTATTTCATGATCATCAGTAAAGGTAGTATCATAATTTCTAGTAGTTCCTTAGCACCTCATTTGAACCATTGTACCATTCTGCTTTGTTTTAGAGTTTTCTGCCTTTTACATGCCTAATCATCTGCCTATGATATGGCAAATTTTAGGAAATGCTTCTAATCTTGTATTCCCCACAGTATCTATCACAGTGCTTTACATACTGTATGTAATGATAAATATATTAAATTGAATTGATTTCATTGAATGTAAAAGAGGAATAAAAAAAGCAAGATGTTTTGTTTACATCACCTATTTACCCAGGTCCACTTTCCATGTTGATCCCATGGTGAATTAATTCCTGGTAAAAAATCTTTTTCTGTCTTTGTATGGATATCTCCAGTTACCACCACAATTTTAATACCTGTAAAATATAAAGTAGAGATTAATCTCTCAGAGTTATCCACACTGAATGGTTGTCTTCTTAAAATTACCATGTAGTTGAGAAATAGAATGTGGTTGTTAAGCAAGTGGGCTTTGGAGCTAGGCAGATGATTGCATTCTGGCTCTTCACTTTAATATCTGAGTGACCTTGGTCAAGTTATTTAACTTCCTTGGAAGATTAGTGTTCTCCAGGAAGTGATGGAGTTTAGGGTATAGGATATTTATTTAGGAGGAGCTTGGGATCAACATCTGTGGAAGAGAGGCAAAGGAAGAAGGAATGGGTAAAAGGAGAAATCTCATTGCAATGCAAACCCAACAGTAGCCTCCCCTCCAGCAGGGACTCTGGATCTACAAATGTTCTGCAGAGTTGGCTCAAGTTGGATCCAGATGTCAGACCTTTATGTTCCCACAGTCATTAGATGAGGGTAAATATTTGACAACTAGCTCTCTGGGGGATAAATAAATGATTAATCTGTGTAGTGTTTGCTGATTTCCAAGATGTAAATACCCCAGTCCATGAGTATTTCAAGCTATCAACATGATGTCATGGGGCTTCCCCGATGACTCAGTGGTAAAGAATCTGCCTGCCAATACAGGAAACATGGATTTGATCCCTGGTCTGGTAAGATCCCACATGCCATGGAGCAACTAAGCCTTGTGCACTGCAACAGGCTCTTGAGCCTGTGGTTTAGAGCCTGGAAACCACAACTACTGAGCCCACTCGCCTAGAGCTCCTGCTCCACAATGAGAAACCCGAGCACTGCAAGAAGTAGCCCTGACTCACTGCAATAAGAATAAAGCCCCCACAGCAATGAAGACCCAGCACAGCCCCCACCCCAAATAATAAATAAACAAATAAAATTATTAAAAAAAATGATGCCGCTCTACATGATATTGGGAAGAGATATACAAAATGGGCTTGAGCGGTACATGCAGGTTCCAGCACACACTAAAAGGGTGTAACCTTGGGTGAGGGAGCTCTCTGCAACCAAGGTGATCCAAGAGGCTGAAAGGTGAAATGTGTCTGCAGAAAGCACTTTCGGCAACTGGGGCAACCAGTTGCTCATTGAATGGGAATCCGGGTGATATAACATGATATCTACCACAACATCTGAGCCTTAATTTTCTCATCAGAAACATTGAATAAAATTGAATGAGACTAGTATCTAATGCACACAGTGGCTGTGAAACAAAATTAGAAGATATATATTCATATGTTAGATGAATGCAAGCTATCATCATCATCAATATTTACTTGGGACTAACAAAGACTATCTCCTTGACCAAATTTTAATCAGGCTCCTCTGAGTTCTCTTTTTGACCAGGCCTAGTCTTTGGCCCTATCTTCAGCCTGCCTAGTCCAGTTTTAGCAAGATCTTATGAAGTCTGTTTAGGGAGATACTGCACCCTTGATATCTGGTTACCTGTGATAATTGATCAGGTTCCTCACCTCTCCCCCGACTTGTAACATATAAATCCTCGACCTGCCTTCAGCAAGAATCCCATTAAGTCAGTTTATCAAGAATCCTTCTAGTCTTGATATTTCTTTTTTATTAATTTTTTTATCCACTGATCCCCCTCCTTCTTCTCATTGGCTATAAATCCCCAGCTGTCTTTACTGAATCCACAGTTGAGCCTGATGTCTCTGCAATAGTCTTGACAACTATCATACTAGACCTGAGTAGTCTTCCTTACTATTTTATGAGGTGTCAGAATATCTTTTTTCTTTAACAGGACACACTGTGCAGTGTGACATTATTACCTTTAGAGGTACCATGAACATGAACCCAAACAGTACCCACAGAGAGAACACCACTCTCTCTGAGAAATTAGAGTGACCATGGACTGCTAGGATTCTGACAAGGAGAATGCATGACCAGAACTGAAGCATTCACTGTAGAAAATAGATCCCAACCTTACTGAAGAGGAAAAGGTAAAATTTTGCATAACCTCCTTTTCCTTCTGCCTCTGTAACTTAGCTTGCCCCTTGCAAAATCTAGATCACATAGGTCATGTAGTCTCAGAAAGTGGGGACTTGCAATACTGGAAACTGGAGTTTATCTCACTCACCCTTGTCCTGCTGTTTGCAATTGCCCAGGCCCTGCAAACCAGCTTAATCATGTGGGTCCAGGCCAGGCATCCCCCTCCCCATCTTGACTGCTGTTCCTGCACACAAAACCCCTTATTTTAAACCAGCCTATTAACAGCTAGAGTCGTCCACTACAGTCTGTCTATAAAAACTCTGTAATCCCTTCGTTTGGGGCTCAGAGCTTGGAGTGTTAACTCCTCTGGGCCCACCGGCATAAGAAACCTGAGTTCTCCAACTCTCCGAGTGTGGTGCTTGGTTCCTCGATTACTGGTTTCTGCAACACTCACTTCAGTATTACCTGTGTAACCAATAAAAATTGGTGCTATGACACAACATGACTCTTTTTATAAACTGAAAGCATCTGGTTAAGGTTGACAAGACATCCAATCTCAGTTGTCTTGTTTGAGATTATGAAATCCAGAAAATATGCGTAAGAAGCCACTTGGCACTTCCTGTCTGAGCTTTAGCCTTTCTACATCCTTTCCCATTTAGGGAAGCTCCATGGGCCTAATGGCAAAAACTTGGCCCTGTTTGCTGGTGCCAAATCAAATCTCAGAGACAGTTTGGGGTGAAGTAGAAAAGGATAGCTTTTTTGCTTTGCTAGGCAATGGGGACACGGCAATCTCCTGCCTCAAAAATGGTGTGTGCCAACCCAGGAAGCTCCAATACTTTGGCCACCTGATGCAAAGAGTCGACTCATTGGAAAACACCCTGATGCTGGGAAAGATTTAAGGCAGGAGAAGAAGGGGATGACACAGGATGAGATGGTTGGATGGCATGACCTACTCAATGGAAATGAGTTTAAGCAAGCTCTGGGAGATGGTGAAGGACAGGGAGGCCTAGCATGCTGCAGTCCATGGAGTCACAAAGAGTTGGACATGACTGAGCAACTGAGCAACTGAACAACAACCAAGGAGGTTTTGGTGAAGAGTTTTATAGCAGTGGTTCAAGGGCAGGGTTGCCAATAAGGATCAGGGTGTGTACAGGGCTTGCACCCTTTTAATCTGGCCTCAGGTGGCCTGATGAGTTTCTGTCCTTCCTTTAATCTGAAATGAAGACTGCTGCATTTCAAAGCATTTGTTGGAGATTTTAGTTCTGTAAAGAGCTCAAAAATTCTGTTATGTGTGTATCCCTTGACAGGGAACCAGGACTCTGCCCCAAAGTTGCACTATTGTTTATTGGCAATTCCTTCCTTGTCTCTGGCTCCCCTCCCTTCCCTGATGAACAATTGTTTAAATCTGCCCTTTGGAACTCAGGGAAGGAGGTTGAATTATGTTCTCTACACACAAGAAATGGAGGACAGAAAGGCTGTGTCCAGGAGTCTGACAGGGTCCCACTCTATGTTTCAGGCCTTATGTTCCTTATAAGGGCCTGGGCAAGGGTTTCATTCAAGGCCATATAAAACAAAATCTAGTCATTTCCTGCCCCTGAGGTGAAGCTTAGAAGATCCTAGATCTTAAAACAGTTTTGGTTGTTCTTCCCAAAAGGAGACAGAACTAAAAAAGGTACTTTAGAATCTTTCTTGTCTCCTACTACAGCAAGAACAAGGCAGAAACTGAAATCTCCATAGACATTCCTGACACATTGGCTCATAGTAAGTTTCAGCTCTTCTCATCATCCTTTTAAATACGTTGTTGTTTTTTTTCTTTTTCCCACCTTTGACTATAATAGTAAATCCTAACATCTTTAGCTGAATTACTACAGGTAGTAAAAAAGGAAGTGGACTTCAGACTCCATACCTCTCTCTCCAGGACTCTAATTACATTTTTCTCTCTGGATAGGCAGTTTGTCACAAGCATTTCCCTTGAGGGCCCTTATTAAACATAGAAAATGATCCAGGAGTGTTAGGGGACTCATACTTCTTTCTCTTACTAAAGTGGAGGCAGAAGTTCAAGGTACTGGGAAATTTTAGTGACTAAAATCCTTAGTGACTGAAGGTCAAGTCTTATAGCCCTAAGGGTAACTTGTGTGTGGACCTAGAGGCAAAAACATTTCATTTTTCACTACAACTCTTCTCCCCTGGGGCAAAATAGAAGATTGAAATATTTGAAAATAGTTTTATTTAACAGTTTTCAGAGTTCTTTTAACAAAAAATACTCTGTGGACTTAAGAAAATAAAATCGTATAAAGAATCTGCATCTTGAATCTGTAAAACCAAAATAAAAGTAAATATTATTAGGTAGTAAAGTTCAATGGCAACATCATACCCACATGTGATCTATGGCATGCAAGGCCAATACCAGCATAATAATTCCTGGACCCCAACACATCTGTCATTTTAAAATAAATAATTAATTAATTTTATTTTTGGCTGTGTTGGGTCTTCATTGTTGCACATGGACTTTCTCTAGTCCTAAAAGAGCAGGGTTACTCTCTAGTTGTGGTGCACAGGCTTCTCATTGCAGTGGCTTCTCTTGTTGCATAGCACGGACTTTAGGGCACAACGGCTTCAGTAGTTGTAACACATGGGGTCAGTAGTTGTCGCTCCTGGGCTGGAGAGCACAGGCTCAATAGTTGTGTCACACAGGCCCAATTACTCTGTGTGGGATCTTCACACCAGGGCATGTGGGATCTTCCCGGATCAGGGATTGAATCCATGTCTCCTGCATCTGCAGGCAGATTCTTTACCACTGAGCCACGAGGAAAGCCTGAGTCTGTTCATTTTTGAAATAAGATTAATGAAATAGAATGTTAAAACTCAAAAGGACCATAAAGATATTTTTTAGATGAGAAACTGAGGTTTAAAGAAGTTAAATTACTTTCTCAAATATATTTCACTTCTAGGAACTCATGGCAACTTGTGTATCTAGGAAATTTTTCTCTACCTCGAAAATAACTGTTTCAAGAAAATTTGGAAAAAATGGAAAATATTTGACTTTATTGCTGCCTTCATGCTATTAACAAGACAAAGGTATATGTTTTTTTTTGTATTATTTTTATTATGAAAATAATACTGAATCATCATTAAAACAGAAACAAAATTAACTGGAAATAAATCAACCCATCAGGCACTTAAACTATGTAATGAAAAGTCTTATTCCTAGTTCTGCCGTTCCCAGTACCTTTGGAAAAATAACTAATTTACCTTCCCATTTGAAACCTAGACTTGATCCTATTTGCCAACAAATATAGTTGCAAAATTCCTTATGACCTCTTTGAAAAGTTCAAGTTAGGTACAAAATTCAGGCTTTACCCCACAGTATGAGAAAATTTATTCTTCAGTTAAGTTCAGCTCAGTCACTTAGTCGTGTCTGACTCTTTGCGACCCCATGAACCACAGCACGCCAGGCCTCCCCGTCCATCACCAACTCCCAGAGTTAACTCAAACTCAAGTCCATCGAGTCGGTGATGACATCCAGCCATCTCATTCTCTGCCGTCCCCATCTCCTCCTACCCCCAATCCCTCCTTGCATCAGACTCTTTTCCAGTGAGTCAACTCATCGCATGAGGTGGCCAAAGTATTGCAGTTTCAGCTTTAGCATAAGTCCTTCCAATGAACACTCAGGATTGATCTCTTTTAGAATGGACTGGTTGGATTTCCTTGCAGTCCAAGGGACTCTCAAGAGTCTTCCACAACACCACAGTTCAAAAGCATCAATTCTTCAGCGCTTAGCTTTCTTCACAGTCCAACTCTCACATCCATACATGATCACAGGAAAAACCATAGCCTTGACTAGATGGACCTAGGTTTGCAAAGTAATGTCTCTGCTTTTTAATATGCTATCTAGGCTGGTCATAACTTTCCTTCCAAGGAGCAAGCGTCTTTTAATTTCATGGCTACAATCAGCATCTGAAGTGATTTTGGAGCCCCCAAAAATAAAGTCTGACACTGTTTCCACTGTTTCCCCATCTATTTCCCATGAAGTGATGGGACCAGATGCCATAATCTTCGTTTTCTGAATGTTGAGCTTCAAGCCAACCTTTTCACTCTCCTCTTTCACTTTCATCAAAAGGCCTTTGAGTTCCTCTTCACTTTCTGCCATAAGGGTGGTGTCATCTGCGTATCTGAGGTTATTGATATTTCTCTCAGCAATCTTGATTCCAGCTTGTGCTTCTTCCAGCCCAGCGTTCCTCATGATGTACTCTGCATATTAGTTAAATAAGCAGGGTGACAACATACAACCTTGACGTACTCCTTTTCCTATTTGGAACCAGTCTGTTGTTCCATGTCCAGTTCTAACTGTTGCTTTCTGACCTGCATACAGGTTTCTCCAGAGGCAGGTCAGGTGGTCTGGGATTCCCATCTCTTTCAGAATTTTCCACAGTTTATTGTGATCCACACAGTCAAAGGCTTTGGCATAGTCAATGAAGCAAAATAGATGTTTTTATTGGAACTCTCTTGCTTTCTCCATGATCCAGCGGATGTTGGCAATTTGATCTCTGGTTCCTCTGCCTTTCCTAAAACCTGCTTGAACATCTGGAAGTTCATGATTCACATATTGCTGAAGCCTGGCTTGGAGAATTTTGAGCATGACTTTACTAGCGTGTGAGATGAGTGCAGTTGTGCGGTAGTTTGAGCATTCTTTGGCATTGCCTTTCTTTGGGATTGGAATGAAGACTGACTTTTCCAGTCCTGTGGCCATTGCTGAGTTTTCCAAACTTGCTGGCATATTGAGTGCAGCACTTTCACAGCATCATCTTTCAGGATTTGAAATAGCTCAATTGGAATTCCATCACCTCCACTAGCTTTGTTCGTAGTGATGCTCTCTAAGGCCCACTTGACTTCACATTCCAAGACGTCTGGTTCCAGGTGAGTGATATTTACTAACCAACAATTGGAAGGAAACCAAATATCAATCACCAAAGAATGTATGGGCTTCCCGGGTAGCTCAGAAGGTAAAGAATCTGCCTGAAGGGCAGGAGGTGCAGATTCCATCCCTGGGTCAGGAAGACCCCCTGGAGAATGAAATGGCAACCATTCTTGCCTGGAGAATCCCAGGGAGAGAGGAGCCTGATGAGCTACAGTCCATGGGGTAGCAAAGAGTCAGACACAACTGAGCAACTAATATTTCAATACTTCAAAAGAATATATAAATGCACTGTGGCATAGTCATATGATATAACATTCAGTTCAGTTCAGTTTAGTTCAGTTGCTCAGTCGTGTCCGACTCTCTGCGACCCCATGAATCACAGCACACCAGGCCTCCCTGTCCATCACCAACTCCCGGAGTACACTCAAACTCATGTCCACAGAGTTGGTGATGCCATCCAGCCATCTCATTCTCTGTCGTCCCCTTCTCCTCCTGCCCCCAACATTGCCCAGCATCAGAGTCTTTTCCAGTGAGTCAACTTGTCGCATGAGGTGACCAAAGTATTGCAGTTTCAGCTTTAGCATCAGTCCTCAGCAATAAAAAAGAATAAACTAATGATAAGCATGACATTATCAGTCAGTTCAGTTCAGTCACCCAATCATGTCTGACTCTTTGCAACCCCATGGACTGCAGCACAACAGGCTTCCCTGTGCATCACCAATTTCCAGAGCTTGCTCAAACTCATGTCCATCAAGTTGGTGATGCCATCCCTAAATCACATCCTCTGTCATCCCCTGCTCCTCCTGCATTCAATCTTTTCCAGCATAAGGGTCTTTTCCGATGAGTCAGTTCTTCACATAAGGGTCTTTTCCAATGAGTCAGTTCTTCACATAAGGTGGCCAAAGTATTGGAGGTTTAGCATCAGCATCAGTCCTTCCAATGAACACCCAGGATTGATCTCCTTTAGGATGGACTGGTTGGATCTCCTTGCAGTCCAAGGGACTCTCAAGAGTCTTCTCCAACACCACAGTTCAAAAGCATCAATTATTCGGCGCTCCAGCTTTCTTCATAGTCCAACTCTCACATCCACACATGACCACTGGAAAAACCATAGCCTTGACTAGACGGAACTTTGTTGACAAAGTAATTTCTCGGCTTTTTAAAATGCTGTCTAGGTTGGTCATAACTTTCCTTTCAAGGAGTAAGCATCTTTTAATTTCATGGCTGGAGTCACCATCTGCAGTGATTTTGGAGTCCAAAAAAATAAAGTCTGACACTGTTTCCACTGTTTCCCCATCTATTTCCCATGAAGTGATGGGACTGGATGCCATGATCTTAGTTTTCTGAATGTGGAGCTTTAAGCCAACTTTTTCACTCTCCTCTTTCACTTTCATCAAGATGTTTTTGAGTTCCTCTTCACTTTCTGCCATAAGGGTGGTGTCATCTGCATACCTGAGGTTATTGATATTTCTCCCGGCAATCTTGATTCCAGCTTGTGCTTCCTGCAGCCCAGCTTTTCTCATGATGTACTCTGCATATAAGTTAAATAAGCAGGGTGACAATATACAGCCTTGACGTACTTCTTTTCCTATTTGGAACCAGTCTGTTGTTCATGTTCAGTTCTAACTGCTGCTTCCTGACCTGCATACAGGTTTCTCCGGAGGCAGGTCAGGCGGTCTGGTATTCCCATCTCTTTCAGAATTTTCCACAGTTTATTGTGATCCACACAGTCAAAGGCTTTGGCATAATCAATAAAGCAGAAATAGATGTTTTTCTGGAACTCTCTTGCTTTTTCAATAATCCAGCATTACATCCCTAGTATTTATTTATCTTAAACTAGAATTTTGTATCTCTTGACTACCTTCATCCACTTCTCCCTTGTCCCACCCCTTAACTCTTGTAACCTCAAAGCTGATCACATTTTCTATGAATTTTTTTGAAATATAATTGATCTAAATGCTATATTAAGTTCTGTTATACAATAAGTCATTTGGTAGTTCTATACATTTCAAAATGTTCTTCACTGTAAGTCTAGTTTTGATATGTCACAAAGATATTACATAGTTATTGGATATATTCCTCACTTTGTACATTTCATATCTGTGACTCATTTCATTGCAACTGGAAGCTTGTGCCTCTTAATCTCCCTTACCTATTTCTAAACAGACAGTTTAAATTGACAAATCACAAGTGACAAAATAAAATAAATCATAAAGTTTTATTAATAATATAATTTTTCAAGACTACTCAGATTGTAGTTTGTATTTTAGCATACACAGGTATTATAGTATGTATCACTGCAAAAAAATTAAAACAATGCAGAAGTAAATTGAGCAAACCCTTCCTACATTTCCACTCTATTCCTCAGTAGTAATCACCTTGAATAGTGTGGTGGATTTCTTCCATTTTTCAGACAATTTATTTATATACATGACATTTAACTCGGTAGAGTAACATCTGAATCATTTCCACTTGTTTCTTCAAAAGCAATACATTTTGGTGAACTTTCTGTGTCAGTACATATAGATGTACTTCATTCTTTATAACAACTGCATATACGCAGTGGCATGGATATTCCAAAATTCATTTGATTATACCCTATTGATGGTCATTTAGGTTGCTCCTAATTTTTCACAATTGTTATTCCAAAAAACATTGCAATTAATCATCCACAAGCTTCTTTGTGCACTTGTGTGCCAAGTCTTTCTCAGACATGGCGACCAGGAAAAACTTAAGCATGTTTACATACTGCTAAATTTTCCTCCAAGATGATTTTGCCAATTTACACAACTGCCAGTAGTATATGAGAAACTCTGACTCTCCAAAGTTGTGCTAATTTTTTATATTATTAATCCTCAGTTTTTACCTGATGGCCAAATAATGATGTTTCTTGCTTTTATTCACTTGAATGCTTGTAATTATACAACTTTAGCACAATATTTATATTTCTTCTTTTTGTCTACTTTTTACTTTTGTGTTAATTGTGTTTTTCATATTAGTCTGTAGGATTTATTTACACATTCTTGATATTAATCCAGTGTAGGTTATATGTCAATACTGGAGTGGGTTGCCATGCCCTCCTCCAAGGGATCTTCCTCACCCAGGGATTGAACTCACATCTGCATTGCAGACAGATTCTTTATCCACTGAGCCACTTAGGAAGCTCCTATCTTCTTCCAAGTATTTGTATTTGGGGGGATATAAAACTTTCCTTCAATTGTCAGATGATAAAATTAGTCATGCTTTTCCTTTTTTTGTGTCTATGTTTTTCTTACTTGAAACTTAGACGGACACTTTAACTTCTATTTTCATACCTTGGATTTTTAGGTTAACTTTCTTATCCATCTTGAATTGATTCTTGGCATATGTAAATGTGGAGGATTCTGTGGCTTAGTTAATAACGTTGTAGAATTATATTACAAAGTAATAGGCACTCAGAAAACAAGAACTCAACTGCCAAAAGAATAAAAATATGAAGAAAAGAAAAAACTTCCCATTTCCCCCAGTCAGAGGGGCTCTATTCATTTATTAGGGACATAAGTCTGTCCACATTTGGTATGAGGATTTATATGTTTGCACACATTTCTTCAGTCTTCTTTATATTCACTATTTCTCTAGCCTTATGTTAATTTGTATTTACCATATTTTGGCTTTTTTTTACTGTCTTTCCTCCATTTTGTTGAATTTCAACTTCTCTTTGTTCACTGTTCCCCTACAACACTTCCAATTTCTGTTATTTCAATTGAAATTTTACTATGTATGAAATATATATGTGACTTTCTCTATATTAATTTATATTTAAATGTGAAAATGCAGTTAACCATTAACTATGGCATTTGTCTCTCTATGACAATATCTTAGCATGCTTTTACTTTTTCCACCCCATATCCCTGCTTCAACAACACACAGACACACATACCATACACTTCCCACATTCAGTTGAGATTCTCTGGAGTTTTCTGTCTAGACTAATAATAAATTCTGTGACATAATCAGCAAATATTTAAACAGAAATAAAAATCTGGCTACTGTGCCCATTAAAATGAAAAACAAATCTCTGGAAAGGAAGATATTGACCTCAAGAAAATGTAGAGACAGAGTATAACTATTCAAATAAGTTTTTGTAAACTGAAATTTTCAAATGTGTTGCATGTCCACCATACTCTGTTTTCACACATTAAAGAATATATGTGCATATATATATATGCATATGCATATAAATAAACACATGTATACATTTATGTGAGCACACACACGTACAAGAAGGTTCAGCAGTGTTATTCATAAAAGCCAAAAAGAGAAAATAACCTAATTGATGAATACATAAAGAAAATTTTGTATATCCATACAATGAAATATTACTTGGCCAAAAAAAAATAAAGTAGTGAAACATGTTTCAGTATGGATGAACCTTGAAAACATTATGCTAAGTGAAAGAAGCCAGACAGAAAAAAGGTCACATATTATATTTCATTTCATTAAATATCTGGAATAGGAAAATTCACTGAGACAGAGAGTAAATTACTGGTTTTCAGGAGATGGTGAGAGTGTGGAATTGATAAGTAAGGGTTTTTGTCTTGTGATGATATAAATGTTTTGGAATTAAATACTGGTGGTAGTGGCATGACTTTGTGAATATATTTTTTAAAAAATCACTAAGTTGTATATGTTTAAATTGTTAAAAAGGCAAATTCTATGTTATGTGAATTTTATGTCAAAAGTCTGCTCAAAAAGTGTAAAATTAGTGTAATATATTACTATAAGTGAAAAAGTATAAATAGTAAAGTAAAAACTTAAGAATCTCTTCATTACATTCTCCTGCTCCTTCAACCTGAAAACTAATCTTTGCAGCCTGGTATGAGTCCATTCACACTTTTTTTTACTCTGCCCACACAAATATAAACATACAAACATGCACGCACACAAGTATTTTTTAAATTATTTTATTTATATTAGTGCTGATGGAATCATGACATATGTATTATATCATTTATATTATACTTCATGGACATCCTTCAAGTCAATAAATATAGCTCCAGTTCATGCTTTTTGACATGAACTGCATAATATTCCAAATTATGGACTGGCAAACTATAGTCCACAGAGCTGCACAGAGTTGGACACAACTGAAGCAACTTAGCACACATGCCATGTGCATTAGTCAGGTGCCTCCATAGAAACCGAAACAATAGGGAGTGTATGTGTGTGTGTGTAAGTGTGTGTGTGTGTGTATAAGGAGATTTTTTAAATAAAGAATAGGCTTACACAATTATGGAGGCTGACAAGTCCCAAGAGCTGCATTTGGCAACCTGGAGACTCAGGATAACCAAAAGTATAGTTTCAATCTGCATCTCAAGGCTTTAGAGCCAGGAGAGTTTAAGTTCTAGTCTGAATGGTAGCAGATATGAAACACTGGGTCCAAAGGCTGGAAAGAATCAATGTCCCAGCTCAAAGGCAGTCAGGCAGGAGGAGTTCCCTGTTACTCAGTGTTTTTAGACCTTCAACTGACTGGATAGGTTCACCCACATTAGGAAGAGAAATCTGCTTTAGCCAAAGTATTGAACTTAATATTATATCTTACCCAAAAACATCCTCAGACACGCCCAGAGTATTTGTTCAAATATCTGTGCAGCCTGTGGCCCGGTCAAGTTGACACATAAAATTAACCATCACAGCATGTATAGACCACTACAATTCATTCAACTGTTCATACATTGTGGACATTCTGGTTCTTCCTAGGTTTTTCACTACTACAAATTTACTGCAGGAAATCATACACACATATATGCATACATACACATGTGCACACATGTATATATGTCATTATTTGTGTGCATACACATGTATATATGCATGTAAAGCAAACTTTTGTGTTTACTTCCATAGAATAAATTCTAAAACTTTGGTATTGCCAAGTCAAAGACATGCATATTTTTTAAAAAATTAAATAGATATTGACAAATTTGTTTCCAAAAGTGTTGTAGCAATTCAGATCTATAAATCACTTTCCTAGATTTAAAGTCCTAAATCATTGTTGTTTGGCATTCTGATGAGTAAAACTATATTTAATTTTGTTTTAATTTACATTTTCTAGGTTGCATTTATAGTTCCTTTTGCCGTACTCTTCTTTTTTATTTTTGTCTTATAGTGGTCTTAAAT
The DNA here is from genome assembly GCF_049115385.1 of Moschus berezovskii. Classification (NCBI taxonomy): domain Eukaryota; kingdom Metazoa; phylum Chordata; class Mammalia; order Artiodactyla; family Moschidae; genus Moschus; species Moschus berezovskii. The sequence continues at coordinate 41,113,423 of NC_142488.1, read as the reverse complement.
GAATGTGCATGCTAAGTTGCTTCAGTTGTGTCTGACTCTGCAACCCTATGGACTATAGCCCACCAGGCTCCTCTGTCCATGGGATTCTCCAGGCAAGAATTCTGGAGTGGGTTGCCATGCCCTCCTCCAGGGGATCTTCCCAACCCAAGGGTTGAACCCACATCTCTTATGTGTCCTGCATTGGCAGGAGGATTCTTTACCACTAGTGCCACCTGGGAATCCCAGTGATCTTAAATAGTCTTAGTGTTTTCTGATATAACTTCTAAATTCCTGTTTTATTTAGGGTGATAATTCTATCCCACTATGAAATTATGCAAATATCCTCCATTTAAAAATATTTTTATTTTTTATTTAAATTGTGAATTCATCTGACGTTAATTTTTATATATTGTGTGAGGTAAAGATCTAGCCTTTTAATTCCAGATGGAAAATAAGTTATGCAAGTACCTCCAGTAAAATAGATCTTCCATACTTTATTTAGTTGGACTAAAACCTTTATCATATGTAAATCTTCACATTTATTTGGATCTACTTCTGGACTTTTTATTCTATTTCACTGATATATTTGTTTATTCCTGTGTCATTTCAATACTACTTTGAGTATAGTAGATTTATAGCTATCCGGTAAGGTGAGTTCCTTACCCACTATTTTTATTTTTCATAATTTACTTAACCAATATTTTGACTGTTACTCTTTTATATATGTTATAAAATAATTTCTTATCTAGCTCACATAAAAAGAATGCTTATTAAAATTTCAATAACGGCCATCATTAACTAAGAGACTGCATGCACGTTAAGTTGCTTCAGTCATGTCCTACATTTTGTGACCCTATGTATGTACAGTCGCCAGACTTCTCTGGTCATGGGATTCTCCAGGCAAGAATACTGGAATGGGTTGCCATGTCCTCATCCAGAGGATCTTCTCAACCCGGTGATCCAACCTGTGTCTCATGTCTCCTGCTTTGGCAGGTGGGTTCTTTACTACTGTACCACCTGGGCAGCCCCAATGAAGGGATAACTTATACTTTTATATAATATGAAATAGTGTGTCTTTCTTCTCTAAGTGTTGCTTTACATTCTTCAATATAATCTTATATATAAAATTTCATTAAGTTTTAAAATAGATATATACTCTTCATGTAGTATTTAGACCTTTCTAGTTAAATGTGAAAGTACTAGTTGTTCAGTCGTGTCCGACTCTTGCAACCCCATGGCTCTCCTCTGTCCATGGAATTCTCCAGGCAAGAATACTGGAGTGGGTTGTTATTCCCTCTCCAGGGGATCTTCCCTACCCAGAGATCAAATCCAGGTCTCCTGCACTGCAGGCAGACTCTTTACTTTCTTAGCCACAAGGGAAGCCTAGTATAAATATATTACTAGATAATTTCCATATTAAAATGGCTATTGCAAAAACATAGATAAAAGGTATTGATTGTTGAAAATTAGATTTTTGCCCAACTATTTAAAATTAAATTTAGCAGTTTTAAATTTCCTTGACGTTTTTGGACATAGAGATTTACAGGTTCCTTCTCTGTAGATATAACTATAGATATAGTTACAGATATATAACAACTAAATCTCTATACAACTGTATCTCCATATAGTTGTTGTATAAATAATTTCACTTTTTAAAACATAGATTTTTTTAACTGTTCTACTATTTTACCATAGGAATATATTCCTTTTTGCTGCTGCTGCTAAGTCGCTTCAGTCGTGTCCGACTCTGTGCGACCCCATAGACGGCAGCCCACCAGGCTGTCCCATCCCTGGGATTCTCCAGGCAAGAACACTGGAGTGGGTTGCCATTTCCTTCTCCAATGTGTGAAAGTGAAAAGTGAAAGTGAGGTCGCTCAGTCGTATCCGACTGAGTGACCACATGGACTGCAGCCTACCAGGCTCCTCCATCCATGGGATTTTCTAGGCAAGAGTATGGGAGTGGCTTGCCATTGCCTTCTCCGATATTACTTTTTAAATAAGCAATAAAAACTATTTCACACACAGAAAGCGAGTTTTAAAGTTAATTTTTGCTAAAAAATAAAAATCAATTGCTTTTTCAGACAAAAATAACTGTAAAGATTAATATGAGAGTTGAACTTCAAAATAAATAGAATCACTAGCACTAGCAGGAACCATCACTATTGATTGGAGTTACTGAATATGCTTACATTATTTAAAGTCAATTTTCCAGATTTTTAGAAATGGTGTCTTTGGTCTCATAAAAAGGAAAAGATTAAAAGGGAAAGAACAAAGAGAAACAGAAATAATGCAGGCAACTACTTAAAGCAATCTAAGCATATGAAGTAGATGTAATTGTCAAATCTACAGGAGACCATTCTAAGTTCGTATTGTCATTCATTGCCTGCTTCCTCAAGATTAATGCCATGAATCTGTAAGACAGTAGACTTGGGGTTAGAAGTGCAATTTGTTTCTATCCAATAGAACAGAGTCAGCAGGTTCACTTGAGGAGTGAAAAGGAAATGAAGACTTACTTCATCTCTGCATAAATGGCTGACCAGTTGAGATAAGCCATTTCCCACTCTCCCATTATTTAAAATCACTGGTCAGGATCACAATCATGATCATGTTTCCAGTAGTTAAAAAGAATCATCACACTATAATTAAAGAAAGATCAGTTTGCATATGAGAATACTGTGGAGGAAACTCCTTTGTATTTAATGGATTTACTTTAAATAGAGTCTCAATGATTCTGGGTAAACCAGACATACAAGACCAAAACGTGCCAAAAATGAAAAGAATAATATATTTCACATATAAGCAGATATTGATTGCTCTTTTTATGAACTGTAAAACATCCAAGACCATAATACTTAATAGTAATATACCTTCACTATTTCCCTACCCTATCCCTCTATAATAGAATATGCATATGTGTGTGTGTGTGAGTGCGTGCGCGTGCACTCAGTCATGTCCGACTCTTTGTGACCCCATAGACTGTAGCCCTCCAGGCTTCTCTGTCCGTGGGATTTCCCAGGGAAAAATACTGGAGTGGGCTGCCACTTCCCACACCAAGGGATCTTCCTGACCCAGGGATCAAACCCACATCTCTTGAGTCTCCTGCATTGACAGGCAGATTATTTACCACTGCACCACCTAGGAAGCCCATCCCTCTAGAATAGACAGTCACAAACAGATTTTTTAAAATATATTTATTTATCTGGGCTATGCTGGATCTTTGTTGCTGCTCGTGGGCTTTCTCTAGTTGCAGTGAGCAGGGCCCACTCTCTAGTTGCTGAGCATGGGCTTCTCATTGCGGTGGCTTCTCTTGTTGCAGAGCGTGGGCTCTGTGGCACAGGCTTAGTAGCTGTGACACATGGGCTTAGTTGCCCCAAAGCATGTGGGATTGTCCCATACCAGGGATCAAACCATTGTCCGTTGCATTACAAGGCATATTCTTAACCACCGGACCACGAGGGAAGCCCACAAACAGAATTTTTTAAATGCCTTTTACAACAGTGAGTTTCTATTGATAGTTTAAATATTACATAACTCAAGTAGGTAGGTTTATGGCAGTCTTATTTTATTCTGTGTCATGACTGATTGTGACAAGTCCCTCAAGAAAACATTTACATACTCATAACCAGAAATATTAATTAATCATTTTTATCCACAAGGCAAAGAATATCATAACCATTGATAGCAAAAGACAACAGATATACCACAGACTGGTCAGGGCACAAGCCATTGCTTTACCAACAAAGGTCCGTCTAGTCAAAGCTATGATTTTTCCAGTAGTCATGTATGGATGTGAGAGTTGGACTATAAAGAAAGCTGAGGGCCAAAGGATTGATGCTTTTGAACTGTGGTGTTGGAGAAGACTCTTGAGAGTCCCTTGGACTGCAAGGAGATCCAACCAGTCCATCCTAAAGGAGATCAGTCCTGAATATTCATTGGAAGGACTGATGATGAAGCTGAAACTCCAATACTTCGGCCACCTGATGCGAAGAACCGACTCATTGGAAAAGACCCTGATGCTGGGGAAGATTGAAGTCCAGAGGAGAAGGGGATGACAGAAGATGAAATAGATGGCATCACCAACTCAATGGACATTGGTGATGGACAGGGAAGCCTGATGTGCTATAGTCAATGGGTTTGCGAAGAGTCGGACATGACTGAGTGACTGAATTGAATTGATTGAAGAAGAAAACATTCAGGATTTCATGGAGTGGCACCATCTTGGTGGAATCCCAAAGTTTGGAGTCTGTTCTCATATTTGCAGATCTATCAAATTAATTTGTCAATCTACTCTGTGCTGATCAGGATCTCAGACACAGACTACATATAACCAAACTTAGAAGAGACTGGTGTACAAATTACATCCAAATAAATCCATTGCTAAATAAATGCCCATGAACTGGAATGATCACGTTATTTATTGTCCACACTGAAACACTTTTAAGATTAAAAAAAAAAAGGAGGCAGGAAATGTCAACAATTAAGCTGGGACAAGAGGTACAAACTGATCATTTAGGACAAAGCAGGACATATGGTCATTTTACCTATAACATAAACACTCATCTCCACGGTCCAGTGCATCTCCTACCTTGTATCAAGGTCTCTGGGAAATCAAAATAGTAATTTATAAGTTGTGTGGTCAGCAGGAACTTAGAATTAAAGGAGATGGATAGTTCTGGCCATGGATAAATCTCTTGTAGTCGGAGAAGGCAATGGCAAGCCACTCCAGTACTCTTGCCTAGAAAATCCCATGGATGGAGGAACCTGGTAGGCTGCAGTCCGTGGGGTCGCTAAGGGTCAGACACAACCGAGCGACTTCACTTTCACTTTTCACTTTCACACATTGGAGAAGGAAATGGCAACCCACTCCAGTGTTCTTGCCTGGAGAATCCCAGGGATGGGCAAGCCTGGTGGGCTTCCGTCTATGGGGTCACACAGAGTCAGACACGACTGACATGAATTAGCAGCAGCAGCAGTCGGACAAGCAAGCATAGTGCACCAAACTCTATTTGTTTGTTGATGTAGTAGAAGTGTGGTCCTCAGGTCCAGTGTGTCTCCCTCTTTGGACATAGTTTCTTACTCCTCTTTTCTAGGTCCATCTTCCTCCATCTATTCATATTGAATACAATGCAATTGGTTAGAATCCAACTTTCTAGCTGACAAAGAACATCCAGTCTTGTCTCCCTGAAGAGATATTCTTGTCACCTGAACCTCAATATTTTCCAAGTCTCAGCAAAATCCATATCACCTTATCTTAGTTTACAGCTACAGGTGTTTGATCTCATTTATTAAATATTAGAAATAAACTACCTTCTGAGAATGAAACCAGAAAGAAATGAATTATTAAGCCTCCTGACTTTATATACTGATAAAAATATTTCTCTGCACTGATTTATCCAAAATTTTATTGAAGTCATGTGCAATTTATAATTGAAATAAAACATATTGTTAAAAGAGATCAAAAGGTTTGTTGTAGCAATTCAGGATAATTACCACCAAACTGATTACAAGCTAGGTTGGTGGCAAGTAAAGAAGACATATGACAACTGGTTAGAAAACTGGACATATAATTGGAGGAAGCAAAGTTTTGGCTTTTGTAAGATGCATATGATATTAACAAGATTAATCGGAGCTTTGTTTAGATACCAACAGTGAGCAACCTGCAAGTATGTACTTTTAAGCACATCAACAAAATAGTGAAGGCCAAATGAAATGCTATTTAGAAAAATAGCATGTGTATGACATTCTGGGAGACCATTATAATAATAAAGGAGCAACTCTGATCCAAGAAACATTGAGAATATTAAGAATGCAATGGAATGTGGTGGTTAGTAGAAAATTTTGCAAATGTATTCAGAGAAAGAAAAATGGGAATTATTATCTTGGTCAGAGACACTAAAGTGTGCAGAGAAACTAGACTGACTGATTTCATTAGTCAGGGAGTTTGGACATATACTGACTATACTTTATCCAAGTAAATCGTTCTTTGAAGCCAGTTTTGGAAGCTAATGCTTCTATTTCACTGGATCACGAGGCTTAAATGAATACCAGTGAGTGTTGGCAATCTTCAAGACTAAAAGGACAATTAAGTGGGATTGCTTAAAGGCAACAATAAAAACTTCAGGGGCAAGAAGGCAAAAATTTAAATTATTGAATGATAAAATTAAACATACCTGATAAGGAATGGGGAATGAAATTGACAAAGAAGGCTTTGGAAGAATCCAAATATTTACACTCCTACTCTACCACACCAACACTGAGAAATGAGAAAATAAATGCCCTCATCCATGTTTGCCTTTCTTCCTCTTCTTTTGTCTCCCTTCTTTCTTATTTTATATATAAGTATAATCAATTAACAATGTTGTGGTAGTTGCAGGTGCACAGCAGAGCAACTCAGCTGTACATTACATATACATGTCTCCCTTCTTCATTTCATAATCCTTCCATTCAGAAGAGGTGGGCTCAGTGCCTTTCCTTTTTCCTGTTCTGGAACAATCAAACCCATACCTTAGCCTTCACACAGCAGAAGAGTTATTTTCTCTAACTCATGGAAGAAAATACAATGATTTCGGCCTGTTCTAAGCAAAATAGATATGAGTTATGATACAGCAATAAGCAACCCCCGAGTTTCAGTAGATTAACACATGAAGTTTATTTCTTGAACACACAAAGCCTATTGTGAGTCAGGTGACCCTCCACTGCAACTGTCTTCCATGAGATTACACAGCAATTCATGCTGCTTCAGTGTTGCAGCTCAGCCATTTTAATTTACCACTCAAAGCTCACCACTGAAAGAAAAAGTTGAACTGGTATTTTGCTGTTAGTCCAGAAGTGACACTCATTACTTCTGCGCATGGTCCATTAGCCAATAGCATATACATGGCCTCCCCAACTTCAAGTTCAGTAGAGTATTGGTGAACACTAGAAATATCTACCAAGAACTTCCCATGCTTGATCTTTGATATGTTAAAAGAATTTATTCAATTTTTCCCCTCTCCCCAAAACATGGTTTTCAAGCATATTATTCTCCTAGGAATGCAAATAAAAATTTAATTTGACTCTTGATGCTGAGATATGGCAGAGTTCTCATGGTGGGTATATCTACCCTTCCCTTGAAACACTGGAACTCTGCTGCTCCAGTAGACAAGAGCCTAGTTGAAGAATGTGTAGACACATGGCATGGTTTCAAAAATATGCTCCCATTTCATAGTGGTATTAAAATATAATATCTGGCCTTTATAATATGTAGAAAATAATGCTCATTTTATGTGCAGAAGAAGGCAAAATCAGCTGAGTTTAGTAAAATAAAATCTCGTCATCATTAAAAGGATTTTAACTTCTTCAATAAAATGTAAGGGAAACCCTTACATACAGATAATATATAAGCAAACAAAATCCTCTTTCATCTCCTGTTGCAAAAATCCATTCAGTGAGTAACCATGAATTAGAAATAAAAACAAACAGCTGGGATCTAAGTATAGGCTTCTGAATATGGAGCTTTTTGGTTGACTGTATCTAAATATGTGATACTCTTAGAGGAAGTCAACATGGTTACCTCCTTCTGTTAAATGCATTATTTAGAAACAATGAGGCAGTAAACTTCTAAAATATATGCTGGAAGGCTTAATACAAGGAGTGCCGTTTAACCCATTTGATGAAGTTTCAGGGAAGCTCTTTGAGTGCTGTTAACATGAAAAGCAGTTTGTATACAATGAACCTCAGTAAAAAGCAATGCTCACAGATTTACCTATAAAATGGTCCACCTCTCCCTCTCAAATATTTATTCTGCCAAATTTAATTGGACCAAAGCAGATAAAACTGTTGGAGCATGAAAGCCAGTAATTGTAATTCATAAAGAGGATTACGCACATGCAATACTTCTAGAAAAACAACCTGTCTGTAAAGGAGCACAATTACAACCAAGTATCCTACAAATATGACTCTTTAATGGTCTACTTACCTATAGGAATAACGCAAGAGTCAGTGCCCCTGGGTGATGTCAGGGGTCAAATCTCAGCTCTAAGCTCACATAGCTAGTGTCAGGTTTAGTTTCTAAAGCTTCAACTGCATGCCAGGCAGCTAAATCAACCACAGTCATCCATGTCCTGGTAAAGCTGGAACAAGACTTACTACTAGGTCTTCCTTGCTGATAAGTTTCCCAGAGGTACCCACTAGAACAACTGTTGACCTTGTCCTCCCACTGTGTGTAATCGACACAAGCCTAAAATCCAAGCAATAAGGAAAGTTGTGTGTGTGTATATACATATACATGTATATATATATATATATATATATACACATATATACACATATGTGCTTGAGTACTAAGTTGCTTCAGGCATGCCTGACTCTCTGAGACCCTTTAGACTGTGGCCCGCCAGGCTCCTCTGTCCATGGGATTCTCCAGGCAAGAATACTGGAGTGGATTGTCATGCCCTCCTCCAGGGGATCCTTCTGACCCAGGGATCGAACTCACGTCTCTTATTCTCCTGCATTGGCAGGTGGGTTCTTTTCCACCAGCACCACCTGGGGAGCATATATACTGGGCTTCCCAGGAGGCATTAGTGGCAAAGCCCAGGTGTTTGTGTATATGTGTATATATATATATATATGTATATGTATATATGCTTCCAAGGTGGTGCTAGTGGTAAAGAACCTGCATATATACTGGGCTTCCCAGGAGGCCCAGGTGTGTGTGTGTGTGTGTAGTATATATATATATATACACACACATATCCTTCCCAGGTGGCACTGGTGGTAAAGAACCCACCTGCCAATGAAGGAGACTAAGAGACGTGAGTTCGATATATACACACACACACATCTGTATATAGTTTGTTTCTCCATCTCCTTGCTTTTTATGGTCTTGATACTAATTCAAATCTCCCCCCAGGCTGTGTATCTTTTTTCTCAATACCTTGTTCAGTCACTCAGTCATGTCCAACTCTTTGTAACCCCATGGACTACAGCACGCCAGGCTTTCCTGTCCTTCACTATCTCCCTGAGTTTGCTCAAACTCATGTCCATTGAGTTGGTGATGCCATCCAACAATCTCATCCTCTGTCACCCCCTTCGCCCCTTGCCCTCAATATTTCCCAGCTTCAGGGTCTTTTGTAAAGAATTGTCTCTTTGCATCAGGTGGCCAGAGTATTAGACCTTACATCAGCATCTGTCCTTCCAGTGAATATTCCTTTAGGATTGATTGGTTTCATCTCCTTGCAGTCCAAGAGACTCTCAAGAGTCTCCTCCAGCACCACAGTTTGACAGCATCAATTCTTCAGCACTCAGACTTCTTTATAGCCCAGCTCTCACATCCACACATGACTACTGGAAAAACTATAACATTGACTACATGGATATTTCTCAGCATAGTGATGTCTCTGCTTTTTAATACACTGTCTAGGTTTGCCATACTTTCCTTCCAAGGAGCAAGCGACTTTTAATTTCATGGCTGCAGTCATGGTCTGCAGTGATTTTGGAGCCCAAGAAAAGAAAATCTATCACTGTTTCCATTTTTTTCCCCTTCTGCTTGCATGAAGTGATGGGAAAAGATGCCATGATCTTAGTTTTTTTAATGTTGCATTTTGAGACAGTTTTTTTTCTCTCTCTTCTTTCACCCTTATCAAGAGACTCTTTAGTTCCTCTTCACTTTCTGCCATTAGAGTGGTATCATCTGCATATTTGAAGCTGTTGATATTTCTCCCGGAAATCTTGATTTCAGCTTGTGATTCATCCAGCCCAGCATTTCACGCTATGTACTCTGAATATAAGTTAAATAAGCAGGGTGACAATAAACAGCCTTGACATACTACTTTCCCAATTTTAAACCAGTCCATTGTTCTGCGTCTAGTTGTAACTGTTGCTTCTTGACCTGCATACAGGTTTCTCAGCAGACAGGTAAGAGGGTCTGGAACTCCCTTCTCTTTAAGAATTTTCCACAGTTTGCTGTGATCCACACAGTCAAAGACTTTAGCATAGTACATGAAGTAGAAGTAGATTTTTTTCTAATTCTCTTGCTTTTTCAATGATCCAACAGATGTTGGCAGTTTGATCTCTGGTTCCTCTGCCTTTTCTAAACCCAGCATATACATCTGGAACTTCTCAGTTTATGTACTGCTGAAGCCTAGCTTGAAGAATTTTGAGCATAACCTTGTTAACATGTGTTGTTGCTGCTGTTTAGTCATTTAGTCATGTCTGACCCTGCGACCTCATGGACTGTTGTCCTTCAGGCTCCTTTGTTTATAGGATTTCCCAGACAAGAATACTGGAGTGGATTGACATTCCCTTCTCCAGGGAATCTTTGCAACCCAGGGATCAAACATGCATCTCCTGCATTGGCAGGTGGATTCTTTATCACTGAGCCACCAGGGAAGCCCTGCTAGTATGTGAAACAAGTGCCACTGTATGGTAGTTTAAACATTATTTGTCATTGTCCTTCTTTGGGATTGGAATGAAAGCTGACATTTTCCAGTCCTGTGGCCATTGCTGAGTTCTCTAAATTTGCAGACATATTGAGTGCAGTACTTTAACAACATCATCTTATAGGATTTTAAATAACTCAGCTGGAATTCCATCACCTCTACTAGCTTTGTTTGTAGCAATGCTTTCTAAGGCCCACTTGATTTCATACTCCAGGATGTCTGTCTAGGTGAGTGATCATACCATCGTAGTTACCTGGGTCATTAAGACCTTTTTTGTACAGTTCTTCTGTGTATTCTTGCCACCTCTTCTTAATCTCTTCTGCTTCTGTTAGGTTCTTACCATTTCTGTCCTTTATTACGTCCATCATTTCATGAAATATTCCCTTTATATCTCCAATTTTCTTGAAGAGATCTCTAGTCCTTTCCATTCTATTGTTTTCTTCTATTTCTTTGCATTGTTCATTTAAGAATGCCTTTTTATCTCTGTTTCCTTCACTGGAATTCTGTGTTCAGTTGGGTATATCTTTCCCTTTCTCCCTTGCCTTTCACATCTCTTCTTTTCTCAGCTATTTGTAAAGACTCCTCAGACAACTACTTTGCTTTCTTGCATTTCCTTTTCTTTGGAATGGTTTTGGTCACCACCTCTCTTACAGTGTTACACACTTCCATCCATAGTTCTTCAGGCACTCTGTCTACCAGATCTAAAGCCTTGAATCTATTGGTCACCTCCACTGTATAACCATAAGGGATTTGATTTAGGTAATTCCTGAATGTCAACAAAGGTCCGTCTATTCAAGGCTATGGTTTTTCCAGTGGTCATGTATGGATGTGAGAGTTGGACTATAAAGAGGGCTGAGCATAGAATAATTGATGCTTTTGAACTGTGGTGTTGGAGAAGACTCTTGAGAGTCCCTTGGACTGCAAGGAGATCCAACCTGTCCATCCTAAGGGAAATCGGTCCTGGGTGTTCATTGGAACGACTGATGTTAAAGCTGAAACTCCAGTATTTTGGCCACCTGATGTGAAGAGCTGACTCATTTGAAAAGACCCTGATTTGGGGAAAGATTGAAGGTAGGAGAAGGGGACGACAGAGGATAAGATGGCTAGATGGCATCACTGACTCAATAGACATGAGTTTGTGTAAACTCCAGGAACTGGTGATGGACAGGGAGGCCTGGCATGCTGCGGTTCATGGGGTTTCAAAGAGTCGGACACGACTGCGTGAACTGAACTGAACTGAACTGAACTGAATGACATAACGGTTTTTCCTACTTTTTCAACTGAAGCCTGGATTTTTCAATAAGGAGTTCATGATCTGAGCCACAGTCAGCTCCAGGTCTTATTTTTCCTGACTGTATAGAACTTCTCCATCTTCAGCTGCAAAGAACATAATCAATCTGATTTTGGTAGTGACCATCTCATGATGTCCATGTGTAGAGTTGTCACTTGGATTGTTGGAAAAGGGTGTTTGCTATGACCTATGTGTTCTCTTGACAAAACTCTGTTAACTTTTGCCCTGCTTCAATTTGTACTCCAAGGTCAGATTTGCCTATTATTCCAGGTATCTCTTGACTCACAACTTTTGCCTTCCAATACCCTATGATGAAAAGTACATCTTTTCTGGTGTTAGTTCTAGAAGGTGTTGTAGGTCTTCCTAGAATCAGTCAACTTCAGCTTCTTTGGCATCAGTAGTAAGGGCACAGAGTTGGATTACTGTGATGTTGAATGGTTTGCCTTTGAAATGAACCAAGATCATTCTGTCATTTTTGAGATTGAATCCAAGTACTGCATTTCAGACACTTTTGTTGAATATGAGGGCCACTCCATTTCCTCTAAGGTATTATTGCCCACAGTAGTAAATATAATGGTCATCTAAATTAAACTCACCCATTCCTCTTCATTTTATTTCATTGATTCCTAAGATATTGATGTTCACTCTTGCCATCTTTTACGTGACCATGTCCAATTTACCTTGATTCATGAACCTAATATTCAGGTTCCTATGTAATATGATTCTTTATAGCATCAGACATTACTTTCACCACCAGACACAGTCACCACTGAGCATCATTTCCACTTTAGCCCAGCCATTTTATTCTTTCTGCAGTTATTAGTCATTGCCCTCTGCTTTTCCCCAGTAGCATATTGGACACCTTCTGACCTGAAGGGCTCTTCTTCTAGGTCATGTCTTTTTGTCTTTCCACACTGTTTATGGGGTTCTCCAGGTAAGAATACTGGAGTGGGTTGCCATTTCCTTCTCCAATATATGTACATATATATATGATTAATACATTCTTTAATTTCATCAGGGAAATTTTAATTGGGCATCTACTCTGTACCAGGTACTCTTCTTGGGACGTAATGGAATCAAAACTAAAGACCAGACCAGTGCAGGCCACAAAAACCAACAATGCCACAAGCAAATACAGTGAGCAAATGAGACCAAATCAGTTATTGTCCAATACCAGTTAATTGTTTACCTGGCAGACTTCTGTGGAATGGTTAGAATAGAAATGCCATTAAAAAATAAATAAATAAACAATATCAGTTTTACCATTCAGATCAATGGACAGTGGGGGTATTAGTATGTGGCTGCCATGAAGCCATCTTGGGAACATTTATTCATACAGAGAAACTAACGCTATCACTGAAATACCATGCCAGGAAATTTCTTCACAAATGTACAATGAGGCTTTAAGTAAATAAGCCATGAAAACAACACATTTAAGGATAATAGAAAATGCCACAAAGTTGAAATGCTTCAGGAGATTTTGTGGATTTAGGAGGATGCTTTAGGAGAACTTACAATAGTGGTAAACACTGATGCATTCACCTCACATCTGTAGGGACTTCATTCTTCAGGACAGAAAAATATGCTTCACATGAATTGTGACTCTATTATTTCACCATTAACTCCAGAATTTATATGAGTGCAGGATCATTGCCTAGCTCCAACACACAGTTGGCATCCTTCCAGACCAGCAAGTCATTTTCAGGCCACTGAGGGGACCTTAACTCCAAAAGTCTGGAAATTAAGCTTATTTAGTTTCCTTTTGTCATCAGTGGACAATAGATGGAAAAGGGTTACATTTATACCTGTCAGGGACAACCCACCAGGAAGCAGACTTCCTTGGAGTCTGCACTCAGAGAAGCAATCCTTCTGAGAGAGGTGATAAACTATAATTTGGTTGGAGGAAGGATATGCATTTATGTCATGATCAGCCTGCATGATTTGCGGATTCATTTATTAATTTAGTGTCCAAGTACCCAGCTTCATTTCCCCCACATCATTATCCTGAAGTGACCTTCATTGAACTCGGTGTGGACTGAGTTTCTCATCACTTCTTTTCTACAACATCTTTCCCTCAGTGAATGCTTCTTTTCCAAAAGGGGAATTGAAGTTCTCCACTCAGAGATATTAGCTAGAAAGGGATTTTATGTCTCTACTACAGTCTAAAAATCAGGACAAAAGACAGAAGTAAGAAGTCAAATATCTAGCTGCCCCAGGACTCCTGAAAAAGATGCATCCCAAATGTGACCAATGTATGGAAACTGTGAAATGACTGCTATTTTCCAATATCATTTTTGTTCATTTTCTGAGTATTTCAACCTCCCAAATAGAATTAATCTTGTTTACCAGATTAAAGATATCTCTTATGAAATCTTAAACTTTTTCTCCCTTCTTATCTTCCCCAGATTCAGGGCACCTGAAGGGCAAGCTGAGCTAGCAGGACCTTCATAAATATGATGGCCACTGGGAACCACTGAAGCTTTACCAAGTTATCATATCTTAATGACACAGTAGGAGGAGGAGTAGGGCTTTAACTGGCTTGTGGTCGCCATCATGAAGGTCTGGTTTTTACAGGTAGTCATAAGTATGCTTAGAAAGTGAGGAAATGTGACTGGTCTGTAGCAAATGAAGCATGTTGATTCTCAGTTCATTCAATCGCTCAGTCGTGACTGACTCTTTGTGACCCCATGAATCACAGCACGCCAGGCCTCCCTGTCCATCACCAACTCCCGGAGTTCACTCGAACCCACCTCCATCGAGTCGGTAATGCCATCTAGCCATCTCATTCTCTGTCATCCCTTTCTCCTCCTGCCCCCAATCCCTCCCAGCGTCAGAGTCTTTTCCAGTGAGTCAACTCATCGCATGAGGTGGCCAAAGTATTGGAGTTTCAGCTTTAGCATCAGTCCTTCCAATGAACACCCAGGATTGATCTCCTTTAGAATGGACTGGTTGGATCTCCTTGCAGTTCAAGGGACTCTCAAGAGTCTTCTCCAACACCACAGTTCAAAAGCATCAATTCTTCGGCGACCAGGTTTTTTCAAAGTCCAACTCTCACATCCACACATGACCACTGGAAAAACCATAGCCTTGACTAGACCGACCTTTGTTGGCAAAGTAATGTCTCTGCTTTTTAATATACTATCTAGGTTGGTCATAACTTTCCTTCCAAGGAGTAAGCGTCTTTTAATTTCATGGCTGCAATCAGCATTCGCAGTGATTTTGGAGCCCAAAAAAATAAAGTCTGACACTGTTTCCATTGTTTCCCCATCTATTTCCCATGAAGTGATGGGACCAGATGCCATGATCTTTGTTTTCTGAATGTTGAGCTTCAAGCCAACCTTTTCACTCTCCTCTTACACTTTCATCAAGAGGCTTTTGAGTTCCTCTTCACTTTCTGCCATAAGGGTGGTGTCATCTGCATATCTGAGGTTATAAATATTTCTCCCAGCAATCTTGATTCCAGCTTGTGCTTCTTTCAGCCCAGCGTTCCTCATGATGTACTCTGCATAGAAGTTAAATAAGCAGGGTGACAATATACAACCTTGATGTACTCCTTTTCCTATTTGGAGCCAGTCTGTTGTTCCATGTCCAGTTCTAACTGTAGCTTCCTGACCTGCATACAGGTTTCTCAAGAGGCAGGTCGGGTGGTCTGGTATTCCTGTCTCTTTCAGAATTTTCCACAGTTTATTGTGATCCACACAGTCAAAGGCTTTGGCATAGTCAATGAAGCAGAAATAGATGTTTTTCTGAAACTCTCTTGCTTTCTCCATGATCCAGAGGATGTTGGCAATTTGATCTCTGGTTCCTCTGCCTTTTCTAAAACCTGCTTGAACATCTGGAAGTTCACGGTTCACATATTGCTGAAGCCTGGCTTGGAGAATTTTGAGCATGACTTTACCAGCGTGTGAGATGAGTGCAATTGTGCGGTAGTTTGAGCATTCTTTGGCATTGCTTTTCTTTGGGATTGGAATGAAGACTGACCTTTTCCAGTCCTGTGGCCATTGCTGAGTTTTCCAAATGTGCTGGCATATAGAGTGCAGCACTTTCACAGCATCATCTTTCAGGATTTGAAATAGCTCAACTGGAATTCCATCACCTCCACTAGCTTTGTTAGTAGTGATGCTTTCTAAGGCCCACTTGACTTCACATTCCAAGATGTCTGGCTCTAGGTCAGTGATCATGTTATCGTGACTATCTTGGTCCTGAAGATCTTTTTTGTACAGTTCTTCTGTGTATTCCTGCCACCTCTTCTTAATATCTTCTGCTTCTGTTAGGTCCATACCATTTCTGTCCTTTATTAAGCCCATCTTTGCATGAAATGTTCCCTTGGTGTCTCTAATTTTCTTTAAGAGATTCTAGTCTTTCCCATTCTGTTGTCTTCCTCTATTTCTTTGCACTGATCACTGAGGAAGGCTTTCTTATCTCTCCTTGCTATTGTTTGGAACTCTGCATTCAGATGCTTATATCTTTCCTTTTCTCTTTTGCTTTTCACTTCTCTTCTTTTCACAGCTATCTGTAACGCCTCCTCAGATAGCCATTTTGCTTTTTTGCATTTCTTTTCCTTGGGGATGGCCACACCCAAACAAACAAATCTGCTTACAGTGCCTAGACTTCCGTATCTTGAGAGAAATGATATCTGTCAACTAGGAATCTTACAAAATATTCCAAAGCCACAGAGAAATGAACAAAAAAATCAGCAAATCCACCTAGAGATATTCTAAAATAACAGAAGACAAAATTTCACACATATGAGAAAAGTTCACACATATGAGGAGAATTTCACACATATGACGAAAAGTCCCCATAGGAAAAACAACAGTAAAGCTGAAGAAAACTGTAAGAATTAAATATAATCAAACACATATTTGAGGCTATGAAAAACTACATTATAAGAAATTGAAAGGCTAAGGAAGGAAATAGTCAAAATTCAGGGATATATGAAAAGATAGTTGACAACTCAAGAAAGGATTTTTTAAAAGACAAAATTATCTCAGACATAAAGAATCAATTATCAGATACCCAAGGGAGAATAGAGAGTCAAGTGAAATTTAATACAGGGTTATTGAAGGAAGACAAGAGAACACCAAAAACAATGCAAAGGTGATAAAGGAAAGAGTAAAATGGATGAGAGAGAAAGGAATAAAAGTGAATGACAGAAAAAGTAAAAATAATATTCTTATCATCAGCAGACATCTACCACAGGGAATTAAACTAATCCACAACTTGATTAGAGCCTTATGGGAGACCTTGAGCTAGAGGCACTCAGCTATACCATGCCAGGATTTCTGTTCCACAGAGACTTTGGGATAAAAAAAGTTTGTGTTTTAAGCAGTTAACTTTTGGGGTAATTTGCTATATAACAATAGATAGTGATACATAGATTTTTGATAGTGAGTATAGATTTTTTAAAATCCATGCCACAGGACATAGAAGATCTTAGTTCCCCAACCAGGGACAAAACCCACCCTCCTTGTAGTGGAAGTGCAGAGTCTTAACGACTGGACAGTCAGGGAAGTCCCTTAGTACAGATTTTTATACTTAAAAACCTAGTACTGCTGTGTTGTTTCTGTTGTTGCTGAGTCATGTTCTACACTTTGTGACCCCATGGACTGCAGCATGCCAGACTCCTCTGTCCTCCACTGTCTCCTGGAGTTTGATCAAATTCATGTCCACTGAGTCAGTGATGCTATCTAATCATCTCATCCTCTGTCACCCCTTCTCCTTTTGCCTTCAATCCTTCCCAGCATCAGGGTCTTTTCCAAGGAGCTGGTCTAAGTATTGGAGCTTAAGTTTCAGCATCGGTCCTTCCAGTGAATATTCAGCACTGATTTCCTTTAAGATTGACTGGTTTGATCTCCTTGCAATCCAAAGGACTCTCAAGAGTCTTCTCCAGCACCACAGTTCAAAAGCATCAATTCTTCGGTGCTCAGCCTTTTTTATGGTCCAACTCTCACATAGGTACATGACTACTGGAAAAACCATAGCTTCAACTATACAGACCTTTGTTGATAAAGTGATGTCTCTGCCTATTAATACACTGTCTAGGTTTGTCATAACTTTCCTTCCAAGGAGCAAGTGTCTTTTAATTTTATGGCTATTGTCTGTACTGCCATGACAAATAACTAAAATATGGGCATGGCATTCAAACTGTGCAGCAAACTTTGAAAAGCATTTTAGTGAATGTTTAAAATGCCTTGAACACACTGTAAAATGTTGGAATTTGAAGAAGATACTAGTGAGAGTTCTAGAGGAAGTAAGAAAGATGTTCTTGGAAACTTAAAGTCTATTCTTGTGATTTAGGGGCAGAATGTAGCTGTTTCCTGCAGTTGTGTGCAAAGTAGAAAATGTGCCTGATGAACTGGGTGATCTACCTAAGGCTATTTCTGAGCAAAATGTCAAAGGTACCACCAGGTTGCTTCATGCTATTTATAATAAAATATGGGAAGAGAGAGATAAATTGAGGGAAAAACTCTCTAAGAAAAGGAGCCAAGACTTACGGGTTTTGAAAATCCTCTACTTCTCCAAGTGGCAAGCAAGGCTAAAATTAAGAAATGCCTTCTGAGCCAAGATCAGATCTATGACACTTCCAGGAAAACATCGAAAAATGGAGTTAAGGGTGTGACTGTAAAATCTCTTGTGAACACTTCAGAAATATCAAAGATACTATTTACATCATTAGAGTTATATTCAGTCACAGAGGCCCTTTCAAGAGATTAAGGGTATACCTCACAGATCATTGAGGATTCCCTAGTGGCTCAGATGGTAAAGAATTTGCCTGCAATGTGGGCAACCCAGGTTCGATCCCTGGGTCAGGAAGATCCCCTGGAGAAGGGAATGCAACCCACTCCAGTATTCTTGCCTGGAGAATTCCATGGACAGAGGAGCCTGGCAGGCTACAGTACATGGGATCACAAAGAGTCAGACACAACTGAGTGACTAACACTTCATAGATTATTAAAACAAAACCTTAAGGGTTTTGTCCCATAGTTCACTCAGCACAAAGTAGAGAAAGATTCATCTCATAGAGATTTGTAGGTGTGGCTTTTCTTTAATGGATTGAATACCAGTGAAATTTACAGAAGACTCATAGAGTTAACGAGAAAACTACATCAGCCAAAAACACTGCCAGTTTGAACTATAAGGGACAGAGAAAGCAGAATGAAAAGAAGCCATCAGATACCCAAGATTCTATTGGTATGTAGCAGGCTGAGAAAACCACTAAGCCACAAATGCTGACTCAGAGGATGAACACAAAACCAGACAAATGAAGTCAAGCATATAAGCCTGATCAAGCAACATAAAACATTTTCCTGGCTGGATTTCAAAATTTTGGTGGACCAGTAAATCCTTTGTGCTCGCCATTCCCCTCCCCCCATTTTAAATAGAAATCTGTACAGCATTTATACTATGCCTGTCCCACAACTATATGTTGGGTGTGTTGGGGAGAAGATAACTTGTCTCTTTAGTTTTAGAACAAAAGAGAACAAAGGAAACTACACCCAAGTTTCACTTGGACCTGATTTAGATGAAGAGATTCTGAATTTTGAGGTGAAACTGTAACAGTTTATGAATTTTGAGGACCCTGAGGGGGGTGTGAGTGTATTTTGCACATGGAAGGGAAGTGAATCATTAAGGGCCAGAGGGGAGATTGTTGTATATTAACTCTAAAATGCTCTCAAAGAGCCCTGATTCCTTCTGATACTCAAGCCCATGGGTAGTTCCCTCCCCTTGAGTGTAGGCTAAAGTTATGACTAGTTTCTAATGAAAGGAAGTGGAAGTCGCTCAGTGGTGTCCGACTCATTGCGACTGTATAGTCCATGGAATGCTCCGGGTCAGAATACTAGAGTGGCCTTTCCCTTCTCCAGGGGATCTTCCCAAACAAGGGATCAAACCCAGGTCTCCTGCATTGCAGGTGGATTTTTTACCAGCTGAGCCATAAGAGAAATCCAAGAATACTAGAGTGGGTAGCTTATACCTTCTCCAGTAAATCTTCCTGACCCAAAAATTGAACCAGGGTTTCCTTCATTGTAGGCAGATTCTTTACCAACTGAGCTATCAGGGAAACCTGCTATCAGGAAGTTTCTAATGAATTATAATGAATTGTGAAAGTAAAGGGATGTCACTTCCAAGATTAGATGACAAAAAAAAAAATGGCTTCTGTCTCACTCTCTTATTTATTTAAATTAATTTATTCATTTTAATTGGAGGCTAATTACTTTACAGTATGGTAGTGGTTTCTGCCATACATTGACATGAATCAACCATGGGTGTACATGTGTTCCCCATCCTGAACCCCCTTCCCACCTCCCTCCCCACCCCATCCCTCAGGATCATCCCAGTGCTCCAGCCCTGAGCACCCTGTCTCATGTATCAAACCTGGACAGGTGATCTATTTCACATATGGCAATATACATATTTCAATGCTATTCTCTCAAATCATCACACCCTCGCCTTCTCCCAGAGTCCAAAAGCCTATTCTTTATATCTGTGTCTCTTTTGCTTTCTTGCATATAGGGTCATTGTTACCATCTTTGTAAATTCCATATATATGTATTAATATACTGTACTGGTGTTTTTCTTTCTGACTTACTTCACTCTGTATGATAAGCTCCAGTTTCATCCACCTCATTATGCATTATTTTTAATAGCTGAGTAATATTCCATCATGTATATGTTCCACCGCTTTTTTACCCCATTCATCTGCCGATGGGTATCTAGGTTGCTTCCATGTCCTGGCTATTGTAAACAGTGCTGTGATGAACATTGGGGTACACGTGTCTTTCAATTCTGGTTTCTTTGGTGTGTATGCCCAGCAGTGGGATTGCTGGGTTGTATGGCAGTTCTATGTTCAGTGTTTAAAGAAATCTCCACACTGTTCTCCACAGTAGATCTATAGTATGCATTACCACCAACAGTGTAAGAGGGTTCTCTTTTCTCTGCACCCTCTCCAGCATCTATTGTTTGTAGACTTTTTGATAGCAGCCATTCTGATCAGCGTGAGATGATACCTCATTGTGGTCTTGATTTGCATTTCTCTGATAATGAGTGATGTTGAGCATCTTTTCATGTGTTTGTTAGCCATCGGTATGACTTGTTTGGAGAAATATCTGCTTAGTTCTTTGGTCCATTTTTTGATTGGGTCATTTATTTTTCTAGAATTGAGCTGTATGAGCTGCTTGTATATTTTTGAGATTAATTCTTTGTCAGTTGCTTCATTTGCTATCATTTTCTCCCATTCTGAAGGCTATCTTTTCACATTGCTTATAGTTTCCTTCATTGTGCAAAAACTTTTCAGTTTAATTAGGTCCCATTTGTTTATTTTTGCTTTTATTTCCATTTCTCTGGGAGGTGGGTCATAGAGGATCCTGCTGTGATTTATGTCAGAAAGTATTTTGCCTATGTTTTCCTCTAGGAGTTTTATAGTTTCTTGTCTTACATTTAGATCTTTAATCCATTTTGAGTTTATTTTTGGGTATGGTGTTAGTAAGTATTCTAGTTTCATTCTTTTACAAGTGGTTGACCAGTTTTCCCAGCACTACTTGTTAAGGAGATCGTCTTTTTTTCTGTTGTATATTCTTGCCTCCTTTGTCAAAGATAAGGTGTCCATAGGTGTGTGGATTTATCTCTCGGCTTTCTATTTTGTTTCATTGTTCTATATTTCTGTCTTTGTGCCAGTACGATACTGTCTTGATGACTGTTGCTTTGTAGTATAGTCTGAAGTCAGGCAGGTTGATTCCTCCAGTTCCATTCTTCTTTCTCATGCTTGCTTTGACTATTCGAGGTTTCTTAAATTTCCATACAAATTGTGAAATTATTTGTTCTAATTCTCTGAAAAATACCATTGGTAGCTTGATAGGGATTGCATTGAATCTATAGATTGCTTTGAAGAGTATAGTAATTTTCACTATATTGATTCTTCCAATCCATGAACATGGTATATTTCTCCATCTACTTGTGTCACCTTTGATTTCTTTCACCAGTGTTTTATAGTTTTCTATATATAGGTCTTTTGTTTCTTTAGGTAGATTTATTCCAAAGTATTTTATTCTTTTCATTGCAATGGTGAATAGAATTATTTCTTTAATTTCTCACTCTTTTTTCTCACTGTTAGTGTATGGGAATGCAAGGGATTTCTGTGTATTAATTTTATATCCTGCAAATTTACTGTATTCATTGATTAGCTCTAGTAATTTTTTGGTGGTATCTTTAGGGTTTTCGCTGTAGAGGATCATGTCATCTGCAAACAGTAAGAGTTTTACTTCTTTTCCAATCTGGATTCCTTTTGTTCCTTTTCCTTCTCTGATTGCTGTGGCTAAAACTTCCAAAACTATGTTGAATAGTAGTGGTGAGAGTGGGCACCCTTGTCTTGTTCCTGACCTTAGGGGAAATGCTTTCAACTTTTCACCATTGAGGATAATGTTTGCTGTGGGTTTAGAGTAAGCCTTTGACAAAATCCAGCATCCATTTATGATAAAAACCCTCCAGAAAGCAGGCATAGAAGGAACATACCTCAATGTATTTATTTTTGGCTGTGCTGGGTCTTCATTGCTGCCTGAAGGCTTTCTCTACTTGTGGAGAGCTGCAGCTACTCTTTTGTTGTAGTGGGTGGGTTTCTCGTTGCAGTGGCTTCTCTTGTTGCAGGGCACAGGCTTTAGGGCATGTGGGCTCAGTAGCTGTGGTTCATGGGCTTAGCTGCTCTGTGGCATCTTCCAGGATCAAGGATTGAACCCATATCCCCTGTATTGGCAGGCAGATTTTTAACCACTAGAACCACCAGGGAAGCCCTCACTCACTCTTTATCATTATTTCTGAAAGAAGACAGTTGCCATGTTGTGAGCTGCCCTATACAGAGGCTTGGATGGCAGGGAACTTAAATGTCCAGCCAACAGCCAGCAAGGACCTGAAGACTGACAACAACTACAAGAATGTGAAAGTGAATCCTCCCCCAGTTGAACCTTGAGATGACTGTAGCCCAGGCTAGCAACTTCTCTGCAGTCCTGTAATAGACTGAGAGACAGAGGATCATGAATATGTGACTCCCTGATTCCTGACCCATAAAAACTGTGTCATAATATGTTTGTTGTTTTAAGCTGCTAAGTTGTAGAGTTATTTGTTTGTTTAGCTGCTGCTGCTGCTGCTAAGTCACTTCAGTCGTGTCCGACTCTGTGTGACCCCATAGACGGAAGCCCACCAGGCTCCCCCGTCCCTGGGATTCTCCAGGCAAGAACACCGGAGTGGGCTGCCATTTCCTTCTCCAATGTGTGAAAGTGAAAAGTGAAAGTGAAGTCGCTCAGTCGTGTCTGACCCTTAGCGACCCCATGGACTGCAGCCTACCAGGCTCCTCTATCCAAGAGATTTTCTAGGCAAGAGTACTGGAGTGGCTTGCCATTGCCTTCTCTGTGTTTGTTTAGCAAGAGATAGTTAATACATTCATTTACTAAAAGAAAAATATTTTTAATTTTCTCACAAAATACAACCTACCTATATGCCTCAGAGATGAGGCACACCTCCAACTAAGTGATTCAGAAGGCCAAAATGAAGGAATAAGAAATGTATACCAAGAAAATAGAAACAAAAAGAGAGCAGGTATAGAGGTGCTAATATCAGGCAAGTTTAATTCAAGCCCCAAAGCATTAAATGTGACAAAAGATGTTTTCTTGTGTGAGCTAAAAGCCATCAAGCAACATGAAAGCACAATGAACATGAACATTTACGCACTAAATTACACAGCAGCCACACTTAGGAAACCAAAACTACAGATATGCAATGAAACATGTAGACACACACTAAAAATAAAAGATATTACTATAACACCCTCAGTATAAGAGAGATCAAACGGATACATAATATATAAAGATGTAGAATACGTGAACAAAATAATTAATAAAGTTGATGTCATGAATGTATAAAGAACTACATATCCTGATATACTTTCTGCTCGAGCTTTATGACACATTGACAAAATTTGATCATATATTCAGTCACAAGAAAAATATCAGTAATTTCCATTATGTAGAAGTATTGCAAAAGCATATCTGATCACAGAACTATAAAACTGGAAATTACTGAGAAAAGTAAACAAGTAAGATGAATTAGTACTTCCACCTGGAATTGAAAAATTCTTCTATTAAACAACTGCTGGGTGGAGGAGAAGTACAGTCTGAAATTACAGAATCTTTAGGAAAAAATATGTGAAAATGTAGAATCTAAAACATAAAGCAAACAAATGTATATAGCAAAACAGAAATAGACTCATGGATATAGAGAACAAAGTAGTTACTGGGGGAAAAGGGAGGGAGAGAGAAGTGAAAAAGGGGGTAGGGGATTAAGAGACACAAACTACTGTGTATAAAATAAATAAGCAACAGGGATCTGTTGTACAGCATAGGGAAGTATAACCATTATTTTTAATGACTTTAAATGGAGTACAATTCTATAAAAATATTGAATCATTATGCCATACACCTGAAACTAAAATAACATTTTAAATCAACTAAACTTCAAAAAATAGCATAAAAACTATATAATGAAAACAGTATATACCAGAACCTATGGGTTACATTTTAAGCAGTGATCACAAGAAAATTTATATGTTTTAAAAAAATATATGAGGAAAAAAATAAAGCAAACCAAAAGAAAGCACAAGGAAAGAAACAATAAAGATAAAAGCAGAGGTTGAGAAAGAAAAAACAATAAACCTAAAAGCAGAGACTGAGTATAGAAAGCAATAAACCTCATTAATAAATCAAAATCACATTTTTAAGAAAAATTTTTAATAAAGGAGATGCATTACCAGCTAACTTATTCAAAAACAAAGACAGAAGGCACAAATATATAAACTAAAAAACTACAAGAAGCAAATGACCACTGAAACAGATGAAATTATTTTTTAAAAATCTTAAGGGACTACTTTGGAGACCTCTATAACAATGAATTTTAAAATCTAGATCAATTGGATAATTTCCTAGGGAAATACACATTAACAAAACTTTCTCTACTAAACTTCAAAAGATCAATTTCCATAAAAGAAATAGACAAAATAATTAAGGAATTACAGCACAAAAAAGAGCAAAGTCAAGGTGGTTTCCCAGAGAGAGCCTATCAAACCTTTAAGATAATTCCAATGCTTTCTATATTATTCCAGAACACTGAGAATAAGGGAAAACTTCCTACTTCCATTCATGATGCAAAACCCAATAAAGACACTACAAGAATGAAAAGTATGGGCCAATATCACTTAAGAATGCAAATACCGAAGGAAAAGAAACCCAGATAATATATTAGAAAAAAAATTCCTGCATTACAGTGAGAAAAATTACACACCATGACTGAGTGGGATTTATTTCCGAAAAATGGGTTGATATTAAGATATCCATTAATAGTATACCAGATTAATATATTGACCAAAAACATACATAATGATCTCCACAGATGCTGAAAAATCCATTGAAAAAATTTAAACAACCATTAACATTAAAAACTCTCAATGAAATAAGGACTGAAGGATATTCTTCTTAACTAAGGAATAAATATTTTAGTTCTTATAACATTATACCTGGAGAAAACGAGAGACGTTTCCACTCCTATCAAAGCAAGTCAAACAAATGAAAACTAGAAATCATGAGAGTTTCCCACTGTCTCTTGAACATTTTTGTAATTCAACGTTGTAAACCGGAGTTAAAGTTATCTCACCAGTGCCTCTCGTGCCTAGGGCCCAGGTAAACAGCACCTAGGGACAAAATCCCCAGGCTTTGCAGTGGATAGCTGATAACTGAGTGACTCAATATATTTTCTTGTTAAAAAGCTGAACAAACAAACCTAGTGGAGGTGATGGAATTCCAGTTGAGCTATCTCAAATCCTGAAAGATGATGCTGTGAAAGTGCTGCACTCAATATGCCAGCAAACTTAGAAAACTCAGCAGTGGTCACAGGACTGGAAAAGGTCAGTTTTCATTCCAATCCCAAAGAAAGGCAATGCCAAAGAATGCTAAAACTACCGCACAACTGCACTCATCTCACACGCTAGTAAAGTCATGCTCAAAATTCTCCAAGCCAGGCTTCAGCAATATGTGAACCATGAACTTCCAGATGTTCAAACTGGTTTTAGAAAAGGCAGAGGAACCAGAGATCAAATTGCCAACATTCACTGGATCATGGAGAAAGCAAGAGAGTTCCAGAAAACCATCGATTTCTGCTTCATTGACTATGCCAAAGCCTTTGACTGTGTGGATCACAATAAACTGTGGAAAATTCTGAAAGAGATGGGAATACCAGACCACCTGACCTGCCTCTTGAGAAACCTGTATGCAGGTCAGGAAGCAACAGTCAGAACTTTACATGAAACAACAGACTGGTTCCAAATAGGAAAGGGAGTGGGTCAAGGCTGTGTATTGTCACCGTGCTTATTTAACTTATATGCAGAGTATGTCATGAGGAATGCTGGGCTGGAAGAAGCAGAAGCTGGAATCAAGATTGCTGGGAGAAATATCAATAACCTCAGATATGCAGATGACACCATGCTTATGAAAGAAAGTGAAGAAGAACTAAAAAGCCTCTTGATGAAAGTGAAAGAGGAGAGTGAAAAAGTTGGCTTAAAGCTCCACATTCAGAAAACTAAGATCATGGCATCTGGTCCCATCACTTCGGGGAAACAGTGTCAGACTTTTCTGGGCTCCAAAATCACTGCAGATGGTGATTGCAGCCATGAAATTAAAAGACTCTTACTCCTTGGAAGGAAAGTTATGAACAACCTAGATAGCATATTAAAAAGCAGAGACATTACTTTGCCAACAAAGGTCCGTCTAGTCAAGGCTATGGTTTTTCCAGTGGTCATGCATGGATGTGAGAGTTGGACTGTGAAGAAAGCTGATCGCCAAAGAATTGATGCTTTTGAACTGTGGTGTTGGAGAAGACTCTTGAGAGTCCCTTGGACTGCAAGGAGATCCAACCAGTCCATTCTAAAGAAGATCAGTCCTGGGTGTTCATTGGAAAGACTGATGCTAAAGCTGAAACTCCAATACTTTGGCCACCTCATGCGTCGAGTTGACTCACTGGAAAAGACTCTGATGCTGGGAGGGATTGGGGACAGGAGGAGAAGGGAACAACAGACGATGATATGGCTGGATGGCATCACCAACTAGCTGGACATGAGTTTGTGTTAACTCCGGGTGTTGGTGATGGACAGGGAGGCCTGGCGTGCTTCAGTTCATGGGGTCGCAAAGAGGCGGACACGACTGAGTGACTGAACTGAACTGAACTATGCCTCCCAAAAAGATAGCTAGTGGGGCAGGAAAGAAAAAAATCACAAGAAAAAATCTAACAGAAAGTGAGTGCCTCCACCCAAAAAGTGATTTTTCTCAACAAGAAAGAAAGAAAAATAGAACACAAATGTTGAACAAGACACTTTAAATTAAAACATGAGGAGGCGACATTTGACATAGACTTAATGGTAGTAGTGCTTCCCTGTTGGCTCAGATGGTAAAGAATCTGCCTACAATGTTGGAAACCTGGGTTCGATCCCTGGGTTGGGAAGATCCCCTGGAGGAGGGCAGGGCATGGTATTCTTGCCTGGAGAATCCCATGGACAGAGGAGCCTGGTGGGCTGAAGTCCATGGGATTGCAAGGAGTAGGACACAACTTAGTGACTGAACAACAACAACAAAACTTTAATAAATTCCTTATTTTCATAAAAATTGATAAAAATTTGACTTATAGGAAGCAGCTTCTCTCTTACTTCCAATGAGATCAATCCTGGGTGTTCATTGGAAGGACTGATGCTAAAGCTGAAACTGCAATACTTTGGCCACCTCATGCGACGAGTTGACTCACTGGAAAAGACTCTGATGCTGGGAACGGTTGGGGGCGGGAGGAGAAGGGGATGACCGAGAATGAGATGGCTGGATGGCATCACCGACTCTATGGACATGAGTTTGAGTGAACTCCGGGAGTTGGTGATGGACAGGGAAGACTGGCGTGCTGTGATTCATGGGGTCGTGGAGAGTCGGACACGACTGAGCGACTGAACTGAACTGAACTGAACTACTTAAAGGGCTTTCCTTGTAGCTCATCTAGTAAAGAATCTGCCTGCACTGCAGGAGACCCTGGTTCGATTCCTGGGTTGGGGAGACACCCTGGAGAAGGAAACAGCTACCCACTCCAGTATTCTGGCCTGGAGAATGGACTGTATAGTCCATGGTGTCGCAGAGTTGGACACGACTGAGCGACTTTCACTGTCACTTTCTAAATACTTAAAGGGCAACAGTTTAAGTATTTGTTTGCCCAGGAACTGGTTCTAACCTATACTTTTAACTCTAATTGCCATCCCAAAGACCAAGCTTGTCTCTGAAGGTCTTGCCCACATCTCTTGCTCTGAGCCCATGTGTGTTTGGAAGCAGGTCAAACTAGTCAACATCACAACAACTGGAATTGCAAACGTCAAATTATTCTGGGGTATGGGCAATCCAAAATTTGTTGCTGTGTATCCTGAAAAAAAGCCCAGAGTGTTACATTGTCTTTCCAAGAAATAATATTTAAATGTTGTAATTAATAATCCAGTAGAACTCCAAACACTTCACTACTAGAGATACATTTTAAGGGCTTTCCCTTCTAATAATTAATGAATGTTTTAATGTCTCAAAACCTAAAAAAAAGGCTTTTGAAAAGAAATTACCTTAGATAGCTTCATTATACAAAAATGTATGCTACTTTGAAAATTTCAAAAATACAGATAAGAACAAATAATTAAGAAGTGAGAAACCAGAACTATAAAGGTGGCATAGAAATACAAGAAATTATTCTTAAGTAATTTTTTAAAACTTTGAACAGTTACAGATTTTGCCATTTGTTATAAACTGGTATATGTAATTTAACCAGAACCATGAGGAAGTTGGGGCTTCCCTGGTGACTCAGAGGTTAAAGCGTCTGCCTCCAATGCGGGAGACCCGGGTTCGATCCCTGGGTTGGGAAGATCCCCTGGAGAAGGAAACGGCAACCCACTCCAGTATTCTTGCCTGGAGAATCCCATGGACGGAGAAGCCTGGTTGTGTGAATTCTGAGGCACTTTCGACATGTTGTAGGAGTGATGTGGACTTCTTTGAGTTTTACACATTCATAAGTGAATGGTCTGTATTTCATGCCTTTGTTGGTTTTCTGTGAGCTGTAGTTTCTGGGAAATGAGCAGCTCTCATATCTGTAACTCTTGTAACCCAGTCATTCGTGTGCCTCCCTCATGAGGATCCAGTGCGGCTGTGGTGCTGTTATCCCTCTGATAGGAACTCTAACTCAGTGTAAAGCCCCAAAGACCTGTTGAGAGTCGGACATGACTGAGCGACTGAACTGAACTGAACTGAACTGATATTTTATTTATAGTGTTGTGTTTGTTTCAGGTGTATAGCAAAGTGATACAGTCATATATATATATATATATATATATATGGATTAACAAAAGCAGTTCCCGTCTTGATGGGGAGCTCGTGGTTTATAACATAAATGGCATTATTTTGAGAGAGGGATAATTTAGGTAAGGCATTGGGTGTTTTTTTTTTTTTTTTGCAGCTTGAGGCAGTTGTAAAATAACTTAATGTAGCTTTTTGCAACTGTGTATTCTATAGTATTTTTTTCATTTGGTGATATTTTAACTGTTAATGTTTATGGCATTGTGCTTTGTACCATTTATTAAATTTAGAAAAAAAAAAGAAAAAATAAGCCAAATGCAATTCTGCTACTGAAAGATACATACTGTTTGCATTTTATATTATTCCATTCTTGAGCATATTCTTATAAATAAATATATGATAAAATAGGCTCAAACTCTATGCTTTATTTTGTAGTTCATTTTATTACCTCATTTGTGTATCATGAAATTTCATCCTTGTCAATAAATATGTGTGTGCTAAGTCACTTCAGTCATGTCCAACTCTTTGTGATCCCACGGGACTTGTAGCCCACCAGGCTCCTCTGTTGATGGGATAGTCCAGGCAAGAATACTGGAGTGGGTTGCCATGCCTTCCTCCAAGATCTTCCCCACCCAAGGATTGAAGGTGTGTTTCATGTCTCCTGCATTGGCAGGCAGGTTCTTTACCACTAGCGCCACCTGGGAAGTCTGTCAATAAATGTCTATATTGTCATTTTTAATGACAACACACTAGTCTCATATTTCACCACTACCTTACTGTTGACCATTGTTTGTGTAAATATAGAATGGTTATGATAAGGTTATTTCCATATGTATAGTGAAAGTGAAAGTCACTCAGTAGTGTCCAACTCTATGCGACCCCATGGACTATACAGTCCATGGAATTCTCCAGGCCAGAATACTGAAGTGGGGAGCCTTTCCTTTTTCCAGGGGATTTTCCCAACTCAGGGACTGAACCTGGGTCTCCTGCATTGAAGGCAGATTCTTTACCAGCTAAGCCACAAGGGAAACCCATATGTACATCCACGGCTAATTTCAAAAGGTCAATTTCTGGAAATTAAGAGGACAGATATTATACACACACACTATGGGACATTGCATTGCAGAATACCTTTTGCCACATCACCAAAATTCTTTTTAATTATTTAGAATGAAAATTTTTAGAAAGGAACAAATTGTGTCTAAATTTTAAATTTTGAAGTTTTGATTACTACTTCTGGTAAACAATTTCTCATAGATATTAACAATAATTCCATAATATGATCTGATGTGAAGTCTGTGTTAAGATTGTTCTGACTGTCCCAAGAATGTTTTCTATGGTAATTTTTTTTTCAAATCAGGGTCCAATAACAATTCAAGTATTGCATTACACTACACTGTTAGGTTTCTTCCCACCCTCATTTTAATGACATTGATTTTGAAGATTGCTGATTCACACACTGGTCCCCATACACAGAGGGCAAGGAGACACCAAAAAAAGAGAGAGACCGCTCCAGATTGGTGTAGGTAGCAGTTTTAATCAGCAAGGGAACTTACATGTGAGACTTGTGTTGGGTGGCCACAAAACAGACCTCTGCACTTGCCCATCAGAATCTTAGAAGTTGATATATAGGCCTTAGTGAGATTCATTCATGTGTACTATTAACACCTTACTCTCTCAAGGCTTTATCCTTTAAAGAGCTGCTAGTGTGGGAAGAATGGGCATTGTGTACATTCCAAGGACAGAGGAAGAGGAGTTCCATTACCCAGATCCAACTGTTGTGTCAATCAGTGGTCACATCCTCTCAGTGACCTCCTCCAACCAAGATTCTAAACCAGCTGTCCTATAGAATATTGCACATGCTTGATTTATTTGATTGTTTCTTCATGATGTAATTGAACTTGCCCTCTCAGTCTGGGATATAGGCAAAACATTAGGCCTAAGAATCTTAAGTGAGATTGTGGATTTCATATTGCATGGTATTAAGAAGCTTATAATTTCAGGTTGACTCACTATTAGTAGATGCTAGGTTTGATCATTTGGTTAAGGTAAGAGATTAACAGTTTCTCCATTGTGAAAGTACATTTTCCCCCAATGTGATTCTGAGTAATCTGTGGGCTAACACGTTGATTCCGGAGAAGGCAATGGCACACCACTCCAGTACTCTTGCCTAGAAAAATCCCATGGATGGAGGAGCCTGGTAGGCTGCAGTCCATGGGGTCGCTAAGGGTCGGACACGACTGAGTGACTTCACTTTCACTTTCACACATTGGAGAAGGAAATGGCAACCCACTCCAGTGTTCTTGCCTGGAGAATCCCAGGGACGGGGGAGCCTGGTGGGCTTCCGTCTATGGGGTCACACAGAGTCGGACACGACTGAAGTGACTTCACAGCAGCAGCAGCAACACGTTGATTCAGTTCAGTTCAGTTCAGTTCAGTCGCTCAGTCGTGTCTGACTCTCCGCGACCCCATGAATCACAGCACGCCAGGCCTCCCCGTCCATCACCAACTCCCGGAGTTCACTCAAATTCATGTCCACAGAGTCGGTGATGCCATCCAGCCATCTCATTCTCGGTCGTCCCCTTCTCCTCCCGTCCCCAACCTTTCCCAGCATCAGAGTCTTTTCCAGTGAGTCAACTCGTCGCATGAGGTGGCCAAAGTATTGCAGTTTCAGCTTTAGCAGCAGTCCTTCCAATGAACACCCAGGATCGATCTCCCTTAGAATGGACTGGTTGGATCTCCTTGCAGTTCAAGGGACTCTCAAGAGTCTTCTCCAACACCACAGTTCAAAAGCATCAATTCTTCGGCGACCCGCTTTCTTCACAGTCCAACTCTCACATCCATACATGACCACTGGAAAAACCATTGCCTTGACTAGACGGACCTTGGTTGGCAAAGTAATGTCTCTGCTTTTTAATATATTATCAAGGTTGGTCATAAATTTCCTTCCAAGGAGTAAGCGTCTTTTAATTTCATGGCTGCAATCAGCATCTGCAGTGATTTTGGAGCCCAAAAAAATAAAGTCTGACACTGTTTCCACTGTTTTTCCATCTATTTCTCATGAAGTGATGGGACCAGATGCCATGATCTTTGTTTTCTGAATGTTGAGCTTCAAGCCAACCTTTTCACGCTCCTCTTTCACTTTCACCAAGAGACTTTTGAGTTCCTCTTCACTTTCTGCCATAAGGGTAGTGTCATCTGCATATCTGAGATTATTGATATTTCTCCCAGCAATCTTGATTCCAGCTTGTGCTTCTTCCAGCCCAGCACCAGGTAAATATTTTCTTCCCTAATAGCTTTCATCTAATAGTCTTAGTATCCATTGTTGATCCTTTCTGATTATATATTACATTGGGACTTGCAGAATGGTAATTTTTTTGTCATAAATTTTACATTTACCAGTTGGCATACTTTTCAAAGAGGCTTTGTCTCAATTTCTCTTCATATTAGTATGGATTCAAAGATTTTTATTTATTCATTTTGTTAAAATAAAGTGCAGTTATTTAATTTTTGGATGCTCAAATTATCCCTAATTTTTGCCAGTAGGGGCCCTTTCAAGGCAGCCCCTATATGTTTTTGACATGATCCCATTTGTCTTTGAGTGTTTTATAGTTTTCAAGTGCATTGAGATGTCTTTAGGCTTACTTTGTATTTTTCTGCCCCAGATCTGGAAATTGCCATCTGTGGAAAGAGAATTCCAGGTTGGAGGAATATCAAGTGCAAAGGCCCTGAGGTAGAACCACACACTATGTTAGAGACATAGAAAGGAAACCAGTGTGACTAGTATAGAGTTACTGGGGGGAGAGGGTTAAGAGATGGGATCAGATCTTGTAGGGTATTATAAATTAGGGTAAAGACTTCAAATTTGACTTTCAGTGAGTTGGAAGCCATTGGAATATTTTGATTAGAGGACTAATTTTATCTAACTTACCTTGATGAGGTCCCTCTGCATGTTTGTCGAGACTAGAGCAGAGGACAGGGTTAGAAACAGATACAGTAAATTGGGAATATAGTATATTCTTTAGGGTAAAGATGAGGTGACTGGTCAAAGTCTAAGAAATGGTTGCTTCTTAATTCATTTTGAGGCTAGAGCAAGGAAATTGTGGGATGCAGGAGGATGAAAGGAGCTAAGAAGATTAGACATTTATAAAAATGAGCATGACCACTAAGAGCAAAGTTACAGAAGGGGATTAAGTAAAAGAGCAAATGTTTGATGTGAATAAAACTGAATTATTTGAGGGAAGAATCAGGTAACACTTATTCTTTACAACCCTGGGATACAATAAGAAATACATATTTGGCCTGGGCACACAGCTCCAAAAACCCTTGGAATCTCCAAAGTAACCAGAGTGTCCTTTGTATGTTAATGAAATTACTGGCTGGAGCCCCTAAATACATCAGGATGGGTACTGGTCACAAGAAAAACCAATTCATAATTAAAGAGTTGAAACTTCAGCTCCACCACAGGTGGCAATACTGGCAAATCCACAGGCCAGTGCAGTAGACCTAAGAGATACAGGTTTGATCCCTGCGTTTGATCCCCTGGAGGAGGGCATGGTAACCCACTGTGGTATATTCTTGCCTGGAGAATCCCATGGACAGAGGAGCCTGGTGGGCGGCAGTCCATGATGTTACAAAGAGTCATACATGACTGAAGCGACTTAGCATGCACACACTCTCGGCAAAGGATTGGGGATGAAGATTGAGATAATCACCAATAGCCAATGATTTAATTAATCATGCCTATATAATGAAACCTCCATAAAAACCTCTAAACAATGGGGTTCAGAGAGCTTCCAGGTTATAAACACAGCAAGGGACTAGGAAGAGGTGGCGCTAGTGGTAAACAATCCACCTGAAAATGCAGGAGATGTGAGTTCAATCCCTGGGTCGGGAAGATCCCCAGAGAAGGAAATGACAACCCACTCCAGTATTCTTGCTTGTAGAATCACATGGACAGAGGAGCCTGGTGGGCTACAGCCCAATAGGTCACACAGAGTGGGACATGACTGAAGAGACAGCACACAGTTGCTCTCAGTTCAGTTCAGTTCAGTCACTGAGTCATGTCTGACTCTTTGCGACCCCATGAATCACAGCACGCCAGGCCTCCCTGTCCATCACCAACTCCCAGAGTTGACTCAAACTCATGTCCATCGAGTCGGTGATGCCATCCAGCCATCTCATCCTTTGTCATCCCCTTCTCCTCCCACCTTCAATCTTTCCCAGCATCAGAGTCTTCTCAAATGAGTCAGTTCTCCAAATCATGTGGCCAAATTATTGAAGTTTTAGATTCAGCATCAGTCCTTCCAATGAATATTTAGGGGGGATTTCCTTTAGGATGGACTGTTTGGATCTCCTTGCAGTCCAAGGGACTCTCAAGAGTCTTCTTCAACACCACAGTTCAAAAGCATCAATTCTTTGGTGCTTGGCTTTCTTACAGTCCAACTCTCACATCCATACATAACTACTGGCAAAACCATAGCTTTGACTAGATGGACCTTTGTTCGCAAAGTAATGTCTCTGCTTATTAATATGCTGTCTAGGTTGGTCATAACTTTTCTTCCAAGGAGTAAGCATCTTTTAATTTCATGCCTGCAGTCACTATCTGCAGTGAATTTGGAGCCCCCCAAAATGAAGTCTGCCACTGAATCCAGCGTTTCCCCATCTATTTGCCATGAGGTGATGGGACTGGATGCTATGATCTTGGTTTTCTGAATGTTGAACTTTAAGCCAACATTTTTACTCACCGCTTTCACTTTCATTAAGAGGCTCTTTAGTTCTTCTTCGCTTTCTGCCATAAGGGTGGTGTCATCTGCATATCTGAGGTTATTGATATTTCTCCCACAATCTTGATTTCAGCTTGTGCTTCCTGCAGCCCAGCGTTTCTCATGATGTACTCTGCATATAAGTTAAATGAGCAAGGCTGTAAATATACAGCCTTGACATACTACTTTTCCTATTTGGAACAAGTCTGCTGTTCCATATCCAGTTCTAACTGTTGCTTCCTGACCTGCATAAAGATTTCTCAAGAGGCAGGTCAGGTAGTCTGGTATTCCCATCTCTTTAAGAATTTTCCAGAGTTTGTTGTGATCCACACAAAGTCTTTCGCATAGTCAATAAAGCAGAAATAGATGTTTTTCTGGAACTCTCTTGCTTTTTTGATAATCCAACGTATGTTGGTAATTTGATCTCTGGTTCCTCTGCCTTTTCTAAAACCAGCTTGAACATCTGAAAGTTAATGGTTCACATACTGTTGAAGTCTGGCTTGGAGAATTTTGAGCATTACTTTACCAGCATGTGAGATGAGTGCAATTGTGCAGTAGTTTGAGCATTCTTTGGCATTGCCTTTCTCTGGAATTGGGATGAAAGCTGACCTTTTCCAGTCCTGTGGCCACTGCTCAGTTTTCCAAATTTGCTGGCATAATGTGTGTAGCACTTTCACAGCATTATCTTTTAGGATTTGAAATAGCTCAAGTGGAATTCCATCACCTCTGCTAGCTTTGTTCGTAGTGATGTTTCCTAATGCCCACTTGACTTCACACTCCAGGATGTCTGGCTGTAGGTGAGTGATCATACCATTGTGCTTATCTGGGTCATGAAGATCTTTTTTGTATACTTCTTCTGTGTATTCTTGTCACCTCTTCTTAATATCTTCTGCTTCTGTTAAGTCCATACCATTTCTGTCCTTTATTGAATCCTTCTTTGTATGAAATGTTCCCTTGGTATCTCTAATTTTCTTGAAGAGATTTCTAGTCTTTCCCATTCTGTTGTTTTCCTCTATTTCTTTGCACTGATTGCTGAAGAAGGTTTTTTTTTATCTCCCCTTGCTATTCTTTGGAACTCTGCATTCAAATGGGTATATCTTTCCTTTTCTCCTTTGCCTTCCACTTCTCTTCTATTCACAGCTATTTGTAAGGCCTCCCCCGACAACCATTTTTCCTTTTTGCATTTCTTTTCCTTGGGGATGGTGTTGATCCCTGCCTCCTGTACAATGTCAAAAACCTCCGTCTATAGTTCTTCAGGCATTCTGTCTATCAGATCTAATCCCTTGAATCTATTTGTCACTTCCACTGTATAATTGTAAGGGATTTGATTTAGGTCATGCCTGTATGGTCTAGTGGTTTTCCCTACTTTCTTCAATTTCAGTCTGAATTTGGCAATAAGGAATTCATAATCTGAGCCACAGTCAACTCCTGGTCTTGTTTCTGCTAACTGTAGGGAGCTTCTCCATCTTTCGCTGCAAAGAATAAAATCAATCTGATTTCAGTATTGGCCATCTGGTGATGTCCATGTGTAGAGTCTTCTCTTGTGTTGTTGGAAGAGGGTGTTTTCTACGACCAGTTCATTCTCTTGGCAAAATTTACCTGGGGCCAAACTATGGTGGAGGTAGTGAAGATAATGGTCACCTCCTTCAAAAGATCCCACTCATGTCCTGCTACACTAACTGTCCCCAACCCTGAACCAGGCCACCACCAACCCATGCCTCTGCTGGAAACTCTTGAACACTCCCGGGCAAGTCTAGGTCAGTCTCTTGTGGGGTCACTGTTCCTTTCTCCTGGGTCCTAGTGCACACAAGGTTCTGTTTGTGCCCTCCAAGAGTCTATTTCCCAGTCTGTGTAAGTTCTGGCAGCTCTATGGTGGTGTTAATGACCACCTCCTCCAAGAGGGCTTATGCCATACCCAAGTCCGCTGCACCCAGAGCCTCTGTCCATGTGGCAGTTCACTGCTGACCTGTACCTCCACAGGAGCCACTCAAACACAGTTCTGTCTCAGTCTCTGTGGGATCCCTGGGTCCTGGTGTGTACAAGGTTTCTTTGAGTCCTCTGAGCATCTCTGATGGGAATGGGGTTTGATTCTTAACACAAATTGGCCCCTCCTACCATCTTGCAAGGAGATCCAACCAGTCCATTCTAGAGGAGATCAATCCTGGATGTTCATTGGAGGGACTGATGCTAAAGCTGAAACTCCGATACTTTGGCCACCTCATGCGACGAGTTGACTCACTGGAAAAGACTCTGATGCTGGGAAAGGTTGGGGGCGGGAGGAGAAGGGGACGACCGAGAATGAGATGGCTGGATGGCATCACCGACTCTGTGGACATGAGTTTGAGTGAACTCCGGGAGTTGGTGATGGACAGGGAGGCCTGGCGTGCTGTGATTCATGGGGTCGCGGAGAGTCGGACACGACTGAGCGAATGAAATGAACTGAACTGAACTGAACTGAACCATCTTGCTGGGGCTTCTCCTTTGCCCTTGGTCGTGGGGTATCTCCTTACAGGTGCTCCAGCGCTGGGCAGTCCCCACTCCAGCATCTACCATCTTGCTGAGATTTCTCTGACCTTGGACATGGGGTATCTCTTCATGGCCGTTCCAGTGGGGCACAGCTGCTCTTCAGAACAGCTCTATAGACTCACAGTACTTGGCATTTTTATTCTTCTTCATTTTAGCTGTTGGGTAGGTATATAGTGGTATCTCATTGTGGTTTTATTTTGAATTTTTGATAATTAACAAGGTTAAGTGCCTTTTCACATATCCTCAGGAAAAGATAGAATATGTGCATTTAGGGTTATAAAATTCCTTATATACATAGCTTTAGATGTATTTCACTAGTTTGTACTTTAATCATTATTTAGTTTGGAATATTCTCTAACTGCTACTGTAATGGATTCTTCGACAAATTGTCTATTTAAACATATGCTGCTAACTTCCCAGACATGAGGGGATTTTCTGCTTATCTTTCTGTTTATGATGTTTACTTCCTCATACTTTGATATTTATTCTAGACCCAACGCAGGGTAAATTTTGGTAAATATTTTGAGTGCTTTTGTAAGCAGTGCACAATCTCTCATTGTTGGGGTCAATCTTCTATATATGTCAAGTTAGAACAGGCAGGTAAGATAAAAACAGAGGGATGGGATGGGGAGGGAGGTGAGAGGGGGGTTCAAGATGAGGAACACATGTACACCCAAGGCAGATTCATCTCAATGTATGGCAAAACCAATACAATAATGTAATTAACCTTCAATTAAAATAAATAAATTTTAAAAAACTGATAGAGAATTCATACAATATGATACGTAAGATTGACTTCTTTGGCATGTATAGAAGCAGAAAACATGCCCTGATCACAATAACACAAAAGTTGAAATTAACAACAAAAACAGAAAGAGAAATACAAGTAAAATGCAATCTCTTTCCTAAACAATTGATACAAGAGGGGAAAAAATTTCATTTCCAAATAAGTACAATTATATAAATGTTATATATCAGATGAAAATTAAAGCATTAGTCAGAGAAACAAATCTTAGCACTAAATATTTATATTAATAACTAATAAGAAATAAAAATAAATTAATTAAACTCAGTAGGTTAGAAAAAGAACACAAAATTAAGCCTAAGGGAGGCAGAAAGAAAATGAAGCAAAAGCAGAAATTGTTGATATAGGAAACAAGACCTCTATATTTAACAAATAAATCAAAGAGCTTATTCTTTGAAAAAGTCAGTGAAATGGATAACTTTATTGTATTAGGATTAAGCTAAGTTTAGACTGTGGTTATAAACAACCTCTATATCCCAGTGGCTTATCACATAAATTTGATTTTTCATGCACACAAAGTCTGCTATAGGTTAGAAGACTCTAAGGCAACTGTTTTTCCAGCAGTAACTCAGCCATTTGGGCTGCTTTGACTTGAGGTTCTACCCTGTTAACAGATGTCCTCCAAGTTTACTGTCAGTAGGGAAGAGAATCTGGAAGGTTTCACAAGGGCTTTTCATTCTGGAAGGTTTTCAAGGACTTTTCATCCTGGGATGTCTCCAGGGCTCCAAGGGAGATAAGTTTTATTACACTTTGAATGGATGCATATAGCTCCAAGTCTAATACCTTAGGAATGTGAGGAGCCAGTGGGTCTGGGGTAAAGGAGACATTCTCTGACATGCTAGTTTTCTTTGATCAGGATGTCAAACAGTGCAGAAACATGAAAATATTTACTTCCTGACACTAGTATTTACTGGAAAGCAATTAGAAGTGAAATTACTGGGTTGCATCTTTGACTTTTTCTAACCATTGATAAATCAACACCCCCCCCCCCGAAGTAGCATAATCAATTTAAACACTCATTGGCAGTGTACTCAAGTTATTCTTTTTCCACATCTTCATCAAGAAATAACATTGGCAGATATCATTTTTTTAAATTGGCAAACAGATAGCTGTTATACTATCTCTCACTGTTTTCTAAATTTTTATTTCCCTGATATAGCAAGGTGGAAGGATTAAAAAAAATGTTTTGGCCATTTGAATTTCCTTTTTTCTTAATTGCTTTTTCGTATTCTACGCCCATATAGCTATTGAGTATTTGTGTTATTTATTGATTTGTAGGCATCGTTATATATTCTGGAAGTAAAACTTTGCTATTTGCATGCATTGCAATATCTACTTCCAGTCTGTACTGTCTCTAATTGTTTCACTTTTTTAAAGGTCTGTTGAATAAAACTTTAAAAATATTTAGTCAAAATGTATCAGTGTTTTTCCTTATGGAGTTTTGTTGTTGTTGTTGC
Organism: Moschus berezovskii; assembly: GCF_049115385.1. Lineage (NCBI taxonomy): Eukaryota > Metazoa > Chordata > Mammalia > Artiodactyla > Moschidae > Moschus > Moschus berezovskii. Next base: position 41,073,789 of record NC_142488.1, on the reverse strand, counting down.
TTCTAGCTTTTAAAATATTTTCAAATCAAAACTCACACTTATATTGTCCCACTAGTCATTTTGAAACTAGTAGTTTGGTCTTCACATTTAGGTTTTAATTTTATTTGGAACTTATTTTCAAAAAATATCATTAAATTTCTATTATATTTGGTTGTTACTTTTATATAGACACCTGTGGGGAAAGAATTTGAGATCATGGCCCACAGAGAAAATGTAGTGTCAGATGCACTGAAGTAAAAGTACATTAAACGAAAGTCAGGGGGTGGTCTGTTGAGAAACAGACTGTGAGTACCCTGGAAAGATGGAGGCAACATTATTGATCTGGACCATGATTCTTCCTTCTTTCATTAGACAAAGACTTGGCTTTGTTCTTGCTGAATACAATTTGATAAAAGCAGACCTATTTTTGTGTGTGGATATTCCTTAAACAGAAGCACCGGGTTGTTTATGAAAGTCTCTGGACTAGTGATGTAGGCTCAACTATAACAGAGCAATAGCACAGTCAGAATTAGGTTATTTTCTGCTCTGATATTGTCTCTGGCTAGTATTCATACTTTATGAATTTAGCGAAAGAGGAAAATGAAAAAGCCATTTCAATTTATGCAACATCTGCTCTGGCTCTGTTTGGTTATCTCAGTTCCATTAAGTTCTGTAGTTGTGCCTAAATTAATTGGTACTTATAGCCAGTTTGGGGGAAGGGAGTCTCTTCCCACAAGTCTGTTATCCACTAGATTGCTAAAATATCCAGTTGTCCCAGCACAATTTATAAGCTAGTCTACCTCTTACCTTTGATTTGTAATGACAGTTCGGCCATACATCAAATTTCAATATAAGAATGCTTTTGTTTATGGGCAGCTCTCTATTCTGTTCCCTGGGTTTATTTGTCCCTGCAACAACAACTTACTGTGATTAATTACAATCTTTATAATAAATCTTAATATCTACTAGTGGGAGTATTCACACTTTATTTCTTTTATTGACATGATTATTTAGGGACAATCAAAACAACCCTCCCCCCAAAAATCCACGTGAATTTTAGGATTATCTTGGTAAATTCATTTAAAAATTTTATTGACTGTTGTGATTATAATGTAATCTAATTCAGAGATCAGAATAGGCAGAACTGATATTTTGCTATAGATTTGCCTTATCCATGAACGTTGTCAGTCTTTCCAATGTATCAGAACTTCATTTATGTCCTTCCTTAATGTTTCTATGAATAGCTTGTCCATATTTTGTTACCCTTGTCTTCCCCTGCAGGTTTTCCTGTTATTTTGAACATTATCATTCTTAGATTACTTTTTTTTAATCATGTGACAGTCATGAAAGTGGGTCAATCCGATCTTCAGATCTCTGTTCAGAGAAAATTAGCACCTGTGAGATATACTGCAGTGGCAGCACCTTTGAGATATACTGCAGTGTATGAATCGAGGGGATATTTTGCTCAGTCAGCTCCAGCCACAAACAGAGCAAAATAGGGGTGCCAGATCCTGGGCAACTGTACCCAAAGTAGAGCTCCTCTGGAAGCAACCTCTGCTCTGGAGTACAGTATTGTGCTGGTCCAGCTCACAATTCTGGTTCTTATTCAGTTTTTAATTTTTTGAGATATTTATCTGGTCTGTACACCCAGGAATATCTTTTTACTTCCCCTTATTAATATTTTACTGATCACTTCAATATGCTTGAAAGCCTGTTCTTACAATATCGTCTTGACAAAAGTGTATTCCTTTTTTGCAGAGAAAGTATTTTTTCTCCCTTTTTCTTTCTTGCAGCTTTCAAAGTTTTCAACTTTACCTTCGCTCTTTCCAGTTTCACTGAGATGTTTATAGGAAATTTATTTTTATTCATTTTGTTTGGTACTTTAAATGCCTTTTGATATGAAGACTCTTGTCTTTCTTCAATTTTGGAAACTTAATCATTATCATTTCAAATATTTAGTCACCACCATTCCATCAATTCTTCCAAAATATGAAACACGGTACTCCTTTTTCTTCTTTTATCCATCTTACTTTCCTTCTTCCATGAAATGCATTTGCATTGATTGAATTTTTGTGATATGCTATGTATAGTGACAGGCATTAAGAGTAAAGAAGCAAATATGTGCACTGAAAGGCTTGAAATACTGTCTCAAAGTTATAAGAAATCTTGAAATGATTAAACCAAATGTTTTGGGACACTTGGGTAAAGAGGAAGTGGGGGATGCTCAAGAAAATATCTCCCTTAGCTTCTACTTACAATATTTTTTCTCAACACAGATCCACAATTGAATTAACAATGGAAGGAATCTCCAAGCCAGTTCCTTATTCTCTGTTTTCAAATTATTCATGCCAATTGATTCAAGTTCAAAATTCTTATGCAAGTTATTCCTGAGACACTCTTTTCACGAGGGCTATATACTTACTCCAGTGAGTCAATTTGTCACATAAGGTGGCCAAAGTATTGGAGTTTCAGCTTTAGCATCAGTCGTTCCAATGAACACCCAGGATTGTGCTGGGAGGAATTGGGGGCAGGAGGAGATGGGGACGACAGAGAATGAGATGGCTGGATGGCATCACCAACTAGATGGACATGAGTTTGAGTGAACTCCGGGAGTTGGTGATGGACAGTGAGGCCTGGCGTGCTGTGATTCATGGGGTCGCAAAGAGTCGGACACGACTGAGCGACTGAACTGAACTGAACTGATATACTTACTATGTCTGAAACCCAGCACGGGGTGAAGGTTTGCTAAACCCGGAAGCTCTACTACTTTGGGTAAGGCAATTTGCATCTTCCATATTTATTATTGGTATTTCTAGGCAGTATTTTTGTTTTACTTTTATTAGTATCAGTAAACCAAAACAATTGTACTTCATTCACTGTAAAAGCAAATAGCCAAAACATACAGATATAAACATTAGCGCCTTTACATCTGACAGTCTTCCATATAACACTTTAACAGTCATCATAGGACAGAAAAAGATTAAAGAGTATTATCAATACCACAGAAATGATCCTGTCATATGTTGTCACACCCTAGTCTTTAAATATATTGCTTCCTTTTCAAAGATAATCACTATGCTTCTCTATAATATATTGGATTTGTATCCTTCCGAGTACTCTGAAAATTAAATCACATGGTTTTCCTTTATATATGAGTCTGTTTTTTTCTCAATATTATATTTCTGTGATTCATCTATGTTGTTAGATATAGTAGTAGTTTCTTAATTTTCTTTGCTGTATACTATTTCACTATATTAATGTACCACAAATTATCCATTTTTCCTGTTGATGGTTATTTAAAGAGTTTCCATTTTTGAGCTGTTAATATCCTTAAACTTATATGTGTATGAATATATGTATGCATTTATGTTACATATATACAAGGAGTGGATGTGCTAGGTAATAGGTTAAGCATCTGTTCAAATTTAGTGAAAGTGACAGTGAAATGAAGCTAAAAGTTACAAAGTGATTTCACAAATGTGTATCGCATCAGCAGTGCATGAGAAATCCAGTTCTTGACTAGAGCCCCTGTACAAAAGACAGATTAATAAAAGCATACACATTTATTTAACATAAATGTTATGTGATAGGGGAGAGATTATAAGGAAATGAAGACCCAAAGAAGTCATTAAACCTGAGCATTTTTTAATGCTGGGTTTGATGATGAGTGGAAAGTTATGGAAAAATGTGATAGGACAAAGATTATGAGTTATTAAATGTAGCAGACTGAGGGAAACTGCAAGACTTATTTGTTCAGATTCCTCTGGACGTCCTTCCATGTTTGTAGATAAGGATGCTCTTTTCTCCAGGTGAATGGAAGGTACTTTTTGTGTGAGTCTTATGACTTGCTTCAGGGGACTATTCCCAGCCTTGCATGAGTACTGTGTGGTTCCTTAATCCTTCCAAATGTTTCTTTCCCTGGCTTTGTGTAGTTTCCTATCGCACATGGTCTGATTACTCTGCTGAATAGACACAGAGGGTCCTGTACAGATTTCTGAGTCTCTAGAGTTCACTCTCTGAGAATTTCTCTCCTCTCCAGCATTCTGCCTGAATGTTTAGCTCTATCTCCTCAACTCGAGGAGCTTGCTGTGTTCTGTCTAGGTTGCTTCTGCATGTGCCTCAGCGTGGAAACTCTCTTCAGTCAGTAACGTGGGTCATTACAGGATTTCCTTCATTTGTTCCCCATGTCATAGGGATTGTTGTCCTTCAACACTTGATATCTATTGTCTTAAAAACTGCCATTTCACATATTTTATTTCTCTTTTATTTCATTGTTTCAGGTGTAAGGAAAACTGCAGGCCCCATTACTGCATCTTGGTCAGAAGAAAAAGCCTTAATTTGCATTCTTTATTACTAGTGAATTTGAATATCTTATATGCCTGTAGGCCATAATATTTTGTATTATGTGAAATGACAGTTTCTATGTTTTGCCCACGTTTCTACTATAGCAATTTGTCATTTCTCATTATTGTCGAATACTTTCTTCTGTATTAAAGATATCAAATCCTTGTCTGTCATATATGTTATGAATATTTTATCCATTTGTTATTTGCTTTTCATTTTGATTTATTTATTTTTTCTGTAATGCAACCACTTTTAGTTTTTATTTAATTAGATCTCTTATTCTCTTGATATTTTTTATTATTGATTCTATCATTAATAATTTACCAGTATTATATGCACACTTATAATGTCTTCTAATTATTTTATGATTTTTCCTAAAATTGTAAGGAATCATAAGGAGATAAGGAAGCAGAATCCAGCTTTCTGGAAAGGCTATAGCCCAGAGGACAGAAATGGTATGGACATAACAGAACCAGAAGATATTAAGAAGAGGTGGCAAAAATACACAGAAGAATTATACAAAAAAATCTCCATGACCCAGATAACCACGGTGGTGTGATCACTCACCTAGAGCCAGACATCCTGGAATGTGAAGTCAAGTGGGCCTTAGGAAGCATCACTATGAACAAAGCTAGTGGAAGTGATGGAGTTCCAGCTGAGTTAATTCAAATCCTAAAAGATGATGCTGTTAAAGTGTTACACTCAATATGCCAGCAAACTTGGAAAACTCAGCAGTGGCCACAGGACTAGAAAAGGTCAGCTTTCATTCCAGTCCCAAAGAAAGGCAATGCCAAAGAATGTATGAACAACTGCACAATTGCACTCATCTCACATGCTAGTAAAGTAATGCTCAAAATTCTCCAAGCCAGGCTTTAAGAGTACATGAACCATAAACTTCCAAATGTTCAAGCTGGATTTAGAAAAGGCAGAAGAACAAGAGATCAAGTGGCCAACATCTGTAGGATCATCAAGAAAGAAAGAGAGTTCCAGAAAAACATCTACTTCTGCTTTATTGACTATGCCAAAGCCTTTGACTGTGTGGATCACAACAAACTGTGGAAAATTCTGAAAGAGATGGGAATACCAGACCACCTGACCTGCCTCTTGAGAAACCAGTATGCAGGTCAGGAAGCAACAGTCAGAACTGGACATGGAACAACAGACTGGTTCCAAATAGGGAAAGGAGTACGTCAAGGCTGTATATTGTCACCCTGCTTATTTAACTTATATGTAGAGTACATCATGAGGAACGCTGGGCTGGAAGAAGCACAAGCTGGAATCAAGATTTCTGGGAGAAATATCAATAACCTCAGATATGCAGATGACACCACCCTTATGGCAGAAAGTGAAGAGGAACTCAAAAGCCTCTTGATGAAAGTGAAAGAGGAGAGTGAAAATGTTGGCTTGAAGCTCAACATTCAGAAAACTAAGATCAGGGCATCCAGTCCCATCACTTCATGGCAAGTAGATGGGGAAATAGTGAAAACAGTGGCAGACTATGTTTTGGGGCTCCAAAATCACTGCAGATGGTGATTGCAGCCATGAAATTAAAAGACACTTGCTCCTTGAAAGAAAAGCTATGACCAACCTTGATAGTATATTAAAAAGCAGAGACATCACTTTGCCAACCAAGGTCCATCTAGTCAAGGCTATGGTTTTTCCAGTAGTCATGTATGGATGTGAAAGTTGCACTGTAAAGAAAACTGAGCGCTGAAAAATTGATGCTTTTGAACTGTGATGTTGGAGAAGACTCTTGAGAGTCCCTTGGACTGCAAGGAGATCCAACCAGTCCACCCGAGAGGAAATCAGTCCTGAATATTGATTGGAAGGACTGATGCTGAAGCTGAAACTTCAATTCTTTGGCCACTTGATGTGAAGAACTGACTCATTGGAAAAGATCCTGATGCTCAGAAAGATTGAAGGTGGGAGAAGAAGGGGATGACAGAGAATGAAATGGTTGGATACCATCACTGACTCGATGGACATGAGTTTGAGTAAGCTCTGGGAGTTGGTGAGGGAAGCCTGGCACGTTGCAGTCCATGGGGTTGCAGAGAGTCGGACACAACTGAGCAACTCAACTGAACTGATAGCCCAGAGCATTTTTCATGGAATTTTAAAACAAATGACTTCCATTTTTTCACTTCACCTTGATCTCATTCTCTAAAATCGGGGTTGAGACTTAGGTCAAATGGGTTGAACCTCTCTAGATACTTTTCACAGCTGTTGTTTCCAATATATAAAAGTACACAGTCTTCCTTACAGCTGGAATATACTAAGGGAACACATTCTGGGGTCTTCCTCAAAGAACTGAATTTGGAGACTCAGACTACAGGCTCAGTTGAATATCTCAATCTGGGATCACACTAGAATCTGTGAAATTGTAACAGTAGCTGGGTAAATCACTTCTAGCAGGAATCAGTGCGTGGTTACAGAACAAATTGAAAAATCAGGTTTCATACAGATTCTTCAACCATTATTTTTCAGAAACATTTTCCATGCTTAATTCTGCTACCTACATTCCTCTTTCTTTCTTGCCCTGGTTTCTACATCTTTCTCTAACCAGAAATTTCTTCTTTTCTTTAGAGAACTTTTTAATGAAGGGTGTAAGAGTATGCAGGCTTCCCTGATGGCTCAGCTGTAAGGAATCCATCTGCCAATGCAGGAGATGTGAGTTCCATCCCTGGGTCAGGAAGATCCCCTGGAGAAGGAAATGACAACCCACTTCAGTATTCTTGCCTGGGAAATCCCAGTGGACACAGGAACCTGGTGGCCTACAGTCCATGGGGTCGTAAAGAGTTGGACATGCTGCTGCTACTGCTGCTGCTAAGTCGCTTCAGTCGTGTCCGACTCTGTGTGACCCCATAGACGGCAGCCCACCAGGCTCCCCCGTCCCTGGGATTCTCCAGGCAAGAACACTGGAGTGGGTTGCCATTTCCTTCTCCAATGCATGAAAGTGAAAAGTGAAAGTGAAGTCACTCAGTCGTGTCCAACTCTTAGCGACCCATGGACTGCAGCCTACCAGGCTCCTCCATCCATGGGATTTTCCAGGCAAGAGGACTGGAGTGGGGTGCCATTGCCTTCTCCGAGTTGGACATGACTGAGCAAGTAAACAACAACAACAAGAATATGCTCACTCCAATGTCTCTTTGGCTCATGGATCATTTTGAGCCAAAGGCCACTGAGAACCAACACATCAGGAAAAGAGGGCACAAGTTTTCTTTTCTTTTCTTTAAAGTTTTTATTTTGTATTGGGGTATAGGTGATTAATGAACAATATTGATAGCTTCAGGTGAACAGCCAAGGAACTCAGCCATATATATATATATATAATGTATGTATATGTATACATATATATATATATCCATTCTTCCCACAAGCTTTCATTTTGAAAAGGAAATTTCCACAGATACAGGGAAGGATACAGAATTGGGGCTATATCACATCTTGTAATAATGCCAGCTTTCCAATTTTATGCTGAATGAGTGCTCAATAAGATGCTCTTCCTACAGACGTCTTGCTTCTTTGGGCCATTCTGACTCCTTCCTCCAAGAGGGCGGCAGTCAGAACACATAGCCTCAAAGACCTTATCAGGGTAAAACAAAAGGTGCAAGCAAGTTCCATTCAGAGCATCCTTAAACGCAAGTGAGTAATTTCATTTCTGAGGACTTTCAGACAAGGAATTGCTTACATTACTAAACTTAGGTGCTTCTTAGGATCACTTGAAGAGGTTTTTGAAAATACAGATTCCCTGGTTGCACGACCCAGAAGCGTTGGTTCAACTGAGCTATTGGGCCTAGAATTGTACGTTTGGAAAGGCTCTCCAAGTGATTCTGTGATGCAACCAAGGTATGAATCAGTGATTGAAGGTATTTCTTCACTGATATCATGTTTATTGATTTGGTTTGCTCTGATAATATGTTCATTCATTCACTCTGCAATTATTTATTGGGGCACCTATTAAGGTAGAGTTTTGGTAGGGGCCTGGAAAAGTCTGCTAGCAGAAAAACAAAGTTAAGCTTCATAACCTTTATCTAAACATTTAAGCAGCTCTTCAACTCCTGTCTTAAAAAATCTAAGGACTATAAATAAGAAGATAGTAAGATTTCTAGGTTTTTATTCACTTTGTGGATCTTAGGTCCTTACTTTAAATACAGAATACCTGTCAACTGGCTAAAAGTAACTTCAGTAGTCCCTACTGTATTTAAGACATCAGTGAAGCAGAAATCTTATTACTAATACCCAGTAACCATCTAAGATCTCAAGAAATTAAAGTGATACATCTGTAAGAAGGGCAAACTCTGCCTGGGACACACTTGCAATTAATAAAATATTTATCTGGTGTTCCTATGTGCCAGATCTATTATATAAATTTTACAAATAAAGGAATTTAGTGCTAAGTAATTTTCTCAAGATTCTGTGACTAGTAAAAGGCAAAAATAGAATGAAGATGCTGTTCTCACACTCTTAACTATTTGGTTGTTTCTTCTTCCTCAGTTGTGACTCCACCTCCCACCCCATCACCAACTCAAAGTTTTTGAAATCATTCCTGGCATACTTCCTAGAAGGAACTGTGGATCTAGATGGGTCCTTGATAGTAATACTGAAGCAGAAAAATAAATTTATTATAAGGATATTAATAGTTAATCAATAGTTACCATAATTAATATTATATAATACTAGCATAATTTAGTAATGTTATAACTCTTAATATATAGTTAATATGCAGCACTTATTTTTTTATCAGACACTTAAAATGTTTTAATTCATTTAACACTCACCATAATCCTATAAAATGGGGCTTAATACTGGGTTGGCCAAAAAGTTCGTTTGGATATGGATGGCCAAACCCGAATGAACTTTTGGCCAACTCAATGCTGTCTCCCTTTTAGAGATGAAGAAACCAAGGCTTAAAATGATAGCGGGACTTGCAAATGGCCCCAAAGCTATCAGTGAAGATTCAAATCCAGGCAATCTATTGTTACAGCCAATGATCTAAACTATTGCAGGATACTGCCTCAGGATACTGAGGTGGCCCTGAGATCCAAAGAACAAGAACATAGCTGCAATGCAGGCAAACACCGGAACAAGAAGCTTATATGTCATCAAATATCTTCAGCCCTGCTCTGACTCTCTTCATTCTTTTCTATCTCTGCAAACCAGCTACCTCAGCTCCACAATCCACAAGGAGGAACATGGCCACCAAGAGTTCCAACATTATGTTTTTAACAGGTGATGCCACTAGAGAAGGTGGCCTGGATATCTCAGGTACCTGTCAGGTGGCCAGGTTCAGGTAACCCCTGTGGTTCTAGGAACTGTGGTAAGGCATGTCAACTGCAACAGCAGGCCATATGGCCACGCCCACTGCCACCATGTGTTTGAGGGGAGATAAATTCTTAGAAAAGGGGGAATTGAGCAGAAAAGTCAAAAGATGTATCCTCCTAAGGTGTCTCAGAAGCTAAATAGCATTTGGGATTATTGATTATTAAAAATCATTCTGTTGACTTTAGTTATTTCTAGGACATTTTCATACATTTTGAAATGATCCTATTCCTTAGTGTGTTTATTTTACACTTGGGATTCCTCCTTGATGTTAAGTTCTCAGGAATCTCCAAAAGAATTGCCCAATTTGATTCAAACCCATTATCTGTCTTACATGTTAAGTCCCTTGTTTAAATCTTTCAAATCCTTGTATGTTTGCATTTTTTTCATTGAAGTGTAGTTGATTTACAATATCATGTTAGTTTTAGGTGTACAAAACAGTGATTCAATTATACATATATATAGATAGATATGTATATTCTTCTTAAGATTCTCTTCCCTTATAAGTTATTGCAAAATAATGAGTATAGTTCACTGTGCTATTCAGGAAGTCCTTGCTGGTGATCTGTTTTTATATGGTAGTGTCTATATATCATGTAATTCTGAGAAAAAAAATAGGAGATTAAACAAATTTCAAGAAATTAAGGGCATTAGAGTTTAATTTCATTTTGTAATATATGGAAATTTGTATAAAGGTTTGTTTCTATACTAGTAAACATAGAAAATACAAGTATAAATATAGCATTATATAAAAATAGAAATATAGATGTGCAAAAATGAAAATCTCCAAGATTTCACAGTTCAGGAATATTTTACTGTATGTTCTTTCAAACTTTTTGCTATGACTTGGTCTTTCTTATCATTAGTGATTTAGAAGTTTTATTTAACTGTTTTTGTAATTATCTACATGCTAAAATATATTTTTCATTTGAAACAACTGAAAAATAATGGGCTCATTTATTTTTACTTAAACAGAAAAACTAAAGAAATATTAGTACATTTTATTTTATCCCTTCCTTTGCCATTTTTGTTGGAATAATCTGGGATGTTGAAACTAGATTATTTTATAATTATATATCTTGTTTTTCAAAAATTGCTTGATATTTGTTACATTTCCATATTAACAATTATTTCAACATTGAACATAAATATTACTGATCTCAGCAGTAACTACAATTGCTTTTAAATCACGTTTCTCTCAATTGAAATTACATATTGTGATTTACTTTTGGTTTGTTGGAATTTTCCTTTTCTTTAATTTATCTAGATCTTTGTGGATGGTACACTTTCTAAGTTCGTACATGTTTGTAACTGGCTTTCTGTTCCATGAACTGTAGCTTAGGTAGGCTCTCAAAATTTTGTTGATGTTGCCTCAGTGTCTTCTAACCATTAATTACAGAAGAAAGATCTGAAACCAGCCTGATCTTTTAAACTATTTTATCTATTTATTTTCCCCCTTTCAGCCCTTCACTCTATCCTAGGAAATTTTTTTTTCCATTTAAGAACAAGAATCTCTTTCATTATCTTCTCCAACTAGATAGGCCACTCTGATCTAAAGCCTCAAGTTTTTCCTCTATCTATTATTATTTTTTTAATTAATGGCTATATCAATCAGGATCCCACTACCATAAAAATGACAGAATACTCAAATAAGGTAATTGAGTAGAGTTAAATGAGTTACAAAGGTGTAGAAAGGGTTAAAGAAGACCAACTAGATGGTGAAGCACCTAGAATAAAACAGCTGGGGATTTATTATCACCCCTGTGTCTGAAAAGGTAGAGGGAAGGAGTGGTTTCCGGGACTTTAGAAGGAGCTTTGAGCACAGCTGGGCCAGTATCTTTAAGGAGAGGCATTGTTAGCTAGGGACCAGCTGGAGAGATGGTATCTGGGCCTTGCTCTCCTCCCACAAGTTCCTCTCCTAGACTGAACCAAATGAGAAGTCCTTGTAAAACATCTGTAAAGGTCAGCCTTACAGGAAAAAGTGCAGGGTGGATAAAAGGGGTGAGTGGATCTGGAATAGCAAACAGAATATTTGCTTGAAATTTCTATTTCACTTAATTTGCATCATCTGATTTTGGGGGTAAATATAAAAGAAATCACCTTGCTATATTTCTATTCATTTTAGTCATAAGCTTTATTTCTTCATCTCTTCATCCTATTCTTAATTGTTCTGAAAAAAAATTTTTTAAGTATTTTTAAATCTGCTCTTTACTGCCTCTTGTGCTTGTGTTTAGCTGCTCAGTCATGTCTGACTCTTTTCAACCCCATGGACTCCTCTGTCCATGGGGGTTCTCCAGGCAAGTATACTGGAGTGGGTTGCCATGCCCTCCTCCAAGGGATCTTCCTGACCCAGGGATTGAACCCAGGTCTCCCGCACTGAAGGTGGATTCTTTACCGTCTGAGCCACCAGGGAAGCCTCTATTACATATTTAAATTTAGTAATCTTAGTTTTTATCTGACTGTAGTCTTTCTTGATGTTATGTTCTTTCCATGAGTACAGAATTCCAACAAGTCCTACTGAGGATGCAAATTAAACTTTTTTAAAACTTTATTTTTTTGGTATAAAACAGTTTCACATGGATACACTTATTTGGAATCCCCAAGTGGCCCTTTTAGTTTGCTCAGAATATTTTTCAGAAGTCTAGTGGTTTTTCTTTATAACCTCAACTTTACTCAGTTCGTAAAGTTCTTTGAGTACTGAGATTTGAAATGGATTCTGTGTCAGAATCCAAATCTTCTTGTCCTGGAAAGTGGACATGAAAGTATTTCTATTTGCTGTAACTCTATTTTGTTACAGGTTGAATTAAATTGTCTACATGGAATGGGGAGTCAGCTATGGGGAGAAAAGCCTCATGACAGGAAAGTTAATTGATTTTCCAGTTTCTTTTCAGTGACTGCATGTTTGAGTCCGGATGGGTACAGCTCAAACAGCCTTTGTAGAATTTAGATTGGTTTCAAGTAACCTCCTCCACAGCCTAGCTCATTCACCCTGGGAATATGGTGGACCTGTCTCAGACAGATTCCATTTGCCCCTGGGAGTATGTCCTTTGCAGAAAGGAACTAGGGTACTAGTGGGATGGTTAATATTGTGTGTCAGCTTGGCTGGGCCACAGTGTCCAGATGTTTGGTCAAACATTATTCTGGATGCTTCTGTACAGGTGTTTGTGGATGGGATTGACATTTAAACTGATGGACTTCGAGTAAAGCAGGTTGCCTTCCATAATATAGGTAGGTAGGCCTCATCCAATCAGTTACAGCTTTAATGGAACAGTGACTTCCCCTAAGCAAGAGGGAATTATGCCATCAGATGGCCTTTGGATTCCAGCTACAACTCTTTTCTGGGTCTCCAGCTTGCTGGTCTATTTAACAGATTTTTGGACTTGCCACATGTCAACAATCATGAGACTCAATTCCTTAAAATACTATATATATATATATATATATATATATATATATATATATATATGTATATATGAGACAGAGAGAGTTATTTAAGCTTACCAGGAAGCTCAGTGGTAAAGAATCCACCTGCCAGTGCAGGAAAGGAAAGATATACAGGTTCAATACCTGGGTAGAGAAGATCCCCTGGTGTAGGAACTGGCAACCCACCCCAGCCCAGCCCAGTATTCTTGCCTGGAAAATTCCATGGATAGAGGAATCTGGAGGGCTACAGTCCATGGGGTCACAAAGAGTTGAGTGCTACTAAGCAACTGAGCACGCACACACATACATATATGTAAATACATATATATACACACATGCATACATGTATTGATATATACATACACAAACACACATATACATATACATGCTGTTGCTTCTGTTTCTCTAGAGACCGCTAATACCACTAGTAAGAACTCAATATAAAAGGAGATGTTTCTTTTCTGAATTATTTTGTTTAATTTTTGTGGGTAGGTTGTAGGAGCCCAACCTTCTCCTTCTGAGAGATTCATCCATATAAGAATACATATAATAGCATTTTTACTTCTGCTTGCACCAAAAGAAATCTGAGAATGAATACTATATTTAGCTGATTTTTCTGAAGAATTTTGGTATGAATCCATGTGAACTTTGACTTTTCATCACACCTCCTTCATCCTGGAAGCCCTTTTTTTATAGCCTCTCCTTCTCAGAGGTGGAATTTTCCTGGTTCTGTGGAGTAATGATAATATTAATTGCTTACTTCCTTTACTTGACAGTCAATCTTGTAAAAATATGTGGTATTTATTACTTCCTCCATTCATGCGTGCTAAGTCACTTCAGTCTTGTCTGACTCTTTGCAACCCTGTGGACTGTAGCCCACCAGGCTCCTCTGTCCATGGGATCTCCCAGGCAAGAACACTGCAGTGGGTTGTCATTCCCTTCTCCAGGAGATTTTCCTGAACCAGGAATTGAACACATGTCTCTCACATCTCCTGCATTGGCAGGCAGATTCTTTACCACTAGTGCCACCTGAGAAGCCCCAAATGCTATGTAGATACGTATGAATACAATATAAATGCTATGTAAATAGATGCCAGTATGGCAAATTCAAGTTGTGCTTTTGGAACTTTTGGATTTTTTTTTTTTCTTTTTGGCCATTCAGTGGGGCTTGCAGGGTCTTAGTTCCCTGACCAGGGATTAAACTCACTACAATGAAATGCCGAGTCCTAAACACTGGACAGCCAGGGAACTCCCTGGAGTGTTTTTTTGAATATTTTTTAACCACAGTTGGTTGAATCCACGGATGTTGAACCAAAGTATATGGAAGGCTGACTGAATTGCCACTTAGCTGGTGTTATAATTAAGTCTTCAAAACACAGAGCATTCTACTGTTCTATCAAGCTAGTTGCTTCAGGATGGTAAAGAACATGGTTAGACTAGTGAATTCCATAGCATAGGCCCATTGCCAAATTTCATTTGCTATGAAGTGAGTTTCTTGATCAGAAGCAAGGCTGCATACAAAACCATGTTGATGGATAAGGCATCATGTAAGCCTATGGATGATAGTTTTGCTAGAAGCATTTCATGCATGTGTACATGCTAAGTCGTTTCTGTTGTGTCCAACTATGAGACCCTATGGACTGTATCCTGCCAGTTTCCTCTGTCCATGGGATTCTCCAGGCAAGAACACTGCAGTGGGTTGCCATACCCTCCTCCAGGGGATCTTCTCAACCCAGGGATCAAACCTGCATCTCTTATGTCTCCTGGCAGGTGGGTTCTTTACCACTAGTGCCACCTAGGATGTGACTTGCATTTCATGCAGAGAAGGAAAATCCATACCCTAAATAAGTATCTATTCCAGTAAGAATAAAACACCACTTCTTCCATGATGAAAGTGGCCCAGTATAATCTACCTGCCACCAGAGAGCCAGCTGATGACCCTGGGGTTGGTAACTGTCAGAGACTCAGTAGTTGCTGATGCTGACAGATGGGGCACTCAGCAGGGACTGAGGTCAGCCTGGGTGAGTGGACGTTCATGTTGCTGAGCTCACACATAACCTCCATCTATGCTACTGTGCCCACTTTGTTCATGAGTTCATTAGGCAATGGCAGGAGTAGCTGGGGAAGGAAGCTGAAAAATACACATTTTAGTTAATTATACTTTGCCAAAATATTCTTGTTTTCCAAAGACAAGTGAGTATGCTGTAAATCATTATATCATTTAGGAATTACATGTGGCTGCTCATAACAGTGACCTTTCAAAAACAGTGACTTAAAAGATCTACAAGTTTATCTTTCTCTTTCATACTGAAGTGAAGTCGCTTAGTCATGTCCAACTCTTTGCGACCCCATGGACTGTAGCCTACTAGGCTCCTTGGTCCATGGGATTCTCCAGGCAAGAATACTGGAGTGGGTTGCCATTTCCTTCTCCATTTATTTCATAAAAGAAGTCTAAAAATAGTCAATGCGGCCCTGGCATGGAGGATCCATAACCATCAGGGATCTAGTATTCACCTCTCTTTTGCTGTGATATACTTAGCGAATGGTTTCTATCCACAAGGTTGCTTCATGATCAAACATAGAGCTCTAGTAATTTCATCAAACTCAAGGTTAAAAAGCACAAAGTGGGAAATGCGAAAGGAGTATTCATAAGTTGTCTATTTCCCTTTGCAGGAGATTTTCCAAAATTTTCTCCCAACAGTTCCATCTATATCTTACTGGACCGGTTTTAGCCACGTGGCCAAACCTAGAAGGCTAGGTAATATACTTTTCTGGCTAGCTCCATTATCTCTCCAAATAAGTTGGGGGATTTTTAACTGAGAGAGAAAGTCAGAGTGAATGTTATAGTTGGCAACCAGTGATCTGAGAGAGCGCTTTTTTTTTCTATTCAGTATTTTCCATTTGAGATAATGTGTGGTTCTAAGAATATATGCTTTTATTGCTATAACAGAATTGAAGTGGATGAAACTGCCTTTATATCTAGTTACTCAGTGAATACCTTAATCCAGTTACAAAACCCATAAGACTTTATTTATTTATTTGTACATTTTCCCAAATTCACTTTCTCAAATGAAAAAAGATAGTGAGTAATGATGTGTCTTTTTTTTGTAGTTTCTGTTTTCCTATGATCTTTTTTGCCTTAATAACTATATACATATAGCCTCTATATATATAGGCTTCCCAGGTGGTGATAGTGGTAAAGAACCTGCCTGCCAATGCAGGAGACATAAGAGATGTGGGTTCAATCCCTGGGTTGGAAAGATCTCCTGGAGGAGGGCATGGCAACCCACTGCAGTATTCTTGCCTGGAGAATCCCATGAACAGAGGAGTTTGGCAGGCTACATGGGATTTCAGAGAGTCAGACACAACTGAAGCAACTTAGTGTGTATATATGGCTAAGCTTCATTTGACATGAAAATGTTCAGATTCTTCTCCACTCCATCCCCACCAAGAAACTTACTCTACAAAAAGAATAACAGAAACTAAACAGCAGCCATACTAATGGATAATTCCAGGTTACAAAATGAAGGGAGACCCCAATATCACCCCAATTCAGATGATATAGCAGGTTCAATGCTGAGCCTTTTCCTGGGCATCTACACCAGACAGGCTCCTCTGAGGGGATTTCAAAAATTGCTAGCTTCAAGTAGGGACAAAAATCTCATTTTTTATGAGTTTTTTCACATTTTCACCTCTTTTCTTCATTTATGAACAATGGTAAGCAAGCTGTGATGGACTTGTACTTTAAAGATAATGATTCATTTTGGCATACCTTATTTTTTTTTTTTTTAATAAAACGTAAGCCCTGAGAAAATCAGCATAAGACCCCTGTGGGTGGGGCAGCCATCAAATAACTGTAATTTTCAGGTGATCATAAAACCTTCACCACTTAAGAGTATATACCACAAAAAGAGAATTCATCTGAGTGATTTCTAAGCTTTTAAAAATAACCTCCGTGAGAAAAAAACTATTTTAATTTAGGTTATTAGTCATTTGTACCTGAATATAAATTAATTATATCAGGTACTTTCGCTTAACACATAAATGAAAAACTTAGTCTCAGGGCTTAGGGTTTTGAATGAGATGATAGGATGAATGCTGAATAGGGAACAGGGAGGAAGGGGATGCAGAGGAATTTTATAGGAAAAAGAGAAAAGAGGTAGGGTTGGATTGGATCCTGCATTTGTAGGATGTAGGGAGCATGGTAAGTTTACTAGGAAGCTAAAAACTAGTGTTAGGGTGCAGAGTACTTGGAGAAACATAAAAGATGACTCTACTGAAGAAACAAGAGGCTGATAGCACATGTGCACAGGCAAAAGAGAGAGAGAAACTTAAACATGAAATTCTCAGCAATTGCACTGAGCTGACTCCCTTTCTTTCTCTCATTTATGTTTATTTGTTTATTGTTTCTTGGTTTTTCAAACTTTTTAAAATTGATAGTTAATTTACAATGTTGTGTTACTTTCTGGTGTATAGACAAGTGATTCAGTTATACCTACATATATGTATTATTTTCCATTATAGTCTATTACAAGGCTTTGATATAGTTCCTGTGCTATACAGTAGTTCTTATCGTTTCTCTTTTATATACAGTAGCTTGCATCTGCCAGTACCAAAGTCCTAATTTATGCCTCCCACCACATTCCTCTCTGATAATCATAAGCTTGTTTTCTATGTCTGTGAGTCTGTTGCTGTTTTGTAAATAAGTTTGTTTGTATTATTTTTTACATTTCACATGAGTGATAGCATATACTTGTCTTTCTCTATCTGACTTACTTCACTTATTATGATAATCTCTTTGTCTATCCATGTTGCTACAAATGGCATTATTTCATTCTTTTTTGTGTCTGAGTAATATTCCATTGTATATATGTACCAAATCTTTATCCATTTATCTGTTACACTTAGGTTGTTTTCATATCTTGGCTATTATAAATAGTGCAGCTATGAACATTGGGGTGCATGTATCTATTTGAATTAGAGATTTTTTTTCCATCATAATCTCTATTTAAAGTAGACTTAAAATCTGACCATTTCTTTGTATTTCCATCATTACCACCCTTTTCTCCTAGATTACTGCAAAAGCCTGCTCATTGATCTCGTTGTTTCCTTCATTGTCCCCCACAAAGCAAACAGAACTGTTCTTTTTAAATGAAATTAAAAAATAAAACAAAATTCAGAGAGTTCCCTGGTGGTCCAGTGGTTAGAACTTCGTGCTGTCACTGCCATGGCCCAAGTTCAGTCCCTCATCAGGAAACTAAGATCCCACAATCCAAACTGCCAAAAAAAAAAAAATCAGATCATCACACTCTGCTTAAAACTTTCTGATGGCTTCTTTTGTCTTTCCGAAGCAAATCCTAACCATGGTCTCTGAGATGGGCCCCTGGATCGCTTTTGACTTCATCTCCCAACTCTTCCTCTGGCTCAATCTACTCTAGGCACTCTGGCTTCCTTGCTGGGCCTGTAATATACAAAGAGTTCCTGTTTTCTGGGCCTTTGCATCTATGATTCCCTGTCCCTAGAATGTTCCTCCTGCAGAAATCTTCATTCACTCACTTCCTCACTCGATTCACATCTCTGCTAATAAGTCAGTTTTCTATCGGGCTTTCCCTAAACACATGACCTAAAAAGACACAAGCACCATGCATTATCACATCCTATCTTTTTACCCTGCCATATGTTTCCTCATAGAACTTATCAGAACTAGACATGGATACTTATTGATTCATTTGCTACATTTTCTCACTGGGCAGCTTATTGCTTGAGAGCAGATTTCATGTCTGTTTCATTCTCTGCTATATAGAGAGCACCTAGAAAAATGCCTGGCATATAACAGTGGCTCAACAAATTTTTGTGGGATGACTATATAAATTACATGGGGCCTCAAGAAAGTTTTGGGTAATTTTAGAGAAAAAGTTGAGATACTCTTACTATAAATGGAGTAAATTTTCAGCATCTCTACAGTCAGAAGCTGAATGCTTTTGTTCTGACATGAGTGTTGATGCTGCTTTGCTGAATCTCTGAAATATGTGTTTCCATGGAACATTTAAAATGCTGACTATCATAGATTACGTGAAAAATACTTCCATCCAATTACCTATAATCCTTCCTAGGACAATTATCAAATGTGCTTGTTAACATGAAATTTATCTTTCTGTTAAACATTATGCTTTGGGTGTGATCATTTTGAATATAGAAGAAGTCATGTATTTGTGCCAGACAAATCCCTTTTCAACCTTACTAACTCCAATACTTTGGCCACCTCATGCGAAGAGTTGACTCACTGGAAAAGACTCTGATGCTGGGAGGGATTGGGGGCAGAAGGAGAAGGGGACGACAGAGAATGAGATGGCTGGATGGCATCACCGACTCGATGGACATGAGTTTGAGTGAGCTCCGGGAGTTGGTGATGGACAGGGAGGCCTGGTGTGCTGTTGTTCATGGGGTTGCAAAGAGTCAGACACGACTGAGCGACTGAACTGAACTGAACTGAATGATGAAAAACAATTTATGTTCACATTTGACACACTTTTAATTTGTGGAGTTCTGAAGTTTCCTAGATATTTAATATGGTTTTGACCCAGTTGAGGTTACAATTTATTTCGTAGGCTTTGTAACTATACATTCTCCCAGCTTGGTTTAGTATTTTCACACGAGCGTGGGTTTAGTCTGAATCCTACTTTGCACAAACTATCTTGTGATGGCTATGTCATGTGTCAACTTGCTGAGGCTGAAGTCCATTTCCCAGAATTCATCATCTTATTTGTTTCTAGTTAAGGTCAGCTGCAAAGGAGATTTGTAGATTTTGAGGAAGGGAAGCTACAAAATGGCCATTTTGTAGCTCACACATGTTGCGGTTGATATGCTGACTCAGCAGCTGGGCCTGCAAATGCTCTAGCTTAATCTGATCCTCCTTTGGCTTCTTTAACTCTCAGGCCAGGAGTATGTGTTTAGCTCTATTACAAACAGCCCCCCTTCTGCTGGATACCTTCATGGCCAAGGTCAGAGGACACAGTAAGTGACACAAGTTTTAGCTCTTCCCCATGGGGGAGTGTGTTGATTCCAGTCTTCTCTTCCTGACTGCCTTCCTTATGGATTTGAAGCCCTAGTATCATATGTGGAGAAAACAGCCTTACGGAGACTGCTTAACCAACCTGCTCCCACAGTCATGTAAGGCCAGTTCCATTAAAGAAATCTATCTCAGATAGATAATATAGATATAAGAATAGATATAGATATGGATATGGGCTTCCCTGGTGGCTCAGTCGGTAAAGAATCTGCCTGCAATGCAGGAGACCTGGGTTTAATCCCTGGGTCGGGAAGATCCCCTGGAGGAGGGCATGGCAACCCACTCCAGTATTCTTGCCTGGAGAATCCCATGGATGGAGGAGCCTTTGAGACTCTTCGGGGTCACAAAGAGTCAGACATGACTGAATCGCTAAGCATAGCACACACATGGATATGGATGGGCTTCCCAGGTGGTATAGTGATAAAGAATCTGCTTGCCATTTCAGGAGACACAAGAGATGAGGGTCCAATCCCTGAGTCAGGAAGATCTCCTGGAGTAGGAAACAGCAACCCACTCCAGTATTCTTGCCTGGGGAATCCCATGGACAGAGAAGCCTAGCGGGGTTGTAGAGTCAGACATGACTGAGCAACTAACTCTTTTCACTTTTAGTCTATGACTGTTGACCTTATAACAGACAGAAATTTAGACACAAGGAGAATATGAAGTCACGATGAAGGCAGAGACTGGAATGATGCAACTACAAGTTAATGAACGCCAAGGACTGCTGGCAACCCTCAGAAGTTAGGGGAGAGGTATGGACCAGATTCTTCTTCAGAGCTTCCAGAAGGAGCAAACCTTTCTAACACTTTGCTTTTATGCTTTAAGACTCCAGAATATGAGGGGATAAAATTTCTGTTGTCTTAAGCCACCCAATTTGTGGTACTTTGTTGTAGCAACCCTAGGAAACCAGTATGATTGCCAAAGACAAGATGGCATAGCTACTATAATGGGCAATGACATCAAAGCAGTACTCAGGATGGTTTAACTTGGAGAGGTCATTAGTGTTGACTAGTGGATCATGATATATCTAGAAAAGAAATAGATGGCAGTTTATTAAATTCTTAATTGATCTGTATAAGCCTAATAGTTCTAGGTCTAGTGAACAGAAGTCCAAATTGAATCCCCAAATATCAGAGCCCCTCAGTTAATTCCAAAATTTGAGCCAGTTCACAAAACTACAATCTTCAAATGAAGGTGAGACCATGTCCCCTTGAGAAAATTGCCTGCTATGCTGGCAAATACCTATATTGTTAATCTTCTTCCTAGGAAAGAAGGATTTCTTCTGTGTTTCTTTCTTCCCCAAAGAAGCCTGCAGTCATTTACCATTTATTAGGGTGACTGTGCATTTGGAAAAGGGAAATAGTCAAGATTGGAGGGAATTACTGAAGACTGGTGCTGAACTGACACCAATTCCTGGAGGCCAAAAATCTTTATATAAGTCTTTACCGGAGTAAAGACTTATATAGTCAAAGGTCAGGTGATAAATGGAGTTTTGGCTTACCTCCAACATGCAGTGGTCCCAGTGAGTACTCACACCCACTATGGAGTTATTTCTCCATTTTCAGAATGTATAATTTGAATAGATGTACTCAGCAACTTTCAGAATCACCACATTGGTTCTCTGACACATAGAAAGAAGACCATTGTGGCAGGAAAGGCCAAGAGGAAGCCATTAAAACTGTCTCTAACTATAAAAATAGTAAACCAAAATCAATAATTCATCCCGGGAGGCATTGCAGAGATTCATGGAACCATCAAGACTTTGGGTGTGGGTAGGACCTGTGACTTGCTTTAGGAAATAGGAGAAGAGATGTCATTCACTTGATTTGGTTATGTTATATAGCAAAGGTGATGGAATGTTATTCCCACTATTAGATTACATCTTGGCTGTTTAGATATACAGTACTCATTCTGGGCTTGAAGAAGCAATCTGACATGTTGTAAACTTTCTATAGAAAGGATCACATGGCAGGAAACTGCAGATGACCTATGACCTGAAGACAACTTCCAGCCAGCAAAAAGATGACTCCCTCAATCACATAACCTGAAGGAAACAAATTGTACCAACAAGCTCAATGAGATTTGAAGCAGATTCTTTCCGTTCAAAGCTCCACATGAGAATATAGCCTGTCCAACATCTTGACTGAATCCTTGTGAGACCCTGAGCAGAGAATTGAGGTAAGCTGCATCTAGACCCCAGACCCACAGGAACTCTGAGATAACAAATGTGTGTTATTTTAAGCCAGTATTTCAAATTAATACATAGTTATAGGCATTTGAAAATCCAAAATTGCCTTCTGAAAGCTGAACGAAATATTGTGTCTTAAAAGAAAAGAAGCTAAGCAAACGATGATGGCTGAGAGAACAAAAAGCTGAGGAGAGCTTCTAGAAGTTTTATAGGTTTGAGGGAGTAATTAAAGTTCAGAGGCTGTGCAGGAGAAACCCTGCTAAACACCACTACCTTTTAAGCTGGGATTCCTAAAGACCTCTAATTCAAGAAATAATGGTGGATGGCAAATAGTCCTTCCTTCAGAATGACTGAAATCCAGCTTTGAAACAGCTCAATATCTGATTGGTCAAGGTGATAATTCCCAGCTGTAACTGCTTTACAGAAACAAAGTCAAATCCTCACTGAAGGAAGAAAACAATCCAAAGCTTCAAATTACCTCTACAGTTTTTCATACCCTGTGGACAATATGCAATGAAAGCAGGAAAATAGACAAGGAGAAAATTTAACAGTAGGAACATGGCTTCAGGAGAATCAGATTTTGGAATGTTCAAACACTAAAATAAATGTTATTAATACATTCAGAGGTTACAGTATAGAATCACAAACTATAAATAAAAAATAATCCAATGGAAACATTATAACATAAAAATATAATATCTAAAATAAAGAACACAATAAGTACATTTAAGAGGAAATTACATATAGCTGATGAAAAATTATAAAGTTAGAATATAAAAGAAATAAAAAGTTTTAAAAAGTGAACATGTAAGTAATTCTAGGGCTTTCCTGGTATCTCAGACAGTAAAGAATCTGCCTGCAATGTGGGAGACCTGGGGTTGATCCCTGGGTCTGATCCCTGGGTCAAGAAGATTTTCTGGAGAAGAGAATGTCAACTCACTCCAGTATTCTTCCTGGAGAATTCCATGGACAGAGGAGCCTGGTGAACTATACAGTCCATGGGATCGCATAGAGTCAGACATGACTTAGTGACTAACATTTTTACCTTTTTTTCAAGCAATTCTAAATGAACACAGAATGTGTAAAACTCTATCATTATTGTCCAAGACTTTCAAATTTCAAATTAAGATACATTTTGATGATAGCACAAAAGAAAATAAGAGGTGCTTTGGTTAGCATTCATAGGTTATTTGGCAGTAACAGACAATCTCCAAAGTCTTAATGGATTAACAAAACAGTTTGCCTCACATTACATATTGGCTAAGGTAACTCTGGATTGGTTTTGGTTCCTCTTTATATATTGTCTTCATTTCAATATCCACAATATAAGTAACTACTATTTGAATCATACTATTCTCATGTTAGAACAAAAAGAGCAATGGCAGAATTTTTCAGTGGTTTTAAAGTTTCTGCTTCGATATCACATAAAATCACGTCCACTTACTTTCTTTTGGCTAATGTAAGTTGTATAGCCAAACCTTGGGTCAGTGCTCAAGACAAATCAACACAGGGAGGTACTTCAAATCATACGACACTGGGCAGGATTATATGATTTTTTTATTAAGAATAAGTAAGCAAGTAAGTGAAAATCGCTAGTTGCATGCAACTCTTTGCCAACCCCATGGAATAGTCCATGGAATTCTCCAGGCCAGAAAACTGGAGTGGGTAGCCATTCCCTTCTCCAGAGGATCTTCCCAACCCAGGAATTGAACCAGGGTCTCCCGCATTGCATGAGGATTCTTTACCAGCTGAGCTACCAAGGAAGCCCATATAAATACAGAAGTAAAAACATGTTTTTGAATCTGAAAAAAATACAATCTACCAGAGTACAAATGAAATTAATGTGTTCCAAGGTCCCTATATTTTCAAAGATGTGGGAAAACATCTAATTTATCAGTTCAGTTCAGTTCAGTTGCTCAGTCGTGTCCGACTCTTTGCAACCCCATGAACCACAGCACGCCAGGCCTCCCTGTCCATCAACAAATCCCGGAGTTCACTCAAACTCATGTCCACAGAGTCGGTGATGCCATCCAGCCATCTCATTCTCTGCCGTCCCCGTCTCCTCCTACCCGCAATCCCTCCCAGCATCAGACTCTTTTCCAGTGAGTCAACTCATCGCATGAGGTGGCCAAAGTATTGGAGTTTCAGCTTTAGCATCAGTCCTTCCAATGAACACCCAGGATTGATCTCTTCTAGAATGGACTGGTTGGATCTCCTTGCAGTCCAAGGGACTCTCAAGAGTCTTCTCCAGCACCACAGTTCAAAAGCATCAATTCTTCGGCGCTTAGCTTTCTTCACAGTCCAACTCTCACATCCATACATGACCATGAGAAAAACCATAGCCTTGACTAGACGGACCTTTGTTGGCAAAGTAATGTCTCTGCTTTTTAATATGCTATCTAGGCTGGTCATAACTTTCCTTCCAAGGAGTAAGTGTCTTTTAATTTCATGGCTGCAGTCAGCATCCAAAGTGATTTTGGAGCCCAGAAAAATAAAGTCTGACACCGTTTCCACTGTATCCCCATCTATTTCCCATGAAGTGTTGGGACCAGATGCCATGATCTTCGTTTTCTGAATGTTGAGCTTCAAGCCAACCTTTTCACTTTCCTCTTTCACTTTCATCAAGAGGCTTTTTAGTTCCTCTTCACTTTCTGCCATAAGGGTGGTGTCATCTGCATATCTGAGGTTATTGATATTTCTCCCAGAAATCTTGATTCCAGCTTGTGCTTCTTCCAGCCCAGCGTTCCTCATGATGTACTCTGCATATAAGTTAAATAAGCAGGGTGAGAATATACAAACTTGACGTATTCCTTTTCCTATTTGGAACCAGTCTGTTGTTCCATGTACAGTTCTGACTGTTGCTTCCTGACCTGCATACAGGTTTCTCCAGAGGCAGGTCAGGTGGTCTGGGATTCCCATCTCTTTCAGAATGTTCCACAGTTTATTGTGATCCACACAGTCAAAGGCTTTGGCATAGTCAGTGAAGCAGAAGTAGATGTTTTTCTGGAACACTCTTGCTTTCTCCATGATCCAGAGGATGTTGGCAATTTGATCTCTGGTGCCTCTGCCTTTTCTAAAACCGGCTTGAACATCTGGAAGTTCACGATTCACGTATTACTGAAGCCTTGCTTGGAGAATTTTGAGCATGACTTTACTAGCGTGTGAGATGAGTGCAATTGTGCGGTAGTTTGATCATTCTTTGGCATTGCCTTTCTTTGGGATTGGAATGAAGACTGACCTTTTCCAGTCCCGTGGCCATTGCTGAGTTTTCCAAATTTGCTGGCATATTGAGTGCAGCACTTTCACAGCATCATCTTTCAGGATTTGAAATAGCTCAGTTGGAATTGCATCACTTCCACTAGCTTTGTTGGTCGTGATGCTCTCTAAGGCCCACTTGACTTCACATTCCAAGATGTCTGGTTCCAGGTGAGTGATCACGCCATCGTGATTATCTTGGTGATGAAGATCTTTTTTGTACAGTTCTTCTGTGTATTCTTGCCACCTCTTCTTAATATCTTCTGCTTCTGTTAGGTCCATACCACTTCTGTCCTTTATCGAGCCCATCTTTGCATGAAATGTTCACTTGATATCTTCAATTTTCTTGAAGAGATCTCTTGTTTTTCCTATTCTGTTGTTTTCCTCTATTTCTTTGCATTGATCGCTGAGGAAGGTGTTCTTTTCTCTCCTTGCTATTCTTTGGAACTCTGCATTCAGATGCTTATATCTTTCCTTTCCTCCTTTGCTTTTTGCTTCTCTTCTTTTCACAGCTATTTGTAAGGCCTCCCCAGACAGCCATTTTGCTTTTTTGCATTTCTTTTCCGTGGGGATGGTCTTGGTCTCTGTCTCCTGTACAGTGTCACGATCCTCTGTCCAGAGTTCATCAGGCACTCTATCTATCAGATCTATACCCTTAAATCTATTTCTTACTTCCACTATATAATCATAAGGGATTTGATTTAGGTCATATCTGAATGGTCTAATGGTTTTCCCTACTTTTTTCAATTTAAGTCTGAATTTGGCAATAAGCTATGACAATTCTAGATTTGTCTGTCTCATAACATACTTCCCAAACATACAGAGCAAAAGGTAACAGGATAAAATGGAGCCACTGCCAAATTCTAATGATCCAGAGGGAGGATAAGGAGAGGAGGGAGGTGGGAGGAGGGTTCAGAAAGGGCAACTCATATACGCCAGGGGCAGATTCATGTCAATGTATGACAAAACCAACCAATATAATATTGTAAAATAAAAAAAATAAAAAAAAAAACGTTAAAGTAAAAACTGAGAGAAAGGAGAGAGAGTTTGAGACTGAAAGCATCATGGCAGGCTTTAATGAAGTAAATACATTTGAACTGGTCCTTTAAAAGGAGAGGTGTTGGAGGTGTGGAGGAAAAAAGTACCATGCAGGTTCTATTCTATAGTGTGAATATGAGTGGATAAATTCCTACTAAATAATCATGTCATTTATGAATAAATATTTGCTTCCTTTCTAATATGTATGCCATTTATTTCTTTATCTTGCCTTATTGCACTGGCCAGGACACCTAATTCTATATTAAAAGAAATGAAAGTGGGGATGGGATGGGAGTGAGGCTCAAGAGGGAGAGGATATATATATACATATAACTGATTCATGTTGTTGTACAGCAGAAACTAATTCAACATTGTAAAGCCATTATACCTCAAATAAAAAAAAAAAAAAGCAAAAGCAGACACTCTTGCTTTGTTCCCAATTATAGGAGAAAGGATTTTTTGGTGGAGGGCAAAGATGGGTAGTGATAAGAGTTTATTTTCATTTGTTTGCGAATTAGTGATTAATTTTTTCAAATACTTTTTCTGTATCTCTTGAGATGACCCTATAGGTTTCCTTTTTATTCTGTTAGTGTGGTGAATAATAAATATCTATTTCACTTTTCTGTATTTTCTTAAAAAAAATAAAGAACTGTAGTAAATTTTAATTCACTTTTCTCAGCTACTAAAAAGCCAAGTTTATGAATTATATTTTTCAAGTCTTCTATAGACTTGCCAGCATATTGTCTACTTTTTCTATTGCTAATTTGAGCTCAACATATTTAAGTATGGCATTTTTTTCTTCCATATCTTTTATAATTTTGTAGAGTTGAGTTAATATGAACTAGGAAAAGTATATCAAACCCCCCTAATACTAATCTAATTTTCTGTATTTTCCTTACATTTATTAAAGCTTCTATTTTATTTATGATTTAAAAATATCTGGTATAGAAATACTCATAGATGTTCCGTTCCGTCGCTCAGTCGTGTCCGACTCTATGCGACCCCATGCACTGTAGCCTACCAGGCTTCTCCGTCCATGGGATTCTCCAGGCCAGAATACTGGAGTGGGTTACCGTTTCCTTCTCCAGGGGATCTACCCGACCCAGGGATCGAACCCGGGTCTCCCGCATTGGAGGCAGACGCTTTAACCTCTGAGCCACCATCTGCATTAAAAAATTATTACTTATAAATTGTTGATTTTTGAGTAACTGAGATATCTTTCCTAATATTATTTTAAGACTGATTAAAATTTTATTTATCACATAAAAATGTCTGGGGGGAGGGGGATCAGGACTAGTAAGAAGGGCTCTTTAAAGTCATTAGTTACTGGTCTAATTAAAAAGAAAACTACTTGACCTGTGTGCAGAAATCATAAAACAAAGAAAGATAAAACATAATCAAAAAACAAATTATAAATCAACTATCCTCCAAAAAATTTTTAAAAAACAAATTAATAACATGTGTTGTATCAAGCATTGACTTAAAGGCTAAAAGTTAAAAACAAATTTGTCTATAATTCAAAAAATGTACAGGCAGTACAATCTTGTTTTTAAAATATATTAAAGCAGGAGATAGAAAATAAGTTATCAATAAAAAGGAAATATGACAAATAAAAATAAATATTAGAAGTAAATGAAAATGTTACAGAGGAAAATATTACATCTAATGCCACTAAAACTAGGATAAACAATATTTGAAACCACAGTCAGGGACATGTAAATTAAGCTTCCAAAAAAAATCACACAAAATGAAATTACAAAGAAATGATATATAAAATTATTATAGAAAGATGATAGATATGTAGAGATGAAAGAAAAGGGAAACAGGTAAGGTGAAAAAATATTATTCAAAAATTTAATAAAAGTGGTTTTGAAATAAAAGTCTTGACTCTGATGATCAAATTAGGTTGACTATTTCCTCAGAAAAGTTCCTGGTGAAGCTATTGATATTCAAAGATTAAGAAAAAGTGTTCTAAAGGAATATTAGAAAAAAAGTCAACATACAAAAGGGAGAATAATTATGCTACTCTGAGATTTCTCTACAGGATATTACTTACCAAGATAATTAGAAAAATTCAATGAAATAATGTAATTATACTAGTCTTGGATTGGTACCAGGGCATTCATAAACTTACTGAAATTCTATTCAAAATATTGTTTGTGCACACATATGTAAATTTTCTAGAATGAGAACAAATGGCTTTTTACCTGATTAACAAAGAGATGGCAAATAAATTAAAAATCACATCTGTAGGGCATTTCTCTCCAGTAGAGGACTTCATTTTTCTAGTAGTCCATGGAAAGAGTACTGTGTCCATGAGTTTATTGCAAGGCTTTTGCCTTAAATGTGGGACACCTGGGTTCTATCCCTGGTAGGGAAGATCCCCTGGAGAAAGGAATGGGTACCCACTCCAGTATTCTTGCCTGGAGAATTCCATGGACAGAGGAGCCCGGTGAGCTACTGTTCATGGGGTCTCCAAGAGTCGGACAGGATTGAGCGACTAACAATTTTTTTTATATGTGAGTTTCCATTCAAATTGTGTCTGCAATTAATGTGAATAGCATATTTTGTATAATGTGGTTGATTATCTTATAATTGAACATTCATTTATTTCAATGCATATTTGCATTTGTGCTTAGGTGACCACTTTGCACAGAAGGATCATAAAGTGACAGCATTTACGTTCTAATATGCTAGTAAGCACATTCTTTGCTCTTTTTCACCTTTCATAATGCCACAAATGACACATTTCTAACAGCTACCTTTATGTAAATATTGATTTCCTTAAACAATGATGAACGGAGAAAAAATTCTAGACTCTTGCTTATAAAAAATATTACTGTATGTGAGTATTCAGTTTTGACTTAAGCTACTTATTTACATGAGTCCAATGTGACATCCTGTAAATGACTCTGTGCTTTGGAGCAATGTTCTATTTTAATTGTTTTGGGCTCATGGAAAAAGACAGAGGCAGAATTAATATGTGAATGGCCTAATCATATGATGAAAGGACTAAATGATATTCTAAGAAGCTATAAAATAAAAGGCCTCAAAATTGTTTAAACAGAGAAAACAGCCATCATATGACAATTAAATATTTGTATGTATTATAACAATTGTGAGCACTGGTTTGGTTTCAACAAAAAAAAAATTATCTGTTATGTAAAATTAACATTGTTTATTTAAATTTTATTTGTTTGTAATGTGATGAATTTCACTTTTAATTTAGGTTTTATAATTGTTTAAGGGATAATAGCTTAAGAAGTTCATTCTTAGGTTTACATCTATACATATTTATAGGTCATTATAATAACATCAAAAAGAGTTTCTGTCATCACTATGGATCAGCAACAAAATTTCTTTTCACTTTGTAAGTGTAAAAAAATTCCCATACAGAGCATAATTAACCCAAACTGCTCATTGTCTCTGTCTCAGTATGGCTTTGCTGCAGGCAGGCTGCCTTTATTCTCTAACTACAGCAACTCCACTCATCTGTCTCAAACCATGGGAGATGGAGAGTCATACTCCAGCCAATCAGGGTCATTCTTGAATAGGACCATTATTGATTTGCTGTTCAAAACTCAAATCAGGGACTTCCCTATTGGTCCAGTGACTAAGACTACATGCTCCCAATGAAGGGGGCCTGGGTTCCATCCCTGGTCAGGGAACTAGATCCCACATGCCTCAGCTAAGAGCTCACGTGCTTCAAGAGTAAAGATCCTATCAGATGTAACTAAAAGATCCCACATGCTGCAAGAAAGATCCTGTGGCATATCTAAGACCCAATGCAGCCAAATAAATGAAGAAATAATTTTAAAAAATTCAAAACAAACAAATTCCCTAATTCCATATTTACATAGTAGAAAATTAACAAATGCCTGAAAAGTTAGTCTTCTATGTTTTGTTTTATCCTGTGCTGTGCTGTACTTAGTCATTCAGTCATCTCCAACTCTTTGCGACCCCATGGACTATAGCTCGCCAGGCTCCTCTGTCCATGGGGATTCTCCAGGCCACAATACTGTAGTGGGTTGCCGTGCCCTCCTCCAGGGGCTCTTCCCAACCCAGGGATCAACCCCAGGTCTCAGGCATTGCAGCGGATTCTTTACCAACTGAGCCACCAGGGAACCCCATTTTAGTCTGAGTTCCCTAGAAAATAGAGCACGAAGGCACAACGTTTACATGTTTGCTTTTGAGGTAGAGTGCACTTTTAGTGTATGAAGAATGAGGGAAAGGGGAATTTCAGTCAAGGAAGCAGAAAAAGGTAAGACAGGATGATGTGTTACCAAGATGCTCATAGGTGTACAGGAAAACCAGCTTGTGTAGGATAGCAGTCCCAAGCCTTTTTGGCACCAGGGACCAGTTTCATGGAAGACAGTTTTTCCACAGACTGGGGGTGGGGGGATGGTTTCAGGATGATTCAAACACATCTACTGTGCACTTTATTTCTATTATTATTACATCAGCTCCACATCATTTCATCAGGCGTTAGATCCCAGAGGTTGGGGAGTCTTCATGTAGCATATTTTCAGAACAGATGCGTGGAATCCCTGCTTTCCTGAACTGTTTAATTTTATTGGAAAGAGAGGAAGGGCAATCAATTTATCTGCCATTTCCTTTCTATCTCCTGTCTCATTAGTCAAAGTTCACCTCAAGGGACATTAACATCCTCATGTGACCCCACTAGACAGTCACTGGAGAAGGCAGAGTCTGTGTGTGCCCAGGAGATCAAACTGAAGTCTTGAAACCATTGTGGCTTTTTCTAGGATGAACATGATGGTGGCTCAATCCTTGCCCTCCAAGGCAGGGGAGATAATCTATGGTGTCAAGAGACAAGGAGCCTGTGCTGAAACAGAACACATACCTCCAATATCTGATATCATAGAGCTCAGGGTTCAGAGGAAGAAAGAAGCTACTTTTTAAAAAGTGATTCTAAAATATTTACTGTGAATATCATGTGGTTGCCTGTGCCTGTGCGTGCTAAGTTGCTTCTGCTGTTTCCGACTATTTGTGACACAATGGACTGGAGCCTGCCAGGCACCTCTGTCCATAGGGATTCTCCAGGCAAGAATACCAGAGTGGGTTGCCATTTCTTCCTCTGGGAGAATCTTCCTGACCCAGGGATCAAACCCATGTCTCTTCTGTCTCTTGCACTGGAGGCAGGTTCTTTACCATAGAGCCACCTGGCAAGCCCTTAGGGTAGTTTGTTATACAGCAAAAGCTAACTAATATGTTTCATAACTAAAACATAGCTTATTTTCCCTCTTTTCTCAATTGATAGCCACCTTTCAAATTTACAATGTCAATTAAAATGTTGGTCCCCCCTCCCAAATAAATACAAAATAAATTGAAGCATTTTTGAAGGGAAGACCAGCTACTAGGAATTTCACATGGCACTTTAATGTGTTCCATGACCACAGATGAAACTTTTTTTCACAAATTTTTCTTTTATTTTATAGCAGAGAAGAGTTGTTTAGCACAGAGAAAAATATTTATGCTTTTTGAGAATACCAAGGAATTGTGTTTTCTAAAAAACCTATGATCTCTTTCTCCTACTTAAATATCTACATAAGGTTTTTTGGAGGGAATACAAAAAAGAATTATTGACATATTTTATGAATGAAATGTCATTAATCCTAATCTTCTGACTATACTCAGAGCCAGAAGCCTTGGAAACTCTACATCCTCATTCAAGTAGTACCTGATCTGGGAAGTTCAATTGAACTATGAATCTCAGAGATGAAATAGTTAATTCAAGCTTGCTTTACTTTAAACTAATACATTGGTACTTCCCTGATGGCTCGATGGTAAAGAACCCATCTGCTAATGCAGGAGACAGGGGTTCAATCCCTGGTCCAGGAATGCCCCACATGTGGTGGAGCAGCTAAGCCCATACACTACAACTATTGAGCCTGTGCTCCAGAGTCTGGAAGGCACAACTACTGAGCCCACATGTCAGTAACTGAAGCCCATGCACCCTAGAGCCCGTGCTCTGCAATAAGAGAAGCCACTGCAATGAGAAGCCTATGCACCACAACTAGAGAATAGCCCCCACTTGACGCAGCTAGAGAAAAGCCCACACAGCAACAGACTCAGCATAATCAAAAATAAATAAGTAAAATTATTTTAAAGCCAATATATTAATCATAACTAATACATTAACCGATTGGCAGTGGAATCTAAGTCAGTGCAGAATTGCCAATAGCGTTGCAACAGTTCAGAAAAAAAATTGAATATTTTCTTCATAAACTGCCAGGTAACTACCGTTTAGGGAAGATGAAATAGGAAAGAACAGCTCTTTTAAATACCAACTGCAGAAAATTCTGCATGTATCCTGCCAACAAGGAAATAGAATACATGATTTGGGGGATCAGCATTTCTTGCTTCAGAGTGGATCTTTCAAAATTAATGTTTTTAAAGACTTATAGATTCAGAAATAAAAAGTATTTTACAGATATTATGATTATGATTAGTTTGAAAGAAAATACTATATATACTCCTTAAAATGGGATCAAAAAGAGATTTTAGTTCTAGTTGGATGAAGAACAAGAAATCTACATATAATAAGAGTCATGTGGTACTTGCTATAAATATACTTATTTATTATCCTTTTGTTATTTGTCTTGTTGGTCAGCTTTAAGCCATGAAAATGATAACACACACCTAGGGAAATAATGAGAAGGGTTAATGTCAGCCCATATAATTTCATTTATTAAATTGCTACCAAGCTTTCCATTTAAAAGCACATGTTCTCACAACTGCAGATAATTCGGTTGTGCACCTTGAGATCAGTCTATTATATACCAACTACAGTGAAAATAAAGGAATGGAATGGCTATCCTCCAGATAGAAAAAAAAATCAATTAACTGAGCAGCCTGCAATTCTTCGACATTACTAATCTTTCCACGTAGCCTCAGCAGGATTCTTTTAGAAATGAGCACACATTCCAACCATTATCCAAACCTCTCCAGCAAGTCACATCCACTAGTGCAGTGAAAAATTCAAGAAGGTAAGGATTCCTCTGTACTCCAATGGTTATTGATATGTTTTTTTCTGGAAGACAAAAAGGTAATCCTTTAGAAACAAACAGATCTTTTTCTAATAAGTGGCTATACTATGAAACAAATGTTTTCTGCAATGTACACTGACTTCCAAAATCAGCTAGTTTATCAGAATGTGTGTGTGTATTTGTACACATGCAAATAGAGATAGTTAGAGAATGAAATACAGACCTTTTTTTCTGAAGAGATTTAAATACATATTCTGGAAAATGTCAATGGTAAATAGAGACAATTAAACTTTAAATATGATTTTATTCAAATAATTTTGCATGCTAAAAAGCATGTTACTTTTTCAGAATAAACATAGGAAGTTACTATGATCATGTAATCTTTTGCTAGTTCCCTCGAAATTAGGGGGAGCCTCATTCTTACAAAAGAGGAAAAGCAGAATTATACATCCAAAGGAGATTTAAATAGTTACACATTAAATAATGATAAAAGTTTTCACTGATATTCTTATTAGGCTGAAGATATTCAGTTTATGGGGAGTGTAATTATTTAACAGGAGGAATCATTGACAGTCATTCAACAAATATTAGTGAATTACTGCAATTTACCAAGGACTTTTATAGGCACTGAGTATGTTGTAGGGGTATAAATAAGCTCCTGCTCTTATACAGATTATATTCTAGAACAGAGAAACAGAAATTGAACAAGTAAATATAATAAATTCCAATATGGATGAAGAAAATAAAACAGGGTAATGACATAGTGACTAAAGCATGGTAGGGTTGCGAACTGGCTACTTTATGTCTCATGTTAAAACAAAGCTTTGTTGAGAAGGTAACATTTATTTCAAGGCCTGAATGATGAGAATGTTCAGTTCATTTCAGTTTAGTTGCTCAGTTGTGTCCAACTCTTTGAGACCCCATAAACCACAGCACGCCAGGCCTCCCTGTCCATCACCAAATCCCGGAGTCCACCCAAACCCATATCCATTGTGTCGGTGATGCCATCCAACCATCTCATCCTCTGTTGTCCCCTTCTCCTCCTGCCCCCAATCTTTCCCAGCATCAGGGTTTTTTCAAATGAGTCAGCTCTTTGCATCAAGTGGCCAAAGTATCAGAGTTTCAGCTTCAACATCAGTCTTTCCAATGAACACCCAGAACTGATCTCCTTTAGGATGGGCTGGTTGGATCTCTTTGCAGTCCAAGGGACTCTCAAGAGTCTTCTCCAACACCACAGTTCAAAAACATCAATTCTTCGGCGATCAGCTTTCTTCAGAGTCCAACTCTCACATCCACACATGACCACTGGAAAAACCATAGCCTTGACTAGACAGACCTTTGTTGAAAAAGTGATTTCTCTGCTTTTTAATATGTCTAGGTTGGTCATCACTTTCCTTCCAAGGAGTAAACGTCTTTTAATTTCATGGCTGCAATCACCATCTGCAGTGATTTTGGAGCCCAGAAAAATTAAGTCAGCCACTGTTTCCACTGTTTCTCCATCTATTTCCCATGAAGTGATGGGACCAGATGCCATGATCTTTGTTTTCTGAATGTTGAGCTTTAAGCCAACTTTTTCACTCTCCTCTTTCACTTTCATCAAGAGGCTCTTTAGTTCTTCTTCACTTTCTGCCATAAGGGTGGTGTCATCTGCATATCTGAGGTTATTGATATTTCTCCCAGCAATCTTGATTCCAGCTTGTGCTTCCTCTAGCCCAGTGTTTCTCATGATGTACTCTCCATATAAGTTAAATAAGCAGGGTACTCCTTTTCTTATTTGGAACCAGTCTGTTGTTCTATGTCCAGTTCTAACTGTTGCTTCCTGACCTGCACACAGGTTTCTCAAGAGGCAGGTCAGGTGGTCGTATATTCCCATCTTTTTCAGAATTTTCCACCCTTGTTTTTTTTTTTAATTTATTTATTTTAATTGGAGGCTAATTACTTTACATTATTGTATTGGTTTTGCCATACATTGACATGAATCTGCACTGGGTGTACATGTGTTCACCATCTTGAACCCCCCTCCCACCTCCCTCCCCATCCCATCCCTCTGGTTCATCCCAGTACACCAACCGTGAGCATTCTGTATCATGCATCAAACCTGGACTGGCGATTTGTTTGATCCACACAGTCAAATGCTTTGGCATAGTCAACAGAGCAGAAATAAATGTTTTCCAGGAACTCTCTTGATTTTTCGATGATCCAGTGGATGTTGACAATTTGACCTCTGGTTCCTCTGTCTTTTCTAAAACCGGCTTGAACATCTGGAAGTTCACAGTTCACGTATTGCTGAAGCCTGGCTTGGAGAATTTTAAGCATTACTTTACTACCGTGTGAGATGAGTGCAATTGTGCGGTAGTTTGAGTATTCTTTGGCATTGCCTTTCTTTGGGAGTGGAATGAAAACTGACCTTTTCCAGTTCTGTGGCCACTACTGAGTTTTCCAAATGTGATGGAATTCCAGTTGAGATATTTCAAATCCTAAAAGATGATGAGAATGAGACAGCCATGTAAAATGTTTAACTAGAAGTTTAACTAGGTCTCATTTGTTTATTTTTGTTTTTATTTATGTAACTCTGGGAGACTGATTGAAACAGATATTGCTGCACTTTATGTCAGTGAGTGTTCTGCCTGTTTTTCTCTAAGAGTTTTATGTCAATAGTATCTGGTCTTACATGTAGGTCTTTAATCCATTTTGAGTTTATTTTTGTGTGTGGTGTTAAAGAATATTCTAATTTAATTCTTTTTACATGTAGCTGTCCAGTTTTCCCTATACAGAACAGTATGGAAGTTCATTAAAACACTAAAAGTAGAGCTACTTTATGATCCAGCAATCCCACTTCTGTGTATATATCCAGAGAAAAAGTTGGTTCAAAAGTATACATATACATCCTAATGTTCACTGCAGTACTGTTTACAATAGCCAATACATGGGAACAACCTACGTGTCCATCTACAGATAAGCAAAGAAGATGTGGTACATATATACAATGGAATATTACCCAGCCATTAAAAAGAATGCAATAATGCCGTTTGCAACAATATGAATATACCTGGGGATTATCATACTCAGTGAAGTAAATCAGACAAAGAAATGCAAATATCATATGATATCACTTATGCAGAATCTAAAAAAATTATACAAATGAACTTATTTACAAAACAGATTCACAGATTTAAAGAATGAACTTACGGTTATCAGGGGAGAAGGGTGGGGGGCAGGAATATTGAGAGTTTGGGATTGACATGTACACACTGATATATAACCAACAAAGACCTACTGTATATAGCACAGGGAACTCTGCTTCATATTCTGTATTAACCTAAATGAGAAAAGAAGTTGAAAAAGAATAGATATGTATCTATGTATACATATGTATAACTGAATCACTTTGCTATACATATGTACATCTGGAGCTTAGAGTTCTAGTTAGAAGGAATAGCAATATTTAAAATAAACCTACTAAGGCCAAAAATTAGAAAGACCAGTGTAGCTGGGGTTTGGTGAGCTGGGACTGGTTCATGTTGGGCCACTGATAATCATGATAAGGAACTGAGATTTTATTTTAAAGTACACCAAAAGCCATGAAAAGCTATTCAGCTGGGGAGAAACATAATATGACAAGTTCTTAAAAGATTAATCTGGTAATTATATTAGAAGTGGAAATGGAAGGAGTGAGCCCAGTTGAGAGTTTGCTATAATAGATCAGAGGAGGGATATTAGTGGCAGGGTGGTATTTGTAAGGGGTGTATGTATTGGAAATGGAAAAAGTAGATGGATTGTGGGTGTATAGTGGGAATAGAGTCAGCAGGACTAGGGGACAGATTTGATATGGGTGACAAAGATGACTTTTAGATTTTCAGTTTACACCATTCAATAAGAGACGAGATAATAAAACTGGATCACATCTGGGGTTGTAGAGTTTGGAGATTGTAAGTATTTTGTTGAACTTGTCAAATTTGACATGTCTTTGAGCCATTGAAATGGAGAAGTTGAGTATAAAATTGGACATGTGGACCTGGGACTCAAAGAAGTCTGGACAAAAGGACTAGTAAGATCACCCTTATCCCTTGGCCCCAACACCACTATCCACAGCAGGATTCAAGATAGACCTACAGAGCATTGGTTTCTGGTAAATTTCTCTTCTTGGCCTGACATGATTCTTGATAATGAGTAAAATAGGTCCCTAGGGATCAGGGTATCCAGGTAGGACAATATCTACAACATAGCTTGACACTGTCAGAGCCATTGATATCAACTATCAGTCTCAATAGAACTGAGACCAATCTAATGTCTTCCAAGAGACCAATTTAGAGATAAATAATCCTTTTTTTCACACATCCCATCAACCTCCCTTCCATCCCATCAACCTCCCTTCCATCCCTGTTTTCATCAGCTACTACCAGAAATCCAAATTCTCAGACTTTCGCCCCATCTAGTCTGTATGTGGTAAGTCTGATCTCATCACCTACATGTTCCTGATCCCCAGTCCTACACCCTCTGAGACTCATGGCTTGTTATCAGCAAAATTTCCCATATCCTTTTCTTCATCTCTTAATGTTCCCTTCACCTTCTTGTTCTTTCTTTCTTTTATTTTTGTCTGTGGGGGGTCTTCTTTGCTTTGCACGGGCTTTCTCTAGTTGTAGTGAACAGGGGCTACTCTTTGTCGTGGTGTGCAGGTTTCTGACTGAAGTGGCTTCTCTTGCTGTGGAGCACAGGCTCTAAGGGAATGGGCTTCAGTAGTTGTGGTTCTCAGGTCCTAAAGCACTCAAGCTTCAGTAGTTGCAGCATGTGAGCTCTGTAGTTGCAGCTGGCAGGCTCTAGAGTGCAGGCTCAGTAGTTGTGGAGCATGGGCTTAGTTGCTCTGTGGCATGTGGAATCGTCCTGGAGCAGGGATCAAACCCACGTCCCCTGCTATGACAGGCAGATTCTTATCTACTACACCACTAGGAAAGTCCTTGCCTTCTTGTTCTAATCATATTCGAGCTCTTTCCTAAGAACAATGCCCCCTTTGTAGCCCTTTTAAATGCTACTTATAGGACCTTGACGCAGTGTAGGTACCCTGGTTGCTCCGCAATTATTTTGTCTTCATTCTGTATCAAAAACCACAGGTCTTTAAACTGCATTACCCTATGCCTCATTCTATTAGAAGTTGTCACATTTTGCACTCTTGGTTACTCAGCCAAATTCATAATGAAGGATATCCTTCAACTTAACTTTAGACATTACAAGTTCTCATAACCTTCTGTGTTTCCAAATTACTAATCTGGTACCCTGATTCCATCTATTTCAAAATCTTATCAGGATTCCAACCACTGACAAAGTTGATGCTTATCTTATGCTTTATTTTACTTGTAGAGTTGCTGTGCTACTTTTTATGATGCCTATTTCCTACCTTTTCTTTCATCTTCTCCAACCCTCCAACATATCCACATTCTTCTTCTCATTACATCTATCACTTATTCTGCCATAATGATATTTTCTCTCTGCTACCTGTATAAATGAATGAATAATGACAACCCCTATAGTTATACCTTGAATCCCCTTTCTCTGTACCACCTGAAGTCTTTGCTCTGGAAATTAACCTCTCTCTACAGAATCATTTTCCTCATCATATAAACTTGCTGTAAAACATTCTACTTCAGATATAATATTTCCAACATTAAATAAGATAGTTTCCATTATCTCATGTCTCCTTCCAGCTATGATCTCATTTTTCTCTTTTATTTGAAAGCAAAATTCTTCAGACTGTTGTCTATACTTACTGCCTCAGATTCTTAATCTCCTTTTCATTCTTTAATCCACACTAACCAAAATTTTCCCTCTCCATTGCATGGAAACCACTTCTGTCATGGTGAATGGAACTTCCTATCACCAACTCAAGTGCTGAGTTATCTGTCTCCATTTTACAAGTGTTGAACAGCATTTCACAGAGATGACAATTCCCCCTTTCTGAAAATACCTTCTTCATCTGGCATTTAAGCTACATTCCCCTGGCTTTCCTCCTGCCTCATTGGCTGCTCCTTCTTAAGCTCCTTTTCTGGCTTTTCTTCTTTTTTTTTTTAATTTTTTAATTTAAATTTAATTTTTTTTCTAATTTATTTATTTTAATTGCAGGCTAATTACTTTACATTATTGTATTGGTTTTGCCATACATTGACATGAATCTGCCCCGGGTATACATATGTTCCACATCTTGAACCCCCCTCCCACCTCCCTCCCCCTTCCATCCCTCTGGTTCATCCCAGTACACCAGCCCCAAGCGTCCTGTATCATGCATTGAACTTAGACTGGAGATTCATTTCACATATGATAATATACATGTTTCAATGCCATTCTCCCAAATCATCCCACCCTCGCCCTCTCCCACAGAGTACAAAA
Source organism: Moschus berezovskii (assembly GCF_049115385.1). NCBI lineage: Eukaryota > Metazoa > Chordata > Mammalia > Artiodactyla > Moschidae > Moschus > Moschus berezovskii. Next base: position 41,033,789 of record NC_142488.1, on the reverse strand, counting down.
GATGGTTCTATACATCTGTGTCTCTTTTACTATAGGGTTATCGTTATCATCTTTCTAAATTCCATATATATGTGTTAGTATACTGTATTGGTGTTTTTCTTTCTGGCTTACTTCACTCTATGTAATAGGCTCCAATTTCATCCACCTCATTAGAACTGATTCAATTGTATTCTTTTTAATGGCTGAGTAATACTCCATTGTGTAAATGTACTGCAGTCCCCCAGGGCTCATCCCTCAGACCACTCATTTCCTTTATCTTCAGCATTTCCCTTAAGTGAATTCATCCAGTCTTGTGGCTTTGAAAATACTTTCAGTTCAGTTCAGTTGCAGTCGTGTCCGACTCTTTGCAACCCCATGAACCACAGCATGCAAGGCCTCCCTGTCCATCACCAACTCCCAGAGTTCACTGAAACTCATGTCCATCGAGTCGGTGATGCCATCCAGCCATCTCATTCTCTGTCGTCCCCTTCTCCTCCTGCCCCGAATCCCTCCCACATCAGACTCTTTTCCAGTGAGTCAACACTTCGCATGAGTGGCCAAAGTATTGGAGCTTCAGCTTTAACATCAGTCCTTCCAATGAACACCCAGGACTGATTTCCTTTAGAATGGACTGGTTGGATCTCCTGTCAGTCCAAGGGACTCTCAAGAGTCTTCTCCCGCACCACAGCATCAATTCTTCGGTACTCAGCTTTTTTTACAGTCCAAAACACACATCCATACATGACCACGGGAAAAACCATAGCCTTGACTAGACGGACCTTGGTTGGCAAAGTAATGTCTCTGCTTTTTAATATGCTATCTAGGTTGGTCATCTCACACGCTAGTAAAGTCATGCTCAAAATTCTCTAAGCCAGGTTTCAGCAATATGTGAACTATGAACTCCCAGATATTCAAGCTGGTTTTAGAACAGGCAGAGGCACCAGAGATCAAATTGCCAACATCCGCTGGATCATGGAAAAAGCAAGAGAGTTCCAGAAAAACATCTACTTCTGCTTTATTGACTATGCCAAAGACTTCGACTGTGTGGATCACAATAAACTGTGGAAAATTCTGAAAGAGATGGGAATACCAGACCACATGACCTGCCTCTTGAGAAACCTATATGCAGGTCAGGAAGCAACAGTTAGAATTGGACATGGAACAACAGACTGGTTCCAAATAGGAAAAGGAGTACATCAAGGTTGTATATTTTCACCCTGATTATTTAACTTATATGCAGAGTACATCATGAGGAACGCTGGGCTGGAAGAAGCACAAGTTGGAATCAAGATTGCCGGAAGAAATATCAATAACCTCAGATAGGCAGATGACACCACCCTTATGGCAGAAAGTGAAGAGGAACTCAAAAGCCTCTTGATGAAAGTGAAAGAGGAGAGTGAAAAATTTGGCTTGAAGCTCACCATTCAGAAAACAAAGATCATGGCATCTGGTCCCATCACTTCATGGCAAATAGATGGGGAAACAGTGGAAAGAGTGTCAGACTTTATTTTTGGGGACTCCAAAATCACTGCGGATGCTGATTGCAGCCAGGAAATTAAAAGACACTTACTCCTTGGAAGGAAAGTCATGAGCAACCTAGATAGCATATTAAAAAGCAGAGACATTACTTTGCCAACCAGGGTCCATCTAGTCAAGGCTATGGTTTTTCCTGTGGTCATGTATGGATGTGATAGTTGGACTGTGAAGAAAGCTGATCACCGAAGAATTGATGAGTTTGAACTGTGGTGTTGGATAAGACTCTTGAGAGTCCCTTGGACTGCAAGGAGATCCCACCAGTCCATTCTAAAGGAGATCAATCCTGGGTGTTCATTGGAAGGACTGATGCTAAAGCTGAAACTCCAATACTTTGGCTACCTCATGCGACGAGTTGCTGCTATGTCGCTTCAGTCATGTCCGACTCTGTGCGACCCCATAGACGGCAGCTGACCAGGCTCTGCTGTCCCTGGGATTCTCCAGACAAGAACACAGGAGTGGGTTGCCATTTCCTTCTCCAATGTATGAAAGTGAAAAGTGAAAGTGAAGTCCCTCAGTCGTGTCCGACTAGTAGCGACCCCATGGACTGCAGCCCACCAGGCTCCTCTGTCCATGAGATTTTCTAGGCAAGAGTACTGGAGTGGCTTGCCATGCGACGAGTTGACTCACTGGAAAAGACTCTGATGCTGGGAGGGATTGGGGGCAGGAGGAGAAGGGGACGACAGGTAATGAGGTGGCTGGATGGCATCACTGACTCGATGGACATGAGTTTGAGTGAGCTCCGGGAGTTGTTGATGGACAGGGAGGCCTGGCGTGCTGTGATTCATGGGGTCGCAAAGAGTTGGACACGACTGAGTGACTGAACTGAACTGAACTAGGTTGGTCATAACTTTCCTTTCAAGGAGTAAGCGTCTTTCATTTTTTTTTTTTGTAATTAATTTATTTTTTATTGGAGGCAAATTATTTTACAATATTATATTGGTTGGTTTTGCCATACATTGACATGAATTCGCCCCGGGTTTACATAAGTTTCCCCTCCTGAACCCCCCTTCCACCTCCCTCCTCCCTTTATCCTCCCTCTGAGTCATCCCCGCATGCCAGCCCCGAGCATCCTATAACATGCATTGACACTGAACTAGTGATTCATTTCACATATGACAACATACGTGTTTCAATGCCATTCTCCCAAATCATCCCACCCTCACCCTCTCCCACAGAGTCCCAAAGACTGATCTATACATCTGTGTCTCTTTTGCTGTCTTGTATACAGGGTTATCATTTCCATCTTTCTAAATTCCATATATATGCGTTAGTATGCTGTATTGGTGTTTTTCTTTCTGGCTTACTTCACTCTGTATAATAGGCTCCAGTTTCATCCACCTCATTAGAACTGATTCAAATGTATTCTTTTTAATGGCTGAATAATACTCCATTGTGTATATGTACCAAAGCTTTCTTATCCATTCGTCTGCAGATGGACATCTAGGTTGCTTCTATGTCCTGGCTATTATAAACAGTGCTGCAATGAACATTGGAGTACATGTGTCTCTTTCAATTCTGGTTTCTCGAATATCCAAAGCAATCTTGAGGAAGAAAAATGGAACTGGGGGAATTAACCTGCCAGACTTCAGGCTCTACTACAAAGCCACAGTCATCAAGACAGTATGGTACTGGCATAAAGACAGAAATATAGATCAATGGAACAAAATAGAAAGCCCAGAGGTAAATCCACGCACCTATGGACACCTCATCTTCGACAAAGGAGGCAAGAGTATAAAATGGAGAAAAGACAGTCTCTTTAACAATTGGTGCTGGGAAAACTGGTCAGCCACTTGTAAAAGAATGAAACTAGAACACTTCCTAACACCATACACCAAAATAAACTCAAAATGGATTAGAGAGCTAAATGTAAGACCAGAAACTATAAAACTCCTAGAGGAGAACATAGGCAAAACACTCTCCGACATAAATCACAGCAGGATCCTCCAAGACCCACCTCCCAGAATATTGGAAATAAAAGCAAAAATAAACAAATGGGACCTAATTAAAATCAAAAGCTTCTGCACAGCAAAGGAAACTATAAGCAAGGTGAAAAGACAGCCTTCAGAATGGGAGAAAATAATAGCAAATGAAGCAACTGATAAAGGATTAATCTCCAAAATATACAAGCAGCTCCTGCAGCTCAATTCCAGAAAAATAAATGACCCAATCAAAAAATGGGCCAAAGAACTAAACAGACATTTCTCCAAAGAAGACATAAAGATGGCTAACAAACACATGAAAAAATGCTCAACATCCCTCATAATCAGAGAGATGCAAATCAAAACCACAATGAGATACCATTTCACACCTGTCAGAATGGCTGCTATCCAAAAGTCTACATGCAATAAATGCTGGAGAGGATGTGGAGAGAAAGGAACCCTCTTACACTGTTGGTGGGAATGCAAACTAGTACAGCCACTATGGAGAACAGTGTGGAGATTCCTCAAAAAACTGGAAATAGAACTGCCATATGATCCAGCAATCGCACTCCTGGGCATACACACCGAGCGTCTTTCAATTTCATGGCTGCAATCAGCATCCGCAGTGATTTTGGAGCCCAAAAAATAAAGTCTGACACTGTTTCCCCATCTATTTGCCATGAAGTGATGGGACCAATTGCCATGATCTTAGTTTTCTGAATGTTGAGCTTCAAGCCAAACTTTTCACTCTCCTCTTTCACTTTCATCAAGAGGCCTTTGAGTTCCTCTTCACTTTCTGCCATAAGGGTAGTGTCATCTGCATATCTGAGGTTATTGATATTTCTTCCGGCAATCTTGATTCCAGCTTGTGCTTTTTCCAGCTCAGTGTTTCTCATGATGTACTCTGCATTTAAGTTAAATAAGCAGGGTGACAATATACAGCCTTGACATACTCCTTTTCCTATTTGGAACCAGTCCGTTTTTCCATGTCCAGTTCTAACTGTTGCTTCCTGACCTGCATACAGGTTTCTCAAGAGGCAGGTCAGGTGTTCTGGTATTCCCATCTCTTTCAGAATTTTCCACAGTTTGTTGTGATCCACACAGTCAAAGGCTTTGGCATAGTCAATGAAGCAGAAATATATGTTTTTCTGGAACTCTCTTGCTTTTTCCATGATCCAGCGTATGTTGGCAATTTGTTCTCTATATGCTGATAATTTCCAAATTTATCTTCAATCCAGACTGCCTGTTTGAGCAGCAAACTTACAAATGAGTATTCAACTACTTCTATAACATTTCCACTTTGAGGTCTAAAGGCATATTGATCTTAATATATCAGAAACCAAATTTTTGGCATTTGCTCCCAAGCCTGCCTGCTATTCTTGCAGTTTTCCTCATTTCAGTTAATGGCAACTATAATACATTTTTCCATCTGCTCAAAACTCAGGGGTTGATCTGTGTCTGTTTCCTGTCCTCATTATGCACATCAATGCTAAGCAGTTATTATCAGCTCTACCTTCAATATCTATCCTGATTCCGACTACCCCTATTCTACCACTTTAGGACATGTCACTGTCATTTATCCAGTTAGCTTCCTAACTGGATTTACTCTTTCTCCCCTATTTTGTCCCCTGTAGAGCAGCCACAGGGCTTCCCAGGTGGTTCAGAGGTAAAAAATAATCGGCTTGCCAATGCAGGAAATGCAAGAGACCTCGGTTTGATCCTTGGGTCGGCAAGATCCCCTGGAGGAGGAAATGGCCACCCATTCCAGTCTTCTTGCCTAGGAAATCCCATGTATAGAGGAGCCTGGCAGTCTACAGTCCATGAGGTCTCAAAGAGTCAGACACAACTGGGCATGCAAACACCACCAGAACAGCCACAGGGATTCTTTTTTTAAAAAATTATACATCAGATCACTTGTTCAAAATTCTCTAAAGGTTTCCCATCACACTTAGAAAACCATCAGAATTCCTACCTATGAAGTCTCTGCCCATCTTTCTGTCTTCATCTTTTTACACTTTCCTCTTTGTTCACTCTATTCCAGTCTTCTTGCAATCACTTCAATATGAACAATCTGGATTCATTCCCACCTCAGGGTCTTTCTAGTCACTGTACTTTCTGCCTGTAATGATACTCTTCCATCTATTCTTGTTCTTGCTCCTCTTCAATCAGATTTCTGCTCAAACCCTATGTTGGCACATCGACCTTCTCCCATCATTCTATTTAAAAGAGCCATCGCCACCCTCCCTAACCTCCTTCATATTGTTCTCTATCCACTTACTTTGCTTGAAAGTCTTCGTAAAACTTTCATTAGATGGAGGTATTTGATTTTTTTCCTATTTTTGTCTATTTCTTCCCTGGAATGAGATCAGAGCAGAGATTTTATCTTTTGTTCACTTCTGTATTCTAAGAGTTTCAACATTATCTGGCACAGTAAGCACTCATGAAACATTTGACTTATGAACATAATAAATTAAGAAAATAATCAATAAATGAGTAAATGAATGTTGTCAGAGAAGTCCACAGGAGGAATATACTGTTTGGAAGAAGCTCATAATTTTCATTTTCCATTAGCTGAATTTGAGATGCAGGCCAAGCACCCAAGTAAAGGTGTTTAGAAGATTTGAAAAGTCAGTTCTGAAATTTGGAAGAATTTTCCGAGTGAGAAATAAAGAATTGAAAAGGCATCTGTATTAGTTTCCTACTGTTGCTATTACAAGTAACCACGACGTTAGTGGCTCAAAACAACACAAATTTATCATTTAAGAGTTTGGGGGGTCAAAAGTTCTGAAGTGGAAACCCAATCCAGTATTCTTGCCTGGAAAATCCCATTGATGGAGGAACCTGACAGGCTACAATCCATGGGGTCGCAGAGAGTTGGACACAACTTATCGACTAAACAGCAAAACAGCAGGCAGGGCTCTATTCCCTCTGGCAGCTCCAGGAAAGAATCTGTTTCCATTTCTTTTCTATAAGCAGAGGATACTCACTTTCCTTGGCTATGGCCCCTACCACCATCTTCAAAGCCAACAATATACAATCTTCAAATCTCTCTGTCTCTTACTCTTGTTCTAGCTCTCTCTTTTTCACTCTCTCTGATTTCTGCTTCCATAATTACATCTCCTATTCTGACTCTGACTCTTCTGCTTCCTTTTTATAAGTACCTTTGTGATTATGCTGGACACTACTCATATAATTCAAGAATAATTTCTCCATTTAAAGATCCTAAACAAAACCACATCTGCACATTTCCCCTTGTCATGTAATGTGACATACTTGTAGGTTCTGAGGATTATGATGTGGACATCTTTGGGGGGGGGGATATTGAATAACACAGAAGTCAGTAAAGCAAGTTATCTATAAGTCTCATGTGATTGTGGTTTAGTCTCTCAGTTGTGTCCAGCTGTTGTGACCCCATGGACAGTAACCCACCAGGCTCCTCTGCCCATGAAATTTCCCAGTCAAGAATACTGGAGTGGGTTGCCATTTTCTGCTCCAATAAGACTCATAAGTTATCTAAAAGACTGATATGGACTTGTCTCCAAATAGGTGAGTAAAATTCCAAAGTATTGGAATGCTGTGGAATAGAGATTTTCAAGAAGGAAAGATTTGTCCACATGATAAAATTCTGGAGAAGCATTACAAAAGATAAGAAGAGGCATACAGATGACCAAAAACACATGAAAAGATGCTCAGCATTGCTTATTATTTCCACTGAACTTCCTGTCTACATCCCTCAAAAATCAAGTCACCTTATTTGTACGGCTACATTCCTGGACTTTCTATTCTGTTTTACTCACCTTTGTATCTATTTTTTCATTAATTCTATACTGTGTCAACTATTGTATCTTTATAACGAGTCTTGAATTATTTTAGTGTGGCCTCCAACTCTATTCTTTTTAAAACTTGCTTTGTCTGTACTACTTCCTTTGCCTTTCCATATAAATTTTAGAATTATCTTATCTAGATCAACAAAAATTCCTGTGAAGATTTTGTTTCAAATTGTGTTAAATCTATAGTTTGCTGACAGTTATATTGAGTCTTCCAATCCATGAACACTGTATGAACATTTTTATGTATATAATTTTTTTCAGCATTTTGTTTTCAGACTATAAATTCTGCCCTATTTTGTTACAATTTTATCTCAGGATTTCATTTTTTAATCTCTTGTAAATGGCATTATGTGGGTTTTTATATCTGATTTTTCATTGTTAAAATTACAGTATATAGAAAAAAACTGAATTTTGTATTACCCTTATAGCCTATGACCTTGATAAAATTACATAACAGTTCTGGAAGCATTTTTGTCTGTTCTTCAGGATTTTCTATGTAGAAACCAAGTCATCTGGGACAAATAGGGCAAATTGGTTCAGTTTTATCTCATTTCCAATGTACATGTGCTTTACTTCCTTTTCCCTCTCTTGCTACAATGACTAGCCCTTCCAGTATGATGTTAAACAGAAGTGGTTTAAATGGACATCCTTGCCTTCTTTACAATCTCAGGGATTAAGAATCCCTTTCACCATTAAGAATTATGTTAGCTCTATATTTGCTATGGATGTACTTTAATGGGTTAAAGAGTTTCTCTTTCATTCCTAGCTTGCAAAAGATTTTGTCATAAATGACATGACGTGGTTGATCATTTGATCAAATTGATTGATCAAATATGATCAATCAATCATATTTTGATTGATTTTTAAAAACAATAAACCAGCAATTGTATTCCTGGGATAAAAAAAAAAGAGAAATGCAAATCGAAACCATAAAGAGGTATCACCTCACGCTGTTCAGACTGGCCATCCTCAAAAAGTCTACAAATAACAAAAGCTCGAAAGGGTGTGGAGAAAATGGAACCTCCTATACTATGGGTAGGAATGTAAAATGATGCAGCCACTATGTAGAACAGTATGGGATTTCCTAAAAAAACTAAACATAGAGCTCAGTTCAGTTCAGTCGCTCAGTCGTGTCTGACTCTCCTCGACCCCATGAATCACAGCACTCCAGGCCTCCCTGTCCATCACCAACTCCCGGAGTACACTCAAACTCATGTCCACAGAGTCGGTGATGCCATCTAGCCATCTCATTCTCGGTCCCTTCTCCTCCCGCCCCCAACCTTTCCCAGCATCAGAGTCTTTTCCAGTGAGTCAACTCGTCGCATGAGGTAGCCAAAGTATTGCAGTTTCAGCTTTAGCATCAGTCCCTCCAATGAACATCCAGGATTGATCTCCTTTAGAATGGACTGGTTGGATCTCCTTGCAGTTCAAGAGACTTTCAAGAGTCTTCGCCAACACCACAGTTCAAAAGCATCAATTCTTCGGCGATCAGCTTTCTTCACAGTCCAACTCTCACATCCATACATGACCACGGGAAAAACCATAGCCTTCACTAGACGGACCTTGGTTGGCAAAGTAATGTCTCTGCTTTTTAATATACTATCAAGGTTGGTCATAACTTTCCTTCCAAGGAGTAAGCGTCTTTTAATTTCCTAGCTGCAATCAGCATCTGCAGTGATTTTGGAGCCCCCAAAAATAAAGTCTGACACTGCTTCCACTGTTTTTCCATCTATTTCCCATGAAGTGATGGGACCAGGTGCCATGATCTTTGTTTTCTGAATGTTGAGCTTTAAGCCAACCACTTCACTCTCCTCTTTCACTTTCATCAAGAGGCTTTTGAGTTCTTCTTCACTTTCTGCCATAAGGGTAGTGTCATCTGCATATCTGAGGTTATTGATATTTCTCCCAGCAATCTTGATTCCAGCTTGTGCTTCTTCCAGCCCAGCGTTCCTCATGATGTACTCTGTATATAAGTTAAATAAGCAAGGTGACAATATACAACCTTGACGTACACCTTTTCCTATTTGGAACCAGTCTGATGTTCCATGTCCAGTTCTGACTGTTGCTTCCTGACCTGCATACAGGTTTCTCAAGAGGCAGGTCAGGTGGTCTGGGATTCCCATCTCTTTCAGAATTTTCCACAGTTTATTGTGATCCACACAGTCAAAGGCTTTGGCATAGTCAATGAAGCAGAAATAGATGTTTTTCTGGAACTCTCTTGCTTTCTCCATGATCCAGCGGATGTTGGCAATTTGATCTCTGGTGCCTCTGCCTTTTCTAAAACCTGCTTGAACATCTGGGAGTTCATGGTTTACATACTGCTGAAGCCTGGCTTGGAGAATTTTGAGCATGACTTTACTAGTGTGTGAAATGAGTGCAATTGTGGGGTAGTTTGAGCATTCTTTGGCATTGCCTTTCTTTGGGATTGGAATGAAGACTGACCTCTTCCAGTCCTGTGGCCACTGCTGAGTTTTCCAAATCTGCTGGCATATTGAGTGCAGCACTTTCACAGCATCATCTTTCAAGGCTTTAAATAGCTCAACTGGAATTCCATCACCACCACTAGCTTTGTTCGTAGTGATGCTTTCTTAGGCCCACTTGACTTCACATTCCAAGATGTCTGGCTCTAGGTCAGTGATCACGTTATCGTGACTATCTTCGTTGTGAAGATCTTTTTTGTACAGTTCTTCTGTGTATTCCTGCCACCTCTTCTTAATATCTTCTGCTTCTGTTAGGTCCATACCATTTCTGTCCTTTATCGAGCGCATCTTTGCATGAAATGTTCCCTTGGAATCTCTAATTTTCTTGAAGAGGTCTCTTGTTTTTCCTATTCTGTTGTTTTCCTCTATTTCTTTGCATTGATCACTGAGGAAGTCTTTCTTATCTCTCCTCACTATTCTTTGGTACTCTAATCCAAAAATCACACTCCTGGGCGTATATCTAGAGAAAACCATAATTTGAAAAGATACACATACCCCAAAGTTCATTGCAGCACTATTTACAACAGTCAGGACATGGAAGCATCTTAAATGTTCATCAATGGATGAATGGATAAGGAAGATGTACATATATGCAATGGAATATTACTTGGCCATAAAAAGGAACAAAATAAGGACATTTGCAACAACATGCATGGACCCAGAGATTGTCATACTGAGTGAAGTAAGTCAGACAGAGAAAGATAGTATCATATTATATCACTTGTATGTGGAATTTAAACCAAGAGTATTTACAAAACACAAATAGATCCACAGACTTAGAAAAAAACTTATGGTTCCAAAAGGGGAGATGTGGTGGGGGAGGGATTAATCAGGAGCCTGGGATTAACAGATACAAACTACTCTATGGTGGGATGGGGGAGGGAATGGAGGCTCATGAGGGAGGGTATATATATAATTATTACTGGTTTCTGCCATACATAAACCAACACAACATTGTAAAGCAATTAAAAAATAGATAAACAACATGTTTATTATGAAGAAGTTCCTACTACATAGTTGACCCAACTACATGTTCAGTGGATACCTATTCAAAGAGTTTTGATATAGAAAGACAGGAAGGAGGTGGGTGGAGCAAGGACTATGTTCAGGAAGTAGTTAAAAGGGAAGAGGGGGTTGGGGAGAAAGAAAAAAAGACAAACTAGGTGGTGAAGGGACAGCAAATTTTCCTTTTGGATCCAGCTCCAAAGAAGATGGAAGACTTGAAGGCAACTTGAACCACATGCCACAGAACTCGCTCTTCTCCAGTATCAGGGAATTTGTATCTGGGCTATGAGATGTGTCAGGTAAGCATTCTGATGGGTTTCTGCCTTGCTTCCATGAGAGAAAATCATGGTAGGCTGAGGATGTGGAGATTATATTGATTTGGGGACAAAAAACCGGAGTGAGAGCACTGAGTGTCTGCCCCAGTGATTATCACTTAAATGGGACAAAACAAAATTAGAAAGTGGATTTTGATTTCCTGGGTTTTGTCCCAAGTGAGTTATCCTCTAGCTCTAAAGACTCAAGCCCAATATGAGAAAGGGAAAGTAGGCAGAGAGGGGGAAAGGAGAATCAGAAAGCAAACTGAAGGAAAACTTGGGTGAGAGGGATAAATGAGGAGCTTGGGATTAACATACACAAACTGTATATAACATAGATAATCAACAATGACCTATTGTACAGCACAGGGAACTATATTCAATATTCTGCAATAATCTATATGAGAAAAGAATCTGAAAAAGAATGAATATATGTATATTATATATAGCTGAATCACTTTGCTGTATACATGAAACTAGCACTACATTATATATCAAATATAATTCAATAAAAAATTTAAAACAAGGAAAGAAAACTGAGAAAGGAAGAAAAAGCCAAAACCAGAGTTCTGAAGTGAAACTTCTGTGTGGTACACGGCTCAGAAATGTGGGCACTTAGAACAAGTGAAGGAAAAAGATAAATCTCAATTAATAAACTTCATTTCTGATTCTAAACATCTAAACTTCAGTCGGAAGATAGAAATGCTTGTGAATAGGCCCATCATTTTCTTATTTGAATAAAGCATCAAATCAGTAGGTTTTGAAGTAAATCTGATTGAGGTACTGAGGAAGAACACAAAGCTCCAGTTTTATTCTTTTCAGTGGGCATAGATGACCCTGATGAGCCCTTTTCCAACAATGAGAGGAATCACTCTTTCATTCCACTTTATTAAGCCCCTTCTGTGCATAGGGGATACAGAGAGGAAGAGAATACAGGGCCCACACTGCAGAATAACTGTTTCCTGAGTGAGTCAGTATTCTTGGGAGGTGAACCTGGGTGGACCATCGATAGATTCCCTTGCCCTCTCATTTCCCTTTGGGCTTCACTCATGGGGGGACATTGGAAGGGGTCGACTAAAAGATGCACATGAGAGTGGTGAGTTAAGTTTTATTTGAGGAAAACTGAGGATCATGGAGAAAGCAAGAGAGTTCCATAAAAACATCTATTTCTGCTTCATTGACTATGCCAAAGCCTTTGACTGTGTGGATCACAATAAACTGTGGAACATTCTGAAAGAGATGGGAATACCAGACCACCTGACCTGCCTCTTGAGAAACCTGTATGCAGGTCAGGAAGCAACAGTCAAAACTGTACATGAACAAGAGACTGGTTCCAAATAGGAAAAGGAGTACGTCAAGGCTGTATATTGTCACCCTGCTTATTTAACTTATATGCAGAGGACATCATGAGGAACGCTGGGCTGGAAGAAGCACAAGCTGGAATCAAGATTTCCGGGAGAAATATCAATAACCTCAGATATGCAGATGACAGTACCCTTATGGCAGAAAGTGAAGAGGAACTCAAAAGCCTCTTGATGAAAGTGAAAGAGGAGAGTGAAAAGGTTGGCTTAAAGCTCAACATTCAGAACAAAAAGATCATGGCATCTGGTCCCATCACTTCATGGGAAATAGATGGAAACACAGTGGAAACAGTGTCAGACTTTATTTTGGGGGGCTCCAAAATCACTGCAGATGCTGATTGCAGCTAGGAAATTAAAAGACGCTTACTCCTTGGAAGGAAAGTTATGACCAACCTTGATAGTATATTAAAAAGCAGAGACATTACTTTGTCAACAAAGGTCCGTCTAGTCAAGGCTATGGTTTTTCCCGTGGTCATGTATGGATGTGAGAGTTGGACTGTGAAGAAAGCTGATCGCCGAAGAATTGATGCTTTTGAACTGTGGTGTTGGAGAAGACTCTTGAGAGTCCCTTGTACCGCAAGGAGATCCAACCAGTCCATTCTAAGGGAGATCGATCCTGGGTGTTCATTGGAAGGACTGATGCTAGAGCTGAATCTGCAATACTTTGGCCACCTCATGCGACGAGTTGACTCACTGGAAAAGACTCTGATGCTGGGAAAGGTTGGGGGCGGGAGGAGAAGGGGACGACAGAGAATGAGATGGCTGGATGGCATCACCGACTCTGTGGACATGAGTTTGAGTGAACTCCGGGAGTTGGTGATGGACAGGGAGGCCTGGCATGCTATGATTCATGGGGTCGCGGAGAGTCGGACACGACTGAGCGACTGAACTGAACTAAACTGAACTGAGGACTGCAGCCTGGGAGACAGCACCTCAGATAGCTCTGAGAAACTGCTCCAAAGAGGATGGGGGGAAGATCAATATATAACATTTTGGTGAAGGGACAGTTTATTGCAATCAAGTGCTTACAAGAGGTTTTCTGCTAGTCACCAGGAGCTGATGTCATCATGAAGGGATTTAGTACTTCTTTCCAGGGAAAAGAAATGCAAAAAAGCAAAATGGCTGTCTGAGGAGGCCTTACAAATAGCTGTGAAAAGAAGAGAAGCGAAAAGCAAAGGAGAAAAGGAAAGATATAAGCATCTGAATGCAGAGTTCCAAAGAATAGCAAGGAGAGATAAGAAAGCCTTCCTCAGCGATCAATGCAAAGAAACAGAGGAAAACAACAGAATAGGACAAACAAGAGATCTCTTCAAGAAAATTAGAGATACCAAGGGAACATTTCATGCAAAGATGGGCTCGATAAAGGACAGAAATGGTATGGACCTAACAGAAGCAGAAGATATTAAGAAGAGGTGGCAAGAATACACAGAATAACTGTACAAAAAAAGATCTTCACGACCAAGATAGTAACAATAACGTGATCACTGACCTAGAGCCAGACATCTTGGAATGTGAAGTCAAGTGGGCCTTAGAAAGCATCACTACGAACAAAGCTAGTGGAGGTGATGGAATTCCAATTGAGCTGTTTCAAATCTTGAAAGATGATGCTGTGAAAGTGCTGCACTCAATATGCCAGCAAATTTGGAAAACTCAGCAGTGGCCACAGGACTGGAAAAGGTCAGTCTTCATTCCAATCCCAAAGAAAGGGAATGCCAAGGAATGCTCAAACTACCACACAATTGCACTCATCTCACACGCTAGTAAAGTCATGCTCCAAATTCTCCAAGCCAGGCTTCAGCAATATGTGAACCGTGAACTCCCAGATGTTCAAGCAGGTTTTAGAAAAGGCAGAGATACCAGAGATCAAATTGCCAACATCCGCTGGATCATGGAGAAAGCAAGAGAGTTCCAGAAAAAACATCTATTTCTGCTTTATCGACTATGCCAAAGCCTTTGACTGTGTGGATCACAATAAACTGTGGAACATTCTGAAAGAGATGGGAATACCAGACCACCTGACTTGCCTCTTGAGAAACCTGTATTCAGGTCAGGAAGCAACAGTCAGAACTGTACATGGAACAACAGACTGGTTCCAAATAGGAAAAGGAGTACGTCAAGGCTGTGTATTGTCACCTTGCTTATTTAACTTATATGCAGAGTACATCATGAGGAACGCTGGGCTGGAAGAAGCACAAGCTGGAATCAAGATTGCTGGGAGAAATATCAATAACCTCAGATATGCAGATGACAGTACCCTTATGGCAGAAAGTGAAGAGGAACTCAAAAGCCTCTTGATGAAAGTGAAAGAGGAGAGTGAAAAGGTTGGCTTCAAGCTCAACATTCAGAACAAAAAGATCATGGCATCTGGTCCCATCACTAAATGGGAAATAGATGGAAAATCAGTGGAAACAGTGTCAGATTTTATTTTGGGTGGCTCCAAAGTCACTTCAGATGCTGATTGTAGCCATGAAATTAAAAGACGCTTACTCCTTGGAAGTAAGTTATGACCAACCTTGATAGTATATTAAAAAGCAGAGACATTACTTTGCCAACAAAGGTCCGTCTAGTCAAGGCAATGGTTTTTCCCATGGTCATGTATGGATGTGAGAGTTGGACTGTGAAGAAAGCTGATCGCCGAAGAACTGATGCTTTTGAACTGTGGTGTTGGAGAAGACTCTTGAGAGTCCCTCGGACTTCAAGGAGATCCAACCAGTCCATTCTAAAGGAGATCAATCCTGGGTGTTCATTGGAAGGACTGATGCTAAAGCTGAAACTCCAATACTTTGGCCACCTCGTGTGATGACTTGACTCACTGGAAAAGACTTTGATGCTGGGAAAGGTTGGGGGCGGGAGGAGAAGGGGACGACAGAGAATGAGATGGCTGGATGGCATCACCAACTCTGTGGACATGAGTTTGAGTGAACTCTGGGAGTTGCTGATGGTCAGGGAGGCCTGGCGTGCTGTGATTCATGGGGTCGCGGAGAGTTGGACACGATAGCGACTGAAGTGAACTGAACTGAACTGATTATGAAGAGATGCAAGGACCAGGATTATGAAATCAATTTCTGAAGATATCTAACTATATAAAGATCTGTTTCACCAGATTCCCTGGGGCACAGAGTGCCTCACTCTCCACCCTGAATTCCCCTCAGTGGGTGTTGAAGGTCAACAGCTGCAGGAGCACAGGGTTCAATATCCACAGAGGCAGATGGCAAATGCCCTTACTGTTGTTCAGTCGCTGGCAAATGCCCTTGGCGAGTGGCAATTTGTAGTTGACAGAGGGAAGAGAACAAGTTTGGGAGTTCATTTTCTCAGCTTTGTTCTTGAAGGGTCACATCAAGCTATCTATGTGTTAATGCCTGTCATCAATTCTCCCCTGTAACCCTGTGGGTCTCTAGATTCAGCTAACAAGCTTCCTTTCCAAGATCTTTAGGGCCTACAGTAGGTAACGGATAATGCACCCAGACCCTTGTCACTAACCCTAGGTATTGTGTCATCATTTCTGGCTTCCCCAGATGGCACCTATGTTTTCTACATTTTTGTAAATAGTCCTTTCATTAAACACTCCTCAAATATTGTAATTTAAACATACCATCTGTTTCCTGGCATGACCCAGAAACCATAAGAAAGATATGCACATGACATTTTCTGCCCTAGAATATTGGTCATTATGTTTAATTGAAGAAAGAATGAAACAGAATTAAAAATATCAAATGAAATGTTAAACTCTCTCTACCCACAACAGCTGTGACTACCAGAAGTCATCATTGCTTTAAGGAAAAAATATATAGCACACTGCTTAATTAATAGTTTAATTGAAAGCTATTTCATTAAACATTTAATTAAATAGGTTTGATGGAGGTAAAACCAGCTAGAAATAATGAAAGGCCTAAACCATACAATTATATATATGTTGTTCCATTCAGTTCAGTTCAGTTCAGTCACTCAGTCGTGTCCAACTCTTTGCGACCCCATGAATCACAGCACGCCAGGCCTCCCTGTCCATCACCAACTCCTGGAGTCCACTCCAACTCATGTCCATTGAGTCAGTGATGCCATCCAGCCATCTCATTCTCTGTCGTCCCCTTCTCCTCCCACCCGCAATCCCTCCTAGCATCAGACTCTTTTCCAGTGAGTCAACTCATCGCATGAGGTGGCCAAAGTATTGCAGTTTCAGCTTTAGCATCAGTCCTTCCAATGAACACCCAGGACTGGTCTCCTTTAGGATGGACTGGTGGGATCTCCTTGCAGTCCAAGGGACTCTCAAGAGTCTTCTCCAACACCACAGTTCAAAAGCATCAATTCTTCGGCGATCAGCTTTCTTCACAGTCCAACTCTCACATCCATACATGACCACGGGAAAAACCATAGCCTTGACTAGACGGACCTTTGTTGGCAAAGTAATGTCTCTCCTTTTTAATATGCTATCTAGGTTGGTCATAACTTTCCTTCCAAGGAGTAAGCGTCTTTTAATTTCATGGCTGCAATCAGCATCTGCAGTGATTTTGGAGCCCCAAAAAATAAAGGCAAATATCGATTAATGGCTAACCACGTGTTCTAGAACAGAGGTCTTTCTACCTATTTTCAAAGTTAGTGAGTAACAATACTTGATTCCAATGCTTTCAAACACATGTGGACCTAGTCATTTTGTTTAAGAAGATCAGTACTTTACTTGAATTCTTATTACTTTCACACACCAATATTCTTCTTAGAATTAACATAAATTTTTACATAATGGAGCTTTAGCAGAGCTGTGCTGTGTATGATCAGGGAACCCTGAGGCAGGATCTAAGAGTTTTGTGTTCAGTGCTGTTTAGATACCTTAAGATTGGAGTCGGAGGAACGTTGTCTTCACTGTGTGGCTTGCAAAATGATTGGATGATCATGAGAGAGTTTGTTGGAAGAGCCCCATGTCCTGATCCTGGAGGACAGAAGGGCAGAAGGGCAGAAGGTTCTGAGAGCATATGTAGCATCAGTCATGTGTTTTAAGTTTCCAGATCTCATTTTCCTCATCCAGAAAATAGGGATGATGTTAAGAGCTTATACGGAAGGGGAGTGATGAAGATAAACTAGATAACACCTCTCTACCACTTACTGTACCAGTTGCTTACAGTTAGTATGTCATAATGTTGAACATTATTATGTAGAAATGTGATAAAGAATGATCTCCTGCTTCTTCTTAAGTGACACAAGTAATTTCAGGGATCCCTCTTCATTTTGGTTCTTGCTGTCTGTGTTTTGTGAAAGCCAGGTGTCTCTGAGTTAGTGTCACCTTCTAGCCCTGAGCAAGCACTGATGTGGAATGGTTTTCTGCGCCTCTGAGCAGGTTGTCTCACAAACAGCAATGCACACTCACAATGGCCATGGCAGCAACTCAACAGGCAGAACTGTCTCTCCATCTTGATGTTGTGAAATGAGGTAATCATTTATGCACATGATGATTTTACCTCACGTCTCCTACAAAGTCACCCCTAAATTTTCTTCAGTCATTGTAGGGATAAGCCTCCAGTAACATTGTACAGGAGGTGGTGATCAAAATCATCACAAAGAAAAATAAATTCAAGAAGGCAAAATGGTTGTCTGACATGGCTTTACAAAGAGCTGAGAAAAGAAGAGAAGTGAAAGACAAGGGAGAAAGGGAACAACATACCTAATGAAATGCAGAGTTTCAGAGTATAGCAAGGAGAGATAAGAAGACCTTCTAAAATGCACAATGCAAACAAATAGAGGAAAACAACAAAATGGGAAAGACTAGAGATCTCTTCAAGAAAATTGGATCTACCAAGGGAACATTTCATGCAAGGATGGGCACAATAAAGGAGAGAAATGGTATGGACCTATCAGAAGCAGAAGAGATTAAGAAGAGGTGACAAGAATACACAGAAGAGCTATACAAAAAAGATCTTCATGACCCAGATAACCACGATAGTGTGATCACTCACCTAGATCCAGACATCCTGGAATGTGAAGTCAAGTGGGCCTTAGGAAGCATTACTAAGAACAAAGCTAGTGGAAGTGGCAGAATTCCAACTGAGCTATTTAAAATACTAAAAGATGGTGCTGTTAAAGTGCTGGACTCAATACATCAACAAATTTGGGAAACTCAGCAGTGGCCACAGGATTGGAAAAAGCCAGATTTCATTCCATTACCTAAGAAGGTCAAGGCCAAACTATGTTCAAACTACTGGTCAACTGAGCTCATTTCACGTGCTAGCAAGTTAATGCTCAAAATCCTTCAAGCTAGACTTTAGCAGTATATCAATCGAGAATTCCCAGATGTACAAGCTGGATTTAGACATGGCAGAGGAACCAGAGATCAAATTGTCAACATTCGTTGGATCATAGAGAAAGCAAGGGAATTCCAAAAAAGAAACATCTACTTCTACTTCATTGACTACGCTAAAGCCTTTAACTGTGGATCACAACAAACTGTGGAAAACTCTTAAAGAGATAGGACCACCAGACCACTTTACCTGTCTTCTGAAAAACCTGTAGGCAGGTCAAGAAGTAACAGAACCAGACATGGAACAACAAACTGGTTCAAAATTGGGAAAAGAGTACCACAAGGCTGTATATTGTTTATTTAACTTATATGCAGAGTACCTCATGTGAAATGCCCGGCTGGATGAATCATAAGCTGGAATGAAGATTTCTGGGAGAAATATAAACAATCTCAGATATATAGATGATACTACTCTAATTGCAGAAAGTGAAGAGGAACTAAAGAACCTTTTGATGAAAGTGAAAGAGAAGAGTGAAAAAGCTGGCTTGAAACTCAACATTTAAAACACTAAGATTGTGGCATCTGGTCCCATCACAAATAGAAGGGGAAAAAATAACAATTATTTTTTCCTTAGGCTCCAAAATCACCGTGAATGGTGACTGCAGCCGTGCAATTGAAAGATGTTTGCTCCTTAGAAGGAACATTATGACAAACCTGCTGCTGCTGCTGCTAAGTCGATTCATTTGTGTCCGACTCTGTGCGCCCCCATAGATGGCAGTCCACCAGGCTCCCCCATTGCTGGGATTTTCCAGGCAAGAATACTTAGTGGGTTGCCATTTCCTTCTCCAATGCATGAAAGTGAAAAGTGAAAGTGAAAGTTGCTCAGTTGTGCCTGACTCCCAGCGATCCCATGGACTGCAGCCTACCAGGCTCCTCCATCCATGGGATTCTCCAGGCAACAGTACCGGGGGGTTGCCATTGCCTTCTCTGATGACAAACCTAGACAGTATTAAAAAGCAGAGACATTACTTTGCTGACAAAGGTCCATATAGTAAAAGCTATGGTTTTTCCAGTAGTCATGTATGGATGTGAAAGTTGGAGTATAAAAGAAAGTTGAGCACTAAAGAACTGGTGCTTTCAAATTGTGGTGCAGGAGAAGACTCTGAGAGTCCCTTGGACAGCAGGGGGATCAAACCAGTCAATCCTAAAGGAAATCAACCCTGAATATTCATTGGAAGGACTGATGCTAAAAATAAAGCTCAAATACTTTGGCCACCTGATGCAAAGAGTCGACTCATTGGAAAAGACCCTGATGCTGGGTAAGATTGAGACCAGGAGGATAAGGGGGCAACAGAGGATGAGATGGTTGGATGGCATCACCAACTCAATGGATATGAATTTGAGCAAACTCTGGGAGATAGTGAAGGACAGGGAAGCCTGGCACACTGCAGTCCATGGGGTCATAAAGAGTTGGACATGATTTAATGAGTGAACAACAGCAACAACATAGGAATTAGGAAGAGAGGAAAGGGCACTGTGTAGAGGGTAGAATCTTCTTTGATTCTGGAAGGATCGAATAACTAAGTTGGATGTTCAGTAATGAGCTGTCAATTTAAATGGAATTAGCCTCTCTCTATATATATATATATATATATATTATATATTTCATAGATACACATAAAAAACTGAATCACTGTTCTGTATACCTGAAACTAATGTGATATTGTAACTCAACCATACTTCAATAGAATAACTATTATTTTTTAATGGAGATAGCTCTTGGAAACAGCCCTTAGTTAAGTGCTATGCACATTCCCCTTATCTGCTGCTGCTGCTGCTAAGTCACTTCAGTCGTGTCCGACTCTGTGCAACCCCATAGACAGAAGCCCACCAGGCTCCCCCATCCCTGGGATTCTCCAGGCAAGAACACTGGAGTGGGTTGCCATTTCCTTCTCCAATGTGTGAAAGTGAAAAGTGAAAGTTAAGTCGCTCAGTCGTGTCCGACCCTTAGCGACCCAACGGACTACAGCCCACCAGGCTCCTCCATCCATGGGATTTTCTAGTCAAGAGTACTGGAGTGGCTTGCCATTGCCTTCTCCGTGTTGTCTTCTAGAATTTTTTAATAATGGGACCCAGCATAGGTAGAGGGAGAGAGAAGTTTTCAGAGGAGCCAAGAAATAAACTGAGAATTCTTAAGTCTTCCCATGGCCTCTCTTTGCAATTAAGGTAAACAAAATCCAAATAAAATGTTAGGTTCAAATAAGAAGATGCAGAGAGTGTCATCAAATAGTGTCATAAAGAACACATATACTGAAAAAAACAGGGCAGAGGTAGTTAAATCACAAATTTGATTAAAGAGTTTATTAAACACTGTTAGGTCTCTGCTTAGATCTCTTTTTTCCATTTCTGCAAGTCTCTTCCCAGTTTTTGGATGGTTTTGCTTCTAAGGGTCCAGGTCCTTATTAGAGAATTCTCCTTGGCTATTAAAGTCCCTTTGACCTGATATGTTGTTATTGTTTAGTCGCTGAGTCATGTCTGAGTCTTTGTACCCCATGAACTGTAGCCTGCCAGGCTTCCCAGTCCATAGGTTTTCCCAGGCAAGAATACTGAAGTGGGTTGCAATTTCCTTCTCCAGGGGATCTTCCTGACCCAGGAATAGAACCTGTGTCTCCTGCATTGGCAGGCAGATTCTTTACCACTGAGCCACCTGGCTGTCTGAGGAGGCCTCACACATAGCTGTGAAAAGAAGAGAAGCGAAAAGCAAAGGAGAAAAGGAAACATATAAGCATCTGAATGCAGAGTTCCAAAGAATAGCAAGGAGAGATAAGAAAGCCTTCCTCAGCAATCAGTGCAAATAAATAGAGGAAAACAACAGAATGGGAAAGACTAGAGATCTCTTCAAGAAAATTAGAGATACCAAGGGAACTTTTCATGCAAAGATAGGCTTGATAAAGGATAGAAATGTTATGGACCTAACAGAAGCCCAAGATGTTAAGAAGAGGTGGCAAGAATACGCAGAAGAACTGTACAAAAAAATCTTCATGACCAAGATAATCACGATGGTGTGATCACTCACCTAGAGCCAGACATCCTGGAATGTGAAGTCAAGTGAGCCTTAGAGAGCATCACTACGAACAAAGCTAGTGGAGGTGATGGAATTCCAATTGAGCTGTTTCAAATCCTAAAAGATGATGCTGTGAAAGTGCTGCACTCCATATGCCAGCACACTTGGAAAACTCAGCAGTGGCCACAGGACTGGGAAAGGTCAGTTTTCATTCCAATCCCTAAGAAAGGCAATGCCAAAGAATGCTCAAACTACCGCACAATTGCACTCATCTCACATGCTAGTAAAGTCATGCTAAAAATTCTCCAAGCCAGACTTCAGCAATACGTGAACCGTGAACTTCCCGATATTCAAGCAGGTTTTAGAAATGGCAGAGGAATCAGAGATCAAATTGCCAACATCTGCTGGATCATCGATAAAGCAAGAGAGTTCCAGAAAACCATCTGTTTCTGCTTTATTGACTATGTCAAAGCCTTTGACTGTGTGGATCACAATAAACTGTGGAAAATTCTGAAAGAGATGGGAATACCAGACCACCTGACCTGCCTCTTGAGAAACCTGTATGCAGGTCAGGAAGCAACAGTTAGAACTGGTCATGGAATAACAGACTGGTTCCAAATAGGAAAAGGAGTACGTCAAGGCTATATATTGTCACCCTGCTTATTTAACTTACATGCAGAGTACACCATGAGAAACACTGAGCTGGAAGAAGCACAAGCTGGGATCAAGATTACCGGGAGAAATATCAATCACCTCAGATATGCAGATGTCACCACCGTTATGGCAGAAAGTGAAGAGGAACTAAAAAGCCTCTTGATGAAAGTGAAAGAGGAGAGTTAAAAAGTTGGCTTCAAACTCAACTAAGCTTCTGAAAACAAAGATCATGGCATCCTGTCCCATCACTTCATGGGAAATAGATGGGGAAACATTGGAAACAGTGTCAGACTTTATTTTTGGGGGCTCCAAAATCACTGCAGATGCTGATTGCAGCCAGGAAATTAAAAGATGCTTACTCCTTGGAAGGAAAGTTATGACCAACATAGATATTATATTAAAAAGCAGAGACATTACTTTGCCAACAAAGGTCTGTCTAGTCAAGGCTATGGTTTTTCCTGTAGTCATGTATGGATGTGAGAGTTGGACTGTGAAGAAAGCTGATCGCCAAAGAATTTAATCTTTTGAACTGTGGTGCTGGAGAAGACTCTTGAGAGTCCCCTGGACTGCAAGGAGATCCAACCAGTCCATTCTAAAGGAGACCAGTCCTGGGTGTTCATTGGAAGGACTGATGCTAAAGCTGAAACTCCAATACTTTGGCCACTCATGCGAAGAGTTGACTCACTGGAAAAGACTCTGATGCTGGCAGGGATTGGGGGCAGGAGGAGAAGGGGACGACAGAGAATGAGATGGCTGGATGGCATCACCAACTCGATGGACATGAGTTTGAGTGAATTCCAGGAGTTGTTGATGGACAGGGAGGCCTGACGTGCTGCAATTTTGGGGTCACAAAGAGTCGGACACGACCGAACGACTGAACTGAACTGAGCCACCTGGGAAGCCCTTGCAGGGCCATACAGAAAGCCAAAAATGCCTGGATGTTAATATCATGGTCAAGAATGTGATAGCATCCTCATATACCCAAAGGCAGGAGGAAAAGAAGACTCTGTCTTATTTGTTCATTTCAAGGGGATAAGAAGTTTAAGGATACCTATCAATTTCCTGCCCAGAAATAAAAGCACAACCAAAAAGCAGGAGAAACAACTTTCCCAGTAATATTTTAAATTTTCTATATCAAATATAAGTTCAAGAATTTTTTCTTATTTTATAGATTTTAATATAGGATTTTGTTTCTGTTTCATCGATGAAATATTTTCATTAGCTTTGGGTAATAGTCATAATTATAGTTATAATAATTATAGGTATTTTTCTTTTAAGTTTTCTTTTACTTCCTGCATTGTCTCTGTTTCTTCTAAATTTCTTTGTCTTTTTTTCCTCTTTATTGTTTTCTTCTTCTCAAATTACATGCTTTCTTCAAATGTCTGGTGATATTGGTGAGGCGGAGACTTTAAGGAATTCCATTTGCAGTGGTAGAAGAGCAAAAGGATATATACATAGAATGCAGCAGAATGGAGTAAGTAAGTGCAGGATAAAATGAAGTGTCAGTGAAGAGTACATTTGAGAATGTTGTTAGCAGACTGAAATATTTAGATAACAAGGTGGTAGATCTATCAGAGGTATAAATTGAAGAGCAGGAGAAAGGAAGGTCTGGCTTGACCCGTGTGTTATTCTAATGGAAATGGGTTCACGTCTTAGCATATTATGGTGAGTAAAAGAGGGCCACCAAGATGAGGCTGAGCTAAGATCATTTCTCACATTCTAAGTGTGGACTGGGGACCCTTCCCCAGGGCATGCAGAGCCTGGGGTAGGAAGTTGGAAAGTTCCTGACCTAGAGCTCAGGCGGTCTCACCTAGCAGATGGTACCTGAATAGGGGAAATTTTCAGATAACTGAAAGTCAAAGACACAACAATCAGGTAGAATCATTTTATTTTCTATATTTTTTCTTTTAATTAATTTTTACTGGAGTATAGTTGCTTTACAGTGTTGTGTTAATTTCTACTGTACAGTAATATGAATCAGCTATATATATGTGTGTGTGTTTGTATCATATATCCCCTTCTTTTTGGATTTCCTTCCCATGTAAGTCACCACAGAGCACCGAATGAGCTTCCCTGGTGGCTCACATGGTAAAGAATCTGCCTGCAATGTAGGAGACCCAGGTTTAATACCTGGGTCAGGAAGATCCCATGGAGAAGGGAGTGGCAACCCACTCCAGTATTCTTGCCTGAAGAATTCCATGGTCAGAGGAGCCTGGCAGGCTACAATCCATAGGGTCGCAAAGAGTTGGACACGACTGAATGACTACACTTTCACTTTCTTTTTTCCAGAGCATTGAATAGAGTTCCCTGAGCTATATAGTAAGTTCTCATTTGTTATCTATTTTATACGTAGTATCAATGGTGTGTATATGTCAATCCCAAACTCCCAATTCATCCCACACCCCCTTTCTCCTTTGGTATCCATATGTTTGATCTCTGCATCTGTGTCTCTATTTCTACTTTGCAAACAAGATCATCTATACCATGTTTCTAGATTCCACATACAGGCAATAATATGCAATATTTGTTTTTCTCTTTCAGACTTAATCATTTTAGTGGCTCTGTCTACCCTCATCAGTGTCTAATCAGTGACCGAAATGGAAGGGGAATCAAAGTCTCCAATGAAGGAAACTAAGAAAGGTGAGAATTCTGTATAAGAGAGCTGAGGCCACTACCCAAGAGGAAGTCTTCATATGAGCAATTGCCTGAAGAGACCACAGAAGAAGAATTGACATGAAAACATGTTCCTACACACTGAGTCATGGCTGACTGGGAGGAACCAGGGATTGTTGAATATCATCCCAAGTCTGGGTGGAGTACAGGAAAAAATATCCAGCCCCAGCTTCAACTCACTCCCATTATAAACTGGATCTCTGCCTGCTCAGATTTGACCCAGGAAACAGGCTGGGTCTGGGCCAGGAGATGTAGCTTGTTGACAGATCTGGTGGTAAGAGCTGAGGGAAGGCAAAGGCAGGTGAAATGAGACAGCAAGTTTTGACATCAGAATTTTGACCTGAAGAGAGCAGGGCCAGGTCAACCAGTGATTCTGAAATTCCACCATGTGTCAGAATCAACCTAGAAGCTTGTAAATGTATAGTTGCTCAGACCCCACGCTCAAAGATATGGATTTATCTGGGGTAAGAACCAAGGATGTTTATCAATTTAAGAAACTTCTAGAAGAGTTTTAGATATATGGACAGAATTAGTGTAAAGAAAAATATAGTACAGAAGAGTTCTCATATATCCTACACTCAGTTTCCCCTATTAACATCTTACACTAGTATAGAATCCCTGTGAAAACCAAAGAATCAATACCAAAACATTATTATTAACTAACACCCACACTTTATTGTGATTTCTTAAGTTTTTTCCCCATGTCCTTTTTCTGTGTCAGGATTCCATCCAAGATACCACGTGACATTTATTTGTCATGGTCTTCTTAGGCTTCTAGGAGTTGTGACAGTTTGTCACATTTCCCTTGCTTTTGACGACCTTGACAATCTTGAGGATTACTGGCGAGGTATTTTGTAGCCTGTCCCTCAACTGAGATTATTTCAATGATTTTTTCATGATGTGTATGCATGCATGCTCAGTCGCTTCAGTTGTGTCTGACTTTTTGAAGCTCTATGGACCATAGCCCGCCAGGCTCCTCTATCCATGGGATTCTTCAGGCAAGAATACTGGAGTGGATTGCCATGCCCTCCTCCAAGGGATCTTACTGACCCAGGGATTGAAGCAACATCTCCTGCATCTCCTGCATTGCAAACACATTCTTCACTGCTGAGCCACCAGGAAAGCCCTTTTCTTATGATGAGACTGGAGTTATATGTTTTAGCAAGAAAGATCAGAGAGGTAAAGTGTCATTTTCATCATGCAAATATTGATGGTGCATGCTGTCAACATGACTTATCACTGCTGATGTTGACCTTGATCACCTGGGTGAGGTCTGTCAGGTTTCTCCACTGTAAAGCTACATGTTTTTCTTCCTTTCCATTCTGTCTTCTTTGGAAGAAAGTTGCTACACACAGCCCATTCTTGAGTGGAGAGTAATATTCTACTTCCTTGAGGTTAGGGGACCTACTACATTTTTTATTATGCTAAAATATACACAATATAAAATTTACCAATTTGACAATTTTTAGATGTTGTATTTATTTTTTTCAGTGTCCCATTCATTCTAACTTGCACCTAGGTTTGAGAACCACTCAGATCCATGGAGGAAGGAGATGATGGAGAGACACTGAGGTGTTTAGAATCCCACTGAACGTCAGACTGGAAGTTGACATCTTTAGTGGATAATTGGGGGAGCCACATCTACCCTCCTAACTATATGCCCCTTCTTGCAGTTGCTATAGCTTATCTGTGTGCCTGAGAGGGAGAAGACTTTGGTCTGAGTGGGAACATGTAATACTTGAGTAGAGGCAGAAATCTCATCTCTACATCTTTGTTTCTCCCACAGCCTCACATGCAGTGGTTGACACAGAATACATGAGACAGTTCATTAACTGAAGAAAATACTCTATTGATAACACATTGTCAAATTTCACCACCTGACCTAGGTAAGCATACTCCCCTGACACCCAGGTATCTGTTGACCTGTCCCGGAGCTAAGACTTGTCTTAGCCCATCCCCCTCTTGAAATCACATGCTCACCCTCTTCTCATGCCAAATTCTGACCCCTTCAAATTGACCCAAGGCATCCAATCACATGACCACTTGGAGGAAATAGGAAAAGAGTTACTCCTCTCTGTAAAACAACATTCTGTGATCTTCACACTTCTCCAGAGGCCTGAGAACATAGACCAAAAGGGCATCCACCTCCAGAAGCAACTTCTCAGTAAATATTTCCTCACCTCCCAATAAACATTTGCTAACTTAAGGCCCCAGATAGGAGGATCAATGAGGATATTATTACAAGAGTTTGAATTAGAGATAGGACCAGACATTTGACTATAATGATGGATAAGGCAATAAAGATGAGAGGAAACCTGTTTCTGCAGCCTGTAGTGATGACTTTAAGTATCAAAGAGACAAAAGAGAGGAAAGGGTCAACTATAATTCTAAGACTATCTTGATGGCCAACTGGTCTTTTATAGTAGTACTGTCTCTCACTGTGAGAAAAGAAAGCTTAAGCCTGGGGAGATGGTGTCAGAAGAAAAAAAAATGAAGGCTATAGTCATCACTGATTTTAGTCTCCAACAGTGAAGAGCAGGGAAGCAGAAATAACTGCAACCCAGAGGGCAATGCAAAACCCAGGAACTGCAGTTTGTGGAATGAAGCAGCAGGCAAGTCACTAGTGGAGAGGTTTGTAGGGGAAGAGGAGAACTCGTATTTCCAGGTTCTCTTATGTCTTGGCAGCAGAGACCAGGGGAGACAAATGAGTGCAGACAAGAACACAGCCAGAGAGTGTCAGAACATCTGCCGACAGGAAGCAGCTTTTCAACACTGCAGAGCCGAGCCTGAGTTTGCAACACAGGAAAGGAACTTTTGTCAACACAGCTTCCAGCAGTTCTCTGCAACTCTTTTATGAGATCCTTTGTTCATGCCAGATTCCAAAGACAGCAACAGAGATGCCCTGTTCTGAAGATGGTGGCTAAAGGCAGGCTGAAGAAGCAAGAAACCTAGAAATGATGAGAGATACGAGGAGACTTTGAGTCTACAAAGCTGTCGTTTGGTTGAAAATAATCTAATATGAGTGCTGTATTTTCATTGGTCGAAAGTCTTCTCTTCCAAAATAATTCAAAATAATGTGCCCCGAGCTTCTTGGGGAAAGCTCTTGCAGAACCATTCCTCTCCTTGCAAGATTTCTGAGTGAGCTCAGAAGGCTGCAGGCTTTGGGCAGGGATGGGAAGTGGGGGGATGGCATCCCTTTGCCTGGGGCACCTAGGATTTCCATTTCTTTTCATTTCCACTAGCGAAAACAAACAAAGGCAATCAGCTGTGGGGAAAGATACACTTTCTGGCTCTTATAAAGAACCAGGGTCCACTTGTCCTGAGACCTGTGATGGACAAGCTTATTAGCATGGAATATTTAAATAACTGGGAGAAACTCCAGGAGAATTCACAGAAAGCACGCTGGCACATGGCCACTTAGATGCATCTATGTAACCTCTCTATACCTGCATAACACACACATGTTTTTGCATGCACATACACACACACACACACACACACACACATAAGATCTACTGAAAAAAAGAAAAACTACAACAAAGAACAATTTCTGCTTTCCCCTTCACCCTTTCTCCACAATTATTCTTGTGTATATTCCCCACTTTAAAAATCAGAATAAGAGAGAATATTCTCCAGATAATACCCCTGAAAACTGATATAGAGTTTTAACAGGTTTGTCCCCATTGCCCTAAGAAAGAAATGTGTAAGTATATGGTCCACTGTTAAAATATGATGACAGATTCCTATGTTCTTGATATCAGAATCTGCGCCTTCTATCCTTTCTGTCACCTAGATAAGGAGTTTAGGAAAGGAATAAAGATACCTAATGGGAACATCATGTACCATTTTAATATGGTACAATGAGACCTTTCCTTTATTTGTCCCTGAACTCCTCAGAGAAAATATTCACTTCCAGTCATGTGTTGTAGAGTTGGTTCTGTTTAGGGGAACTCTTATGAAATTCCAACTCTGAATTCAAAGCGGGTGTGAGGTAAGAATCGAGGAAGCAAATGATATATGAGCTACCCAAGAAGACTTTTACTCCATTTGACTTTCTGTGATTACTTTTCTTCAAGGCTCTGTTTATACTTATCTCGATAGCTTCAAAATTGTTGATTAGTTGCCTCCTAGAAGATAAACCAAGTGAAGAAGATTTTTAATATTGTACTCACTTCAGTTCAGTTCAGTCGCTCAGTCGTGTCCGACTCTCCACGACCCCATGAATCACAGCACGCCAGGCCTCCCTGTCCATCACCAACTCCCGGAGTTCACTCAAACTCATGTCCACAGAGTCGGTGATGCCATCCAGCCATCTCACTCTCGGTCATCCCCTTCTCCTCCCTCCCCCAAGCCTTCCCAGCATCAGAGTCTTTTCCAGTGAGTCAACTCGTCGCATGAGGTGGCCAAAGTATTGGAGCTTCAGCTTTAGCATCAGTCCTTCCAATGAACACCCAGGATCGATCTCCCTTAGAATGGACTGGTTGGATCTCCTTGCGGTACAAGGGACTCTCAAGAGTCTTCTCCAACACCACAGTTCAAAAGCATCAATTCTTCGGTGATCAGCCTTCTTCACAGTCCAACTCTCACATCCATACATGACCACGGGAAAAACCATAGCCTTGACTAGACGGACCTTGGTTGGCAAAGTAATGTCTCTGCTTTTTAATATATTATCAAGGTTGGTCATAACTTTCTTTCCAAGGAGTAAGCGTCTTTTAATTTCATGGCTGCAATCAGCATCTGCAGTGATTTTGAAGCCCCAAAAAATAAAGTCTGACACTGCTTACACTGTTTTTCCATCTATTTCCCATGAAGCGATGGGACCAGATGCCATGATCTTTGTTTTCTGAATGTTGAGCTTCAAGCCAACCTCTTCACTCTCCTCTTTCACTTTCATCAAGAGGCTTTTGAGTTCCTCTTCACTTTCTGCCATAAGGGTAGTGTCAGCTGCATATCTGAGATTATTGATATTTCTCCCAGCAATCTTGATTCCAGCTTGTGCTTCTTCCAGCCCAGGGTTCCTCATGATGTACTCTGCATATAAGTTAAATAAGCAGGGTGACAATATACAGCCTTGATGCACTCCTTTTCCTATTTGGAACCAGTCTGTTGTTCCATGTACAGTTCTGACTGTTGCTTCCTGACCTGCATACAGGTTTCTCAAGAGGCAGGTCAGGTGGTCTGGGATTCGCATCTCTTTCAGAATTTTCTACAGTTTATTGTGATCCACACAGTCAAAGGCTTTGGCATAGTCAATGAAGTAGAAATAGATGCTCTTCTGGAACTCTCTTGCTTTCTCCATCATCCAGTAGATGTTGGCAATTTGATCTCTGGTGCCTCTGCCTTTTCTAAAACCTGCTTTAACATCTGGGAGTTCACGGTTCATGTATTGCTGAAGTCTGGCTTGGAGAATTTTGAGCATGACTTTACTAGCGTGTGAGATGAGTGTGATTGTGCAGTAGTTTGAGCATTCTTTGGCATTGCCTTTCTTTGGGATTGGAATGAAGACTGACCTTTTCCAGTCCTGTGGCCACTGCTGAGTATTCCAGATTTGCTGGCATATTGAGTGCAGCACTTTCACAGCATCATCTTTCAAGATTTGAAATAGCTCAAATGGAATTCCATCACCACCACTAGCTTTGTTCGTAGTGATGCTTTCTAAGGCTCACTTGACTTCACATCCCAAGATGTCTAGCTCTAGGTGAGTGATCACATTATCGTGACTATCTTGGTGGTGAAGATCTTTTTTGTACAGTTCTGTGACGCGAGAGACGCTGGCCCCGGCGGCGCAACTGACCACGCAAAGAGGCGTGGCCGAGAGGAGCTACCCCACGCCTGAGGCCAGGGCCAGCGGCCGAGAGGAGCTGCCCCACATCCAACAGGCGGTGGCAGTGCGGGCGCAGGAGGGCCGAGAGGAGCTACTCCACGTTCAAGGTCAGGAGGGGCGGCCTTGAGGAGCTACCCCTCGTCCAAGGTAAGGTACTTTGCTGGAGCGGCTGTGAAGAGATTTTCCATGACCAAGGTAAGAGAAACCCAAATAAGACGGTAGGTATTGCGAGGGGGCATCAGAGGGCAGACACACTGAAATATTGTACTAGGCAGTTGCAAACAGCAGAATCAAATTTAGTGGTTTCCACTGTTAAAAAAAAAAAGATTACAGGTAAATACAAAGGTGTTAGCTCAAATAATTATTTCCTAAAGAAGTGGTTGAAACCACATCCCAGAACTGGAAATCTATGCTGTCCTAGCCAAACACTAAATGCCAAGAAGTCGACTTTGCTGAATCATTACTGCTGCCAGCCACAATGCATCAGGAACTCAAGTCTACAGCGCTAGAATGCACTGCCATTTGAAAGCCAAATGCTTTGGTTATTATCTGTGCTGGCACAAACAAAAGCTCCATACCAGGAATTTTTCCTTTTTTGCTTATCTCTAAATTCATGGAACCTAAGTCATATGATAGCATGCTTACTGCAAAGAAGGCTGGGGATTTGATTTCAGGCTTCAACATTGCAGGACTCATACAGGAAACAGGACTCTTGAAGCAGAGGTTTCTCCAAATGTAGAGAAGCTCTTTCACAGATGATGGAAAGATACGGTTATAACAGATGTTTACTAGAATAGTGGCTGGGTATATCTCTCTTTTATTCTATTTCTGTTCCAGTCACTTCTCCAGCCCGCAACTTCGTCAACCAGATTTCATACTATGATTTCCAGTATTCTGATACTTGAATATTTGCATGTGTAACCTAACTGGCTTTCATTCCACAATCTGAGCTGTATTGACTAGGTTAAAAGTTCTCTGTTGAGATGAAAGGATAAAGAAGATGTGGTATGCACACACACACACACACACACACACACAAGCACACACAATAGAATACTACTCAGCCACAAAAAAGAATGAAATTATGCCATTCCCAAGTGGCACCAGTGGTAAAGAACTTACCTGCAAGTGCAGGAGATGTAACAGACTCAGGTTCAATCCCTGGGTCAGGAAGATCCCCTGCAGGAGGGCAGGGCAACCGACTCCAGTATTCTTGCCTGGAGAATCCCATGGACAGAGGAGCCTGGAGGACTCCAGTCCATAGGGTCAAAAAGAGTCGGACACAACTGAAATGACTCAGCACACACACGTACAGCAACATGGAAAGACCTAGAGACTTATCATACTAGATGAAGTGAGTCAGACAGAGAAAGACAAGTGTCATATTATATCACTTATATATTGAATCTAAAATATGACACAAATGAATTTATCTGTGAAACAGAAACAGACTACAGACATAGAGAACAGAATTGTGGTTGCCAAGGAGGCGGTGGGTGGAAGAAGAAGACTGGGAGCTTGGGATTAGCAGATGCAAACTATTATTATATACAGGATGGATAAACAACAATATCCTACTATATAGCACAGGAAACTAGAAACAATATCCTATGATAAACCATAATGGAAAAGTATATGAAAAAGAATATGATAAAATACATTTAATAAATAAGATGATGTGTAAAAAAAGAAAAAAAGTTCACCGTTGAATGCTCCAAGGCTTCAATTTTAGTTAACCAGCAATACTACTCTATTAAAACACATAATTATCTGCAACATCATTATAACTTTCCTAGCCTGTACCAGACAACTTTTTCTTTAGAGGCTTTCTTTAACACCATTAATGCCCTTGCTCTTTTTTTGATCGGAATTGTTTCCCATGCTCACGTATTCTTTGGCACCAAACTCATAGATTCTGGACCTAGAAGTTGCAGCTATGGCTTTATATGCCTAAAAGTCTATATTTAGTGGAAGACCTGTGTATGAAAGGGGCTATCTATTTCATAAGCAGACCAATGCTAAAACAACAAAACCAAGAATAAACCCAACCCTATAAAAGGAAAATTGTATTCCACAAGCAGTGAATACTTTTATAATGTGCTGGGCACTGAACAGCAGGCTACGGATTGAAAGAGAAATTATAGAGCTGCTACATTCCAGGGTGATAAGACTGACTGTAGTAAAATGGCAGACACGTGCAGTGTGAGGTAAGAGGAAGGGAGCTCCACAAAGCTGCCAAGGTCTGGTTGTGCAGCTGATGAGGGGATTGTGTGAAGAGGGGGAGAGACAAACATTTGGGGTCATAATCTGTACACCTTCAGTCAGTTCAGTTCAGTTCAGTTGCTCAGTCGTGTGCGACTCTCCACGACCCCAGGAATCACAGCACGCCAGGCCTCCCTATCCATCACCAACTCCCGGAGTTCACACAAACTCATGTCCACAGAGTCGGTGATGCCATCCAGCCATCTCATTCTCTGTCGTCCCCTTCTCCTCCCGCCACCAACCTTTCCCAGCATCAGAGTCTTTTCCAGTGAGTCAACTCGTCGCATGAAGTGGCCAAAGTATTGCAGTTTCAGCTTTAGCATCAGTCCACCCAGGATTGATCTCCTTTAGAATGGACTGGTTGGATCTCCTTGCAGTACAAGGGACTCTCAAGAGTCTTCTCCAACACCACAGTTCAAAAGCATCAATTCTTTGGCGATCAGCTTTCTTCACAGTCCAATTCTCACATCCATACATGACCATGGGAAAAACCATAGCCTTGACTAGACGGACCTTTGTTGGCAAAGTAATGTCTCTGCTTTTTAATATACTATCTAGCTTGGTCATAACTTTCCTTCCAAGGAGCAAGCGTCTTTTAATTTCATGGCTGCAATCAGCATCTGCAGTGATTTTGGAGCCCAAAAAAATAAAGTCTGACACTGTTTCCACTGTTTTTCCATCTATTTCCCATGAAGTGATGGGACCAGATGCCATGATCTTTGTTTTCTGAATGTTGAGCTTCAAGCCAACCTTTTCACTCTCCTCTTTCACTTTCATCAAGAGGCTTTTGAGTTCCTCTTCACTTTCTGCCATAAGGGTGGTGTCATCTGCATATCTGAGGTTATTGATATTTCTCCCAGCAATCTTGATTCCAGCTTGTGCTTCTTCCAGCCCAGCGTTCCTCATGATGTACTCTGCATATAAGTTTGTACATCTTAGGAATGACTTTTTCTGCCGGTGTTTTTCATTTAACAGTATTTGTATGGGGGACTTCCCTGGTGATCTGGTGGTTAAGACTTCACCTTCCAATGAAAGGGGTGCAGGTTCGATCCCTGGTTGGGGAGCTAAAATCCCACATGCCTCATGACCAGAAACATAAAAAAAAATAAGAAACAAACAATATTGTAACAAATTCAATAGAGGCTTTAAAAAATTATCTATTTATTAAATAAATAAATAAATAAATAAAAGTATTTACATGGATGGAGCAAATGTGACAAAAGTTTCACATCCGGGGCATCTGGATGGAAGGGTTTCTGTGGATTCTTTGTACTATTCTCATACCTTTTCTGTAGGTCAAATTTATGTCAGTATAAAAGTTAACGAGAAAATAAAAAGCATTTCAGCCATTTCAACTTCATAAATAGATTGTGTTTTCCTAATACTGTCTCTATATCTGGTTTGTGGGCAAGGAATTTACATCTCTAGGAAGTCTCAGTCTACTAAATATTTGACACATTCTTGACTTTTCTTACTGATAATGTCATATCTGCATGTAGAGGAAAATCAAACTGGACTCTTACACTGGGCTTAATTCCTACCAACAAGAACAAGAGAGTTCTTTATTTGATTGTTTTTGAGAGTTCCTAAAATGAGGATGACTGGAACTTTGATCCTCTTGGAGTTTCTAAAAGTTAAGTGTTGGCAACAGAAATAAAAGTACAATGGATTTTAGATTAATTACTTAGTTTCATTGAAGTATAGTTGATTTATAATGTTATGTGAATGTCTCCTATACAACTAAGTGATTCATCTATACACATATATATTCTTTTTCATATTCTTTTCCATTATTGCTTTTAAATTTTGTTTATTCAATTTTGGCTCTGTTGGGTCTTCATTGCTGTGAGTGGGCTTTATCTAGTTCCTGCTAGCAGGAGTTGCTCTCCACTTGTGGTGTGCAGGCTTCTCATTGTGGTGGTTTCTCTTGTTGTGGAGCACCAGCTTTAGGTACACAGACTCAGCAGTTGTGGGGCACAGGCTTAGTTGTCCGTGGCATGTGGAATCTTCCTGGACCAGGGATCAAACCCATGTCCTCTGCATTGGCAGGCAGATTCTTAACAACTGGACCAGCAGGGAAGTCCTCCATTATGGTTTATTACAGGATATTGAACATGGTTCCCTGTGCTATACAGTAGGATCTTGTTGTTTATCCATTTTATGTATAATAGTTTGTATCTGCTAATCCCAAACTCCCAATCAATCCCTCCCCTACTCCTCTTCCCCCTTGGCAATCATGTCTGCTCTCTATGTGTGTCTGTTTCATAGATAAATTCATTTGTCTCATATTTTAGATTCCACATACATGATATCACATAGTATTTGTCTTTCTCTTTCTGACTTACTTCACGTAGTATGATAATCTCTAGGTCCATCTATGTTTCTGCAAATGACATTACTTCATAGAACATCATATTCTTAAAAAGTCAGATAGAATGTGGTTTTAATCTCATAATCAGGGTTTCTAAAATGTGTTCAAGGGAGATGAGACAGTCTATACATTCTTATAATTGAATAATAAATTAGACTAAAGGGAAATAAAAAGGAAGAGACATCTAAAGAAAGCAGTGTGCCAACCCAGAGTTCTTCTTATGCACCCAAAAGATAAAAGGTGGAGAAAAAAAAAAAAGAGAGAAATACGGGAGACTGGTGCCAATTTCATTCCTGCATTGCCTAATGCCTTATACCCCACACTGTGGGATGGAAAAAAGGCATAGAAAATTCAAAAAGTATTTGCTCAGTCATCACAACAGGGCAGTGATGTGATTGACATAAAGACATCAACCAACACTATTCTGAAAGATAGAAAGTTTCTTCAATGGCAAAAGACATGAAAACTTACAGACATGCCCATAGAAAGTGGGAACTAACACATTATACTCCGCACTGGGTGTAGAACATCCTGGATCTCCCAAAGTTCCCCACAGAAACATGGAGCTAAGGAGGAGTGGCATGAGAATTCCTCCTTGACTGGGTTTACACCCTCCCAGCCACCTACTGCTTGACTGTTGAGAGTCTGACTGCCACCTGGAGTAAATACATTATATAAAAATGGTGGCTCAGTGGTAAAGAATCTGCCTGAAATGCAGGAGATGAAGAGGATGTGGGTTGATCCCTGGGTTGGGAAGATCCCCTGGAGGCGGGCATAGCAACCCACTCCAGTATTCTTGCTGAGAAAATCCCAAGGACAGAGGAGCCTCGTGGGCTACAGTCCATGGGGTTGCAGAGAGTTGGACACAACTGAATGACTAACATGCTCCTTATTTCCTAGTTCTGAGATTGTTGAAAACATATACAGGTCCCCGTCTACCAGCCCTGAGATTTGTAAGTTTGAAGAGGCCAGTATCCCCCTTCTTAATGTAGGAAGCTTGTTTTTTCCTAAGCAAAATTATACCTTTAATCACAGTCAGTTTTTTACCATTTTAGTTGTATCTTCACAATACCATTTCAATTAGTTGATTGAGTAACTGTGGGTTATCTTGGAAATGATGATATCTGTTTTTCAATTATATTTCAGCAAGCACATCCCAAGCAAGCCTCTTCTGCACAGAAGTTTCAAAAAGAAATTGCTTCTTGTACACTTTAATCAATGGATGCTTTATACCCCATCGAGACACTTGTGATTTCCACTTGAAGTGTCTGGTCCAACGAGAAAATTATTTTTGAGTGGCTATCTTTAGACACATTTTAAAAACCCCAATTAGTTGGCACAAATCTCAGAGCTCCAATGTCAGAGCTGACAGTAAAGGAAAGATTAATTCAAAAAATTTAAAGCATAATTATTTATAATTAAAACTGTAATATGGACCCAGGTAATCTTTATCCATTTTTTCAGGTAAGGTCAGGATTGAGCTTACCTTAATTCCATCATTATTGTGGCCACTTGCTCCCACATTTAAGACATCTTCCTTCTTAAGTTCTTGTTCTAAAAATCAGGTGCCTCTGACAAAACATAAAAGGCAAAGAATTTTATCTCCTTATTTTCACTACCCTCCTGCCCCATTCACATCTGAAATGTCACAAGTATCCAATTTCTTCTGAAGAAAGAGCTTTGGTCTCAATTTTCATTACTACCCAGACAGGATACTGCAATTTCATTTTCTGCTATCTCTTTCTTTAGGTGTGTCTTACTACCCTTCAGCTTGAAGCAACAGAAGCAGCCAAGAAATTATAACTGTGACCACTTCCAATATTCAGTCCAGGATACCAAACTGTATGGAATCAGGGAGACAATTGACATACTTGACAAACACTTCTTCCTTTATTCCTAGCCACATTTTTTTTTTGCAACAATAATGGTCCACTTAATATTGTAGAGTTATTGTTAACACCTTTGTGGTTTCTCTAATCCTTCTTATCAACTCAGCTATCTGAGTTGACACAAGGACTTTGCAGCAATTCCACTGAACAGTTATTCAGTGATATGATCTACAGAAAGACAACAATGAACACACCTGGAAATGTGAAGCGTCTATGGAGATGGCTAAATGAAGAAGATCCACAACATACCCCTGGGTGAAGGTAAGGCTTTTTAGCTTCCCAAAGTTCCCTATAGGGACATTCAGCGTTGGATGACACAACCAACATGGGACAAGGATTACAGTAAACACAAGGCATTCCCCTTGCCAGTCTTATGGAGGACTTCAAAAAGTCCTCCACGACCTGTGTGATTATTCTGAATACTACCTACCATCTCAACAGCTTCAAAACAATTATAGGTTACTTCTGAGTATTTGCTACAGGTTTAGATGAAGAGAGGGCTTCCCTTGTAGCTCAGTCGGTAAAGAATCTGCCTGCAGTGCAGGAGACCCGGGTTCGATTCCTGGGTTGAGGAGATCCCCCCTGGAGAAGGAAATGGAGACCCACTCCAGCATCCTTGCCTGGAAAATCTCATGGACAGAGGAGCCTGGTGGGCTGCAGTCCATGGGGTCACAAAGAGTCGGGCACAACTGAGTGACTAACACTCACTCACTTACTTAGAAGAAGAGAGGGTAATTTTTCAAAAGCATCATCTGGCAGTCCCAGGCCTTAAGCCTATTTGACGTTTGCCCTGGTAGCACCCAAGTCAAATGTCTTATGTCACCCTGGGAATCTTTTTCCTTCTGTGTATCACATACTGATTGTGAACATCAGGGTACAATCAGGCAGAGAGGAATTTCAGAGCTATCTTTTTCTTTCTCATCTTTGCAATCCAATCAGGATCCAAGTTGTGTGAATTCTTCCTGTAAATTGTTAAGTCCATTCCTTTTTCTCCAGTCCCATAGTTCCTACTCTAGGTCAGACCTCCATTACTTCTTACTCAAAACTAATCCAGCGACTTCTGAGCTGATTTCTGTGCCCCTAAGCTCTCTTTTCTTCTCTCTATCCATTCCCCACATACCTTTACCAAACAGACCTCATTATCTTCTTTCTGTACACAGTATTCCAAGGAGAGCTTATCTATTCTCTTAGATTAAAATATCATAATTTTGCTAATGAGTCATAATTTTATCTCCAGCCAGAGGAACTCTCTGAATCTCAGACTCACACATCCCACAGAGCCTACTTGATGTTTTCACTTGGATATCTTATAGGTATCTCAAACTTGTTGTTGTTCAGTCACTCAGTCATGTCAAACTCTTGCGACCTCATGGATTGAAGCATTCCAGGCATCCCTGCCCTTCACCATCTCCTGGAGCTTTCTCAAACTCATATCCATTGAGTTGGTGATGGCATCCAACCACCTTGTCCTCTGTCATCCCCTTCTCCTCGTGCCTTCAACCTTTCCCAGCATCAGAGTCTTTTCTAACGAGTCAGCTCTTTGCATCAGGTGGCCAAAGTATTTGAGTTTCAGCTTCAGCATCAGTCCTTCCAATAAGTATTCAGGATTGATTTTCTTTAGGATGGACTGGTTGGATCTCCTTGTGGTCCAAGGGACTCTCAAGAGTCTTCTCCAACACCACAGTTCAAAATCAATTCTTCAGTGCTCAGCCTTCTTTATGATCCAACTCTCACATCCATACATGACTACTGGAAAAACCATAGCTTTGACCAGATGGACCTTTGTTGGCAAAGTAATCTCTGCTTTTGAATATGCTGTCTAGGTTTGTCAAATTTAACATGTCTAAAACAGAACAATTCATTTCCCATCCAAAATGTATTCTCTTCCCTGAATCTTCCCCAACTTAATAATTGATATCAGTTCAAAGATGTGCTCTGCTGTGCTTAGTCACTCAGTCATGTCTGACTCTTTGTGACCCCATGGACTGTAGCCCATCAGGCTCCTCTGTCCATGGAATTCTCCAGGCAAGAATACTGGAGTGGGTTGCCATGCCTTTCTCCAAGGGGTTTTCCAGGCAGATTCTTTACCATCTGAGCCACTAGGGAAGCCTGAGAATATTGGAGTCGGTAACTTATCCCTTCTTCAGAGGAACTTC
Source organism: Moschus berezovskii (assembly GCF_049115385.1). Classification (NCBI taxonomy): domain Eukaryota; kingdom Metazoa; phylum Chordata; class Mammalia; order Artiodactyla; family Moschidae; genus Moschus; species Moschus berezovskii. Next base: position 40,994,246 of record NC_142488.1, on the reverse strand, counting down.
CTGACCAAGGAATCAAATTGGGGTCTCCTACATTACAGGTGGATTCTGTAACAGCTGAGCTACCTGGGGAAGCTCCAGTTCAAACAGAGTCATCCTTAATTCCTCCTTATCCCTAAGTTCCAGCATCCAAACTATACAGTAAATCATGATGATGAGCCTCAAGTATTCACATTTCTTCATCCCCATCAGTTCAGTTCAGTTCAGTTCAGTCGCTCAGTCGTGTCTGACTCTTAGCGACCCCATGAACCACAGCACGCCAGGCCTCCCTGTCCATCACCAACTCCCGGAGTTCACACAAACTCATGTCCATTGAGTCGGTGATGCCATCCAGCCACCTCATTCTCTGTCGTCCCCATCTCCTCCTACCCTCAATCGCTCCCAGCATCAGAGTCTTTTCCAGTGAGTCAACTCGTCGCATGAGGTGGCCAAAGTATTGCAGTTTCAGCTTTAGCATAAGTCCTTCCAATGAACACCCAGGATTGATCTCTTCTAGAATGGACTGGTTGGATCTCCTTGCAGTCCAAGGGACTCTCAAGAGTCTTCTCCAGCACCACAGTTCAAAAGCATCAATTCTTCGGCGATCAGCTTTCTTCACAGTCCAACACTCACATCCATACATGACCACGGGAAAAACCATAGCCTTGACTAGACGGACCTTGGTTGGCAAAATAATGTCTCTCCTTTTTAATATGCTATCTAGGTTGGTCATAACTTTCCTTCCAAGGAGTAAGCGTCTTTTAATTTCATGGCTGCAGTCAGCATCCGCAGTGATTTTGGAGCCCCAAAAAATAAAGTCTAACACGGTTTCCACTGTTTCTCGATCTATTTCCCAAGAAGTGATGGGATTAGATGCCATAATCTTCGTTTTCTGGATGTTGAGCTTCAAGTCAACCTTTTCACTCTCCTCTTTCACTTTCATCAAGAGGCCTTTGAGTTCCTCTTCACTTTCTGCCATAAGGTTGGTGTCATCTGCATATCTGAGGTTATTGATATTTCTCCCAGCAATCTTGATTCCAGCTTGTGCTTCTTCCAGCCCAGCGTTCCTCATGATGTGCTCTGCATATAAGTTAAATAAGCAGGGTGACAATATACAAACTTGACGTACTCCTTTTCCTATTTGGAACCAGTCTGTTGTTGCATGTCCAGTTCTAACTGTTGCTTCCTGACCTGCATACAGGTTTCTCAAGAGGCAGGTCAGGTGGTCTGGTATTCCCATCTCTTTCAGAATTTTCCACAGTTTATTGTGATCCACACAGTCAAAGGCCTTGGCATAGTCAATGAAGCAGAAATAGATGTTTTCCTGGAATTCTCTTGCTTTCTCCATAATCCAGCGGATGTTGGCAATTTGATCTCTGGTGCCTCTGCCTTTTCTAAAACCTCCTTGAACATCTGGAAGTTCACGATTCACATATTGCTGAAGCCTAGCTTGGAGAATTTTGAGCATGACTTTACTAGTGTGTGAGATGAGTGCAATTGTGCGGTAGTTTGAGCATTCTTTGGCATTCCCTTTCTTTGGGATGGGAATGAAGACTGACCTCTTCCAGTCCTGTGGCCACTGCTGAGTTTTCCAAATTTGCTGGCATATTGAGTGCAGCACTTTCACAGCATCATCTTTCAGGATTTGAAATAGCTTAATTGGAATTCCATCACTTCCACTAGCTTTGTTCTTCGTGATGCTCTCTAAGGCCCACTTGACTTCACATTCCAAGATGTCTAGTTCCAGGTGAGTGATCACACCATAGTGATTATCTTGGTCGTGAAGATCTTTTTTGTACAGTTCTTCTGTGTATCCTTGCCACCTCTTCTTAATATCTTCTGCTTCTGTTAGGTCCATACCATTTCTGTCCTTTATCGAGCCCATCTTTGCATGAAATATTCCCTTGCTATCTCTAATTTTCTTGAAAAGATCTCTTGTTTTTCCTATTCTGTTGTTTTCCTCTATTTCTTTGCATTGATCGCTGAGGAAGGCTTTCTTATCTCTCCTTGCTATTCTTTGGAACTCTGCATTCAGATGCTTATATCTTTCCTTTCCTCCTTTACTTTTTGCTTCTCTTCTTTTCACAGCTATTTGTAAGGCCTCCTCAGACAGCCATTTCGCTTTTTCGCATTTCTTTTCCATGGGGATGGTCTTGGTCCCTGTCTCCTGTACAATGTCACGAACCTCCGCCCAGAGTTCATCAGGCACTCTATCTATCAGATCTAGACCCTTAAATCTATTTCTTACTTCCACTGTATAATCATAAGGGATTTGATTTAGGTCATATCTGAATGGTCTAGTGGTTTTCCCTACTTTCTTCAATTTAAGTCTGAATTTGGCAATAAGGAGTTCATGATCTGAGCCACAGTCTGCTCCTGGTCTTGTTTTTGCTAACTGTATAGAGCTTCTCCATCTTTGGCTGCAAAGAATATTATCAATCTGATTTCGGTGTTGACCACCTGGTGATGTCCATGTGTAGAGTCTTCTCTTGTGTTGTTGGACGAGGGTATTTGCTATGATCAGTGCGTTCTCTTGGCAAAACTCTATTAGCCTTTGCCCTGGTTCATTCCGTGCTCCAAGGCCAAATTTGCCTGTTACTCCAGGTGTTTCTTGACTTCCTACTTTTGCATTCCAGTCCCCTATAATGAAAAGGACATCTTTTTTGGGTGTTAATTCTAAAAGGTCTTATAGGTCTTCATAGAACCGTTCAACTTAGGCTTCTTCAGCATTACTGGTTGGGGCATAGACTTGGATTACTGTAATATTGAATGGTTTGTCTTGGAAACGAACAGAAATCATTCTGTCGTTTTTAAGATTGCATCCAAGTACTGCATTCCGGACTCTTTTGTTGACCATGATGGCTACTCCATTTCTTCTAAGGGATTCCTGCCCACAGTAGTAGATATAATGGTCATCTGAGTTAAATTCACCCATTCCAGTCCATTTTAGTTCACTGATTCCTAGAATGTCGACGTTCACTCTTGCCATCTCCTGTTTGACCACTTCCAATTTGCCTTGATTCATGGACCTAACATTCCAGGTTCCTATGCAATATTGCTCTTTACAGCATCGGACCTTGCTTCTATCACCAGTCGCATCCACAACTGGGTATTTGTTTTGCCTTGGCTCCATCCCTTCATTCTTTCTGGAGTTATTTCTCCACTGATCTCCATAGTCATCACCTTAGACTAAGCCACCATCATTCCTTCATCATATGTCACTTAAACTACTGCAACAATTGCTGGTCTATAACATTTTTTTCTTGCTCCTCTTTAATCCATTTTTGATGCCATATCAAGAATACTCTTTAAAAGAGTGTATAACTTGGGTCAAATCACTTGCTTCAAACCCCTTAGATGTCTTCCTGTTTATTTAAACTCCTGGTCATAGCCTACAATGCCCTATCTCTCCGACCTCAACTCAAACCATCAACTACCAATTTGTCCAATAAGCTCCAGAGACACTGAACTTCTTAAACCCATTCCTTCTTCAGGCCTTTGCAAATACTGGCCTTTCTGCTTAGAATGCTATTTTCATCAGTATTTGCATTACCAACTTCTCATCTTTTATCCATGAGCTGTCTTGTAGACACTCCTGAGGCCTTCCTACTGTATCTAAAGTAGGACACTCTATTCTTTAGCAAAACCATTTGTTTTCTTCTTAAGACATAATTTGCAATTATATTTGCTAGTCTATCTCTTTGTTTTACTTTTACTTTATGTGTAGTTCCCACATCATCTGGCATATACTTAGATTTCAATTGTCTACTATTGAATAAATTATTTTATATTTCTCATTTGCTTAAAAACTTTTGCTGCTTCTTACTTGTCTACAGGATAAGCTACACTCCAGAGTAGCCTAGGCCACCATCATCCCTTCATCATCTGTCACTTAGACTACTGCAACAACTGCTGTCTGCCTATAACATTTGGTACTCTTCACCATATGAAACTAATCTAATTTTTCAGCACCTTACCTACCATTTCCAGCTCCATTGTGTATCATTTAGTATTTTGCTCATTTGCAAACAATGGAAAAACACAATTCCCAGTGGTTTCAGTAATGGGAATACTTGTTTCTCATGCAGCCAAAGTCTGAAAATAGGTCACTGGGCTGGCAGTGTCTCAACAGTGCCACAGGGAACACAGGTTTTATTTGTCTTGCTGCCCTGTCACTGTCAATATGTGGCTTTTGTTTTCCTGATTGCAAAAGGGTTGCTGAATCTCCAAGTGTTACAACCACGTTCCAGATCAGAAGCAAGCCTTCCCCTATACAGTTGTATTCTATCTTTTCAGAAAAATAAGCCATTCCCAGAGATTCTACTCCATCTCATTGGCTAGAACTGTGTTACTTGGCCACCTCTGGCTCCAAGGGAGACTGGGGAATTAAGAATTTTTAGCCAGATGCATTTTCTACCCTGGACAAAATCATGGCCCTATGAGTAAGGGGGAATGGATATCAGGTAGTCTCTATTAGTATGTATCTTACTATGCATCATCCTGTTCTCTAGTTATCCTGGACTATTTTTCATAGTTCCCTGAAAAACAATGCAATTCTACAAAGCTTTTTATCTCTTTGCATTGGTTGTTATCTTTACTTGGAAAGTCGTTGTGCTTCTCAACCTAAAATATTCCACTCATCCTCCAAGATGAACCTTGAATGCCTCCTATCAGAAGCCTTCATTCATCCTCTGAGGCATAATTCTCTTTGAATTCCTACAAGGTGGTATAGGAAACAAGAGCCTTGTCTTATAGTTGCATTATAAGAATTTAATCAAGTGTCTGGAATATCATAAACCCTCAAACAGTGTTAACCAAACTGAAAGAGGGAGAAAGTCCACAAGTACATGTTTCTCTCTTTTAAACCTCACAATAATCTCATTAAGAAGTTATTACCTCTGTTTTACAGATAAAGAAATTAAGCTTCAAAGAAATAAAGTAACTTGCCACACAGCTAATAACATGATCCTTTTGCTTTGCCCCCTGCCCCATCTCCTTCCACCTTTTTTTTTTTAAAATCCAGGGATCAGCAAACTAAGGCTCATAAATAGGCCATTTGTTTCTGAAAATTAAGTTTTATTGGAACACAGCCATGCCCATTCCTTTATGTATTATCCACGCTGCTTTTGCATGTTCCAACAGAAAAGTTGAGTCAGTGAGACATACCATATAGCCTATGAAGCCTAAAGTATTTACTCTCTGGTTCTTTATAGATAAAATGTGCTGACCTGTCTCTGTGTTGTACCATACTGACTCCTGAATTCAATTGAAGATAAATGCCATAAAAATAAAGGTTTAAAATTATTATTTTTAGAGTAACATTACGAAGAAGAAAAAAGTAGAATCTCTGCTTGAGGAAGACGTAGCATTAAAGCACGGCAGAAGGAACAAGGAAATTCAATAGTTCTGACTTCTTTCTGTGTTCAGTGAGAAAGAAGACCAGCATTCAAAAGAATTGGTCTGAAAAAGAATTGATTAACCATTATAAGAATAAATCTTACTTCACAGGGCTGCTGTAAAAGTGGAATGAGCTAAAGCATGAGATAAGGCACAATGCCCAGCATATAGTCGAGGTTCAATAAACAGTGCCTGTGCTCCAACGTGGCCCAGTCTTCATCAGGTATTGTTGCTTCTCAATGTGACCTTTCCTTATCATCAGGACCACTCTTTGAGGGTCAAGGGAAGAAAGAAAGGCCATCTGTACTATTTCAAGTCCAGAATTCCATACGATTGGAAAATCAACATGATCTATCTTGGTTCCATTTTCTCCCGAGAGCCATTCCCATATCTTGGAGGAAATTACAGTCTCGGGTAGGAAAGCAATTAAGTTTTAGCCAATTCGCTTATCCTCTGTCTTTCTAGCCCAAACAGCCCCATTTGTTACCATCACTGCCCTTTCACACAGGAGAAGTCAGGTGCTGGGGAAACAGGATGAGAATAAGGTAGTCCCAGGGTGACTTCAGTGAACTACAGAGGAGTGCTTATCACAATTCTCTCAGATTCCTTGGAGGAAACCTTTCCAGATATATGAGGAGAGGGAGAAACCTGCCTTTTTAAAGCCTTACATAACCTCAGTGCAGAAACCAGTTGGGTCTTAGTAATTGCAATATAGTCATCTCATTTAAGGCCAGTGCATTTACCAGAGGCTACATTATTAATGATCTGAGAAAGAGTGCAAATTGTAATTTGAACAAGATGATCAAGAAAAAAGCAACAGCCATTTAGATCAAAGGTAGCAAAACATTCAACACAAACCGTCTATGACTTTCTGACCAAAAATAACTTATTCACAATAGGGGGTTTGGGCTTTTAGAGAACTGAGCCTGGATGTATGCTTTCTGTGGTCACTTGTTTTATAGCCCAGGTTAAACTCTGGAGAAAGGATGTTAGGGAGCCAGGTCTTCTTACACATTCTTAATGATTGTAAAGTGTCTGGATTTACTGCATGAAAATGCAGACTGTAAAAGCAGAGTGGTGCATACTATATAAAAATTGCTATTTGTTCGTCTTTAATAGAATACAGTCAAATTGTGGCAATGTTTAGTCAAAAGTTGCAGTTGGAAAGCAAAAATAAAATATCTCTTAATAATGCAGTCAAACAGGAGACATCCAAACATTAAAGTTTTGCTTAAGTATACTGCCAGCTATGACTCGGAGCAAACCAAACACACCAAACGCCATGTAAATGATAATTCTCAGAGATTCAGGAGCTCCCCACTGTTGACATGAATAATTCTGACAACCCTGCAAGTACTAATAGTTAAGACATCAAAATAAAACACAGCATCAAGGAGAACCTTAATAGAACCAGTTCTGCTTATGCTGAGAAGTGCAGGAATCCATGAAGCAGCCATCTTTTCTTCTTCCTGTCTCTTGACTGAACATTCTACACATAGATTCTGAAAACTCAGCAAAATATTGGGAAATGCTGCTACTAGCAGCTTCCCAGTTCTCTGAACCAGACTATGGGAGTATATATTGATAAGCTTATACCAATTTACTGTGGCCGATAAAAATCATTTCTCTTTGCAGTGCCATTATCTGAAGTGTGCATTCTGTTTCTATAGCAACTTTCATTTTGTTAACCTGTTATTCACATTAAAAGTCTGTTATTTTTAGCATAACATTTCCAGAAGTCTTTGAAAAAGAAAAATGGGAAAAGATTGCAGCTTAAAGATGAATGTAATGTCCCATGTGAATTCTAATATGTAGCATGTTTGGTCAGTATATCATCTATTCTGAGGTTGCAGAAATATAGATTTTTTTTTCAATTGTATGTTTACGGACTTTGTAGAAAAAAAATCATACTCCCTATCTTTTTTTTGGAGCAACTTACCAGATAAATAAATAGCAATATCCAAATGGATTTCTTTTCTACAAATTTTCACTTATATAAAATCCAAGGAGAGAAATTATTGCTGAGGATTTTTTTGTTCATGGTAGAGTCAAGGCTTTTGCTGTTGCATTACAATTTTAAAGATACTGCTATAATGCTAGGACATGTGGGGCTAAAGGGATGAATTACTGCTATGGAAATGTCATGTAGTAAGAAATCAAGTTGGGGGGAGCAGCTCCGTAGATAGCTGACATTCATGATAAATTGTGACACAGCCTACTTTTTGACCTCCTCAAACAAATTGCTTCTTCTTTTTCTAAAATATAGCTTTTTTTTTTTTCACTTCCCTGTCAAAAATGAAGTTCCATGTAGTTTGATACAACATGGCTGGGAATGAGCAACTTTATAAACACTGAATGGTTTCCCCCTTTGGATTCGGGTTGGAAAGACTTTGACCTTCATTTGTTATAAGTCATCCTGGAAGTACTTTTGACTTGATTTCTAGAAAGGAACAATGATTTTTTTAATGCTACAACTAACATTCTGTAATTATTAGAAAGGCGGGGGAATGCAGTGGACAAGGGTCTGGCTTCTGGAAGCAGACTGAATGGGTATGAATCCCTGCCTCACCATTCACTAACTGTGTGACTTTGGGCAATTTATTTATCTGTGCCACATCTCAGTTTCCTCATTTGTAGGACAGGGATGACAATAGTACCTATTACAGGGTATTTCAGTTCAACTCAGTTGCTCAGTCATGTCCGACTCTTTGGAATCACATGTCCGACCCCAGGAATCACAGCACGCCAGGCCTCCCTGCCCATCACCAACTCCCAGAGTTCACTTAAACTCACCTCCATCGAGTCAGTGATACCATCCAGCCATCTCATTCTCTGTCGTCCCCTTCTCCTCCTGCACCCAATCCCTCCCAGCATCAGAGTCTTTTCCAGTGAGTCAACTCTTCCCATGAGGTAGCCGAAGTATTGGAGTTTCAGCTTCAACATCAGTCCTTCCAATGAACACCCAAGAATGATCTCCTTTAGAATGGACTGGTTGGATCTCCTTGCAGTCCAAGGGACTCTCAAGAGTCTTCTCCAACACCATAGTTCAAAAGCATCAATTCTTAGGCGATCAGCTTTCTTCATAGTCCAACTCTCACATCCATACATGACTACTGGAAAAACCATAGCCTTGACTAGACGGACCTTTGTTGGAAAAGTAATGTCTCTGCTTTTTAATATGCTATCTAGGTTGGTCATAACTTTCCTTCCAAGGAGTAAGCATCTTTTAATTTCATGTCTGCAATCACCATCTGCAGTGATTTTGGAGCCCAAAAAAATAAAGTCTGACACTGTTTCCACTGTTTCCCCATCTATTTCCCATGAAGTGATGTGACCAGATGCCATGATCTTAGTTTTTTGAATGTTTAGCTTGAAGCCAACTTTTTCAGTCTCCTCTTTCAATTTCATCAAGAGGCTTTTTAGTTCCTTTTCACTTTCTGCCATAGGGGTGGTGTCATCTGCATATCTGAGGTTATTGATATTTCTCCTGGCAATCTTGATTCCAGCTTGTGCTTCTTCCAGCCCAGCATTCCTCATGATGTACTCTGCTGCTGCTGCTGCGTCACTTCAGTCGTGTCCGACTCTGTGTGACCCCATAGACAGAAGCCCACCAGGCTACCCCGTCCCTGGGATTCTCCAGGCAAGAACACTGGAATGGGTTGCCATTTCCTTCTCCAATGTGTGAAAGTGAAAAGTGAAAGTGAAGTCGCTCAGTCGTGTCCGACCCTTAGCGACACCATGGAGTGCAGCCTACCAGGCTCCTCCATCCATGTGATTTTCTAGGCAAGAGTACTGGAGTGGCTTGCCATTGCCTTCTCTGATGATGTACTCTACATATAAGTTAAATAAGCAGGGTGACAATGTATAACCTTGACGTACTCCTTTTCCTATTTGGAACCAGTCTGTTGTTCCATGTCCAGTTCTAACTGTTGTTTCGTGACCTGCATACAGGTTTCTCAAGAGGCAGGTCAGGTGTTCTGGTATTCCCACCTCTTTAAGAATTTTCCACAGCTTATTGTGATCCACACAGTCAAAGGCTTTGGCATAGTCAATAAAGCAGAAATAGATGTTTTTCTGGAATTCATTTGCTTTTTCCATGATCCAGCGGATGTTGGCAATTTGATCTCTGGTGCCTCTGCCTTTTCTAAAACCTGCTTGAACATCTGGAAGTTCACGGTTCACGTATTGTTGAAGCCTGGCTTGGAGACTTTTGAGCATGACTTTACTAGCATGTGAGATGAGTGCAGTTGTGCAGTAGTTTGAGCATTCTTTGGCATTACCTTTCTTTGGGATTGAAATGAAAACTGACCTTTCCTGTGGCCACTGCTGAGTTTTCCAAATTTGCTGGCATATTGAGTGCAGCACTTTCACAGCATCATCTTTCAGGATTTAAAATAGCTCAACTGGAATTCCATCACCTCCACTAGCTTTGTTCATACTGATGCTTTCTAAGGCCCACTTGACTTCACATTCCAGGATGTCTGACTCTAGATGAGTGATCACACCATCGTGATTATCTTGGTCATGAAGATCTTTTTTGTACAGTTCTTCTGTGTATTCCTGCCACCTCTTCTTAATATCTTCTGCTTCTGTTAGGTCCATACCATTTCTGTACTTTATCGAGCCCATCTTTGCATGACATATTCCCTTGGTATCTCTAACTTTCTTGAGAGATCTCTAGTCTTTCCTATTTTGTTGTTTTCCTCTATTTCTTCACATTAATTGCTGAGGAAGGTTTTCTTATCTCTCCTTGCTATTCTTTGGAACTCTGCATTCAGCTGCTTATATCTTTCCTTTTCTCCTTTGCTTTTTACTTCTCTTCTTTTCACAGCTATTGTAAGGCCTCCCCAGATAGCCATTTTGCTTTTTTGCATTTCTCTTCCATGGGGATGGTCTTGGTCCCTGTCTCCTGTACAATGTCACTAACCTCTGTCCATAGTTCATCAGGCACTCTGTGTATCAGATCTAGTGCCTTAAATCTATTTCTCACTTCCACTGTATAATCATAAGGGATTTGATTTATGTCATATTTGAACGGTCTGTGGTTTTCCCTACTTTCTTCAATTTAAGTCTGAATTTGGCAATAAGGAGTTCATGATCTGAGCCACAGTCAGCTCCCGGTCTTGTTTTTGCTAACTGTGTAGAGGTTCTCCATCTTTGTCTGCAAAGGATATAATCAATCTGATTTCGGTGTTGACCACCTGGTGATGTCCATGTGTAGAGTCTTCTCTTGTGTTGCTGGAAGAGGGTGGTTCTTAGGAGAGGTAAATCATTTGTACATGTAATAAGTTTAAAATCATACTCAGTCCATAGTCAGCTTTATCGGTAGTATCGTTATGTTTACCCCTTAACCTCAAGCTGTATAGCTTTCTTTTACTGCCTTAATTACAACACACACACACACACAGACATATGCACACAGAGTTATTTATCCTTTTACAGGCTGGTAATCAGTTTAGTTCAGTTCAGTTCAGTCGCTCAGTCGTGTCCAACTTTCCGCGACCCCATGAATCACAGCACGCCAGGCCTCCCTGTCCATCACCAACTCCCGGAGTACACTCAAACTCATGTCCACAGAGTCGGTGATGCCATCCAGCCATCTCATTCTCCGTCGTCCCCTTCTCCTCCCACCCCCAACCTTTCCCAGCATCAGAGTCTTTTCCAGTGAGTCAACTCGTCGCATGAGGTGGCCAAAGTATTGCAGTTTCAGCTTTAGCATCAGTCCCTCCAATGAACATCCAGGATTGATCTCCTTTAGAATGGACTGGTTGGATCTCCTTGCAGTATAAGGGACTCTCAAGAGTCTTCTCCAACACCACAGTTCAAAAGCATCGATTCTTCGGCGATCAGCCTTCTTCACAGTCCAACTCTCACATCCATACATGACCACGGGAAAAACCATTGCCTTGACTAGACGGACCTTGGTTGGCAAAGTAATGTCTCTGCTTTTTAATATACTATCAAGGTTGGTCATAACTTTCCTTCCAAGGAGCAAGCGTCTTTTAATTTCATGGCTGCAATCAGCATCTGCAGTGATTTTGGAGCCCAAAAAAACAAAGTCTGACACTGTTTCCACTGTTTTTCCATCTATTTCCCATGAAGTGATGGGACCAGATGCCATGATCTTTGTTTTCTGAATGTTGAGCTTCAAACCAACCTTTTCACTCTCCTCTTTCACTTTCATCAAGAGGCTTTTGAGTTCCTCTTCACTTTCTGCCATAAGGGTGGTGTCATCTGCATATCTGAGGTTATTGATATTTCTCCCAGCAATCTTGATCCCAGCTTGTGCTTCTTCCAGCCCAGCGTTCCTCATGATGTACTCTGCATATAAGTTAAATAAGCAAGGTGACAATATACAACCTTGACGTACACCTTTTCCTATTTGGAACCAGTCTGTTGTTCCATGTCCAGTTCTAACTGTTGCTTCCTGACCTGCATACAGGTTTCTCAAGAGGCAGGTCAGGTGGTCTACTGCTGAGTATAAACTAATATGTTGTTTTCCAATAAGGAAATTGCCAAAGGTCACACAGTTAGTGACTGGTGAATCTGAGATTCATACCCAAGTAGTCTGGTTTCAGAAGTCGAGCCCTTATCCACTCTACTGCCTTTCTAATAATTAGAGAATTTTAGGCAGAACTTTAGAAAAGAATTATTTTCATCTAGAATTCAGGTCATAGATGCATTGTATCCCCTAGCCCCTGCCTTCAATAACATACACATTACCCTAAATATTACATCCCTGTATGAGTTCTCCATAGACTCATGCTGATGGGAACTAAAGGACACTGGCCAGGCCCTGGAACTCAGTCTTCCTCTACCCCAAGTTTATTGAGGTAAAATTCACATAGAATAAATTTCATCTCTTTAGTGTACAGTTCTACACCCTTTGACAAGTGCATATAGTAACCACCATTATATTTTAAAACATTTTCATCATTTCCCTAAATTCTCTCCTATCCCTTTGGAGTCGGTCCCTCTTCTCCCACTCTTCAGTTCAGTTCAGTTCAGTTCAGTCACTCAGTTGTGTCCGACTCTTTGCGACCCCATGAACCACAGCACACCAGGCCTCCCTTTCCATCACCAACTCCCGGAGTACACTCAAACTCATGTCCATCGAGTCGGTGATACCATCCAGCCATCTCATTCTCTGTCGTCCCCTTCTCCTCCCGCCCCCAATCCCTCCCAGCATCAGAGTCTTTTCCAGTGAGTCAACTTGTCGCATGAGGTGGCCAAAGTATTGGAGCTTCAGCTTTAGCATCAGTCCTTCCAATGAACACCCAGGATTGATCTCCTCTAGAATGGACTGGTTGGATCTCCTTGCAGTCCAAGGGACTCTCAAGAGTCTTCTCCAGCACCACAGCTCAAAAGCATCAATTCTTCGGCGATCAGCTTTCTCCCACTCTTCAATTCAGTTCAGTCACTCAGTCCTGTCTCCCACTCTTAGCCCCTAGCAACTGCTGATCTATTTTCTGCCTGTATGGTTTTTCCTTTTTCAGAATGCTATATAAATGGAATCATACAGTATATAACCTTTTAAATCTGGCTTCTTTCACTTGAAATAATACATTTGAGATTTATTCATGTTGGATGTGTCAGTAATTCATTGTTATTACTACTGAATAGTATTCCATTGTATAAATGTCCACAGTTTTAGAACTCAGTCTTAAGGAGCTGACCTTTTTTTCCTGCTCCAAGAGTATACAATTCTAAACCATATAAGGATTACATAAGGACTCTTGAATATAGTGGAAATAACTGATGTTACTTGATATAAGAGAATTCCAGGAGGTTGAGTCATTGGAACGTCTAAAATAGTTACTTTTATTTTAAGTATAAAATAGTTGATTTGTGAAATCTTTCATCTATGTTTCCAGTGCGTGTGTGTTCTGTTGTGTCCAACTCTTTGTGACCCTATGCACTGTAACCTGCCAGGCTCCTCTGCCCATGGAGTTTTCCAGGCAAGAATACTGGATATTGGAGTGGGTTGCAATATCCTCCTCCCGGGGATCTTCTTGACCCAAGGATCAAACCTGTGTCTCTTGCATCTCCTGCATTGGCAGGCAAATTCTTTACCACTGCACCACCTGGGAAGCCCATGGATCCAGAGGGGAGGTCAGAAAAGTGGAGAATTAGAAAAATTATCTGAGACATAAATCCTATCTCTGGAGAGATTGTTAATTAGTAGAGGACAAATGCAATAAACTACAAAAGGTAGACAGACTCCATCTTAATCAGTTATAATCATAAAAATGGTACTTTTCTCCTTCTTATCAATGTCCTTAACCAAACAAGCAGCAAAGGAGAAACATGAGGTATATGAAATGTGTCAAGTATAGGACTGTGATGATCCTCATTTTGAGTACACCTGGGTTGAAACTCACATCATTCACCTTTGTCATTTTTCCTTTGGGTACATGGTATATGGTAATTGGGAGGTGCTCTTAAAATATTTGCTCAATAAATGAAAAATTTGTTCCTTTTCAAGAATGTTACCAAATAAGGTATTGTAAATTGGGCCCATGATCTCTTAAAACGCATATCTTTTCATGGCTGATCTGGGCTCAAGTACAAAAATTTCTGGTAGTGGTCTTTTGGTTGCACCATACCACCTTTCTAAGACTTCCCAACTCAATCATAATTCTTCTAGAGTGTTCACAGACCAATGACTTGATTTCCTCTGTTGCCAAGGAAGAAGGATTGGGAAGGAAGGATTTTTTGATCATTGCCTTCCATGATTCACTCCAAGTATTTGAGATTTCATTATCTATCTGTCTGAAGGAATACTTATTACTGATTTTTAGTTATTACCTATTTTTGAAAGCAAAACTGAATATTATCAGTCATTTGACCCTCAAGTCATAGTTACATAAAAAAGTTAACCTTTTCCCCATTAGGATATTTTCCAATGCAGTAAAATATTCTTGCCATAAATGATAAGAGTAAGTATAGGGAGAAAAATTGTTTGATAATCTCTGGGTAAAGGCTAATTACTCCCATGAGCGAGATAAGAATTTTAAGTATAAAATTTTGATATTTGTTAAATTTTTCAGGGCTTAATTTCCTTGACTAGTGAGTGCCTGCATACTCAGGTTTACCAGCGTGAATTACAACGTGTGCAGAAAGGAACATCTCTGGCTCCACTCACTTGTGAAGGGGTTGCTTACTTTGTCCGCACATTCTGTTCAACTGAAGTGTAATTATCATCTGGATTCACCCAGTTCAAGTACTTACATAGAAGCAGATTTTGAGGGGACCTTTAGTTAAAGCTCTAAAACTTAATAAAGATGAATTGAGAAAAGCTGAATGTACACCAGGGGGATAAAACCATATTCAATTAAATTTAACATGATCATATACAATAAAATATAAATAATTAGAATTATAATTCTGGAACTTCAGTGTAAATTCTTTCTTTCCACTTTATTCCAAGATGGATTTACCATATTAGTCACAGGAGATGAAAAGATATATGTACAGAATTCTGAATATCTACATTCTCAACCAACTATTGGTGTCATGAGAGTCAGATCAATGTGAGGACTTTGATCTCTCTGCTAGAGTGAAATACAAGCTGCTCTTTGTGCTTCTGTATGTGGTCCACACTTGGAAGAGACTGGATAGCCTCCAGGGCCCCTTGCTCCTAGTTCACTTGCTAATCTTCAGCCTCAGTATTTTTCCAGTTGATTGAAAGTAAATTTAAGGAAGTATTAATCCAAGGCAAAGAATATAAAAAGAAATACCTATTCCCTCCACAGACGATAGTACAGCTCTCCGGTACAGTGAGTGCATGTGCATGCTCAGTCGCTTCAGTTGTGTCTGACTCTTTGCGGCCCCATGGACTGTAGCCTGACAGGCTTCTTCTGTCCATGGGATTCTCCAGACAAGAATACTGGAGTGGGTTGCCAAGCCCTCCTCCAGGGGATCTTCCTGACCCAGGAATTGAACCCGGATCTCCTGCATTACAGGCAGATCCTTTACCACTGAGCCACTGGGGAAGACCACCCATATACTTGGGAAAGAAACATCCTCAGAGAGACAATTCAAAAGAGATCTAAAACCAAAAGAGACCTAAAACCAAAGAAAAGATGACTAGGAACTTCTTCTAACCAATATGAAGTAACAGGGATTAGATTTATCTCCTTATCTGAAAAAATAATACTAGATAAAATGTATGACATGGTGGTTTTTAAGTCATTTGACATCAGTCTGTGAAGGATACTATCCTTGAGAGATGGGAACCTACTATCATCCCTGCTTACTGTTTTGAGCCAGTTTGCAGGCTGTGGTGTATTGAAGGCACATCCAGGTAGAATGACTCAAACTCCTCGAATTGAGGAGATATTGCTAAGAGGCCTGGGAGCACAAAATATGGACAGTTAACACAGCACTGGAGAGAAGAGAGCTGCAGAGAGAGAACTTCTGTAGATTTCTAGAAAGTCCCTCTCAAGTGTTCAGCAGAATACCCCTCAGCATGTGCATATTAGGAAACTACCTGCAGCATGTAACGAAACAACCCAAGGTCAAGGGAAAAAATCATCCCAAATGATTAGTGGGAACAATACTTGGTAATAACACAGGGTTGTTAACAGCATCTGTTCTTACCAGCCAGGTTGATAATTTTCATAATTCATTGAGTGTTGGGTAGAGTCAGATGAATTTTACCTCAGTAATGAAGACCGATTAGTCTATGACTAAATGCTCCTCCATTCTTCACAAACAAGTGTGAAAAGCAAGACCCAAAAAGATCAATGCCACTTAATCTCACAACAAGATCAAGAATATTTAGAAGAATACAAAAATATCCAGCATCCAAAAAAGTAAAAGTAAGATTCACAATGTCTGACAGTCTATTAAAGATTATCAGGCAAGCAAGGAAGCAGCAAAGCAGAACTCATAATGAGAATAATGGATCAATGAAAACAGACCCAGAACTGGCACAGATATTTGAAGTGATAGACAATGGCATTAATAGCTTCTAACATAACTCTTCCCTTGTAGCACAGTAGATAAAGAATCTGCCTGAAATGCAGGAGAGCCGGGTTCAGTTCCTGGGTCGGGAAGATCCCCTAGAGAAGGGAATGGCAAACCACTCCAGTATTCTTGCCTGGAGAATCCCATGGACAGAGGAGCCTGGCAAGCTACAGTCCACGAGGTCGCAAGAGTTGAACATGACTTAGCAACTAAACCACCACCCATAAAACATTATTTCACGTGTTCAAAGAGTTAGAGGAAAGACTACATGTTAACTAGAAACACTGAAGAAATACTTTTTAAAAGACCTAAATCAAAATTATAAAGATTAAAAACAACAATGTGTGATATGAAAATATATACTAGATGGGATGAAAGGGAAATCTGATGTTGCAGAGTAAATGATTAGTGACCTCAAAGACATAGTATTAGGAATGATCAGTAACACAGACACTAAAATACAGAAAAGAAAGAAGCTTTGCAAAATAAACAGATCACCAGAGAGCTACAGGACAACTTTATACACTTAGTATACATGTAATTGATATACCTAAAGGAGAGGAAAGATAGATGGGAATAGAAAAAAGTATCTGAAGAATAACAACCCCCCAAATTTCAAATGTGGCACAAACTAAAATCCTAGAGATCCAAGAGGATCAATGAACCTGAAGCGCACACACACACAAAGAAATAAATAAAGAAAACCAGACAAAGGCATGCCACCATCAAATTCTCAAAATCAATCCTAGAGAGAAAATCTTAAAAGCAGTCAGAAAAAAAATGTATGTTGGATGACAACAGCTTTCTTAACAGAAATAATGCTAAAGGACAGTAGATCAACATCTTTAAAGTACTAAAAGAAGTAAATTATCAACCTGGAATTCTCTAGTTAGCAAAAGTAGCATTCAAAAATGAAGGTGAAATAAAGACATTTTCAAACATAAATGTGCTGAAAGAATTAATCACCAGAAGACTCATATTACAAGAAATGTTAAAGGAACTTTATTAAGCAAAAAGAAAACCATACCAATGAAAATCTGAATATACTAAAGGAATGAAACACATCAGAATGGTAGCTACTTGTGTAAATATATGAGATAACTTTCCTATTTAAATCTCTTTAAAAGATAATTGACTGCTTAAACAAAGGTAAAAATAACGTAGCATGGGATTCACATGACATGTAATAGTAAAACATATAATAACAAAAGCACAAAGCCAGGAAGGAAACAAATGGAAATGTATGGTTTAAAGTTCTTATACTTCGTGTACAGTGATGTACTATCAAATGAAGATAGACTGTGACCAATTTAAAATGTATACTAATACGGATTGGGGGTGGGATGAGAAGGGGACAACAGAGAATGAGATGGCTGGATGGCATCACCGACTCAATGGACATGAGTTTGAGTGACCCAATGGAGTCACTTTCTTTTGGGTAGTTTTGGGTAGTTTCTCATCATTTTACTTTTTATCTGTTTGTGCCTTGATATTTAAGTGTGTATTTTTGTAGGAAGCATACAGTTTGGGTCACTCAAACTGCATTGGGTCACCAATGAGTGACTACCCAAAACTACCCAAAAGATAAATTGGATAAAAACTCCGGGAGTTGGTGATGGACAGGGAGGCCTGGCATGCTGTGATTCATGGGGTCGCGGAGAGTCGGACATGACTGAGCGACTGAACTGAACTGAACTGAACTGAAGAGATGTGAGCGCATATATTCACACAAAGACTATACACAAATGTTCATAAAAACTTTATTTGTAATGGCCCCAAACAGGAAACAACCCAAATGTCCATTATGTGAATGGATAAACAAATTGTGGTATTTTCATAAAATGGAGTATCATTCAGTAAAAAAGAAATGAATTATCGTGGATAAATCTTAATATACAATATTATTCCAAGATCACAGTGGTGTCACCTGCTCTGATCCATTCCAGCACTCTTCATTCTTAAGGATGAATTTAGTGGGAGGGAAGGAAACAGAGAACAGCTTTGAACTTACACTTACAATTAGGCAGATTTTATATATATATATATATATATATATATATATACACTCGTATATGTATAGCAGCAAAAAATGGAAATAGAATAAATAGATATAAATAAAGCAAGTGATACAATGAGCAAGTTATGGAACGTGTACATAATAAAACAAGTTGAAGCCAGATGCAAGGTTAGGAAGCAAAATGCTTAGTGTAAAGACCTGTGCAATCACAAGAAAGGAGTGATGAATTGGTCTCTAAGTTTTCCAGATCAACTCAAAGGGAAAAAAAAGTTATTCTATGTGACCAAAAAATAAAAACAAAAAGGCTATCAGAGGTAGAACGCAGAGTTCAGACAGGAATTTCTTTCATGGAGTCATCTAAACAACAGATAATTAATGTAACAACAACAACAACAAAAAATACAAACTTCGTCAGAAACATTTTACAATAAATACGACAGAACTACTTTTATTGAACTTTTCCTTGTAATGTTCCTCAGTATAGATCAATGATGGGCTTCCCTGGTAGCTCAATGGTAAAGAATCCACCTGCAGTGCAAAAGGCCAGGGTTCAATCCCTGGGTCAGGAAAATCCCCTGGAGGAGGAAATGGCAACCCACTCCTGTATTCTTGCTGGGGAAATCCCATGGACAGAGGAGCCTGGTATACTAGAGTCCATGTGGTCACAAAAGAATTGGACAGGAGTTAGTGACTAAACAACAACATATATCAATGACATAAAGTCAAAGTGTGATTCAATAACAGGATTGAGGGAGGGGAGGGGGCAGAAGGTGCGAACAGTTTGTAAAAACAACATGGTCCATAAAGCAAAACAAACAAAAATACCCAAAGTGGTCCAGGTGTGTGACTCTCTGAAGGTCTATGTTAATGAAAGGATACATTTTAGTTTTTAAAGAAATGGGTGCTTGCATGTCTCTTAAACTGTCCTCTATTCATAGAATGAGGGGCGCATTTTTTTTGTCATATAAGTCAAGAGTGAATTCAAGGTTATACTCCTTGAATGTATCTAAAATCCATATATTCTATTTTGCTGGTAAAATGTACAACTAAGCTACATTTATTTTAAAAAATTAAAATGGTGTTTTTCTTTCTGGCTTACTTCACTCTGTATAATAGGCTCCAGTTTCATCCACCTCATTAGAACTGATTCAAATGTATTCTTTTTAATTGCTGAGTAATACTCCATGATAACCCTGTATAGGAGACAGCAACAGAGACACAGATGTATAGAACCGTCTTTTGGACTCTGTGGGAGAGGGCGAGGGTGGGATGATTTGGGAGAATGGCATTGAAACATGTATATTATCATATGTGAAACAAATCTCCAGCCAGGTTCGATGCATGATACAGGATGCTTGGGGCTGGTGTACTGGGATGAACCAGAGGGATGGGATGGGGAAGGAGGTGGGAGGGAGGTTCAAGATGGGGAAGACATGTACACCTGAGGAAGATTCATGTCAGTGTATGGCAAAACCAATACAATAATGTAAAGTAATTAGCCTCCAATTAAAATCAATTAATTAAAAAATTAAAATTGGAAAATTGTGCAGTCAAATGAGAGCAAGTACTAAGTTGCTCATAGAGGTAATAAAAAACTACAAGCAGAGAAGTCTCTGGATTTTCTAAAAAATAATTTTGAAAAAAAATTTGGTTCTTTCCTTCTGTATGAATTAATAATAGGTGATTGAGAATCAAGAGCCATAGCATAGAATAAGCGTGTAGGAATTTTAGCCTAAAAATCTTCAAATTGGCTATTCAGTTCGGTTGAGTTCAGTTCAGTTCAGTCGCTCAGTCGTGTCCGACTCTCCACGACCCCATGAATCACAGCACGCCAGGCCTCCCTGTCCATCACCAACTCCCAGAGTACACTCAAACTCATGTCCACAGAGTCGGTGATGCCAACCAGCCATCTCATTCTCCGTCGTCCCCTTCTCCTCCCGCCCCCAACCTTTCCCAGCATCAGAGTCTTTTCCAGTGAGTCAACTCGACGCATGAGGTGGCCAAAGTATTGCAGTTTCAGCTTTAGCATCAGTCCCTCCAATGAACACCCAGGATTGATCTCCTTTAGAATGGACTGGTTGGATCTCCTTGCAGTATAAGGGACTCTCAAGAGTCTTCTCCAACACCACAGTTCAAAAGCATCGATTCTTCGGCGATCAGCCTTCCTCACAGTCCAACTCTCACATCCATACATGACCACGGGAAAAACCATTGCCTTGACTAGACGGACCTTGGTTGGCAAAGTAATGTCTCTGCTTTTTAATATACTATCAAGGTTGGTCATAACTTTCCTTCCAAGGAGTAAGCGTCTTTTAATTTCATGGCTGCAATCAGCATCTGCAGTGATTTTGGAGCCCAAAAAAATTAAGTCTGACACTGTTTCCACTGTTTTTCCATCTATTTCCCATGAAGTGATGGGACCAGATGCCATGATCTTTGTTTTCTGAATGTTGAGCTTCAAGCCAAACTTTTCACTCTCCTCTTTCACTTTCATCAAGAGGCTTTTGAGTTCCTCTTCACTTTCTGCCATAAGGGTAGTGTCATCTGCTTATCTGAGGTTATTGATATTTCTCCCAGCAATCTTGATTCCAGCTTGTGCTTCTTCCAGCCCAGCGTTCCTCATGATGTACTCTGCATATAAGTTAAATAAACAAGGTGACAATATACAACCCTGACGTACACCTTTTCCTATTTGGAACCAGTCTGTTGTTCCATGTCCAGTTCTAACTGTTGCTTCCTGACCTGCATACAGGTTTCTCAAGAGGCAGGTCAGGTGGTCTGGTATTCCCATCTCTTTCAGAATGTTCCACAGTTTATTGTGATCCACACAGTCAAAGGCTTTGGCATAGTCAATGAAGCAGAAATAGATGTTTTTCTGAAATTCTCTTGCTTTCTCCATGATCCAGCGGATGTTGGCAATTTGATCTCTGGTGCCTCTGCCTTTTCTAAAACCTGCTTGAACATCTGGGAGTTCACGGTTTACATACTGCTGAAGCCTGGCTTGGAGAATTTTGAGCATGACTTTACTAGCGTGTGAGATGAATGCAATTGTGCGATAGTTTGAGCATTCTTTGGCATTGCCTTTCTTTGGGATTGGAATGAAGACTGACCTCTTCCAGTCCTGTGGCCAGCGCTGATTTTTCCAAATCTGCTGGCATATTGAGTGCAGCACTTTCACAGCATCATCTTTCAAGACTTGAAATAGCTCAAATTGGCTATTACTAAATACCAACTTTGATCATAAAAGACATAGGTGGATGATAAGGAAGTAAGTAGATGTAGTAGGTTGGTAGTTACATTTGTTGATAGATATAATGTTTAAATTCAAGTCAGTGAACATCTTAGGAAACCCTCCAAGAAGAAGACTATCAAATGTGATGGCATATTTTAGCCAGAAGACATTTACATTGTTTTGGAATGAGGGTGAGGGCATTCCTTCCATCTAGACAGTAGTGAAATCCCTATGGGTGGAATTTTTTGATCTGTCTCTGAGTTATCTTTTCCTATCATTGTGCGTGTGTGTGTGCATGTGCCATGCAACTTCAGTCATGTCCAACTCTTTGAGACCCTATGGACTGTAGCCCACCAGGCTCCTCTGTCCATGGGATTCTCCAAGCAAGAATACTGGAGTGGGTTGCTGTGCCCTCCTCCAAGTGATTTTCCCAACCCAGGGATTGGGTTCTCTTATGTCTCCTGCACTGCCAGATGGGTTCTTCACCACTAGCACCATCTGGGAAACCCTATCATTGTGCAAGTTCTACTTATTCTTTCCTGCAGGACTCTTTCCTGTTTTACCCAAATTGGCCCCTTATCTGTCATGTAGGTTTCCTTGTATCAGACCTATATCACTCATTACAGTAAGTTTTCAGAAACTGTAGACAACCAATTCTAAAGACTATTCTGAAAACTCCCCACATTTTCTGTGATTCATTTACTATCCCAAGAATGGTTTGCCTATTTATTTTCATGACTTTTTTCCCTTTGGTCCTTTTCCAAAGGACCTCTTACTGCTTCAGTAGAGTAATGGCTTGGGAGTAGTAGTGTAAACACCTCTGCATTTATCAGCAACAGTAATCTCCAGATTTGTTGTTGTTCAGTTGCTCATTTGTGTCTCTTTGCAACCCCATGGATTGGAGCACGTCAGACTTCCCTGTCCTTCACTAGCTCCCTGAGTTTGCTAAACTCATGTCCATTGGGTCAATGATGCCATCCAACCGTCTCATCCTCTATCATTCCATTCTCCTCCTGCCTTCAATTGTAAGAATGGGTTAGCATAAGAACGGCCATCTTAGAGGCCGGAAAAACCATTTTTACTGAGTATGTGACTTGAGGGAAGAAGAACTAGATAAAACCTGGTAGACAAGTTAATCTTAAGTACCAGGAAGGCAAGTTAATCTTAAGTACCAAGAATGTGGGCGGCTGCGACACTGAAAATTAGGTAAACAGGTCTGATAAACTTATCTTGTTAAGACACCAGGATAGAGATATGCACAGCTGTGTGTGTGTGTGTGTGGAAAATTCCTGTGAGTTAGGTAATTTAGAAATATCATGATTTGAAAATGCTATATAACCCCTTGGCTCTGAGTGCTCGGGGTCCTTGTTGAAACCGGCTGCATCGGGCAGACACTTGGACCCCAGCTAGCTGGAAATAAACCTCGATGTGTGTCTTGCATTATCGTGAGTGTCCTCTGTTCCTTTGAGGGAAGGGCGACTCCGGACCCTAACATTTGGGGGCTCGTCCGGGATCCCAAGACCCCTCCTCAAAGAGACAGACAACCTCCCATACTGAGGTTTGCACAAAAGCCGTGGCAGGAGGTTTGGCCACCTCCTAGAGGGGAGGACTGAAACAGGTCCTCGACCCGAGAGACTGAAACAGGTCTCTGCCCGGTCCCAACTGAGAATTCTCGTGGAAGGGAAGGAGCGGGTTATGACCCTGGAGGCTCCATTACTGGAAGTCGTGGGAGACGTCCCCGACGAAGGGGTGCCTGAACGACGTCCACAGTGGACGCCGTTTGGAACCCTAGGTAAGGGTCCTGAGTGTTGTGTGAATGAGACGGCGCCTGTGAATGTGGTGTGGCGGACCGGCCAGTGGGTGTTGAAAAGCTCGGTTCAAATTTGTGTGTTCGCTGGAATTGTATCCCTTGTCCTTTTCTGGCTTCTTTTTGTAACAATAATGGGACAGGCTCAGGTAACGCCTAAGACCCTGCTCCTGAACCACTTCCCTGAAATCCGCGCCACGGCTCACAATTATGGCGGCGTGGAAGTAAAAAAAAAGAAGGCAAGTGCTGACAAATCAAATAATTCTAAATTAAATAATAAATTCAAGGTTCATGTAAACTGGAAAATATTCAGTATTAAATACCTGATATTAATGTTTGTTGATCTATCTAATATAGACATGTCTAAGACTCTGATGCTAGGAAAGGTTGGGGGCGAGAGGAGAAGGGGACGACAGAGAATGAGATGGCTGGATGGCATCACTGACTCTGTGGACATGAGTTTGAGTGAACTCCGGGAGTTGGTGATGGACAGGGAGGCCTGGAGTGCTGTGATTCATGGGATCGCGGAGAGTCAGACACAACTGAGCGACTGAACTGAACTGAACTGAAGAGTCATCAACATTAAGCATATTCTCATTGTACCTAGGTTTAAGTTAAATGTTGTTATATTGTTATATCTGTCACAAGTTTGTCGACAAAGAAATTACCTTGAGTGAAAAAAAAAGAGAAAAAAAAAACTTCTAAGAAATGTAAATGAGACATGAGCTTTTAGATAAGCTCTATTAAGAATAGTTATTCTTTAAATATAGTCTAAAATAGTCTCTCCAGATTGGCATAACTTGAATTTCTAAGGGTTGTGCTAAGTGTTGGAAGTCTACTAAATAATTAGGTCATTTCCAAATAAAATAAGATTTTGAAACATTCACTACTGAATACTAACTTACAGAAAAACTAAAGGTTTTAGACTATTAATAAATAATGTTTGATGCCATAAAAATTTTTTAAGTTATCACTGGTATTTATGTTCACCAATCTATAGAATGTTAATATAAAGGTCAATTCTTGGTTGCTTAAGGAAAGTAAGATGTGTGTGTTCAGTAAAAAGGTATGAAAAATGAAGTTACATTTTATAGAGGAAAAAGGTAGTAGGTCTAACTTACAGTTGGCTGTTCCAGGATGGGAGAACAAATGGGTACAGAAAGTGATAAAAAGGTTTTGTGGAAAGTGGACCCCAAGGAAAGAGTTTTCTGTATAAACAAACGTTTTCTTGAGATGTTAAACTGCATTTGACAATAGATTTAAGTTTATTTGCCTCTTAAATGGTCTTTTCTATATTTGCCTCTGAAATCCTATATTGTTACTATGGCTGAGTGAATAGCTATTGTTTCACAGTGACCTATAATCCCATCTGACTGAGTGCTCTAAACCTTTCTGATATTTGTTGACAAAACTTCCTAAATCAATCTGATGAAGCACTTTTGGCTTCTAGCTGACTTTGGGATGCTTTAGAGGGCCCCTGAAACATCCCAAAGGGAGATATTACACTAATTGGGTTCAACTTCCATGTTAAATTACATGGGAAGTACTGTCAAGTGAATAATAAGTCTCAGGTATATTGTATGGTAAATGTTACTAATACAGATATCCTAGAAACAATTTATATATAAATTCTGATATATTCAGGTAAAATGTTGCCATAATTCTGATTACTATCTTAAAGTGTTGTCACAACACTTACCAAGTTTCCTGTGAAAATGCTTCCTCTTCCAGAAGATTTATAAAAAGGACTTTTGGATAAATACAAGTTTCTGAACTGGGTAAGAAATTAAAAGATTCTAGTGGGAAACCTGATGACTGTAAAAAGGTTAACAAAAGGACCGAAGGAACTGGCAAATATGCTTATAACTTTTATGGTTTCTGAAAAATTACTGGTTTGAAACTGTGTTTTCCAGATTTTAGGAAACCTTCCCCTCATCTAATAGTAATTTAGTAAAATGGTATTTAATAGACAAATTGAAGCATTTAACATTTTTCTCTATCTGACCCCTTCAGAGACTGGAAATTCTTCAGTTCAGTTCAGTTCAGTCGCTCAGTCGTGTTTGACTCTCTGCAACCCCATGAATCACATCATGCCAGGCCTCCCTGTCCATCACCAACACCCGGAATTCACTCAAACTCATGTCCACAGAGTCGGTGATGCCATCCAGCTATCTCATTCTCGGTCATCCCCTTCTCCTCCCGCCCCCAAACTTTCCCAACATCAGAGTCTTCTCCAGTGAGTCAACTCGACGCATGAGGAGGCCAAAGTATTGCAGTTTCAGCTTTAGCATCAGTCCTTCCAATGAACACCCAAGATCGATCTCCCTTAGAATGGACTGGTTGGATCTCCTTGCGGTACAAGGGACTCTCAAGAGTCTTCTCCAACACCACAGTTCAAAAGCATCAATTCTTTGGCGATCAGCCTTCTTCACAGCCCAACTCTCACATCCATACATGACCACGGGAAAAATCATAGCCTTGATTAGACGGACCTTGGTTGGCAAAGTAATGTCTCTGCTTTTTAATATATTATCAAGGTTGGTCATAAATTTCCTTCCAAGGAGTAAGCGTCTTTTAATTTCCTGGCTGCAATCAGCATCTGCAGTGATTTTGGAGCCCAAAAAAATAAAGTCTGACACTGTGTCCACTGTTTTTCCATCTATTTCCCATGAAGTGATGGGACCAGATGCCATGATCTTTGTTTTCTGAATGTTGAGCTTCAAGCCAACCTTTTCACTCTCCTCTTTCACTTTCATCAAGAGGCTTTTGAGTTCCTCTTCACTTTCTGCCATAAGGGTAGTGTCATCTGCTTATCTGAGATTATTGATATTTCTCCCAGCAATCTTGATTCCAGCTTATGCTTCTTCCAGCCCAGCGTTCCTCATGATGTACTCTGCATATAAGTTAAATAAGCAGGGTGACAATATACAGCCTTGGCGTACTCCTTTTCCTATTTGGAACCAGTCTGTTGTTCCATGTCCAGTTCTAACTGTTGCTTCCTGACCTGCATACAGGTTTCTCAAGAGGCAGGTCAGGTGGTCTGGGATTCCCGTCTCTTTCAGAATTTTCCACAGTTTATTGTGATCCACACAGTCAAAGGCTTTGGCATAGTCAATGAAGCAGAAATAGATGCTCTTCTGGAACTCTCTTGCTTTCTCCATGATCCAGCGGATGTTGGCAATTTGATCTCTGGTGCCTCTGCCTTTTCTAAAACCTGCTTGAACATCTGGGAGTTCATCGTTCACGTATTGCTGAAGTCTGGCTTGAAGAATTTTGAGCATGACTTTACTAGCGTGTGAGATGAGTGCAATTGTGCAGTAGTTTGAGCATTCTTTGGCATTGCCTTTCTTTGGGATTGGAATGAAGACTGACCTTTTCCAGTCCTGTGGCCACTGCTGAGGTTTCCAAATTTGCTGGCATATTGAGTGCAGCACTTTCACAGCATCATCTTTCAAGATTTGAAATAGCTCAACTGGAATTCCATCACCTCCACTAGCTTTGTTCGTAGTGATGCTTTCTAAGGCCCACTTGACTTCACATTCCAAGATGTCTGGCTCTAGGTGAGTGATCACGTTATCGTGACTATCTTGGTCGTGAAGATCTTTTTTGTCCAGTTCTTCTGTGTATTCTTAGGCTTCTAGTAACTTTATCAGATAAACTAAGAAGGTTATCTCACTAACAGGTACAGAAATCTCAGTTTTGGAGACCTTAAGAAAGGGAGGAATTCACTCACATCTGTTAGGCAAAATCTGTGATAAGCCTTCGAGATGACTTTCCTAGCCCTGAAAGGTTTTAAAGTTAAGTTTGAGACTCCATAAAAGTTTCAGCAAACCAAAGCAAAAAAAAAAGTCTATGGTTATATAAATAATCAGGTCAAGTTTATTGAGAACAGATCTATTTTGTAAACAAGTCTTAATTTGGTTATATTTGATAAAAATGAGAGTAATTTTAGGGGAAAAAAGGTGTTTCAATGAATGTTAAATCCCAGTTTGTTAATGGAAATCTGTATCTACTAAGATTCATTTCTTAAATGGATCTTTGCTGTTATGTGATATTAATATAGGATTTGGTTGAGTTCTTGAAGATCACCCTAGGTTTGTTTCTGAAGCTTGTCTCAGTGATCTATCTTTGGATGAAGATCAGATGCCTCATGACCTGCAACCAGGACTAGAAAAAGACATAATTTAAGGGACTGTCTCCAACCTGGATGGAAGGACTTTTTTCAGAAGAAACTACACTATACCAGGATGAGAAGATGATGACATCAGAGGTAGACATATTGCCCAAGATGCTGGACCTGATTTGTATGATCATTTATAATGTTTTCTTGACTTCTTAGACCTCTGCATATAAATCAAATGCTTTTCTACAATAGGCCTGATCCTATGCTAGTTTTAGTAATTAATCCAATTGTCGGGTTTGTAGACATGTAAAAGCTCATTCTGCTTATACAAAAACTCTGTTAGACTTGTGCCATCCTAATGTCCTTAAACCATGGCAACAATCTGCTTCTAAATTGGAAAATTAAAAACAATAGCTGGAAATCAGAGTCAGGGCTATGGGAAATCCAAGAGGGCTGCTTGGCTTTTTTCAGCTCCCTGACAAACCTCATTTTTTATTTGATGGGTTAAAGCCTTCCTGGCTACAGGGTTAATGCCTCCATAATGAAAAATCACGGAATATTAAGTTTTGTAAATTGTTAAATTAAGTCTCTAGTTTTATTAATTAAGGTCTAGTGTTTACTAAGACTCACTGCTGAGACAGTTCCTTGTTACGTGATACTGCTAAAAAAATTTAAGTTATTAAAAAGGACACTCTAGGTTAGTTTCTAAGGTTTATCTCAGTAACCAATCTTCATATAAAGGTCAGATGCTCCATAATGTACAACCAGGAAATTAACACCAGGCTACAGTCATTTAACAAATGAAGTCAGGTGACTTGGGGTATACCAGGCTTTATCTAATAAAAGTTTTTGACTTATAATTCTTATTTTACTAATAACTGCTAGCTATGGCTATATTATTTTCTATGTCACTTGTTTCACTGAGCCTGTGATATAATGCTGATATGCAGTTCCATATGAGATCAATAATTGTAATAATGTGACTCTGGGTATGAGAAAAAGCAACAAGAGGGAATATTTCCCTGGACCAGGAGGCTAGTAAGACAGTGGTCCAGAGATTTTGCTACTTGCAAGGCCTGGTCCAATTTTAGCACACTGAGTGGCCCATCACTTCCCTAGACCTGGGAATGAGCCTTCCCAGCACCGCGGGACACAATGGCCATGAAATGGTGTCACATGGTCAGATATGTGGCTATGAAGGGACCCTGCTGACTGGAAGTTGGTACTTGCCAGCTGCCTCTACAAAGATTACGTCACAACCATTGCAAGCTGCTGACCTTCAACACCCCCTGAAAGAAGTTCAGGGTGAAAATCAGGAATGAGGCACTCTGTGCTCTGAAAAAACTGGCAGAACAGGCCTTCAGATAGTCAGATCTTTCCAGAAAAAGGTTTTATGAGTTCCAATTCTTGCATCTTCTCATACCTAGAAAAACACTGACGTCATTAATGGTGATATCTGCTTTGGCTATTAAAAAAAAATTTTTACAATTAAAAGTCAAAACATCCTCCTGAAAAATGATATTATGGGTGTGATTTCAGATTAGACACTGTGACCTAATGTGCAACTTAATGCTCCTATAATGCATTTTTGCTTCTGTACTTTGCTTGCTGCTTGTAAAACCAAAGTTACTCCATTTTAAGATAAGGTTGTTTTTAAGTAAAGATTCCTAAAATTGTTTTTCAGTAAGGATGTATAATGATCCCTGGATCAAACTCTACCCACGGAGGAAGATTCCTCCGTTTGAACAACAGAAAAGGGGGGAATGTAAGAATGGGTTAGCATAAGAACGGCCATCTTAGAGGCTGGAAAAACCATTTTAACTGAGTATGTGACTTGAGGGAAGAAGAACTAGATAAAACCTGGGAGACAAGTTAATCTTAAGTACCAAGAATGTGGGCGGCTGCGACACTGAAAATTAGGTAAACAGGTCTGATAAACTTATCTCATTAAGACACCAGGATAGAGATATGCACAGCTGTGTGTGTGGAAAATTACTGTGAGTTAGGTAATTTAGAAATATCATGATTTGAAAATGCTATATAACCCCTTGGCTCTGAGTGCTCGGGGTCCTTGTTGAAACCCGCTGCGTCGGGCGGACCCTTGGACCCCAGCTAGCTGGAAATAAACCTCGCTGTGTGTCTTGCATTATCGTGAGTGTCCTCTGTTCCTCTGAGGGAAGGGCGACTCTGAACCCTAACACAATCTTTCCCAGCATCGGGGTCTTTTCCATCGAGTTCTCTTTGCATCAGGTGGCCAAAGTATTGGAGCTTCAGCTTCAATATCAGTCTTTCTTCAGTTGTATAGAAGGCAAAACAGTCCTTAACATGCTTCCTGTGTGACACTCCAGCTCCTGCAATAAGGGTTTCCTCATTCACATCTGCAACTTTTAAGGTCGGGAAGTTACTAGTTCAAGGTTCTTACTTGAACTGTAAATAAATTTTAACCTTTTCTTAAAGAGTGACTTCTTAAACAGTGACTCTCTCAGGACTATTAAAAATTATCTTCGCGTGGTTCTGAACTGAAACCCTGCCATGCGTCGTCCCATGTGGTGGTGGTTTAGTTGCTTACTCTTGTGACCCTATGGACTGTAACCCACCAGGCTCTTCGTCCATGGGATTTCCCAAGCAGGAATACTGGAATGTGTTGCCATTTCCTTCTCCAGGGATCTTCCCGACCCAGGGATAAAACCCATGCCTCCTGCATTGGCAGGTGGATTCTTTATCACTGAGCCACCTGGGAAGCCCAGAACTAAGGTTAAAAGAAGCCTCTCTACTTGCCCCGTGGCCATCTCCTCTCCACTTCACATTTGAGAGGGACTCTTCATTTACATCCAGAAAATTTGCATCTACACAATTAGGTCTGTAGGGGGACTCTTCTTTATTTACTTTTGACCTGACACTCCCATCCATCCCCTGTTATGTCCATAGTCAGAGAAATTCCTATTTGCCCTCTCTTATATAGAGATATTGCATTCTTACCACTGCATCTTTGCCCATGGCAGCCCAAGGCATTCACACCGTGTTTCCCTATCCTTTATATCTTCAGTTCAGTTCAGTCGCTCAGTCGTGTCCGACTCTTTGCGACCCCATGAATCAGAGTCGGTGATGCCATCCAGCCATCTCATTCTCTGTCGTCCCCTTCTCCTCCCGCCCCCAACCTTTCCCAGCATCAGAGTCTTTTCCAGTGAGTCAACTCGACGCATGAGGTGGCCAAAGTATTGCAGTTTCAGCTTTAGCATCAGTCCTTCCAATGAACACCCAGGATTGATCTCCTTTAGAATGGACTGGTTGGATCTCCTTGCAGTCCAAGGGACTCTCAAGAGTCTTCTCCAACACCACAGTTCAAAACCATCAATTCTTCGGTGATCAGCTTTCTTCACAGTCCGACTCTCACATCCATACATGACCACTGGAAAAACCATAGCCTTGACTAGACGGACCTTTGTTGGCAAAGTGATGTCTCTTCTTTTTAATATACTATCAAGGTTGGTCATAACTTTCCTTCCAAGGAGTAAGTGTCTTTTAATTTCATGGCTGCAATCAGCATCTGCAGTGATTTTGGAGCCCAAAAAAATAAAGTCTGACACTGTTTCCACTGTTTTTCCATCTATGTCCCATGAAGTAATGGGACCAGATGCCATGATCTATGTTTTCTGAATGTTGGTCCCCTCTAAATGCAAGTTTCTCTGTATCAGATCTTCATCCCTAATTATAATAAATTCTCAGAATCTGTCTACAATCAGTGTGGTTGCCAGGCCAGCAGAATCAAAATTAACTCGGAGTTCATTAGAAATGTAAATTCTCAGACTCCACCCCCAGAACTATTGTCAGAAATAGTGAGGTGGACCTAGTCATCTATGTTTTAACAAGACTTCCAATTGATTCTGATTCACACTGAAGTTTGACTGGCTAATTATCTTCTAACATTTCTATTCATCTGCACTTGTTCTATTCACTGTAAATGTATTTGCTACTCCCTTGAGATTGGAAACTTTCTGTGAGAAGGATATGCCCTGAATATCTGTCACCAGCACTCGCTAAAATCCTGTGGAAGTCTTATTTCAAGATAAATTATCTTAATATGAGTCTGTATTGCAGCCTGAAAATATCAGTTAGCATTTTCATTTTTACAAAGAAGATCATTTGGATTCATAATACTCACAGAAATGTAGTTAATTGACCCATTTATTTTTCGCGAAATGTTGAAAAACTGCCAGGCAAGACAGTGCCAAATACAAAGCTCAGTTGGCAACTCCTACACGCCTCCATCCTCAGACGATTTTCCTGGAACTTCAAATGTCAGAAGCTGAAGTGAGGCAGGAGGGAGGAGAGGAAGGACTTAATAAAACAAGCTCTGAACTTCTCCCAGGGCCTCCCAACATTACAGGAAGTACAGCACCCAGTGGGATGGTAATGATGGGCCAGGCTTGACAAATTAGGATAAATTAACAAAGCCAGCTCCTGAACTATATTCTGATTTTAATTTACACACTTTGTACAAAGCTGGACTATGAATGAAATGCACCTAAAAAGCTATTGTGAATACTCTGGAAAATTTGTAGAGAATAATCGAAACTTTGGAAATCAAGACCTTTTTAAATTCTAAATGAAGAGTCATATTTTCCACCTGATATCACTCTATGCAGAGGTTTTTGATATTCAGTGAAGTCACTGAAAAATACATATCAGTAGAAAGAAAAACGATGACAATTTTGTCTTTTTCAGATACCTTTGAATATAGCACAAGGCTCATCCATATTGGAATTGTCACTGCTATAATCTGGTTACATAAGATAATATCAGATATTATTTTTGGTTTCTTTTTAAATAAAAAGCCTAGTGAATATCTGAACATAGTTTCATCTGGCTTTCATAGGGAAGAATCTGTTCTATATATTGTGCATACCTCACCCTGAAGTTCTACCAAATAATAAGAAAACTATATTCTCAAATGATCTTTCTGTCCCAGCAGAGTAAATGTCCTAGGGATTTCTTGTCATTTCATCTTCTGAAAGTTTAGCATTTAGAAAAGTACTAGTCCATGAAGGACTCTTAATATTAGTTTTTATTGGTATCTCTGTATTTCTGGTTTAATTTTAAAAGAGGACAATGGGAACCTAAGAAGGAATATCTTTCTGACCTACGTGATTATAAAAAGTTCTTGCATTGCACTCATGAAGCAAGTAAAAGCAATCTTTTCCATTATTCTGTCAACATTGACTTTTAGGAAATTATTCATTTCAATTTAGGCTGGTATCCTATGAAGCAGCCTTAGTAATAAAGCTCCAGATCCTTTCTTGTTAACTAGTCACTTTAATTTTACCTTGTATTTAATATCAATTTCTCTTTCTTAATTCCATGTTGTTCTTTCTTCCACATATACTGGTCCCTCAAATGAATTTTCTTATTTTTCAGGTTTTCCATTATTGTGAGTTGATTTTTTAGCATTGAAAAACATCAAGGGTTCTGTTTTCCCTGAGTCATAAATTTTTTTTTTAATCTTATTCCTCTGAAAGTTTTTCCTGAATCTTTATCCTCCAAGTATTCCTGATACATCTCAAAAATTGTATAACTGAATTGGAGAAGCTTTCTAAGTAGTAAATGATCCAGGTAATTTTAAAGAAGTAAAAGAAGTGAAGGAGAATGGCAAGAGAAGACAATTGGAACTACCATTCCAATCACAAATATCAAAATAAAAATCATTTCATAGTAATAGAGTCAAATTCTCCTAATTTTCATACCTATAATGCCTGTCTAGTGGATCAGGAAAGATTCAATGGGAGAGCTAAAAGGTACAGTCATGAATGTTTAAATATATAATGGTTTCAACCTCACCTCCTAAAAATTTCCATGGATCTCTGACCTGTTTCGTTCCTGTGGAGTTTTGCTACTTTGATCCTTACGTCCTGAGCCTAATTCTCCATTTTTGCTTCTGCTCCCTCTCTTAGAAGGACAACCTCTTTCTATGCTGCCAAGGACAGCATCTAACTTAACATTTAGCTTTTAATTTCTGATTACTCTATTAATATTTTGGTATTGCATGTTCTTTACCTAATGCAATGACCCCCAACAACAGCTATCCTATCCCAGATTCTTCAAATTACTACCCCTCCAAACATCTCAAATGCCTGAGGTATTGTTCCCACCAATGCATTCCACTCTGCCAATATCCCCTATGAGTTTACTGCAGAAGTAAATTTTAACAATTGCACAACCACAGCATGTCAAGGCCTTTCCTTACTCTACCAATCACCAGTGTCGAAGTCTGTTTTGTCAGCCAGTCTGCAGATAATCCATCTATACAGTAAATCGCTTACATATGAACCTTCAAACTGCAAACTTTCAAAGATGTGAATGTGTGTTCATGTGTCCAATCATGTAAGTTAATGTGTCTGGCGTACATTGTCATGTGCGTGCAACCTCTACAAGTGGTTGTGCTTCTGTGTACCCTGTTGTACACTACTATATAGAGTAATACAGAAACTTTATTTCAAGTCCAGGATGTCTGGTGTTAGTCGCTCAGTCGTGACTCTTTTGTGACTGCATGGACTGTAGCCTATCACGCTACTCTGTCCATGGAATTCTCCTGGCAAGAATACTGGATTGGAACTAGTACAGCCACTATGGAGAACAGTGTGGAGATTCCTTAAAAAAAACTGGAAATAGAACTGCCATTTGACCCAGCAATCCCACTGCTGGGCATACACACCGAGGAAACCAGAACTGAAAGAGACACATGTACCCTGATGCTCATCGCAACACTGTTTATAATAGCCAGTACATGGAAGCAACCTAGATGTCCATCAGCAGATGAATGGATAAGAAAGCTGTGGTACATATACACAATGGTATATTACTCAGCCACTAAAAAGAACACATTTGAGTCCGTTCTAATGAAGTTGATGAAACTGGAGCCTATTATACAGAGTGAAGTAAGCCAGAAAGAAAAACACCAATACAGTATATTAACACATATTTATGGAATTTAGAAAGATGGTAACGACAACCCTTATATGCGAGACAGCATAAGAGACATAGATGTAAAGAACAGACTTTTGGATTCTGTGAGAGAAGGAGAGGGTGGGATGATTTGAGAGAATAGCAATGAAACATGTATATTACCATACGTGAAATACATGACCAGTGCAAGTTCAATGCATGAAGCAGGGCACTCAAAGCTGGTGCTCTGGGACAACCAAGTGGGATGGGATGGGGACATAGGAGGGCGGTTCAGGATGGGGGGACACATGTACACTCATGGCTGATTCATGTCAATGTATGGCAAAATCCATCACCATATTGTAAAGCAATTAACCTTCAATTAAAGTAAATAAATTAATTTTTTAAAAAAGAATACTGGAATGGGAAGCAAGTGTAAAAGCAGCAGCGGTGATGTAGCTGGTACTGCTAAGAAGTGTCAAGCAATGACAATGGAAACAAAAGTGAAAAGAATTGAGAGTGGAATGACAAGAGGAAGAAGTAACTGAAGAACAGAAGAGAATCATTTGTCATGACACAAGAAATGACAAAGGGCTTTTCGTTATTTGAGGAGCAACTATTAGTTTTTGAGGCCCAGGACCTGAAAGTAGAACAGTACTGTGTCATCTGATGGGGGAAAAAAAGAGCTACTAGCACCCAAACACACACATACACACGTACTCAGACATAACGGCATGGCTTTTTCAGGCTGCCGTCTATGGGGTCGCACAGAGTCGGACATGACTGAAGCGACTTAGCAGCAGCAGCAGCCTCTGCTATTTCTATTTCTCTTTCCTTTTAATATTAGTATATTGAGAGTAAGCTAGATAGTTCTCTAATAAATGTTGGTATTATTTATTTGTATATAACAAGTGACTTATTTTGTTAACAAATCCTTTGAACCTGAGACAAAAGTGCAAACTTTCGGCAAAACACCACCACATTCAAATGAGATCCACCACAAAGAGATATATAATTGAATTAACACAAGTACATTTAAGTAAAAAATCAATCCACAGAAAAAGAAATTCAAATGGAAAAAATGTTCAGTCATATGAGAAATTAGGAAAATTTGAAATAAAAACAGATATTTTTATTCATCAGATAATACATATGTCTAAAGATTGGTATTAATTAGCAGTGATAAGAACAGAAATAGGCACATCACTCATTGCTAATAGGAACACGTCTGAGAACATTATTGGACAAATTGGACAATATTTAATAGCATTAAAATTAAAAAGAAAGTGCCTATTTCTTCAAAATTAACTTATAGATTTAATGTAATACCATTGAAAAACCCAGATAATAATTTGTGTAAATGGACAAGCTGACTCCAAAGCACAAATAAAAATGTAAAAGGTCAAAAATTGTCAAGGCAATCTTGAAGAAGAAAAGCAATTGGAAAGTGTTCATTACCAATAGCAATGCTTATAAAGAGACAGGGATTAAGATAGGGTGGTATTGGTATAAGAATCAACTAGTAAGCAAATAGAACATAGTAAAAAGCCAAGAAACAGACCATCCAGATCAACTAGTTTATAACCAAGCCAGCCATGAAATGTAGTAAGAATGGCAGACTTTTCAATAAATAGTGCTAGGCCAAGTAATTACATTTTCATATGGAAAAAAATAAATATTGACTCCTATTTCATCTTATATTGAAAAATGAAATTCAAAAATAATAGAAACTAAAATAAAAAATTTAAGTCTGAATTTGGCAGTAAGGAGTTCATGATCTGAGCCGCAGTCAGCTCCTGGTCTTGTTTTTGCTAACTGTATAGAGCTTCTCCATCTTTGGCTGCAAAGAATATAATCAATCTGATTTCGGTGTCGACCACCTGGTGATGTCCATGTGTAGAGTCTTCTCTTGTGTTGTTGAAAGAGGGTGTTTGCTATGACGAGTGAGTTCTCTTGACAAAACTCTATTAGCCTTTGCCCTGCTTCATTCCGTGCTCCAAGGCCAAATTTGCCTGTTACTCCAAGTGTTTCTTGAATTCCTACTTTTGCATTCCAGTCCCCTATAATGAAAAGGACATCTTTTTTGGGTGTTAGTTCTAAAAGGTCTTCTAGGTCTTCATAGAACCGTTCAACTTCGGCTTCTTCAGAGTTACTGGTTTGGGCATAGGCTTGGATTACTGTAATATTGAATGGTTTGCCTTGGAAACGAACAGAAATAATTTTGTCATTTTTAAGATTGCATCCAAGTACTGCATTTAGGACTCTTTTGTTGACCATGATGGCTACTCCATTTCTTCTAAGGGATTCCTGCCCACAGTAGTAGATATAATGGTCATCTGAGTTAAATTCACCCATTCCAGTCCATTTTAGTTCACTGATTCCTAGAATGTCTATGTTTACTCTTGTCATCTCCTGTTTGACCACTTCCAATGTGCCTTGATTCATGGACCTAACATTCCAGGTTCCTATGCAATATTGCTCTTTACAGCATCGGACCTTGCTTCTATCACGTCACATCCACAACTGGGTATTGGTTTTGCTTTGGCTCCATCCCTTCATTCCTTCTAGAGTTATTTCTGCACTGATCTCCAGTAGCATACTGGGCACCTACCGACCTGGGGAATTCCTCATTCAGCATCCTATCATTTTGCCTTTTGATACCATTCATGGGGTTCTCAAGACAAGTATACTGAAGTGGTTTGCCATTCCCTTCTCCAGTGGACCACATTCAGCTGTGGTTCATGTGATTAGATCGACTAGTTTCCTGTGATTATGATTTCAGTGTGTCTGCCCCCTGATGCCCCCTCGCAATACCTACCGTCTTATTTGGGTTTCTCTTACCTTGGTCGTGGGATATCTCTTCACAGCTGCTCCAGCAAAGCACAGCCGCTGCACCTTACCTTGGACAAGGGGTATCTCCTCAAGACCGCCCCTCCTGACCTTGAAAGTGGAGTAGCTCCTCTTGGAACTCCTGCAATCACGCAGCCACCGCCTGTTGGGGTAGCTCCTCTCGGCCGCGATTCTTGTGTGGTCGGATGCGCCTCTCACATCTGCACCGCCAGAGCCGGCATCTCTCGCTATTTCAAATCTTGAAAGATGATGCTGTGAAAGTGCTGCACTCAATATGCCAGCAAATTTGGAAAACTCAGCAGTGGCCACAGGACTGGAAAAGGTCAGTCTTCATTCCAATCCCAAAGAAAGGGAATGCCAAGGAATGCTCAAACTACCACACAATTGCACTCATCTCACACGCTAGTAAACTCATGCTCAAAATTCTCCAAGCCAGGCTTCAGCAATATGTGAACCGTGAACTCCCAGATGTTAAAGCAGGTTTTAGAAAAGGCAGAGGCACCAGAGATCAAATTGCCAACACCCGCTGGATGATGGAGAAAGCAAGAGAGTTCCAGAAGAGCATCTATTTCTGCTTCATTGACTATGCCAAAGCCTTTGACTGTGTGGATCACAATAAACTGTGGAAAATTCTGAAAGAGATGGGAATACCAGACCACCTGACCTGCCTCTTGAGAAACCTGTATGCAGGTCAGGAAGCAGCAGTTAGAACTGGACATGGAACAACAGACTGGTTCCAAACAGGAAAAGGAGTGCGTCAAGGCTGTATATTGTCACCCTGCTTATTTAACTTACGTGCAGAGGACATCATGAGGAACGCTGGGCTGGAAGAAGCACAAGCTGAAATCAAGATTGCTGGGAGAAGTATAAATAACCTCAGATATTCAGATGACACCACCCTTGTGGCAGAAAGTGAAGAGGAACTCAAAAGCCTCTTGATGAAAGTGAAAGAGGAGAGTGAAAAGGTTGGCTTGAAGCTCAACATTCAGAAAACTAATATCATGACATCTGGTCCCATCACTTCATGGGAAATAGATGGGAAACAGTGGAAACAGTGTCAGACTTTATTTTTTTGGGCTCCAAAATCACTGCAGATGCTGATTGCAGCCATGAAATTAAAAGACGCTTACGCCTTGGAAGGAAAGTTATTACCAACCTAGATAGCATATTGATGCTTTTGAACTGTGGTGCTGGAGAAGACTCTTGAGAGTCCCTTGGACTGCAAGGAGATCCAACCAGTCCATTCTAAAGGAGATCAATCCTGGGTGTTCATTGGAAGGACTGATGCTAAAGCTGAAACTGCAATACTTTGGCCACCTCATGCGATGAGTTGACTCACTGGAAAAGACTCTGATGCTGGGAGGGATTGGGGGTGGGAGGAGTAGGGGATGACAGAGAATGAATGGCTGGATGGCATCACCAACTTGATGGACATGAATTTGAGTGAACTCCAGGATTTGTTGATGGACAGAGAGGCCTGGCGTTCTGTGATTCATGGGGTCACAAAGAGTCGGACACGACTGAGCGACTGAACTGAATTGAACTGAAAATAAAAAATAAATTCCAAACGTCAGAGACCTAAATGTTAAAGACAAAACAATCAAGTTTCTGAAATAGCCCTATCCAATACAGCTTTCTGAGATGGAGATACTGTCTTTCTGTGCTATCACAGTATCTACATGTGGTTTTTGAGCACTTGACACTTGGCTCCTGTGACTGAGAA
Source organism: Moschus berezovskii (assembly GCF_049115385.1). Classification (NCBI taxonomy): domain Eukaryota; kingdom Metazoa; phylum Chordata; class Mammalia; order Artiodactyla; family Moschidae; genus Moschus; species Moschus berezovskii. The sequence continues at coordinate 40,955,211 of NC_142488.1, read as the reverse complement.
ACTGGATTCTTAATTTTATTTGATTTCAATTAATTTCAATTTAAATAGCCACATGGGGCTCCCATATTAACACTGCAATTCTGAAAGGTAACATAGAAGAATATCTGTGATAACTATTTGATATGTTAACTTGACTAGGCTGAACCATAGTTTCAAAGGAGATTCTCTGGCAAGAGTGAGGAAATGGAAGTGAAGCAACAGCCATTTTTGTAGCATGCTCAGGTCTAATCTGGGTGCCGTTGTAAAGGGATTTAAATTTTTTTTTTTTATTTTATATTGGAGTAGAGTTGATTAACAATGATGTATTACTCTCAGGTGTACAGCAAAGTGATTCAGTCATACATCTGTTTATTCTTTTTCAAATTCTTTTCCCAATTAGGTTATTACAGAACATTGAACAGAGTTCCCTGTGCTATACAGTAGGTCTTTTTTGGTTATCTGTTTTAAACATAGTAGTGTGTACAGTACATGTCAATGCCAAATTTCCAATTTATACCTCCCTTCTTCTTTCTCCCTGGTAACCGTAAGTTCATTCTATAAGTCTATCCTTCTGTTTTGTAAATAAATTCATTTGTATCACTTTTTAGATTTGGCATATAAGCAACATCATATATTTATCCTTCTTTATCTGACTTATTTCACTTAGTATGATAATTTCCAGATCCATCCCTGTTGACACAAATGGCATTGTTTCATTCTTTTTAATGGCTGGGTTATAGTCTATTATATATATGTACCACCCCTTCTCTATCCATTCATTTGTCAGTGGCCATTTAGGTTGCTTCCTTAGCTTGATTATTGTAAATAGTGCTGCAATGAACATAGGGGTGCATGTGTTCTTTTGAACCATGGTTTTCTCTGAACATATATCCAGCAGTGAGATTGCTGGATCATATGGTAGCTCTACTGTTAGTTTTTTAAGGAACATCCATACTGTTCTCAATAGTGGTTGTATCAATTGACAGTGCCACCAACACTGTAGGAGGGTTCCTGTAAAGGGATTTTGCAAATGTGATTCAAGTTCATAATTAGTTGACTTGTTTTTTTAAAATGTAAGTATAATTGATTTAGAATGTCATGTTAGTTTCAGGTATACAGCACAGTGATTCAATTATATATACATATAATAAATGTATATATTCTTTTTCAGATTCCTTTCCCTTATGTGTGTGTGTGCTCAGTCGTGTCTGACTCTTTTGCAACCCCATGGACTGTAGCCTGCCAGGCTCCTCTGTCCATGGAATTTTCCAGGCAAGAATACTGGAGCCTGCTGCCATTTCCCACTCCAGGGGATCTTCCTGATGTAAGGATTGAACCAAGGTCTCCTGTGTCTCTTGCATTGGCAGGCGGATTCTTTACCACTGTGTCACCTGGGAAGCCCCTTTCCCTTACAGGTTATTATAAAACATTAAAATATTGAATATCGTTCCCTGTGCTATACAGTAGGTCCTTGTTGGTTCAGCTGACTTTAAGTTAATCAAAAAGGACATTACCTTTGTGAACTTGATTTAAACAGCTGAAAGAGCTTTAATAAAGGGCTTTAGGCCTTTCTTGAGTTCAGCAACTCCAAATGGCACCCAGGTCTACAATGGCTCTCTCATTCCTCCTAGATGTTCCTTCCTAACTGCTGCCTGTGGACAATAAACGTAACTCAGGCTGTGCTGTCCCAGACTGATGGAGATCTGCCATTCTACCTTCTTGCCTGCAAGTGACCTTCAGCCAGTGCCCATAACGGGCCAGGCTGCTCATGATCCTACCTTCCCAATTGCCTGCCCTACAGATTTAGGGTTTGTTTAGCTAGTCCCTACAAAATGCACTAACAATAAAGAAAATCACTGGACAATTGCCACCCATTACAATTAGGAACCTCTCTTTATCAAAAGACAGTGAAGAAGCACAGCCCAGATTGGAGGAAGATATTTGAAATATATATATGTCATGTCTCAATTCAGTTAAGTGGCTCAGTCCTGTCTGACTCTTTGAGACCCCATGGACTGCAGCATACCAGGCCTCCCTGTCTATCACCAACTCCTGGAGTTTACTCAAACTCACGTCCATCGAGTTAGTGATCCCGTCAAACCATCTTATCCTCTGTCATCCCCTTCTCCTCCCACTTTCAATCTTTCCCAGCATTGGGGTCTTTTTCAGTGAGTCAGTTCTTCACATCTGGTGGCCAAAGTATTGAAGTTTCAGATTCAGTAACAGTCCTTCCAATGAATATTCAGGACTGATTTCCTTTAGGATGGACTGACTGGATCTCCTTGCAGTCCAAGGGACTCTCAAGAGTCTTCTCCAACATCACAGTTCAAAAGCATCAATTCTTCGGCACTCAGCTTTCTTTCTAGTCCAACTCTCACATCCATACATGACTCCTGGAAAAACCATAGCTTTGACTAGATGGACCTTTGTTGGCAATATCTCTGCTTTTTAATATGCTGTCTAGGTTGGTCATGTCTGGAATGTATATATATTTTTAAATGCCTCCAGAGATAGGGACTTTAAAGAAGTGATAATGTTGAAAGGAAGTCACTAGGATGGGCTCTCATCCCATCGGATTGTGTCCTTATAAGCGGAAATTTGGACACAGACACACATGGGAAAAGACCATATGGGGACACAGGGAGAAAAGGGTCATTTGTAAGCCAAAGAGAGAGGCCTCAGAAGAAACTAACCCTTCTGACATGAGGATCTTGGACTTGCAGCTTTCAGAACTGTGAGCAAATAAGCTTCTGTTGTTTAAACTGAAAACAACCAAACAAGAAAACAAAAGAAGCCTCCTAGTCAATAAGAAACAGATGCCCCATTTCTTTTTTCTTTTCAATATATAAAAGATTTTAACAGTCCATTCACAAAGGTGCTCAGTTAGAACCATAATGAGATACACACCAACCAGAATGGGTGAAATCAGAAGCAGAAGAGTAAAGTTTAAAAACCTTATAGTACCATGTGTTGACCAAGATGCACAGCAATTGGAAACTTCTTATGCTACTGATAGAAGTATAAATAGTAAATTTACTTTAGAGATCAGAACAGAAGGGTGTGTTTGTGCTTGTTCAGTTTATTAATATCAGAATTTTTTATCTATGATTAGTGCTTTTTCTGTTCTGTTGAGAAACTTTACCAACTCCAGGATCATATATTCATATATTCATTATATGCTCCAATGCATTTTCCAAGAAGCTTTATATTTTAAACTTTAATATTTAGGTCTATGATCCATATCAAATTAATATTTATATATGTAGGAGGTAGAGGTTAAGAATCATTTTTTCCCATACAATATTCAGTTGCTCCAGACCCATTCAGTTATTGCTCATTGAAAAGACTCCCATATCCTCCATCAAATTGCATTGGCATCTCTAGTTCCTAAACTAAAAATAAAAGTTGCATGATACATAGGATTATCTCATTCTTTGGTAAAATAATTTTTTAAAGTTTGGATATTTTAGTATGAGAATCTAGAAAGATATAGAAGTTACACATTGAACATTGAACATCAGTTTCTTTGAAGGAATGGAGGAGCAGATTATAAATTATTTCTTTATATGCCTTAGTATTACTTGATTTGTTGTTATGTGGTGTCTCTTTACTCTTGTAACTTACGAAAGTTTTGATAAAATGATAAGGCAAGACAAATCATCAGAAGCAACACAAGGAATGTGATCTTTCCCTCTTTTGAAATGTCTCTTCTGGGGCCTAACATCTACCTAGCATCAAAGACGATTTGTGTTTCTGTCCTGGTTGCCACTCTTAAACAACTTGTCATCAAGTAGTGGGATCACGTGACGGTCTTTGCAATTCCAGTGCAGCCCCTTCCAGTGCCATGGAAGGTTGCAAACAGATGAAAGGCAAGAAACAAAGCAGGGGTTTCTTCTCAGTTTGGCTCCTCGGGTGACATTTGTGAATTAATTATTTTATGGTAAATAATTACTTCCTTTGCATGAATGCTAGATCATTATATGCTCTCTTTCATTTTAAAATCTCATTATTAACAGGAGTACAAGCCTTTTAAACTGGATACAGAATAAGATGAGTTCAAAAGGCTAGCTTTGAAAACTAGCTCAGCCATTAACATGGCCTATACTGCTTATAATCTGAAAACCATGCTGAGGATTCATCTATTTCTCTCTTTTAACTTTTGCATCTAATTAATCTTTGTCTGAAGGGCATATTCCTGGTATTCACAAGCATGCCTCAGTGGGGCTAATGTGCAGCAGAGTGACCTTGACTGAGAAAACAATTTTCACCCAATCTTTTTCCAGTCAATTATCTCCAAAGGTACAGAGAAGGAGTATTTATTATGCTCTCCTCTCTCACAAGGGAAGAACACCAAAAAATTAATTTTGTTTCCCTAGGAGAGACTGTAAACTTTCACATAATATATCATGAAAGGGCAAAGTATTGTTCACATGATTTCAATATGTCCCTGAATTTTCAGGCAGCCCTAAAGGGATCGCCAAATACTGTTTAGTTGTCTTTAATATATGCCTAGTAAACAGGAAACTCCTAGAATGAAGACCTAAATATTAATATGGGAGCCTTTTTAAACACATGTGGAATTTTTACATGTGTGGCGTAGAAGTTGTACTAATGAGCACGTAACCAAGTGGCATTTGGGGCCCCCAAAAAGACACAAGGTTGGCAAGAAATTGCCCAAATAAATTAAAAGTTTTTCAAGCAACAAACTCCAACACCTACAATGCTATACTATACTTCTGTCTAATAATTGGCACCAACACTAGGGACATGAAAAGGTAGGAAAAAAATGTTGAAAATCCATAGCCTGGTGAAAAATTTTTTTTAGATTAAGAGAAAATTTTAAAATCTATTTACCAGACTATAGTCAAGTCTCTAAAAAGTACAGTTAGATCATAGAAGGTCCCAAATATCTTGCTTTGGAGTCTATGGTGAGTCTATATGCTGATGTCATATATCAGATATTGCCACAGATTCCCCAAAGGAATTTGATAAAATTCAATATCTTGGACTGGTAAAACTCAGTGAAAAAGTAATAAAATAATCATAGGAAATCATATATTGCATTGTGTCAGGTACAATTCTATACATTTCACTTATTTTTTGAACACATAAATTACTTAATCCTCAAAGCCACATGTTAAAAATATTTTAGCATTTTGTAGTTTCATGGAGCAGACACTTTAGTATAACCAGAGCAGAGGGTACAGAAAGGAAATAGGTGAGGTTGGAAATGAAAGGAGGGGTTATATCATGAAAGTTCTTGCATGTCTTGCTAAAGAATTACACTTCATCTTATGCAAGTAAAATGAGTTCAAACAGGGGTGTGACATGATCAGATGGATGTTAAAGATAAATGAATCCATGAAAGAAGAAATGCCATACAAACATCACTATAGATGCCACAAGGTAGCTCAGATGGTAAAGAATATGTCTGCAATGTGGGAGACCCAGGTTTGATCCCTGGATCAGGAAGATGCCCTGGAGAAGGGGAAGGTAACCCACTCTAGTATTCTCACCTGGAGAATCTCATGAACAGGGGAGTATGCCAGCTACAGTTCACGGAACAGCAAAGAGTTGCACATGACTGACTAATACATACATACATACATAGATGCCACAAAGGCATTTGATAAAACTCAGTCTTTAATGGTGATAAAAATTTTAATTAAATCATATCAATCATTAGTAGCACATATATAATACATGAAATATCATTGTTTTTATTAAATATATGTTGTACAACTATATATTGCACTATATTATGAGAGTTGGACTATAAAGAAAGTTGAGTGCTGAAGAAGTGATGCTTTTGAACTGTGGTGTTGGAGAAGACTCTTGAGAGTCCCTTGGACTGCAAGCAGATCCAAGCAGTCTATCCTAAAGGAACTCAGTCCCGAATATTCATTGGAAGGACTGATGCTGAAGCTGAAGCTCCAATACTCTGGCCACCAGATGTGAAGAACTGACTCCTTGGAAAAGACCCTGATGCTGGGAAAGATTGAAGGCAGGAGGAGAAGGGGATGACAGAGGATGAAATGGTTGGATGGCATCATCAATTCAATGGACATGAGTTTGAGTAAGCTCCAGGAGTTGGTGATGGACAGGGAAGCCTGGCGTGCTGCAGTCTATGGGGTTGCAAAGAGTCGGACATGACTGAGCAAGTGAACTGAACTGAACAGATATTATACCATATTATATGATACACTATTAAGCATTTAGTTAGCAATTCTTATGAACCAACTTAGCAATCATTATTTTTATATTTTTAACATATTTTAATGAATTTAATTTTGAAAAAGTCCTTTGAGGTAGTGTTATTATTGTCATAATATTCAGATGAAGAAATGAGCACTAAAAGTTTCAGTAGCTTGTCCAAACAAGTAGATATTAAACAGTACATAAGTGGCAGACCCAGAATTTGAGCCACGATAGTTCTTCAAATGATGCATACCTCAAACCTAAGGCCAACATCATGTTTAATAGTGAGAAACCAAATATATTCTTATTAAAGCAATAACAAGGCAAAAATACCCATTATCAACAGAAATTATTATGTTCTGCTTGCCAAGATGTTAAGTCGCTTCAGTTGTATCCTACTATTTGCAACCTTAGGGACCATGGCCCTTCAGGTTCCTCTGTCCACGGGATTTCCTAGGCAAGAATACTGGAGTGGGTTGCCGCTTCCTCCTCTAGTGGATCTTCCTGACACAAGGATCAAACCCACGTCACTTGCGTCGTCTTTCTGCATTGGCAGGCAGGTTCTCTACCACTAGTGCCACCAGGGAAGAACATAATGTTCTGGAAATACTCAGTTCAGTCGCTCAATCGCATCCAACTCTTTGCGACCCCATGAATCGCAACACGCCAGGCCTCCCTGTCCATCACCAACTCCCGGGGTTCACTCAAACTCATGTCCATCCAGTCGGTGATGCCATCCAGCCATCTCATTCTCGGTCGTCCCCTTCTCCTCCTGCCTCCAGTCTCTCCCAGTATCAGAGTCTTTTCCAGTGAGTCAACTCATCACATGAGGTGGCCAAAGTATTGGAGTTTCAGCTTTAGCATCAGTCCTTCCAATGAACACCCAGGACTGATCTCCCTTAGAATGGACTGGTTGGATCTCCTTGCAGTCCAAGGGACTCTCAAGAGTCTTCTCCAGCACCACAGTTCAAAAGCATCAATTCTTCGGTGATCAGATTTCTTCACAGTCCAACTCTCACATCCATACATGACCACGGGAAAAACCATAGCCTTGACTAGATGGACCTTGGTTGGCAAAGTAATGTCTCTGCTTTTTAATATGCTATCTAGGTTGCTCATAACTTTCCTTCCAAGGAGTAAGCGTCTTTTGATTTCATGGCTGCAATCAGCATCCGCAGTGATTTTGGAGCCCAAAAAAATAAAGTCTGACACTGTTTCCACTGTTTCTCCATCTATTTCCCAGGAAGTGATGGGACCAGATGCCATGATCTTGGTTTTCTGAATGTTGAGCTTCAAGCCAACATTTTCACTCTCCTCTTTCACTTTCATCAAGAGGCTTTTGAGTTCCTCTTCACTTTCTGCCATAAAGGTGGTGTCATCTGCATATCTGAGATTATTGATATTTCTCCCAGCAGTCTTGATTCCAGCTTGTGCTTCCTCCAGCCCAGGATTCCTCATGATGTACTCTGCATATAAGTTAAATAAGCAGGGTGACAATATACAGCCTTGACGTACTCCTTTTCCTATTTGAAACCAGTCTGTTGTTCCATGTCCAGTTCTAACTGTTGCTTCCTCAAGAGACAGGTCAGGTGGTCTGGTATTCCCATCTCTTTCAGAATTTTCCACAACTTACTGTGATCCACATAGTCAAAGGCTTTGGCATAGTCAATAAAGCAGAAATAAATGTATTTCTGGGACTCTCTTGCTTTTTCCATGATCCAGCGGATGTTGGAAATTTGATCTCTGGTTCCTCTGACTTTTCTAAAACCTGCTTGAACATCTGGGAGTTCACGGTTCACATATTGCTGAAGCCTGGCTTGGAGAATTTTGAGCATGACTTTACTAGCGTGTGAGATGAGTGCAATTGTGCAGTAGTTTGAGCATTCTTTGGCATTGCCTTTCTTTGGGATTGGAATGAAGACTGACCTTTTCCAGTCCTGTGGCCACTGCTGAGGTTTCCAAATTTGCTGACATATTGAGTGCAGCACTTTCACAGCATCATCTTTCAGGATTTGAAATAGCTCAACTGGAATTCCATCACCTCCACTAGCTTTGTTCATAGTGATGCTTTCCAAGGCCCACTTGACTTCCATTCCAAGATGTCTGACTCTAGGTGAGTGATCACGCCATTGTGATTATCTTGGTCGTGAAGATCTTTTTTGTACAGTTCTTCTGTGCATTCCTGCCACCTCTTCTTAATATCTTCTGCTTCTGTTAGGTCCATACCATTTCTGTCCTTCATCAAGCCCATCTTTGTATGAAATGTTCCCTTGATATCTCTAATTTTCTTGAAGACTTCTCTTGTCTTTCCTATTCTGTTGTTTTCCTCTATTTCTTTGCATTGATCGCTGAGGAAGGCTTTCTTATCTATCCTTGTTATTCTTTGGAACTCTGCATTCAGATGCTTATATCTTTCCTTTTCTCCTTTGCTTTTCGCTTCTCTGCTTTTCACAGCTGTTTGTAAGGCCTCCTCAGACAGCCATTTCGCTTTTTTGCATTTCTTTTCCATGGGGATGGTCTTGGTCCCTGTCTCCTGTACAATGTCACGAACCTCCGTCCAGAGTTCTTTAGGCACTCTATCTATCAGATCTATACCCTTAAATCTATTTCTCACTTCCACTGTATAATCATAAGGGATTTGTTTTAGGTCATATCTGAATGGTCTAGTGGTTTTCCCTACTTTCTTCAATTTAAGTCTGAATTTGGCAATAAGAAGTTCATGATCTGAGCCACAGTCAGCTCCTGGTCTTGTTTTTGCTAACTGTATACAGCTTCTCCATCTTTGGCTGTAAAGCATATAATCAATCTGATTTCAGTGTTGACCATCTGGTGATGTCCATGTGTAGAGTCTTCTCTTGTATTGTTGAAAGAGGGTGTTTGCTATGACCAGTGCATTCTCTTGGCAAAACTCTATTAGCGTTTGCCCTGGTTCATTCCGTGTTCCAAGGCCAAATTTGCCAGTTACTCCAGGTGTTTCTTGACTTCCTACTTTTGCATTCCAGTCCCCTATAATGAAAAGGACATCTTTTTCCACGTCCGTCCATGGGATTCTCTAGGCAAGAATACTGGAGCGGGTTGCAATTTTCTTCTCCAGGGGATCTTCCCAACACAGGGATCGAAGTCTGATCTCCCACATTGCGGGCAGATGCTTTAATCTCTGAGCCACCAGGGAAGCCCCTCTCTCATGTATTCATATTATTAAATTTCTGTGTGATTTTGTCCTGTTAATCTGTCTCATATCAATTTAATTCTTAGACCAGCCAGAAGAGCCTTGAAGGGTAGAAGAAAATTTCTTCCTCACTGACAAAGCTTTCTAACTTTGGAGACGTGGGTGGTGGGGTTAGCTGGATGAAATTTGATGACATCAAGTTTCTGAACACTATCCACTCAATCTCAGACCTTAGGTAGTGGTGGATACAGCAAGTGAGGTCCTTTAACCTCAGAGAAGAATTTGACAAGAATTTAGCAGGAACTTAACCCAGTTAAGTGATAGATTCAGGGGGAGATGGTGGGGCTATTTTGGCCAAGTTATTGTAAAGGCAATCAAACCTTAATATTCATTGGAAGGACTGATGCTAAAGTTGAAATTCCAATACTTTGGCCACTTGATGCGAAGAACTGACTCATTGGAAAAGACCCTGATGCTGGGAAAGATTGAAGGCAGGAGGAGAAGGGGGCGACAGAGGATGAGATGGTTAAATAGCATCACCAACTCAATGGACATGAATCTGAGCAAACTCCAGGAGATAGTGAAGGACAGGGAAGCCTGGTGTGCTGCAGTCCATGTGGTCACAGAGTCAGACAACAATGTGACTGAACAACAGCAACAATTGTGTAGGAATTGGGGGAAAACATACATCCCTAGCATACCTGACCTTTAGTGTATCGAATCAAAACTTAATTCTAAGTTCTTCTTGATGATGAGCTGGGGCTTCAGATATTTATGGCATCTGGAATTCCCTCAGGGCCTAAGACATGACCTCACAGGTAGTCACCAATTTCTGCCACAATGCATTCCTGCATTTCTAGGAGCAGAGCATACAGTCCTGAAACAGGTCATGTTTCTCCTTAAGGAACAATGTAATCATTGGGATTGTGTTTCTAACCGAGAATATGATATAAAATAAATTATAAGCATAAACAATAGTATGCTATAAAAGCCAAGATGTAACAACTACAGACCTCTGTAACAATTTAAAAGAGTAAAATTATATGTCAAGTCCTATATAATGGGCAGAAATATATTTGCACATTGATTATGCAAAAGGGACTCCGATGTACCATAAAGACTACATATAGCACATAAAACTACAGCTCTCATGAATCATGAATTTGACCAAAATTATTATGCTAAGTATAACTAACATTAAACATTTACTTAATAATGTCATGTGTCTTCTTAAAAAAAATTCAAGGGCTTTTTAAGAGATGGTCTTGCCAACATCCCTTTGAAGAGATATTGCATCCAACTCTTTGTGACCCCATGGACTGTAGCCCACCAGGTTCCTCCTGTACGTGGAATTTTTCAGGCAAGAATGTTGGAATGGGTTGCAATTTCCTCCTCCAGGGAACTTTGCAATAGTAATGTGTTGAAGATTATTTCACTGTCCTTAAGGATGCCATAATAACAGTAAGGTGATATTATTTAATCCAACATACATTTATCATGTCTATTAAAAGTTGGGCCCTGTGTTAGGTACTAGAAACATAATGATGACAGAATATGCCTTTGTTCACAGTTCCACAGAGTTGGCTTTTTCTGGTTACCTGTCCCTTCAGAGCAATGATATTGCAGCATTGGTTCTCATTTACATCTCTTTCTACCCAGCAAGGCTGGGAATTACTTCAGAACAAGAACCTCCTTTCTTTATTCACACATCCTCAGCTCTTAGCAATATGCCCCCCCAAAGAGTAAAAGTCAATGATATATTTTTTTAGAAAACTACTGGGTATATATTGCCTGTGATGATTTTCTTTTCTTTTGAAATTCAGGAAGGATTCAACATGATTGATTTTACCTACCCCGCATCACCGACTCTGTGGACATAAGTTTGAGTGAACTCTGGGAGTTGGTGATGGACAGGGAGGCCTGGCGTGCTGTGATTCATGGGTTCGCACGACTGAGCGACTGAACTGAACTGAACTGAACTCTTCTTAGGCTATTCAAAGGTATAATGCCAACTGTTCAGTCTCTAACCAGATATCAGACCAAAGTACTGCTGATAGGAGAGAGAAAAAAAAAACAAAACCAGAAATGGTTGTTAAAGGCCTCTTTCTTAGTGCTCACAGCTACAGAGAAGAGAAAGCTATTGACAGCTATTAGGAGGACTTCACACTTCATTGGAAAACCATAAAAAACAATTACCAGGTCTTTGGCACAGATTTTTCAAGAGGAGCGTCAAAACATCTCTCACAGAATTGCTAAGACAGGCATAAAACTGGAAACCCATTGTCTGCTCTTTGACTTTATACTTGGATTTTGATGGTAAGACTCCTAAAGACTAGGTAAAGTGAGAGAAAACTGAAGCATGGATGTTAATTAGTAAGTAAGTTTTCCTGGGGCTCACCAAAAGATAGAGATTGCCATAGAATAAGTGCATCCCTTCCAGAAAAAAAAAAATAGTGGGTAGTCAATAATTAGAGCTACAATGTTAAGCAAGGCTTGATGAAGGGTAAAAATTGAGTTTGAACATGGGAAGGGATTGGCAGAGGTGAGGACCTCAGTAAAGACATGGATTTATATGTGACCCCCATGTTTCCTAGTCAGTGAGAAAGCCAACTTGCATGCAACAGATTAGGTATGTTGTTCACTAATAGGTTAGATTCATAAGATGGGGCAAAATCAACAGAAACTTGAAACATGTTCCTGAGTTGACTCAATATTTTCCTTGATTAACAATTATACTCCAAGTGTGGACTGGATAAAGAGCAGGGCTATGTGGAACTCTTGGGCACAAAAGCCTTTCTGTATTCCCCATTCCTTTGATTATTGGAAATAAGCTTCATCCAGGCTTCATTACCTTTCCTGAGTTCCAACAGGCAAATTCAAACAATTGCTTATCAGGGAAGGGAGGAGACAGAAGAGGAGGGAGAAACAGTCAAGAGAAACAATAGTACAGCTTTGGGGCAAATTCCTGGTTCCCCCTCAAGGGACATACATAACAATATCTTCTAGCTGTTTTGTAGATACTGAAACCCCCACTAGATGGGTGAAGTTAACTCTATGCTGCCCGCAAGCATGCAGACCCCAGACACATTAGAACTAGAAGGTTGATGATGCTGACTCCCACTTACCTCACCACCAACCAATCAGAATGTCCACAAGCTGATCACACCCCCTTTGAACCATTACTATAAAACTCCTCACTACTCACTCCAGGTCAGTTCAGGACACACAGTTTTAAGGGTATTAACCCACCATGCCCCCCCCCCCTTTGCCTGGCAAAGCAATAAAGCTATTCTACTTAACCCAAAACTCTGTCTCTGATATTTAAATCGGTGACAGAGTACAGAGGCCAGATTCAGCTTCAGATTCATCGTTAATATAAAAAGTACATGTTCTGGCAACCAATTTTTGTAATGAAATTTCCAATTCAAATATCTTCTAACCATCCCTCCTGCATATATCAATTAAAATTTAGTTCTTAAGCATAGCCAATGACAGCTCATATGAGTATACACACACTAAAATATGTGTGCTGATCGTCCCCATTTGTGGGTTAATGAGGTTACAAGTCTTCTTAGCAGCAGACTCAACAAAAATCCCAAGAATCTAAAAGAAAAAGCAGTGAAATATGGACCAAGGAATTTCCCTGATTTTCCTTCCAATTTGGGCAGGCCTAAGCATAGAGCTTCTGGGACCCTCAGTTCAGTTCAGTTCAATCGCTCAGTCGTGTCTGACTCTGTGATCCCATGAACTGCAGCATGCCAGGCCTCCCTGTTCATCACCAACTCCTGGAGTTTACCCAAACTCATGTCCATTGAGTCGGTGATGCCATCTAACCATCTCATCCTCTGTTGTCCCCTTCTCCTCCTGCCTTCAATCTTTCCCAGCATCAGGGTCTTTTCAAATGAGTTAGCTCTTTGCATCAGGTGGCCAAAATATTGGAGTTTCAGCTTCAACATCAGTCCTTCCAAAGAACACCCAGGACTGATCTCCTTTAGGATGGACTGGTTGGATCTCCTTGCAGTCCAGGGGACTCTCAAGAGTCTTCTCCAACACCACAGTTCAAAAGCATCAGTTCTTCTGTGCTCAGCTTTCTTTATAGTCCAACTCTCACATCCATACATGACTACTGGAAAAACCATAGTCTTGACTAGACGGACCTTTGTTGACAAAGTAATGTCTCTGCTTTTTAATATGTTGTCTGGAGAAGGAAATGGCAACCCACTACAGTACTCTTGCCTGGAGAATCCCACGGACGGAGGAGCCTGGTAGGCAACAGTCCATGGGGTCGCAAAGAGTTGGACACGACTGAGTGATTTCACTTTCACTTCACTTCACTGGGACCCTAGGATGGTATTAAAATGAATATGAGAATTCCAATCTAAGCTCTGGAGATTAAAAGCGGCATCTATTCCTGGGGGCAAGACAATTTATCTCATTATAAAACAAGGGAAGTGCTCTTTAAATGAAATTCCCACCAACTCCCAGCCTTTTGTGGCCTTTGAAATTCTGGGTAGTTGGATAGTTAAATGTTGTTGTTCAGTGGCTTAGTCATGTCAAACTCTTTGTGACCCCATGGACTGCAGCACACCAAGCTTCCCTGTCCTTCACTATCTCCCAGAGTTTGTTCAAACTCGTCCATTGGGTCAATGATGCACTCTAACCATCTCATCCACTGTCGCCCCCCTCTCCTCCTGCCCTTAAATACTCACTTAAAATAAAAGGAAGCTACATCTAATACAGTTTCGGCCTTTTCTCCCCAGAAGTAAAAAATGCTGGGCTGCTACACACAATATTCATCATATTTTGGTCCCTAGAACTCTACAAGTATGCTTAGCAGACCAAATCAGTTATTTTTTTTAAGCTATAAGAAATGGTAGATAACATGGAAATAAAGTCCACCATAAAATAAGCTACAATCAGACAGCACTATACTAAAAACAGTCAATTGTGTCTCAAGGCTCCAAATACTTGTTTTATGACTTTGAATTTTTTCAACAAGGCTGCTCATTTCATTCTGAAAATAGATGCTTAGAATGAGAATGTACCAATGACATATAGGGCATTGTTAGAGAGGAAGAAATTTTCCTCTACCCTTCTAGGTTCTTCTTGTTGCTATAAAAGTTAAATTGACATGAAATAGATTAACAGGACAAAATCAAACAAAAATTTAATAACATGTATACATGACAGAAACTCAGGAGAATTGAATAATTCTCCAAATAGCCAAAATCCTCACCTTAAATATCATCTTCGGCTAAAGACAAAAGAGGGTGTTGGGAGTAGTATTTTAGAACTTCTAAGAGGAAGAAGACAATTCACATAGAGATAAAAAAGCTAAACTGTTAGCTAAACAGATGTTTGTTGGGCCATGGAGAGACGGGGGATCCAGAGAGAAATTTTAACAGACTTTGCTAGGTTCTTCCTTGTCTACCATACCTAATTCATACCATAGTTGATCTTCATCACTCCCTTCCTGGAACATTATTTTAGGCAGTTAGGAAGAAGGTCAAAGGTTCTTTTTGAGTCTCTGAGTCTTAAAAATAATCATCCTAAATTAATCCTCATGCCAGAGACACAATTTGGAGGTGGCGGATTTTGCTCCCTTATACCATTGACCTTGACACCTGGTAAGTCACCAAAAAGGCAATTTAGTAGAGTATGATGTACAAAATCAATCTTCCACAGGAGCCAAAAATGAACATGGCTCAGAAGATGTGCTGGCCTCCATGTTTCCTTTACTTGCCTGACTGTAATATAAATGTAAATGTCAGTTGGATTCTAAGTAAATTAGCATTTGTGGTTTTACAGTTAGATTTTAACACACATACAAAATAAAATCGAAAATCATCATGTCTAGCCTCTTTCCAAAGAAGAGAATGAACTCAGAAAGTTTTACTCTACTCTCTCATTTTCATGTTACTGTCTTTTAGCTCCCTCTTGTTTTAAACACCCCAAAGTTAGTCTTTTTTTCTTCTTTCTCTCAGTTCTCTCAATTATTCTGAATTGTTTAGAATTATTATCATCCTTACCAATTTCTTTGCTCACCATTGTTTTTTGTATCCTACATGTTCCTTCTGGATAATTGTTGAAGCATTTTCTTCTGTTCTTTCAGCAAGGTTCTATGAATAGTAAACTTTCCTGGTTTTCATATAACACTAATGCCTTTTTCTGACATGGAATTCTAGTGTAACAAATACACACTTTCAACCTCAAAAATTTGGAAGTGCTATTCTTCTGTCATGATGGACCAAAAGCATGCCATCTATCATTCTAGGTAAGCTCTCGTTTCTCCTTGACTACTTTTAAAATTTTCTCTCTCTCTCTTTGTTATTTTGCACAAGGATTACAATGTATCCAGGTACTGAGTTTTTAAAAAAATTTTGCCTGGGACTCAGCATGCAACTTTAATTTGTATTTCTATCTTGATCCAACTAATGAGACTTATTTTTCTTAATTTCCAGGATATTTTTTTTCTGATTATATATTTTTTGTATTTTTGCAATGGAACAAAAGAATGTTTCTTGGATTTGTTTTGTTTTTTATTGTTGGAATTAACTGAGCTCTTTGTTTTGTTTTATTGTTCTTCATAAACAAATGTGCATGTGTGCTCAGTCGCTAAATCGTGTACAACTCTTTGTAAGCCTATGGACTGTAGCCCTCTAGGCTCCTCTCTCCATAGGATTTCCCAGGCAAAAATACTGAGTTGGGTTGCCATTGCATAATTCAAGGGATCTTCCCAACCCAGGAATTGAATCCTCACCTCTTGCATCTCTTGCATTGGCAGGCAGATTCTTTACCACTGTGCCACCTGGGAAGTCTTCATAGACCAATACAAGGTTGTTGTTGTTTTTTCCATGACTGCTTAATGGGTTCTGCTGCTGCTGCTGCTAAGTCTTTTCAGTCGTGTCCGACTCTGTGTGACCCCATAGACGGAAGCCCATCAGGCTCCCCCGTCCCTGGGATTCTCCAGGCAAGAACACTGGAGTGGGTTGCCATTTCCTTCTCCAATGTGTGAAAGTGAAAAGTGAAAGTGAAGTCGCTCAGTCGTGTCCGACTAGTAGCGACCCCATGGACTGCAGCCCACCAGGCTCCTCTGTCCATGCGATTTTCTAGGCAAGAGTTCTAGAAAAGGTTAATTATGTATTTTCACAATAGAGTTCGATATGTGTATATTAGATCTAGCTCTTTAATTGCATTTGGACTTTAAATCATCAGAAAACAGGTGGGGTACACTTAATTGGATAATTTGAAAGTAGTTTAATAAAGTAAAAGTGAAAGTTGCTCAGTCGTGTCAGACTCTGCATGGACTGCACAGTCCATGAAATTCTCCAGGCCAGAATACTGGAGTGGGCAGCTGTTACCTTCTCCAGGGTATCTTCCCAACCCAGGAACTAAACCCAGGTCTCCCAATTTCAGGCAGATTCTTTACCAGTTGAGCCACCAGTGAAGCCCACAAATACTGGAGTGGGTAGCCTGTCCCTTCTCCAGAGGATCTTCCCAACCCAGGAATTGAACAAGGGTCTCCTGCATTGCAGGCAGATTCTTTACCGGCTAATCTACCAGGGAAGTCAAAGGGATATACAATGGTATATGCAGAGTAGAGGGAAAGCAAAAAAATAGAACAGTAACTCAAATAGTTGAGGAGCATGTCATTACCACGTATTGTCTGGAAGGTAAAGGAGAAGGAGCCGTTACAGAACTTGAGATGTTAGGCATCATTCCATTTCTATGGGATGAGGTAAAATTTACCTTCTGCAACTTCTTCTTGCAGACCTAGGGCACCATATTCTTTGAGTGGAAGATGTTGACATTGGTCTGTAGAATTTCTTTACTGACAATTTTAGTTGTGTGGTTATGTGTTAGGCAGAATAAGCTACAATTATTTTGATGCCAGATGGTTAGATGGCCTCACCGACTCGACAGACATGAGTTGAAGTAAATATTTTGAGGCCAGTTCTTGAAATTGTGCTAGCCATAGATTCAGCACTGCTCTAAATGGCCAGTTTATATTATGGTTACAGTCTGGTCACTATGCAGTTAGCCTTTTCCCTCTGGTGGCAGCTGTAGTATCTGTAAAAAAAACTCAGGAATGTGCATCAGACACTGAGTCTGTGACTCTATTATCTTCATCAT
Source organism: Moschus berezovskii (assembly GCF_049115385.1). Lineage (NCBI taxonomy): Eukaryota > Metazoa > Chordata > Mammalia > Artiodactyla > Moschidae > Moschus > Moschus berezovskii. The sequence continues at coordinate 40,937,732 of NC_142488.1, read as the reverse complement.
GACCTGCTTGATCTTGCTCTTTAGTGGCTCTGGGAAGCCTTGGAGACTTCAGCTTTTCTACAAACAAGAGGCAGGGCACAGAGAGGGGCCTTCTTACTTAGGGGGTCCCATAAGGTTTTGCTTGGTTCCTTTAGTCAGTAGGTCTAATGTCGGGTCTTCTTCAGGGACACTTTCTATGGATATTTTCCCTGTGTATGTGTAAAGTTTTCTTGTTTATTTACATTTTATATAATTTAATTTTTTGTTGTTGAAAATTGAACAATTGAAGTAATATAATGTGGTAACTCTGAAAATCAAATTATTTCCTCTCCTAAGTGTATGTTGTTGTTTACTTGTAGTTTTGCTTTTTGTTTTTTAGTAAGTTTTCTGAACTAATTCTGTAAAGGCTATATCTTTGTCATATGTGGCCACTGAGGAGTTAACTTGGTTAGATGAGTTCAGTTCACTTCAGTTCAGTCACGCAGTCATGCCCGACTCTTTGCAACCACATGAATCACAGCACACCAGACCTCCCTGTCCATCACCAACTCCTGGAGTTCACTCAAACTCACGTCCATCGAGTCGGTGATGCCATCCAGCCATCTCATTCTCTGTCGTCCCCTTCTCCTGCCTCCAATCCCTCCAAGCATCAGAGTCTTTTCCAGTGAGTCAGCTCTTCGCATGAGGTGGACAAAGTATTGGAGTTTCAGCTCCAAAATCAGTCCTTCCAAAGAACACCTAGGATTGATCTCCTTTAGAATGGACTGGTTGGATCTCCTGACAGTCCAAGGGACTCTCAAGAGTCTTCTCCAGCACCACAGTTCAAAAGCATCAAAATTTCTGTGATCAGCTTTCTTCACAGTCCAACTCTCACATCCATACATGACCAGGGGAAAAACCATAGCCTTGACTAGACGGACCTTTGTTGGCAAAGTAATGTCTCTGCTTTTTAATATGCTGCCTAGGTTGGCCATAACTTTCCTTCCAAGGAGCAAGCGTCTTTTAATTTCCTGGCTGCAATCACCAACTACAGTGATTTTGGAGCCCCCAAAAATAAAGTCTGACACTGTTTCCACTGTTTCCCCATCTATTTCCCATGAAGTGATGGGAACAGATGCCATGATCTTAGTTAGATGAGTACTCAGCTAATTATTGGACAGAGATTTTCTTAAATGCCCAAGGTCAGTTAATCTCTCCCAGTATTTGTTGAGGGCTCTGTGCCTGTGTTGGAGTATGCCTTCAATACTCAAGCCATTTCAGTTCAGTTCAGTCGCTCAGTCGTGTCCGACTCTCCGCGACCCCATGAATCACAGCACGCCAGGCCTCCCTGTCCATCACCAACTCCCAGAATTCACTCAAACTCATGTCCACAGAGTCGGTGATGCCATCCAGCCATCTCATTCTCTGTCGTCCCCTTCTTCTCCCGCCCCCAACCTTTCCCAGCATCAGAGTCTTTTCCAGTGAGTCAACTCATCGCATGAGGTGGCCAAAGTATTGGAGTTTCAGCTTTAGCATCAGTCCTTCCAATTAACACCCAGGATTGATTTCCCTTAAAATGGACTGGTTGGATCTCCTGGCAGTCCAAGGGACTCTCAAGAGTCTTCTCCAACACCACAGTTCAAACTCATCAATTCTTCGGTGATCAGCTTTCTTCACAGTCCACCTCTCACATCCATACATGACCACGGGAAAAACCGTAGCCTTGACTAGATGGACCTTTGTTGGCAAAGTAATGTCTCTGCTTTTCAATATATTATCAAGGTTGGTCATAACTTTCCTTCCAAGGAGTAAGCGTCTTTTAATTTCATGGCTGCAATCAGCATCCACAGTGATTTTGGAGCCCCCCCCAAAAAAGTCTGACACTGTTTCCACTGTTTCTCCATCTATTTCCCATGAAATGATGGGACCAGATGCCATGATCTTTGTTTTCTGAATGTTGAGCTTCAAGCCAACCTTTTCACTCTCCTCTTTCACTTTCATCAAGAAGCCTTTGAGTTCCTCTTCACTTTCTGCCATAAGGGTAGTGTCATCTGCATATCTGAAATTATTGATATTTCTCCCAGCAATCTAGATTCCAACTTGTGTTTCTTTCAGCCCAGCGTTCCTCATGATGTACTCTGCATATAAGTTAAATAAGCAGGGTGACAATATACTGCCTTGACGTACTCCTTTTCCTATTTGGAACCAGTCTGCTGTTCCATGTCCAGTTCTGACTGTTGCTTCCTGACCTGCATACAGGTTTCTCAAGAGGCAGGTCAGGTGGTCTGATATTCCCATCTCTTTCAGAATGTTCCACAGTTTATTGTGATCCACACAGTCAAAGGCTTTGGCATAGTCAATGAAGCAGAAATAGATGTTTTTCTGGAACTCTCTTGCTTCCCATGATTCAGCGGATGTTGGCAATTTGATCTCTGGTGTCTCTGCCTTTTCTAAAACCTGCTTCAACATCTGGGAGTTCACGGTTCACATATTGCTGAAGCCTGGCTTGGAGAATTTGGAGCATGACTTTACTAGCGTGTGAGATGAGTGCAATTGTGCAGTAGTTTCAGCATTCTTTGGCATTGCCTTTCTTTGGGATTGGAATGAAGACTGACCTTTTCCAGTCCTGTGGCCACTGCTGAGTTTTCCAAATTTGCTGGCATATTGAGTGCAGCACTTTCACAGCATCATCTTTCAAGATTTGAAATAGCTCAACTGGAATTCCATCACCTCCACTAGCTTTGTTCGTAGTGATGCTTTCTAAGGCCCACTTGACTTCACATTCCAAGATGTCTGGCTCTAGGTCAGTGATCACGTTATCGTGACTATCTTGGTCGTGAAGATCTTTTTTGTACAGTTCTTCTGTGTATTCTTGCCACCTCTTCTTAATATCTTCTGCTTCTGTTAGGTCCACACCATTTCTGTCCTTTATCGAGCCCATCTTTGCATGAAATATTCCCTTGGAATCTCTGATTAATAGTTTAAAACTTTGACTTAGCCTTCATTTCCTACCTGTTGCAATCTCAAGATCAGCCAGAGGTGAGAGCTTAAGGCCTCCTCTGATCCTTCCTGTGAATGTGCATAGCCTTGGGTGTGTAAACAGCCTGAGGCATGAAAACAGCTTTAGGCATATGCCAGGACTTATAGATTTCTGGGAACATATCAGAGATTTTGAAAGCCCCTATGGAATTTCATTCCCCAGCTTTTGCTTTCAAGTTTTCTGGTTAGTGTATTGTTTGCCTCTACTGTTATCCAGTGCCTCAGGCAGCTATGAAACTCAGCAATGGTCTGTAATTGCTTTTTGATAAATGTTCCTGAGTGATAAAGCTTTTCACACTGGCAAAGTCAGATAAGATAGAGACAGCTTGAAAATATGGACTTGTAGGGGACCACCAGGCAGGTCAAAACTTGACAATTTGGGGGAATGATGCTTGGAAAAAACTCCAGCCCTATTCTTCTCTCCTATATTTGCCAATCTTCACCATCAATGTAAGTTGTTATATTTCAAGGCAGCTGTGCTTCTGGAATGATTTCTGTTTGTTTCCAAGGCAAACCATTCAATATTACAGTAATCCAACCTATGCCCAAAACAGTATTACTGAAGAAGCCGAAGTTGAGCGGTTCTATGAAGACCTACAAGACCTTTTAGAACTAACACCCAAAAAAGATCTCCTTTTCATTATAGGGGACTGGAATGCAAAAGTAGGAAGTCAAGAAACACCTGGAATAACAGGCAAATTTGGCCTTGGAGCACGGAATGAAGCAGGGCAAAGGCTAATAGAGTTTTGTCAAGAGAACGCACTGGTCATAGCAAACACCCTCTTTCAACAACACAAGAGAAGACTCTACACATGGACATCACCAGATGGTCAACACCAAAATCAGATTGATTATATTTTTTGCAGCCAAAGATGGAGAAGCTGTATACAGTTAGCAAAAACAAGTCCAGGAGCTGACTGTGGCTCAGATCATGAACACATTATTGCCAAATTCAGTCTTAAACTGAAGTACAGAAAACCACTAGACCATTCAGATATGACGTAAATCAAATCCCTTATGATTATACAGTGGAAGTGAGAAATAGATTTAAGGGACTAGATCTGATAGATAGAGTGCCTGAAGAACTATGGACGGAGGTTCGTGACATTGTACCGGAGACAGAGATCAAGACCATCCCCATGGAAAAGAAATGCAAAAAAGCGAAATGGCTGTCTGAGGAAGCCTTACAAATAGCTGTGAAAAGAAGAGAAGCGAAAAGCAAAGGAGAAAAGGAAAGATATAAGCATCTGAATGCAGAGTTCCAATGAATAACAAGGAGAGATAAGAAAGCCTTTCTCAGCGATCAGTGCAAAGAAATAGAGGAAAAAAACAGAATAGGAAAGACAAGAGATCTTTTCAAGAAAATTAGAGATATCAAGGGAACATTTCATGCAAAGATGGGCTCGATAAAGGACAGAAATGGTATGGAACTACAGAAGCAGAAGATATTAAGAAGAGGTGGCAAGAATACACAGAAGAACTGTACAAAAAAGATCTTCACGACGAAGATAATCATGATTGTGTGATCACTCACCTGGAGCCAGACATGTTGGAATGGAAGTCAAGTGGGCCTTAGAGAGCATCACTACGAATAAAGCTAGTGGAGGTGATGGAATTCTAATTGAGCTATTTCAAATTCTGAATGATGATGCTGTGAAAGTGCTGCACTCAATATGCCAGCAAATCTGGAAAACTCAGCATTGGCCACAGGACTGGAAAAGGTCAGTCTTCATCCCAATCGCAAAGAAAGGCAATGCCAAAGAATGTTCAAACTACCTCACAATTGCACTCATCTCACACACTAGTAAAGTCATGCTCAAAATTCCCCAAGCCAGGCTTCAGCAATATGTGAACCGTGAACTCCCAGATGTTGAAGCAGGTTTTAGAAAAGGCAGAGGCACCAGAGATCAAATTGCCAACATCCTCTGGATCATGGAGAAAGCAAGAGAGTTCCAGAAAACCATCGATTTCTGCTTCATTGACTATGCCAAAGCCTTTGACTGTGTGGATCACAATAAACTGTGGAACATTCTGAAAGAGATGGGAATACAAGACCACCTGACCTGCCTCTTGAGAAACCTGTATGCAGGTCAGGAAGCAACAGTCAGAACTGTACATGGAACAACAGACTGGTTCCAAATAGGAAAAGGAGTACGTCAAGGCTGTATATTGTCACCCTGCTTATTTAATTTATATGCAGAGTACATCATGAGGAACGCTGGGCTGGAAGAAGCACAAGTTGTAATCATGATTACCAGGAGAAATATCAATAACCTCAGATATGCAGATGACACCACCCTTATGGCAGAAAGTGAAGAGGAACTAAAAAGCCTCTTGATGAAAGTGAAAGAGGAGAGTGAAAAGGTTTGCTTGAAGCTCAAAATTCAGAAAACGAAGATCGTGGCATCTGGTCCCATCATTTCATGGGAAATAGATGGAGAAACAGTGGAAACAGTGTCAGACTGTATTTTTTTTGGGCTACAAAATCACTGTGGATGCTGATTGCAGCCATGAAATTAAAAGACGCTTACTCCTTGGAAGGAAAGTTATGACCAACCTAGATAGCCTATTGAAAAGCAGAGATATTACTTTGCCAACAAAGGTCCGTCTAGTCAAGGCTAGACATGGTCATGTATGGATTTGAAAGTTGGACTGTGAAGAAAGCTGATCACCGAAGAATTAATGCTTTTGAACTGTGGTGCTGGAGAAGCCTCTTGAGAGTCCCTTGGACTGCAAGGAGATGCAACCAGTGCATTCTAAAGGAGATTGATCCTGGGTGTTCATTGGAAGGACTGATGCTAAAGCTGAAACTCCAATCCTTTGGCCACCTCATGCGATGAGTTGACTCACTGGAAAAGACTCTGATGCTGGGAGTGATTGAGGGCGGGAGGAGAAGGGGACGACAGAGAATGAGATGGCTGGATGGCATCACCGACTCGATGGACATGAGTTTGAGTGAACTCCTGGAGTTGGTGATGGACCGGGAGGCCTGGCATGCTGCGATTCATGTAGTCGCAAAGAGTCGGACACGACTGAGCGACTGAACTGAACTTAACTGAACTGTGCTTCTGGAAATCAGAGAATAGGACTGAGAAAAGTTAAAATGTTCCAAGTCCTTGCTATTTTCACCAAGATCTCCCAACTGTTTCTCTTTAAGAAATATTCCCTGTGTTCCTACAACCATATAGTTAATTTCCAGAGTTCTTAAAAAGCTGATTTTGATCATTTTTGCCAGTTTTCTCACTGCTTTTATGAAGGAGTGAATTTTTGGAACTCTTACTTTGCCATTTTTACTTTATAAATATAAATTCACATAATACCCTTAATCTTCCCTTTCTTAAGTAGTGTCTACACTCTGAGTAATGATAAATTTAGTATAGTCTTCTTTCCTCTTCATTTTCTTGCTTCCCTTCTACTATGCAATTTTAGTTAATTATACTATATTTTTGTTTACCATTTATAGTTAACTATGCTTCTATGACTTTATTTGCAACTTTAAATTATCTCCTTGTACTCCCAGCAATTACAGATGAATCAGATATGTGTAGTACTGTATAGTTTCTTTCTCCCGCCCCCAATCAATTTTCACTAGTTACATTGTCTTAATTTGGGTTCCCTCAGAGGCAGACCATATGACAATGATTCAAGTGTAACTTTTTATTTGTGAAGAACAAGAAATATTTGTAGGGAAGTAAAGGCAATGCCAAAGAATGCTCAAACTACCGGACAATTGCCCTCATCTCACACGCTAGCAAAGTCATGCTCAAAATTCTCCAAGCCAGGCTTCAGCAATATGTAAACCGTGAACTCCCAGATGTTCAAGCAGGTTTTAGAAAAGGCAGAGGCACCAGAGATCAAATTGCCAACATCCGCTGGATCATGGAGAAAGCAAGAGAGTTTCAGAAAAACATCTATTTCTGCTTCATTGACTATGCCAAAGCCTTTGACTGTGTGGATCACAATAAACTGTGGAACATTCTGAAAGAGATGGGAATACCAGACCGCCTGACCTGCCTCTTGAGAAACCTGTATGCAGGTCAGGAAGCAACAGTTAGAACTGGACATGGAATAACAGACTGGTTCCAAATAGGAAAAGGTGTACGTCAAGGTTGTATATTGTCACCTTGCTTATTTAACTTATATGCAGAGTACATCATGAGGAACGCTGGGCTGGAAGAAGCACAAGCTGGAATCAAGATTGCTGGGAGAAATATCAATAACCTCAGATATGCAGATGACACTACCCTTATGGCAGAAAGTGAAGAGGAACTCAAAAGCCTCTTGATGAAAGTGAAAGAGGAGAGTGAAAAGGTTGGTTTGAAGCTCAACATTCAGAAAACGAAGATCATGGCATCTGGTCCCATCACTTCATGGGAAATAGATGGAGAAACAGTGGAAACAGTGTCAGACTTTTTTGGGGGGGGGCTCCAAAATCACTGCAGATGCTGATTGCAGCCATGAAATTAAAAGACGCTTGCTCCTTGGAAGGAAAGTTATGACCAACCTTAATAGTATATTAAAAAGCAGAGACATTACTTTGCCAACCAAGGTCCGTCTAGTCAAGGCAATGGTTTTTCCCGTGGTCATGTATGGATGTGAGAGTTGGACTGTGAAGAAGGCTGATCGCCGAAGAATCGATGCTTTTGAACTGTGGTGTTGGAGAAGACTCTTGAGAGTCCCTTATACTGCAAGGAGATCCAACCAGTCCATTCTAAAGGAGATCAATCCTGGATGTTCATTGGAGGGACTGATGCTAAAGCTGAAACTGCAATACTTTGGCCACCTCATGCGACGAGTTGACTCACTGGAAAAGACTCTGATGCTGGGAAAGGTTGGGGGCGGGAGGAGAAGGGGACGACGGAGAATGAGATGGCTGGATGGCATCACCAACTCTGTGGACATGAGTTTGAGTGAACTCCGGGAGCTGGTGATGGACAGGGAGGCCTGGCGTGCTCTGATTCATGGGGTCGCGGAGAGTCGGACACGACTGAGCGACTGAACTGAACTGAACTGAAGGAAGTATACAGGAAAGACAAAGCAACCAATACAAGAATTATTATGTCAGTTATTTATGTAAGCAACTAGAGCCTAATAATACAAAGAATTTCTGGGAAAGATTGTAATACATATGCCTCAGCGTTGTATGTATAAACCAAATCCATCAGTCATTTGTTGAGGATTTCTCCTGGGGGGATTTTAATTTCATTGTAGTTCTTTTATGATGCCCTCAGAAAAAAGACACATATATCATTAGATAGAATCAGCTAAGACAAACTAAAGTGGTAAAGCTGCAGTGATATAAATGGGACACTAAAAGAGTCCCTTATATATTACATCACTTCTCCATTATTACATAAAACTTTTACATTCTGTTTTGTACTTCCTTCCTCACGTGTGTTTTAAGGTTTTCTACTATTAAATATATTAATAATTTATAGTGAGTTCTTTCTCCATAATTTCTCTATTAATCTCTTTATTATCTTAAATTTGTCCTCCATTAATTTTCTCAGGAAGGGCTCATAGCAATGATATTCCCTGTGCTCTTGAATGTTCAAAACTATGTCTTTATCCTTTTGTATTTTAAACACAATTTGATTGGATAGAATATTCTTGCCTCACAATTCTGCCAAACTGCTAAAAGAAGCTATGAGCATCAGTGATGGTTTCTTATATGCCTTGACTTAGTTCAATCAGTTCAGTTCAGTTGCTCAGTCATGTCTGACTCTTTGCAACCCCATGAAACACAGCACGCCAGGCCTCCCTGTCCATCACCAACTCCCGCAGTTCACTCAAACTCATGTCCATTGAGTTGGTGATGACATCCAGCCATCTCATTCTCTGTCGTTCCCTTCTCCTACTGCCCCCAATCCCTCCCAGCATCAGAGTCTTTTCCAGTGAGTCAACTTGTCACATGAGGTGGCCAAAGTATTGGAGTTTCAGCTTTAGCATCAGTCCTTCCAATGAACACCCAGGATTGATCTCCTTTAGAATGGACTGGTTGAATCTCCTTGCAGTCCAAGGGACTCTCAAGAGTCTTCTCCAACACCAGAGATTAAAAGCATCAATTCTTCAGCGATCAGCTTTCTTCACAGTCCAACCTCACATCCATACATGACCACGGGAAAAACCATAGCCTTGACTAGACGGACCTTGGTTGGCAAAGTAATGTCTCTGCTTTTTAATATGCTATCTAGGTTGCTCATGACTTTCCTTCCAAGGAGTAAGTGTCTTTTAATTTCCTGGCTGCAATCAGCATCTGCAGTGATTTTGGAGCCCAAAAAAATAAAGTCTGACACTGTTTCCACTGTTTCTCCATCTATTTCCCATGAAGTGATGGGACCAGATGCCACGATCTTTGTTTTCTGAATGTTGAGCTTCAAGTCAAACTTTTCACTCTCCTCTTTCACTTTCATCAAGAGGCTTTTTAGTTCCTCTTCACTTTCTGCCATAAGGGTGGTGTCATCTGCATATCTGAGGTTATTGATATTTCTCCTGGCAATCTTGATTCCAGCTTGTGCTTCTTCTAGCCCAGTGTTCCTCAACCGTTGCACTAAGCTGAATAGTATCTCCCCAAAATTCATATCTACCTGGAACCTCAGAATGTGCCCTGATTTGGAAATAAAATCTTTTCAGATGTAATCAATTTAAAATAAAATCATACTGGATTAGAATGGACCCTATTCCAAAAAGAGATTGGAGTGATGGCTATAAAAGAAGACTTAATAAGTTTTAAAGGATTGAAATCATATAAAATATGTTCTCCAACAATAATGAATTAAATCAGAAATCAATAATAGACAATTTGAAAATTTAAAAAAATGTGGAAATTAACCAAAATACTCCTAAATAATCAATAACCAAGAAATTACAAAGAAAATGATCTAATAATTTGAGATGATAAAAAATGAAAAACCAATATACTAAAAAAATAGCATTTAGAGGGAAATACATGTGTATATCTATACATATTACTTTCTCCAGGGGGTCTTCCCAACCCACGGGTCAAACCCAGGTCTCCTGAATTCAGGCAGATTTTTTATCATCTGAGCCACCGGGGAAGCATACATATATATATATTTACATTAAAAAAGAATATCTAAAATCAATAACCTAACTTTTCACATTAAGAAACTATTACAATAAGAAGAAATTAAGTCCAAATCAAGTAGAAGGAAATAATAAAGTTTAGAACAGATTTGACTGGAATAAGAAAATACAGAAAATCAATAACACCATAACTGATTCTTTGAAAAGATCAATAAAATTTACACACTAGCTAGACTGAGCAAAATAAGAGAAAAAATTCAAATTGTTAAAGTCAGGCATGAAAGGGGAGACATTACTACTGACCTTCCTTATAGAAATAAAAATATTGTAATTCTGTGAACTGCTCCATGCCAACAAATTAAATAACTTAGCCAAAGTGAACAAATTCTTAGAAAGACATAAACTACTGAAACTGACTCAAGAAGAATTAGGAAATGTGAATAGATGTATAACTAAAGAGATGTATAAAAACTAAAAACATGAATAAGTAATTAATAAATTTTTCCTAGAGAAAAGCCCAGCAACAGATGACTTCACTGGTGAATTCTACCAAACATTTAATAAAACATTAACATCAATCCTTCACAAACTCTTCCAAAAAATTCAAGGGGAGAGAACACTTTCAAATCATTTTATAAGGCCAGAATTACCCTGATATTGAGTCCAGACAAAGTAATCAAATGGTATCAGGTCAAGAAATTAATCAGATTAAGAAATTATAAGAATACAGATTAAGAAATTATAAATTAATATTTCTTATAAATATGAACACAAAAATCCTCAACAAAATATTAGCAAACCACGTTCAGTAACATATAAAAGGATTTTACAACATGACCAATGGAATTTATTCCAGAAATGTATGATTGGTTTAATATCCATAAATTAACCAGTATAATACACATACTAATAAATTAAGGCCATTAAAAAATAACCATCTCAATATGCAAAAAATAAGAAGCATTGGGTAAAATATCCAACTCCCTTTTATGATGAAATCTCTGAACAAACTAGAAATAAAAAGGAACTTCCTCAGCCTGTTAAAGAGTATCTGTGAAAACTCCACAGATAATATCATACTTAATGGTAAAAGACTGAAGGTTTTCTCTCTAGTAACATCAGAAGCAATGCCAGGATGTCTATTCTTGCTATTCTATTCAAGACTCTACTGGAAATTATAGCCAGAGCAATTAGGCAAAAAAGAAAGAATAAAAGAAAGAGGGGAGGGAAGGAGGAAGGGGGATAGAAAAGAAGTAAATAAAAGGCATCTAAGTTGGAAAAGAAAAAGAAAAGCTATCTTTATTAAGAGATGATATGAGCTTAGGTATAGAAAATCCTAAATAAACCACAAAAAAAAAAACCTATTAGAATTTTAAAAATTCAGCAAAGTTTCTGTGTACAAGATCAATACACAAAAATCAGTTGTATTTCTACATACTAGAAATGAAAAATCTGAAAAATAAATTTTAAAAAGTTCCATTTACAGGCTTCTCTGTGGCTTAGCGGTAAAGAATCCACCTGCAATGCAGGAGCCACAGGAGACATGGGTTCAGTCCCTGGGTCAGGAAGATCCCCTGGAGGAGGGCATGGCAACCTACTCCAGTATTCTTGTCTGGAGAATCCCATGGATGGAGAAGCCTGACAGGCTACAGTCCATGGGGTCACAAAGAGTTGGACAGGACTGAAGCGACTTAGCTCGCAGGATGTACCCACACACTGGTGGTCCAGCAGACATGGGTTTGATTCCTGTTCCAGGAAGATCCCACATGTTAGCCACAACTGCTGAAGCCCAGGCACCCAGAGCCCATCCTCTGCAACAAGAGAAGCCACTGCAATGAGAAGCCACACCCTGTTACTAGAGAGTAGTCCTACCGCCCCACACTCCCACTTGCCACAACTAGAGAAAGCCCTTCAAGGGCAGCAATGAAGACCCAGAGCAGCCAAAAATTAAATAAATAAATCTCATAAAAAATAAAAATTCCATTTAAAAGACCATCATAAAGAATAAAATACTTAAGCAAAATTTAACCAAGCAAGTGGGCAGAAGATTTCTACACTTAAGACTATAAAGCATTGCTGCAAGAAGTGAAAGGGAACCTAAACAAATGGAAAGAAAGTTGGTGTTCTTGGATTTGAAGACTTAATAATGTTAACTTAATGATGTTAAGTTAATACTACCCAAAGACGCGAGAGACGCCGGCCCCGGCGCAACCGACCACGCAAAGAGGCGCAGCCGTGAGGAGCTACCCCATGCCTGAGGCCAGGGCCAGCGGCCGAGAGGAGCTGCCCCACGTCCAACAGGCGGTGGCAGCGTGGGCACAGGAGGGCCGAGAGGAGCTCAAGGTTCAGGAGGGGTGGCCTTGAGGAGATAACCTTCATCCAAGGTAAGGTGCAGCGGCTACGCTTTCTTGGAGCAGCTGTGAAGAGATATCCTATGCCCAAGGTAAGAGAAACCCAACTAAGATGGTAGGTATTGCGAGGGGGCATCAGAGGGCAGACACACTGAAATCATAATCACAGGAAACTAGTCGATCTGATCACATGGACCACAGCCGAATGTGGTCCACTGGAGAAGGGAATGGCAAACCGCTTCAGTATACTTGCCTTGAGAACCCCATGAACAGTATCAAAGGGCAAAATGATAGGATACTGAATGAGGAATTCCTCAGGTCGGTAGGTGCCCAGTATGCTACTGGAGATCAGTGGAGAAATAACTCTAGAAGGAATGAAGGGAGGGAGCAAAAGCAAAACCAATACCCAGTTGTGGATGTGACTGGTGATAGAAGCAAGGTCAGGTGCTGTAAAGAGCAATATTGCATAGGAACCTGGAATGTTAGGTCCATGAATCAAGGCAAATTGGAAGTGGTCAAACAGGAGATGGCAAGAGTGAACATCGACATTCTAGGAATCAGTGAATTAAAATGGACTGGAATGGGTGAATTTAACTCGGATGACCATTATATCTACTACTGTGGACAGGAATCCCTTAGAAGAAATGGAATAGCCATCATGGTCAACAAAAGAGGCCGAAATGCAGTACTTAGATGCAGTCTTAAAAACGACAGAATGATTTCTGTTCGTTTCCAAGGCAAACCATTCATTATTACAGTAATCCAGGCCTATGCCCCAACCAGTAATGCTGAAGAAGCCAAAGTTGATCGGTTCTATGAAGACCTACAAGACCTTTTAGAACTAACACCCAAAAAAGATCTCCTTTTCATTATAGGGGACTGGAATGCAAAAGTAGGAAGTCAAGAAACACCTGGAATATCAGGCAAATTTGGCCTTGGAGCACGGAATGAACCAGGGCAAAGGCTAATAGAGTTTTGTCAAGAGAATGCACTGGTCATAGCAAACACCCTCTTCCAAGAACACAAGAGAAGACTCTACACATGGACATCACCAGATGGTCAACACCGAAATCAGATTGATTATATTCTTTGCAGCCAAAGTTGGAGAAGCTCTATACAGTTAGCAAAAACAAGACCAGGAGCTGACTGTGGCTCAGATCATGAACTCCTTATTGCCAAATTCAGACTTAAATTGAAGAAAGTAGGGAAAACCACTAGACCATTCAGATATGACCTCAATCAAATCCCTTGTGATTATACAGTGGAAGTGAGAAATAGATTTAAGGGACTAGATCTGATAGATAGAGTGCCTGATGAACTCTGGAAAGAGGTTCGTGACATTGTACAGGAGACAGGGACCAAGACCATCCCCATGGAAAAGAAATGCATAAAAGCTAAATGGCTGTCTGAAGAGGCCTTACAAATAGCTGAGAAAAGAAGAGAAGCAAAAAGCAAAGGAGAAAAGGAAAGATATAAGCATCTGAATGCAGAGTTCCAAAGAATAGCAAGGAGAGATAAGAAAGCCTTCCTCAATGATCAATGCAAAGAAATAGAGGAAAACAACAGATTAGGAAAACCAAGAGATCTCTTCAAGAAAATTAGAGATTCCAAGGGAACATTTCATGCAAAGATGGGCTCGATAAAGGACAGAAATGGTATGGACCTAACAGAAGCAGAAGATATTAAGAAGAGGTGGCAAGAATACACAGAAGAACTGTACAAAAAAATCTTCACGACCAAGATAGTCACGATAACGTGATCACTGACCTAGAGCCAGACATCTTGGAATGGAAGTCAAGTGGGCCTTAGAAAGCATCACTACGAACAAAGCTAGTGGAGGTGATGGAATTCCAGTTGAGCTATTTCAAATCTTGAAAGATGATGCTATGAAAGTGCTGCACTCAATATGCCAGCAAATTTGGAAAACTCAGCAGTGGCCACAGGACTGGAAAAGGTCAGTCTTCATTCCAGTCCCAAAGAAAGGCAATGCCAAAGAATGCTCAAACTACCACACAATTGCACTCATCTCACACACTAGTAAAGTCATGCTCAAAATTCTCCAAGCCAGGCTTCAGCAATATGTGAACCATGAACTCCCAGATGTTCAAGCAGGTTTTAGAAAAGGCAGAGGCACCAGAGATCAAATTGCCAACATCCTCTGGATCATGGAGAAAGCAAGAGTGTTCCAGAAAACCATCGATTTCTGCTTCATTGACTATGCCAAAGCCTTTGACTGTGTGGATCACAATAAACTGTGGAACATTCTGAAAGAGATGGGAATACCAGACCACCTGACCTGTCTCTTGAGAAACCTGTATGCAGGTCAGGAAGCAACAGTCAGAACTGTACATGGAACAACAGACTGGTTCCAAATAGGAAAAGGAGTACGTCAAGGCTGTATATTGTCACCCTGCTTATTTAACTTATATGCAGAGTACATCATGAGGAACGCTGGGCTGGAAGAAGCACAAGTTGTAATCGTGATTGCCAGGAGAAATATCAATAACCTCAGATATGCAGATGACACCACCCTTATGGCAGAAAGTGAAGAGGAACTAAAAAGCCTCTTGATGAAAGTGAAAGAGGAGAGTGAAAAGGTTTGCTTGAAGCTCAACATTCAGAAAACGAAGATCATGGCATCTGGTCCCATCATTTCATGGGAAATAGATGGAAAAACTGTGGAAACAGTGTCAGACTTTATTTTTTTGGTCTCCAAAATCACTGCAGATGCTTATTGCAGCCATGAAATTAAAAGACGCTTACTCCTTGGAAGGAAAGTTATGACCAACCTTGATAGTATATTAAAAAGCAGAGACATTACTTTGCCTACTAAAGTCCATCTAGTCAAGGCAATGGTTTTTCCCGTGGTCATGTATGGATGTGAGAGTTGGACTGTGAAGAAAGCTGATCGCTGAAGTATTGGTGCTTTTGAACTGTGGTGTTGGAGAAGACTCTTGAGAGTTCCTTGGACTGCAAGGAGATCCAACCAGTCCATTCTAAAGGAGATCAATCCTGAGTATTCATTGGAAGGGCTGATGCTAAAGCTGAAACTCCAATACTTTGGCCACCTCATGCGACGAGTTGACTCATTGGAAAAGACTCTGATGCTAAGAAATGTTGGGGGCGGGAGGAGAAGGGGACGACAGAGAATGAGATGGCTGGATGGCATCACTGACTCTGTGGACATGAGTTTGAGTGAACTCCGGGAGTTGGTGATGGACAGGGAGACCTGGCGTGCTGTGATTCATGGGGTCATGGAGAGTCGGACACGACTGAGCGACTAAACTGAACTGAACTGACTGAAAGCTATCTATAGATTCAGTGAAATTTCCATGACTACCCCAGGATGACATTCACTTGTTAATTTATTTTTATTCATTCTTTCATTTATCTATTTACTTCTACTCAATAGAAATAATTAGTTGGTGTCCTTTTTTGTGAATGCAAATCATCTTTGATTTGGAGTATTAATTAAATGTTTATTGTCTCTTTAGGCTTTCCTGGTGGTTCAGCTGATCCGCCTGCAATGGTCGACCTGGGTTTGACCCCTGGGTTGGAAAGATCCCCTGGAGAAGGTAACGGCTATCCACTCCAGTATTCTTGCCTAGATAATTCCATGGACACAGTCCATGGCATCACAGAGAGTCGTTCACGACTGAACAACTTTCACTTTATATGTTAGACTTAGTTTCACTTTAAGTGATCATTTCTCTATATATTTCCTGCTCGAAGAGGAAACTCTGAGAGATATTGGCAACACAATGGTAATTAAATAGTTTTTCTTTCTCTTTCATCTGTTAATATCACACCCTCTCCCCCAGTTTGGCACCAGTCCATGACCTGGCAATTTCTTTTATTTTACCACACAATTACCCTCATGATAGAATCGTCTGTACACAGCACAATGGCCTCCCAAACTTCTCCCAAGCCCTTTCTCAAGCTGAAGCTAGCTAGACCACCAGTTCTCTGGTCCTGATTACTATCTAGTTCATTTGCATGCAACTTGTTTCATTACTGACATGGGAAAAGGTTAGCAAGAAAATAAAGCAAGGGTTTTGGACGAGGTAGGATTCACATAAACTTTTCTGCTACTCCACTGGGTCCCCACTACATTCTATTATCTTTGATTTTAAGTATGTATAAGTTATTTGACCTTTGTCATATTTCTATAAATATTAAAGTTCTATTATATTTTCCTAAGTTGGTAAATAGCATCAACCACAAAATATCCCCATTTATTATCCCATTATTGTCTTTCTCCTTTTGTAAGATCTCTCAGTAAAGGAAACTGTTATTTTATAATCTTTATGAGTGATATCTGATAAAATTGTTCTTGCTCTAAAATAATGAATTATCTTTTGATTTCTACCAAACCTCATCGATACATGCTTATCTCAGCAATATAAAAGCTTCACAAATTGCACTATATTTACCTCATTCATTCAAGTGTATTTTTTAAAGATATGCATCAAGCACCGTGCTAAGTGCTGAGATATGGTTCCTGAATCCCAGTAGCTCCTCGTCTTATGAATAATGTAATCAGCCCTGGAGCAGTGACATGTATGAAGTAGTAGAAAAGCATGGAGGAGATCATGCCTGGAGGCATCCAGGATAAATTCACGAGGAGGTTGATATTCACCATTTCAGTCCTCTGGTAAACTACTAAAATTTTAATAAATAAATAAAAACCTTATCATTTAAATCTAAGATGTGTTTCTTTCTACTTTTCCCTTTTGTCTTCACTCCTAACTGTATCCTATCAATGTTATTTTTCTGCTAAGTACTGTTGAGACTGTGCAAAACATATATGATTTTCCTTACTGACTTTTGAGCCCCTATTGGGCTTCCCTGGTAGCTCAGATGGTAAAGAATCTGCCTGCAATGCAAGGGACCCGGGTTCAATGCCTGGGTCAGGAAGATCAGCTGGAGAAGGGAATGGCATCCCACCCCAGTATCCTTGCCTGGAGAATCCCATGGACAGAGGAAGCCTGGTGGGTATAGTCCATGGAGTAGCAAAGAGTCAGACATGACTGAGCAACTAACACTTTCACTTTGAATCTGAATTTTATTATGAGCTGTGGCATGGCTCAGATGGTAAAGAATCTGCCTGCAATGTAAGATATGCAGATTCAGTCCCTGAGTTGGGATGATCCCCTGAAGAAAGGAATGGCAACCCACTCCAGTATTTTTACCTGGAGAATTCCATGGACACATGACTGAGTGACTAACACTTTCCCTTACCTGTGCAGACAATAGAATATGTGACTCACATTAGTCAGAATGCTAATATATCTTTTTTCAAGCAAGAAGCCATGAACAGTGGGCCTCAAGATCCATTTGACAGATCCAAGCCACCTCTGTGTCTAGGAATTAATCTCAGGTGGATTGCTAGGCAACACAAATGACATGAAATTTATATCTGATATTTTCTTTTAGAAAAGGTCTTCTCCCACCCCCAACATTCATGAACCTTCCCCTTTAGAGGAGATCAGCTATAGACCTACTATAGTTGGTTACCAAGCATTTTCTATAGGAGCTTATGGAATACCTTGAACTTTGGTCCATATTTTGGATATGAATATCAACAAGAAATGTAGCAGAAATAGCCTGGTAACCAGATTCTGATCTCTCACTCTTTTCTATATGGGTATTTATTTTGTAAACCCTGACTTTAGGATATGACAGCCCTGTGGCAACACTGTATTCTACACAACTTCCTTCCTTCCTCACAGCTCTAACCAACTTTAAGCCAGAAATATTCCACTTCATCCTAGAATGATGTATATTTTGGCCACCTGATGTGAAGAGCCAACTCATTGGAAAAGACCCTGATGCTGGGAAAGATTGAAGGCAGGAGGAAATGGGGGTGACAGAAGATGAGATGGTTGGATGTCATCACCGACTCAATGGACACGAGTTTAAGCAAACTCTGGGAGACAGTGAAGGACAGGGAAGGCTGGTGTGCTGCAGTCCATGGGGTCACAGATTTGGACACAACTGAGTGACTGAAAAACAATCCTGGAACGAAATCTACAATGACTCACCCTCTGATAGCTGTGATCATGTCAGAGTCACTTAGATGCCGTGAGAATCATTTATAACAGGAAACTCAATAAATAACAACATTTCTTACATTTCCCTTGGCATGATGCCTTTTTCTGTGACATCAGGGGACCTCAGTAATGAATGCTTATTTCTCTTCTTGCTTAAGTTTCTGCTATCCCAGCCAATCACAAAAAGAAAGACTAGCTTGGCTTGAATCAGTCCTGAGTGTTAGATGGCTACAAAATAGTCCCCAATAAATCATACTACCCTGCATTCATGACTCGTACAGTCTTCTCTAACACTGAATGAAGGTTGACCTTCTAAATTACTTGGGCCAATAGAATGTGACAGAAGTGATTCTGCACAGCCATAGACCTCTAAGGTCTTAAAACTTCTTATTTTGTTCTCTTAGACAGCTAAGATGATCATGCTGCAAGAAAGCTGGGGTGAAAAACCACCTGGGAAGAGAAGTTCAACCTCCTAGTTCTTCTAACAGAACTCAGCCCCCACCAGCCCTCTTCTGCTCAACACAGCTGCATAAGTGATTCCAGGCAAAACCAACCTGAGAACCACTCAACTAACCTAATAACTTGTTGTTTAAAGCCATTAAGTACGACCACAGATAAATGAGATGGTTATCATCAGTAAAGGTTTCAGGGCCTGCGATCTGGCTTCCTTTACAAGGCTACTTGGACCTAACAGTTCCAGGCTCCTGCATGGACCTATAGTTACAAGGAGAGTGGGAGCCAAATTTTTCATCTAAGCCTGCAAGGCAGAGTTTTACGATGATGCATGTTTCTCAGTTCCAGTTTATATTAGTATGTTCAGAGTCTGAGAGTGCAGCAGAAGACATGACCTGCTTTTCTAAGCGCAACTGGCAAAGTGCCTAGTGAGCAAAGGAGAATGCAAAAAGCTCTGCAACTCTAGGTAACTCTGTCCATGTTTGATTATTTCATTTGGCAATGGCAACGTCCCAGCTGTGCTCTGATGTCTCTGCAGCTTACATCTGTGTTCAAATGGGAAGTCTTCCTAATCTCTCTCTTCTGCTATTTTCTTATCCAAGTTTCTTGGTTTTCCTGCCCAGTTTATGATTGACAAAGCTTTGGGTGAAGTACATTTGTGCTTAGAGTGTTATTTATGTTATTCATCACACTGGAAATAAGTGAGAACAGCTTCATTTTGGCAATACAGCCACCACCAAAAAGAGAACCTAACCATGAGAAGAGGCAGAATAGTATGAAGGCAAAGCACATAGGTTCTGGAACAAGATTGCTTGGCTTTGAAATCTAGGTCTGTCAATTACTAATTGTATGATTTTGGATATATTATTTAACATATCTTTGCTTTACCTTTCTTATCTGTCAAATGTGGATGATAATAGTCATATATAACTTGGAGATATTTTAAGTGAAAATGTCAGCTTGGCACTTAGTATCTATACTAGTTTGGCTGTTAGCATTATTTTCAGTTCAGTTCAGTTGCTCAGTCATGTCCAGCTCTTTGCGACCCCATGAATCACAGCACGCCAGGCCTCCCTGTCCATCACCAACTCCTGGAGTTCACTCAAACTCATGTGCATTGAGTCGGTGATGCCATCCAGCCATCTCATCCTCTGTCGTCCCCTTCTCCTCCTGCCCCCAATCCCTCCCAGCATCACGGTCTTTTCCAATGAGTCAACTCGTCGCATGAGGTGGCCAAAGTATTGGAGTTTCAGCTTTAGCATCAGTCCTTCCAATGAATACTCAGGACTGATCTCCTTTATGATGGACTGGTTGGATCTCCTTGCAGTCCAAGGGACTCTCAAGAGTCTTCTCTAACACCACCGTTCAAAAGCATCAATTCTTCAGCGATCAGCTTTCTTCACAGTCCAACTCTCACATCCATACATGACCACTGAGTATAATAGTTGTAGACCCAGATCTTTGATAAACTAAACACTTGACCTTGAGTAAATTAGTATGTCTCTGGGTCTCAGTTTTTTCATCTGTGAAATAAGAACAGTAAGGGACCTTTCGACTCTAAAATTCAAGAAATCTATGAAATGTGAAAACAAAGGTTAACTTTTACCATTCAGATCATAACCACCGAGGGGAAGGCATTTACTTTCCTTGCCAAAAAGGGACCAGAGAAGTCTTGAAGCATGCCATTGTTCCATCCGTAAATCAAGGCCTCATTTTGTTTGAAAATCTGATTTCAATTGTAAACAGGGCTATTTCTCACCTGAGATCTGATGAATAAGGAGTGACAGAAATTGAGGATTAAATATATACATGACATCCAATGTTATATATATTAGCCAGTTGTTAACAATACTATATATGTATAAACACATACACACACATGCATATATGGGGGCTTCCCAGGTGGCGCTACTGGTAAAGAACCCACCTGCCAATGCAGGAGACATAAGAGACATGGGTTCGACTCCTGGGTCAGGAAGATCCCCCTGGAAAAGGACATGGCAATCCACTCCACTATTTTTGCCTGGTAAATTCCATGAACAGAGGAGTCCAGCAGGCCAGTCCATGAGGTCACAAAGAGTCAGACACAACTAAGCAACTTAGCATGAATGCACGCATATGTATATATATAAATCCTTTATATGTAAATAGAGAGAGATTTATTATAAGGAATTGACTCATGGTTATGGAGGCTGAGAAGTCCCAAGATCCACAGTCAGCAAGCTGGAAACCCACAAGGGCTGATGTGTAGTTCTAGTCTGAGCCCAAAGGCCTGAGAACCAGGAGAGCTGATGATATAAGTTCAAGTTCAAAAGCTGGTGGGGTCAAGGCCCAAAAGCTCATCTTTCAGTCTAAGTTTTAGAACTGGAAAAAAAACTCAGTGTTCCAACTCAGTCAAACAGGAGGAGTTCCTTCTTACCTAGCCTTTTTGTTCTACTCAAGTCTTCAACTGGTTGGATGAGATTCACCCACATTCAGGAGGGTAATCTGCTTTACTCAGTCTAAAGATCCAAATATTAATCTCATCCAGAAACATCCTCATGAACACCCCCAGAATAATGTTTGCCTAGTGGCCTGGGCAAGTTGACATATAAAATTAGCCATTACCATTACCTTCCTATAAC
Source organism: Moschus berezovskii (assembly GCF_049115385.1). Taxonomy (NCBI): domain Eukaryota; kingdom Metazoa; phylum Chordata; class Mammalia; order Artiodactyla; family Moschidae; genus Moschus; species Moschus berezovskii. The sequence continues at coordinate 40,916,207 of NC_142488.1, read as the reverse complement.
TCCCAATTATTGTATTTGCTTTAAAAGTCAAGGATCTTTAGACATTTGGGGAAACATTTACACATCAGTGGAAAAAAGTTAAACAGAGAACTTGTTTTCTAGAGAAAGAGGGAGAGTTTTAGAAGCAGAGAAAGAGAGATAATTTTAGAAGCATATGAACACTTAAAAGTAGTGTGCACAAAGATTTGTAGCATTATTACATATGTAAAACAAGAGGATGCAATAGTAAAGGAATGATCCAGGATTAATAATGTTCTCTTTGAAATTAAAAACATGTTTACTGGAATATCAAGCTCAATAAATGGCTGTTAGACAAAGTTCAGATTCATAAAAGACAAAGCGAATAAAATTATGAAAAATGTAACAGTGCAGAAAATCACTTATATATTTTAGAGACATATACAAAAAAGTACAGAAGATAAAATTTATCAATAAATAAGAAACTTTCCAAAGTCCAAGGAGAAAGATGATTCTTTAATTGGGAAGTCTAATTTAAAGATCCACTGGGTTAAATAAAAAAACACTGTGAGATTTGAACATATTGAGAATAAAGAAAAAATTTCTAAAAACTTCCAGAGAAAAACAGGTGATTTTCATAAGCATGAGGATTACTGTAACCCTAACATCATCATACACATTGTATGTCAGAAGAGAATGGAGCACTCTTTTAAACGTACCATTAAGTAATGATTTTCAAGTAGAATTCCATTCCAACCAAATCATCTGTGTGTACTTAGTTGCTCAGTCATGTCCGACTCTTTGTGACCCCATGGACTATAGCCCACAAGGCTCCTCTTTCCATGGGGATTCTCCAGGCAAGAATACTGGAGTGGGTTGCCAGGATTCTTCAGGGGATCTTCCCAACCCAGGAATCAAACCCAGGTCTCCCACATTGCAGGTGAATTGTTTTACTGTCTGAGCCACCAGGGAAGCCCACTGGTCACTACCATAGCAATTAATTAATAAATTGACAGCCAATCACAGAGCTGTCTCACTCTAAAACAAAAAGGAAGCTATCAATCACTTCTGTCATTATGATATGTAGGCTCTTATGTTTTTCTGTATTAATAAGAGCTGAAATAATTTTCTGTTTTGTTTGAACATAAATAGTGGCTTGCTTTCCAGCTTAAGAACATATCTGTATTCTCTATATGTGTCCACCTAAGGACCCCACATCATTGTTTTTAACAACTGTGTCATATTTCAGAGTATGAATGCATGACAATTTATTCACTCATGTATCAATGGACATTGAGACTCTTCTCTAATTTTTGTTCTCTTTTATAAACAATCTGACAGTGAACATCCTTGTACAAGTCTCTCGGTGTCTGGGGTTCTAATTTTCTGTACAAAATATTTATTTATTTCTCAGTCATTCATTCTTGCCTATAGATGGATGTTCCCAGGGCCTCCTTCTTTCTCTATCTTAGCTTTCTGTGAGTGTGACAAGTTTTGTTATGTCACTCAGGATTCATGATCTTTTCTTTCCTTCTGTGTTGTGTTGAGTAAGATTAAGGGGCCTTCTGACAGAAATCTCTAAACTATCATTTTTATGATTCATTTCTTAGACATTTATTCAGTATTATAGAATTATGATTTCCTATCTCAAGGACAAAGATAGGACTAAATTCCCTAAGATGCTTTTCTTGACAAATAACTTAAAGGTAAAAATCAAGCTGCTAAATCTTTACCTTTTATTTCTGTTAGCTTTGAGTTGTTCTACAACTTGGGTTGTAAGGGTAAATCAGCTGTTTTAATCATTTCAACTAAGAATTGGTCAGCAGTTAGCTCCTAAAAATCTATTCTTAAGAATTCTAAACTATCCATGATCCTCCTTACATTACATCCTTTTTAGAAGTCTCTTTTTATAGAAAATTTCTTTCTGTGTTTAGTGATTGCTCTTGAAAGAAAGTCACAAACAAGAAACGCATTCAAATGCCTAAATATGCCATCAATGATTTAAGGAAAGACCAAGAATCAGTGACATTTATTGGTGTCGTAGATTTATGCATTATATAACTTAATCCTTATCATAAATATTAAAGGCAAATATTGCCTTCACTTTACAGAATTTCTAACTAAAGTGTGGGAAGAAAAAGTAACTTTCTCCTAGTCTCGCAACTTGTAAGTGATACAAAGGACCTCAATATATCACACAATCTTGTTTGGTACAATGAACATAGTTTGAATCCCAACTAGACGTCTCTTTAATAGTCTGCTGCTGCTGCTGCTGCTGCTAGGTCGCTTTAGTCGTGTCCGACTCTATGTGACCCCATAGACGGCAGCCCACCAGCCTTCAGCAAAGAATTTTCTGTTTCCTACATCTCCACTTCCTTCTCTGTAAAATAGTGAAAACAAATTTTTTACAGTCCTAAATTTATATGCATCACTTACTGAATACCTGTTAAATATTCAGTTCAGTTCATTTCAGTTCAGTCGCTCAGTTGTGTCCGACTCTTTGCAACCCCATGAATCACAGCACGCCAGGCCTCCCTGTCCATCACCAACTCCCAGAGTTCACTCAAACTCACGTCCATCGAGTCAGTGATGCCATCCAGCCACCTCATTCTCTGTCGTCCCCTTCTCCTCCCGCCCCCAGTCCTTCCCAGCATCAGAGTCTTTTCCAGTGAGTCACATGATGTGGCCAAAGTATTGGAGTTTCAACTTTAGCATCAGTCCTTCCAATGAACACCCAGGAATGATCTCCTTTAGAATGGACTGGTTGGATCTCCTTGCAGTACAAGGGACTCTCAAGAGTCTTCTCCAACACCACAGTTCAAAAGCATCAATTCTTTGGCGACCAGCTTTCTTCACAGTCCAACTCTCACATCCATACATGACCACGGGAAAAACCATAGCCTTGACTAGACGGACCTTTGTTGGTATTTAATGTTAGTGCTGATATTTAATATACACATAATATTTAATGCTGATATTTAATATACATCTTTACTGAATACCTGTTAAATACTAGTGCTAATATTTAATGTTAGTACTGATATTTAATATACATATAATATTTAGTGCTGATATTTAATATACATCTTTTACTGAATACCTGTTAAATATTAATGTTGATATTTAACGTTAGTGTTAAGTGTGCACTTACTCTATGAAGGATTAGTAAATGAAAGTAAGTAACTTTCATTAGTAAATGAAAATTTAAAATGCTCTAATTCCAGCTCCAGAAAGTTGGAGAAAGTCTCCCAGAGGAAGAAATTCTGATCTGAAAGGGAAATAGGAGTTATCTAGCATGGGAATGAGATTGGAGATGTAGAAGATAGACAAGTCTTAACATTGGAAGGGGCTTTTCTGGTGACTCAGACAGTAAACAATCTGCTGGCAATTCGGGAGACCTGGATTTGATCCTTGGGTTGGGAAGATCCCCTGGAGAAGGGAATTGCTACTCACTCCAGTATTCTTGCCTGGAGAATTTCATGAAGAGAGGAGTCTGGCAGACTATAGTCCATGGAGTCAAAAAGAGTTGGACACAACTGAGGAACTAAACTTTCACTTTCACTTTGATAGGAGAGAATATGGCCAGCAGATGGACCCAAAAGAAAGCCAGTATGATTAAAACAGGGAAATCTAGAAGAACCATGGCATAAGATGAAGGGCCAGACCATCTAGGTATGTAGACCTTGTGAAGATTTTGGTCTTCATCTTAAGAATTATAAAAAGGTAATTGGGGAAGAAGAGACTTGACTAACATGATCAGAATTGTCTTGAAAAGCATACTCAGGACCCTTCAGTTCAGTCACTCAGTCGTGTAGTACTCTTTAGGCCCCCATGGACTGCAGCATGCCAGGCTTCCCTGTCCATCACCAACTCCCAGAGCTTGCTCAAATTTATGCCCATCAAGTCAGTGATGCCAACCAACCATCTCATCCTCTGTCGTCCCCTTCTCCTCCCACCTTCAATCTTTCCCAGCATCAGGGTCCTTTCTGATGAATCAGTTCTTCACATCAGGTGGCCAAAATATTTGAGTTTCAGCTTCAAGATCAGTCCTTCCAATGGATATTCAGGACTGCTTTCCTTTAGGATTGACTGGTTGGATCTCCATGCAGTACAAGGGACTCTCAAGAGTATTCTCCAACACCACAGTTCAAAAGCATCAATTCTTCTGCGCTCAGCTTCCTTTATAGTCCAATTCTCACATCCATACATGACTACTGGAAAAACCATAGCTTTAACTAGATGGACCGTAGTTGGCAAAGTAACGCCTCTCCTTTTTAGTGTGCTGTCTAGGTTGGTCATAGCTTTTCTCCCAAGGAGCAAACATCTTTTAATTTCATGGCTGCAGTCACCATCTGCAGTGATTTTAGAGCTCCCCAAAATGAAGTCTCTCACTGTTTCCATTGTTTCCCCATCTATTTCCCATGAAGTGATGGGACCAGATGCCATGATCTTAGTTTTTTGAATGCTGAATTTTTAAGCCAGCTTTTTCACCCTCTTCTTTCACGTTCATCAAGAGGTTCTTTAGTTCTCCTTCACTTTCTGTCATAAGGGTGGTGTCATCTGTATATCTGAGGTTATTGATATTTCTCCTGGCAATCTTGATTCCAGCTTGTGCTTCACCAGCCCAGCATTTCACATGATGTACTCTGCATATAAGTTAAATAAGCAGGGTGATAATTTACAGTCCTGATGTACTCCTTTCCCAATTTGGAACCAGTCTGTTGTTCCATGTCCAGTTCTAACTGTTGCTTCTTTATTGACATACAGTTTTCTCAGGAGGCAGATAAGGTGTTCTGGTATTCCCATCTCTTTCAGAATGTTCCACAGTTTGTTGTGATCCACACAGTCAAAGGCTTTGGCATAGTCAACAAAGCAGAAGTAGATGTTTTTCTGGAATTCTCTTGCTTTTTCTAAGATCGAACAGATGTTGGTCATTTGATCTCTAGTTCCTCTGCTTTTTCTAAATCCAGCTTGAGCATCTGGAAATTCAGCATTCACAAACTGTTGAAGCCTGGCTTGGAGAATTTTGAGCATTACGTTGATAGCGTGTGAGATGAGTGCAATTGTGCAGTAGTTTGAACATTCTTTGGCATCACTCTTCTTTGGGGTTGGATTGAAAACTAACCTTTTCCAGTCCTGTGGCCACTGCTGAGTTTTCCACATTTGCTGGCATATTGAGTGTAGCACTTTCACAGCATTATCTTTTAGGATTTGAAATAGCTCAACTGAAATTCCATCACTTCCACTAGCTTTGTTTGTAGTGATTCTTCCTAAGGCTCACTTGACTTTGCATTCCAGGATGTCTGGCTCTAGATGAGTGATCACACCATCGTGATTATCTGGATCATAAAGATCTTTTTTGTATAGTTCTTATGTGTATTCTTGCCACCTCTTCTTAATATCTTCTGTTTCTGTTAGGTCCATACAATTTCTGTCCTTTATTCTGTCCATCTTTGCATGGAACGTTCCCTTGATATCTTTAATTTTCTTGAAGAGATTTCTAGTGTTTCCCATTCTATTGTTTTCCTCTATTTCTTTGCATTGATCACTGAGGAAGGCTTTCTTATCTCTCCTTGCTGTTATTTGGAACTCTGCATACAAATGGGTATATCTTTCCTTTTTTCCTTTGCCTTTAGCTTCTCTTCTTTTCTCAGCTATTTGTAAGGCCTCCTCAGACAACCATTTTGCCTTTTGCATTTCTTTTTCTTGGGGATGATCTTGATCACTGCCTCCTGTACAAAGTCATGAACCTCCATCCATAGTTCTTCAGGCACTCTATCAGATCTAATCCCTTGAATCTATTTGTCATTTCCACTGTATAATCATAAGGGATTTGATTTAGGTCATACCTAAGTGGTCTAGTGATTTTCCTTACATTCTTCAATTTAAGTCTGAATTTGGCAATAAGGAGTTCCTGATCTGAGCCACAGTCAGCTCCTGGTCTTGATTTTGCTGACTGTATAAAGCTTTTCCTTCTTTGGCTGCAAAGAATATAATCAATCTGATTTCAGTATTGACCATCTGGTGATGTCCATGTGTAGAGTATTCTCTTGTGTTGTTGGAAGAAGGTGTTTGCTATGACCAGTGTGTTCTCTTGCTACTCTGTTAGCCTTTGCCCTGCTTCATTCTGTACTCCAAGGCCACATTTGCCTGTTTCTCCAGGTATCTCTTGACTTCATACTTTTCCATTCTAGTCCCCTATAATGAAAAGGACATCTTTTTAGGGTGTTAGTTCTAGAAGGTCTTGTACGTCTTTATAGAACTGTTCAACTTTAGCTTCTTCAGCATTACTAGTTTGGGCATAGACTTGGATTACTGTGTTATCGAATGGTTTGTTTGGAAATGAACAGAGATCATTCTGTCATTTTTGAGATTGCATCCAAGTACTGCATTTCGGAATTTTGTTGACTATGAGGGCTACTCGATTTCTTCTAAGGGATTCTTTCCCACAGTAGTAGATATAATGGTGATCTGAGTTAAACTCACCCATTCCAGTTCATTTTAGTGCGCTGATTCCTAAAATGTCAATGTTCACTCTTGCCACCTCCTGTTTGACTACTTCCAATTTACCTTGATTCATGGACCTAACCTTCCAGGTTCCTATGCAGTATTGTTCTTTACAGCATCCGACTTTAGTTCCATCACTAGTCACATCCACAACTGAGTGCTGTTTTTGCTTTGGCTCTGTCTCTTCATTCTTTATGAAGTTATTTCTCCACTGTTCTCCAGTAGCATATTGGCCACCTACCTACCTGGGGATTTCATCTTTCAGTGTCCTATATTTTTGCTTTTTTATACTTTTCATGGGGTTCTCAAAGCAAGAATACTGAAGTGGTTTTCCATTCCCTTCTCCAGTTGACCACATTTTGATAGAACTTTCCACCATGACCCATCTGTTGGGTGGCCATATATGGCATGGCTCATAGTTTCATTTAGTCAGACAAGGCTGTGGTCCATGTGATCAAATTGGTTAGTTTTCTGTGATTGTGGTTTTCATTCTGTCTTCCCTCTGATGGAGAAGGATAAGAGGCTTATGGAAGCTTTCTGATGGGAGAGACTGACTGAGGGGGAAACTGGGTCTTGTTCTGATGGGTGGGGCCATGCTTAGTAAATCTTTAATCCAATTTTCTCTTGATGAGTGGGGCTGTGTTTCCTCCCTGTTTTTTGACCTGAGGCCAAACTGTGGTGGGGGTAATGAAGATAATGGCCATCTCCTTCAAAAGGTCCCATGCATGCACTGCCACACTCAGTGCCCTCGACCCTACAGCAGGCCACCACCAACCAATGCCTCTGCCCACCCACACTTCCACCAGAGCCTCATGGACACTCATGGGCAAGTCTGGGTCAGTCTCCTGTTGAGTCACTGCTCCTTTCTCCTGGGTCCTGGTGTGCAGAAGGTTTTGTTTGTGCCATCGAAGAGTCTGTTTCCCCAGTGCTGTTTAAGTTCTGGTGGCTCTATGGTAGGGCTGATGGCAACCTCTTCTAAGAAGGCTTATGCCATACCCAGGTCTGTTGCACCCAGAGCCCCTGCCTCTGTCGCAGGCCACTGCTGACCCATACCTCTGCAGGAGACACTCAAACACTGATAGGCAGCTGGCTTAGTCTCTGTGGGGTCACCTGGTACACACAAGGTTTTGTTTGAGCCCTCTGAGCTTCTCTGGTTGGTATGGGGTTTGATTCTAAATGTGGTTTTACCCCTCTTACCATCTTGCTGGGGCTTCTCCTTGCCCCTGGACACAGGGTATCTCTTTTTGGTGGGATCCAACATTCTCTTGTTGATGGTTGTTCAGCAGTGAGTTGTAATTTTGGAGTTCTCGCAGGAGAAAATGAGCACACACCCTTCTACTCTGCCATCTTGATTCTGTAGACTTAACTTTTCTCCACATTTTTCTCCCTCAGTCTCTTTGCTTTTTTTTTTTTGGAAACTACTTCATTACCTTCAGTTGACAATTTCAGGTAAAGTAATTTTGTACAGAGGCAACTTCCACATCCTTTACATCTTACTTCCCATTCTGGAAACTTATTTGCCCAATTGCTATCTGAGGAAGTCAGATTCAAATCAGTCACTGCCAGCTGAGCTTACACTTGGCTGCCTCCTCAGGAAGGAAACATTTTCTTGAAAACTTTCTAAGCCAGGCAATGTGGGCAGATTCCGAAAAAAAATGAGATGGCCGCATGTTTCTGTCAACCAATTCAATGCTGAGTAACAAATTCTATGAAGGAGTAAGGGCTTCCTGGGAATATTTTGCATCTCTCTAGCTTGGAATTAACCTTGGATGCCCCCTCCGAGGCCCTGATGGCTACGACAGGTGCCAAGCCTGCAGGGGAGGAGCCTCTGCCATCCAACCTGAGCCAAAGGCTGTACAGGAGAACGTCCATTCCTGGATGCCTAGTTGGAGCACAGGCACCGGGTTCCCCCTCTTGGCCCACCAACTGACAGGTCCACAGTTGCCATCATATCCTTGGTGGAGAACTAATTAGAAGGAATCAATGAATGCAGGGAGCTCACTTAGGAGATTGTCCAAGTAAGAGGTGATCATAGATTGGACTGATGAAGCCATAGTAGAAATGGAGTTGAATGGATATACTCATTTTATTTTGGAGATGAAAAAAAAAAAGAGTTGGCAATAGTTAGGAGTGATAAATAAGATACAGGAGATGCAGAAACGAAAGATGTCAAGGGTGACTCTAGTCTTTGTTATTTGCCTGCTTGCTTGATTTTGCACTACCAGAAGAACTATGGTACAACTCACTGAAATAGGGCACAATAGAGGAAAGTCAGACAGAAGTGATTATGAACTTGGCTTTGAAGTTGCTGCATTTTAAAATATTTAAGACACAGAAGTAGAAATACCAACCAAGAAGCTGGAAATCAATGATCTGGGTCAGAGATGTAAATATAGCCAGAGAGTCACTGCATATAGATGGAGATTACAGCCTTGAGCATGGATGGGATGGCTTAGGGGCAGAGTAAAGAAGAAAAGAGAGATGATCCCAGAATTAAACTTTGAAGAAGGCTCTAATACTTATCAATTGGTGGAAGAAAATTCACAAGTGGAGAAAAATATTATAAACATTTATGGAGGTTTTTTATATGTTTCTGTGACAAAATGTTTTCTGGGTCAAAAATGACCTGACCCATCTAAAATCTTTCAAATTTAATTTTTCTTAAATATACTAGTCAAGCAAACAACTAGTCTGTGGTCAAATGTGGCCTCTTGAGAACCATATTGTGACTCTTAGGGAAATTAAAGCATATCTGGGCACAGATAATGTTTGGAAGAATTTTGTGAGTGACAGTAAAGCACCACTCCTACTCAGGTTGGAAAAATAATTCTTGGGATCGGGGGAGGAGGGAGAGACAGAAGGGAAGTGAGGAGAACAGAGGCTGGAATAATTCTGGGCCTTTCATTTTGGGTTAGTGTTCTAGGGAGTTGGAAAGCCCCAATGGGAAGCTGGAGGACCAAAGGACAAAGGGATTTATACCGTAAAAGCCTGCTTGGATTCCCAGGGTGACAACAAAGTCTAGGAGAGCAAATTATTGTGTAGGGGTCATGCAGAGAGGAATGAGGTATCTCAATGTGGCCTTACAGACAGATTTGGCATTTGACAAGGATATGTGGAAAGGGTGTTCCTCCTCAATTCATTGTTGGTCATATGATTTGTGGGTCTAAATTTGGTATTACTTATCAACACAAATAGGGCTTCCCACCTGCCAATGCAGGAGATACAACTTCATCACTGGGTCGGGAAGATCCCCTGGAAAAGGAAATGGCAACCTACTCCGGTATTCTTGCCTGGTAAATCTTATGGACAGAGAAGCCTGGCGGGTTACAGTCCATGGAGTCCCAAAGAGATGGACACAGTTGAGCAACTGTGTGCAAGCACATGATCAAGATCAATAATGTGCATGTTTTAAACAAGAAATTCTGTGTAACAATTTAATCTGACAGTGATAGAATTAGAGTGGTACTATTTTGCAGTCCAAAACTGTATTCAATGCAGAGATTCTGTGAGGTACCTGCCATTCTTTATTAGATACTCTTCTGTGGTAACTGCCTAGAATGGACTCTGTTGCTTACAACAAAGGATTCTGAATTATACACTAAAAATCACAGAATTTTGAAGACATTTAGAGCTCATTTTCTCCAAAGCCTTTTCAGCCCTAATAACCCATGTTTTTTATTTTTCCATTTGAAAATATTTTTCTAGAAAACAAAATTATCCTTGACTTGTTCATCTTTTTTATAAATAAAAGACACAAACTGCAAATTATTAACAGTTCAGTCACTCAGTCGTGTCTGACTCTTTGCGACCCCATGGACTAAAGGATGCCAGGCTTCCCTGTCCATCACCAACTCCCAGAGCTTGCTCAAACTCATGTCCATCGACATGAACAGTATGAAAAACAAATTATTATGGACTAATATAATTCTAAACAAAGGCAAAAATGGATATTGTATTTGCTGTCTACAAATACAATATGGATAAAATATCAGATTTTCATCATCATTCTTGTAATATTAAAAATAGAGAATATTCATTATTAATTTTTTAGTTCTAGTTTGAAAGATCCTGCTATATCCTTCTCATTTTTCTTGATGAATCAAGTACAGCTCAAGAATGTGAATACTTTGTCTCAGATGACATAGCTAAATGAATGCAGAACTTGAATGCGATCCTGCCTTTGGATAATAACACACTTTATCAGGCACCAAGGAAAGATATAACACCTCTCCAAGACATTACCATATGATTCATGAGTGCCTTCTCTGGGCCTGGTACTGATTTTGGCACTGAGGATATACCAAGGAATAGGAGGCATAAGATCCTGCCTTTATACTAGTGGGAAAACACAGATAGCAAATGAGAAAATTGAGATAAACATAATTTTGGGTGGTGCTGAATGCTGTATTAAATAATAGTAATCAGAAGGGTAGAGAGTCTTTGGAGGGTGAGGGTGCTGATTTAGTATGGGTAGTCAAGGAAGGCCTAACTAAGGAAGTGCTCTTTGGGCTGAGACATAAAAGCTTTTCAATGCAAAAGATTAGAGACAGAGCACTTTAAACAGAGAGAACAGCAAATACTAAGTCCCCAAGGCTGAAGCAGACTGTGCATTTGGAGAAACAGCAAGATGGTAATTAAAGGGAAACAGTGAAAATGAGGCCAGAGAGGGAGGAGGTAGGATCAAAATAATACAACACCTGTTGAGGGAGGAATTTGGATCCTTTTTCTAGAGCCAATGAAAGGACAATAAATCCTTTTGAGCCAGGGAATAACATGATCTGTTTTACTTTTTAAAAAGATCACTCTGGCTCCTGCCTAGAGAATGAGTGTTAGAAGGGACAGAAGTGATCTGATTTCTTTTGTACATAGTTGTATTTATTTGTTTGTTTATTTCAGGTTGGTGTATAGACCTAACAGGGAAAACTAGAGAAAACAAACTGAAGGCAAAGTTCATTCATTTCCCCTGATACTAATAGTGTTGTTCGGTTGCCCAGTCATGTCTGACTCTTTGCGACCCCATGGACTGCAGCAGGCCAGGCTTCCCTGTCCATCACCAACACCTGGAGTTTGCCCAAGTTCATGTCCATTGCATCAGTGATGCCATCCAGGCATCTCACTCTCTGACACCCTCTTCTCCTTCTGCCCTCAATCTTTCCCAGAATCAGGGATTTTTCCAATGATACTTATAGTAATGAGTATGACTAACGTATATCTGGGGGACAATAACAAGACTAACAGTTTATGTTATGTTAAGAAGATGCAGGCTTATGACCACTAAATTATTCATCAAAAATGTCATGCCTTATAACCACACAGTCATACTGTGACAGATGTGAAATATTTGTTTTTCTATGATAAGCCTTAGTGCAGTAATTTTTCTTCATATCAGTTTCTACTATGTATATATAATATGTATTAATTTAATGACAGTTAAATATTTTTAATTGAAGTACAGTTGATTTATGATGATATGTTAGTTTCAAGTGTACAGCAAAGTGATCCAATTATATTTACATATATATATATATATCGAAGAAGGCAATGGCACCCCACTCCAGTACTCTTGCCTGGAAAATCCCATGGACAGAGGAGCCTGGTAGGCTGCAGGCCATGGGGTCGCTAAGAGTCGGACCCGACTGAACAACTTCACTTTCACTTTTCACTTTCATGCATTGGAGAAGGAAATGGCAACCCACTCCAGTGTTCTTGCCTGGAGAATCCCAGGGACAGGGGAGCCTGGTGGGCTTCCGTCTATGGGGTCACACAGAGTTGGACACGACTGAAGTGACAGCATCAGCTTAGCAGCAGCATATATATATATATATACATGTATACATGTATGTATTCTTTTTCAGATTCTATTTTCCATTATAGGTTATTACAAGATATTGAGTATAGTTCCCTGTGCTATACAGGTCATTGTTGTTTATCTGTTTTATATATAATAGTGTGTATATGTTAATCCCAAACTCCAAATTTTTCTCTCCTCATGTATGGATGTGAGAGTTGGACTGTGAAGAAAGCTGAGCACCGAAGAATTGATGCTTTTGAACTGTGGTGTTGGAGAAGACTCCTGAGAGTCCCTTGGACTTCAAGGAGATCCAACCAGTCCATTCTAAAGGAGATCAGTCCTGGGTGTTCATTGGAAGGACTGATGCTAAAGCTGAAGCTCCAATACTTTGGCTTCCTCATGCGAAGAGTTGACTCACTGGAAAAGAGTCTGATGCTGGGAGGGATTGTGGGCAGGAGGAGAAGGGGACAACAGAGAATGAGATGGCTGGATGGTATCACCAACTCGATGGGCATGAGTTTGAGTGAACTCCGGGAGTTGGTGATGGACAGGGAGGCCTGGAGTGCTGCGGTTAATGAGGTCGCAAAGAGTCAGACACGACTGAGCGACTGAACTGAACTGAACCCCCACCCCCATCATCTATTCCCTTTGTTAACCATAAGCTTGTTTTCTATGTCTGTGAGTCTGTTTTCATTTGGAAATAAGTTCATTTGAATTATGTTTTGAGGCTGCAGGATGAGTAGCTGGAATTTATTCTTTGTGGACAGATACTTCAAGATAAGGATAATGGCAGCACCAAGGTGGGGTTGAGTACCGCTTGGATAAAAGATAAAGAGACCACATATTTCTCATCCTTGAGGTCAAAGAAACCCCCAAGCTACACATGCCCAGAAAGGATTCTCAGGGTGCCAGACCATAATATGTTCTGTCAACTTCCCAGAGACCCTGTGCTTGAATCTGTCTTGGCTAAAAGATATGCACACACACAGGGGAGGGTCCTGAGTCAGACCAAATAGGGACCCAGAGCCAGACAAAGCAAGATGATTGACTAGAGGGAACCCAGAAGAACTCCAATGCTCGTGTCTCTCTCTCTTCCTCTCTCTGAGCCTGCCTGTGCTTTCTCTGCACCTATCTTCTCTCCTAATAAGCACTTTGTCTCAATACTTTTTGTCTCTTGAGTTTTTTTCTTCATAGCAGACAAAAGCCAGGCCCTGCTCCTAGCCAATTTCTGGTGGTTAGGATTCGGCGCTCTTATCACTGCAGCCCAGGCTCAGTCCCTGTTGAGGAACTGAAATCCTGCTTCAAATATGCTGTGGCCACTCCACAGCCACACAAGGTCAATACCATACGATATTTGTCTTTCTCTGACAGTTGAATATTAAGATTTCTCATCATATAAATGCTTGAAGGAGCTGAAATAACCTGTCAATTAAAGAATATGTGCTTCAGAAGTACTTAACCAAGAAACCACAATGTCTCAAAATGAGCCTGTTAAAGTGGAATGGGGAAACCAATTCATGACAGCTCTTCCTAAGCCAGTGAGAGGACAAAAGATACCTTCAGCACCACTCTGGACCAATCTGACCAAATAGATTCAAGCATAGGTTGCAAGAAAGTGTGATTTTAAAATATCATTTTACCTGTGTTCTTCTTTAAACTCTAACATTCAAGTCCCAGCCAAACCAAAAGTTTAAAAGTAAATTATAGGGCTGGCCAAATAGCACGAAGCTGAGTCCATGTGTTGGCTAAAACTTCTCCAATACAAATGCATAAGGATTTACAGTAAAATAAATTAAAATAAATATTCTCCTAAAATATATGTTTAGATTGTAAGTTTTATTGTTTTTTTAAATTGAAGTATTTACATTTACAAAGTTGTGTTAATTTCTGCTGTACAGCAAAGTAACTCAGTTACATGTGTGTGTGTGTGTGTTAGTTGCTCAGTCATGTCCAACTTTGCGATCCCATGGACTGTAGCCCACAAGGCTACTCTGTCCATGGAATTCTCCAGGCAAGAATACTGGTGTGGTGTGCTATTCCCTTCTCCAGGGATCTTCCCAACCCAGGGACTGAACCCGGGTTTCCTGCATTTGAGGCAGATTCTTTACTATCTAAGCCACCAGGGAAGCCCAACTCAGTTACACACACACACACACACACACACACACACACACGCATATATGTATATTCTTTTTCATATTCATTCCCTCTATGATTTAGCACAGGATATTGAATAAAGTTCTCTGTGCTATACAGCAGGACATTGTTTATCTATCTTGTGTATCAGTCAGTTCAGTTCAGTCACTCAGTCATGTCTGACTCTTTGCAACCCCATGGACTGCAGCACGCCAGGCCTCCCTGTCCATCACCAGCTCCCAGAGTTTACCCAATCTCATGGCCATTGAGTCGGTGATGCCATACAACCATCTCATCCTCTGTCGTCCCCTTCTCCTCCCACCTTCAATCTTTCCCAACATCAGGGTCTTTTCAAATGAGTCAATTCTTCACATCAGGTGGCCGAAGTATTGGAGTTTCAGCTTCAACATCAGTAGACAGTATATACTTATATATAAGTATACAGTATGTATATATATACATATATATGTATACAATATGCATATATATATGCATACATATGTATATATGTATACAGTATATACTTTTATATATATATATTTGTGTATGCTGCTGCTGCTAAGTCACTTCAGTCGTGTCTGACTCTATGCGATCCCATAGATGGCAGCCCACCAGGCTCCCCCATCCCTGGGATTCTCCAGGCAAGAACACTGGAGTGGGTTACCATTTCCTTCTCCAATGCATGAAAGTAAAAAGTGAAAGTGAAGTCGCTCAGTCGTGTCCAACTCTTAGCGACCCCACGGACTGCAGCCTACTAGACTCCTCCGTCCACGGGATTTTCCAGGCAACAGTACTGGAGTGGGTCGCCAGTGCCTTCTCCATATTTGTGTATAGTATCTTCTAATTCCAAATTTATCCCTTCCACTTGTTTTATTCTTGTCAGTAGTAATACTAGTTGACCTTGCTGACCACTTAGTGCATGCCAGGAGCTGAGCTAATGTTCCACACAAAATCTCAGCTGGTCCTTTCTACAACTCTGTCAAGATCTCGCTATTAGCAGGTATTCCCTGTGTCGATGCAAAAACAGAGACTCAGAATGGTTAAGTAATTTCTTTAGGTTCACAGATATTCTAAGCTACAGAAATAATGATAGAATCTGGCCTCCTGCATCCTTCCTGCATTCACTAAATTGCAACACCATTTGTCAGAAGTTATTGCCCTTTCATTAACTCCAAGTAGCATCAAAATGAGATCACCTGACATGACCCACACTACACAAGGTAATGTTTTGAAAATGGGCCTTTTATTAAACTGCCAAAGTCCACAACAGTTTTTCAACAGATCTCCTCTGTTTTATCTGACAAAATGATTTGCATCTTAAAAGGTGTAGAATTACATACAAACAAGTTCAAGGCTTGAAGGAATCTTTATAACTAATTCCCCTGAAGCAAGGAGTCTTTGTTCTCTTCGAAAAGCAACTTCAAAATTCTAGAATGTCCTAGATCATCTAAAAAATTCACATCACTAGATGATTTTTTTGTCCTCAGATGGAGCCAAAATCCAAGGAAGAGTACATTTAAGGGTTACTGGCACAGTACAAAATATGGCCAAGCATCTTTTTCTCCTAATTCACATAGTAAATACTCAGATTTCTCTTACTTGGAGGTTGAGCATGATAGTTACTGAGTGACTGTGAAAATTTCCAGCATTCCAAGCTAAGGATGAGGACCCTTATTATATTGGTATTTCCTCCATCCTGCCCTCATTCCCCAATTCTACTGCCAAGATCAATATGTGTGTCCACTAGGTCTTTGTGCTAAGAACAGAAATATTTGTTCAATGAGTGAATAAAATTCTGAAGATTAGAAACAATTGAGGGTAAAAACTTTTATAAATATAATTGAGCAATTAAGTTCTATCATGTGATTTATTGATATTCTCTTCCCTGATAGTCATATATATATATATACACACACACATACATAATACTTATATATGTACTCAATTATATAGTGTTTTCCAGTTTCCTTAGAGTAATCTCAGTACATTAAAAGGGCAAATAAAGTGCTTATTTCAGTTCAGTTCAGTTTAGTTCAGTCGCTCAGTCGTGTCCGACTCTCTGCGACCCCATGAATCACAGCACGCCAGGTCTCCCTGTCCATCACCAACTCCCGGAGTTCACTGAAACTCATGTCCATAAAGTCAGGGATGCCATCCAGCCATCTCATTCTCTGTTGTCCCCTTCTCCTCCCGCCCCCAACCTTTCCCAGCATCAGAGTCTTTTCCAGTGAGTCAACTCGTCGCATGAGGTGGCCAAAGTATTGCCGTTTCAGCTTTAGCATCAGTCCTTCCAATGAACACCCAGGACTGATCTCCTTTAGAATGGACTGGTTGGATCTCCTTGCAGTCCAAGGGACTCTCAAGAGTCTTCTCCAACACCACAATTCAAAAGCATCAATTCTTCAGCAATCAGCTTTCTTCACAGTCCAACTCTCACATCCATACATGACCACGGGAAAAACCATAGCCTTGACTAGACAGACCTTGGTTGGCAAAGTAATGTCTCTGCTTTTTAATATACTATCTAGGTTGGTCATAACTTTCCTTCCAAGGAGTAAGCGTGTTTTAATTTCATGGCTTTATCACAATTCTAGAATCAAGAAGAATCACTGTAATATATGATCAGTCATTAAACATAATTGAGATAAAGACAAAATTTATCTAACTAATGTGTTGATTCTTACTGGATGATGTCAAAGTCAAACATTTAATGGATATAAGTTATGCCGAGGGCTTCCCAGGTAGCTGTAACAGTAAAGAATCTGCCTGCCAGTGAAGGAGATACAAGAGACATGGCTTTGATCCCTGGGTCTGGAAGATCCTCTTGAGTAGGAAATGTCAACCCACTCCAGTATTCTTGCCTGGGAAATCCCATGGACAGAGGAGCCTAGAAATCCCATGGACAAAGGAGTCCATGGAGCCGCAAAGAGTCGGACCTGACTGAGCACACACACATACAGACATGTCTCAACCCTTTCCTTGACCGTCTATTCCTCTATCTACTTATTGTCCTGATACTGCAGGGCTAACACTGATTTATTAAAGACATTATTTCTCAAGCACTTACTACTTATCAGGCTTCATTGTAGGATCTTGGGATACATCTGATCCAGACAAAGATCTTGGCATTCATAGAACTTACATTCTACTGTCCTGGGAAAACACTATGATTGGTATTCATCTTCCTCTTAATAAAACTAGTTTGGATTGCAAAAATGGAATTAAAGCTCAAGAAAATTGCTTGAGAAAATTAGAAAAATGCTTGGTTGCTTTTTTCTAATAGACCTGCAACTGTTGTTTCCAAAATATTAAATAAGAATAGCAACTTGCAGAGAAATTGATATACTTTGTTAAAAGTATATTTATATAAATAGAAAAATGCCATCAGGAAGTACATACCACAGTTAATGGAGGGTTGGAGGGAATACATAGAGTTGATCATTTCTTCCTTTGCACAGATATTCACTGTTTCAAGTTGTTGAATGGAGGTACATTATTTTTAAATTAAAGATATCCAGTACAGGTTTATGTATTTATTTAAAGTGACCTGATTTTCAAATTACTGATTGAGAGATTAAACTAAATTAGCAAATCTCAATTGTTTCTCTACTCATAGCAGATGATTTTCACCTGTTTAACACATTCTCAAAGGCATAACCAGACCTATGTGTAATTCCCTGGCAGGAGTCTAGCTTTACTCTTCCACTAAGGAAGAGTTAGATGTCAAGGAGAATAACATTATTAGGGGGATAACCTTAAATGACTTTCATTCATAGATACAGATACAAACAGAGACAGAGATAGAAATAGGCAATAGATACAGCTACTCAAGAGAGTCGCAAAGAGTCAGATACAACTGAGTGACTGAGCGCACACACACAATCTTATAGTTACAGTGGGAGAAAAAACTTTGGTGATTTCCTAACATTGGTAACAAATTACCTGTAACATAATTATAAAACGCTAGAATGTCTGAGAAGTGAAAGCAAAACAAAAATGGTCTTAGAACTTGCTACTCAGTAAGTGCTCCACTGACCAGCAGTATTGGCCTTACCTGAGAGCTTGTTACATGCATGCTAAGTCGCTTCAGTGTTGTGTGACCATTTGGACTGTAGCCTGCCAGGATCCTCTGTCCATGTGACTCTCCAGGCAATAATACTGGAGTGGGTGGCCATGCCCTCCTCCAGGGGATCTTCCCAACTCAGAGATACAACTCTATTCTCTTGTGTCTCCTGCATTGGCAGGTGGGTTCTTTACTACTACCACCACCTGGGAAGCCTGTGAGCTTGTTAGACCTACAGAATCTCAGGCCCCTCCTCCATGACTACTGAAGCAAAATCTGCATTTTAACAATATCACCATATGATTATGGATCACATTAAAGTTTGAGAAGCACTGGCCTAAATGTTGAGTTCCTTCCAACTCAAAGATTTGGGGAACCTAGGTAAAAATAGACCAGATATGACCTCAGTCCCTGCAATAAAATCTAACCCTCTATATACCGACTTCCATGTTTCCAAAATTTCAGACTTCATTTCTTCCTTCAAGTATTAACCATGCTACAAAAGGAGACAAACTATTTTCTGGAGAACAGTTGCTATTCAGCATTAAGTAGCTGCCAGATGACTTGCACACAAAATTGCAATTCATAACTCAGGCATCTGCTTTGATTTTCAAGATTCCAAGCATTAGGTGCAACAGTTTTGAGTTTGTGATTTCATCTTCATACCCATCCTCACCCCCAGGACTGTTGGCACATATCTAAAGATCAGTCAGAAAATAAAACCATAAAACAAAATGGTACTATAATTTGAAAGACAAGAATGCTTTGAAACTTTTCATTATGCTGTCAAAAAAGAAAATTGGTGTTTTGTTCTTGCCTGGAGAATCCCAGGGATGGGGGAGCCTGGTGGGCTGCCGTCTATGGGGTCACACAGAGTCGGACACGACTGAAGCAACTTAGCAGCAGCAAGCATTCGATACTTCATGGTGGTTTTCTCATACAACACTTCGTATCTACTTTGTGATACCCAGTATCAATTTTGCAGCAATGCATTATGCATAGGGCTTCCCAGGTGGCACTAGTGGTAGAGAACCCACCTGCCAATGCAGGAGACATAAGAGACGTGCATTCGATCCCTGGGTCGGGAAGATCCCCTGAAGAAGGGCATGGCAACCCATTCCAGTATTCTTGCCTGGAGAATCCTCATGGACAGAGGAGACTGGGGGGCTACAGTCCATAGGGTCTCACAGAGTCAGACAAGACTGAAGTGACAGCATGCACGCATGAACGCATTACATATATACATAGGTCATATGACTGATTTTTGTCTTGTAGTTTGGCACCGATCTGGAAAAGCCTTTCTCTAGTCTCTCTGATGAACAGACAGTGGGAAGAATTTTTTGTGTATGCGTGAGAAGATTGGGTCACTAATGCAAGAAGCTTACTGAAAATTAATAAACCTCATGATATGCTAAATCTCACTTTTCTCATGTCTCTTTGCTTTACTCTGTTTTTCTCTATAGGAAATTTTTCCAAATGCCTTGGAAAATGTGACCAGATCAAGCCTAAATTTGTAAACCTAATTCATCTATTTTTCTTTCAGCTATTGTCTTCTCTTTGGTCCTTCATGTTTTTGTTTTAAAGTTCATGCATCTCAGTTTCTTGTTGATACTCAGAGGGGAAAATGTCATCTTAATAATAGCTATAAGTTGCCCAACAGCCATTTCTCATTAGGTGATGACAGGCCCTGTCATATTCAATACTTATCCATGAAAATGCAAAATGAAAAAGAAAGGGGGCTTTATTTCTGAAATAGTTGGAAGTATTGTGGCACAGAGAAATAGGAAATGGAATAATTCAGGACACAACTGACCCTAGTAAGACTTCAACAAACAATGGAGACAGAGATATATTGCCTGAGCCATGAAGCAATATTCCATTTTGTCTTTTTATAAGAGCACATTTCTCAAAAAAAAATGATGATAAAATATGTCATTTTGAGCACAGTTATTGAAAGTGAGGGGTTCCCTGGTGGCTCAGACTGTAAAGAATCTGCCTGCAATGCAGGAGACCTGGGTTCAATTCCTGGGTCAGGAAGATCCCTTGAAGAAGGGCATGGCAACCCACTCCAGTATTCCTGCCCGGAGAATCCCATGGACAGAGGAGCCTGTGGGCTACAGTCCATGGGGTCGCAAAGAGTTGGACACAACTGAGCGACTAACACACTGAAAGTGATAGTTTTTCATTGAGATGGTGACTAATCTCTTTGAATAGTTGAGTCCGTCCACTGCAGGAAGATTTTCTATTAAGTCTGTCAGCCCTCAGCTGCTGCTGCTGCTAAATCACTTCAGTCGTGTCCGACTCTGTGCGACCCCATAGACGGCAGCCGACCAGGCTCCGCCGTCCCTGGGATTCTCCATGCAAGAACACTGGAGTGGGTTGCCATTTCCATCTCCAATGTGTGAAAGTGAAAGTGAAGTTGCTCAGTCGTGTCCTACTAGTAGCGACCCCATGGACTGCAGCCCACCAGGCTCCTCTGTCCATGCGATTTTCCAGGCAAGAGTACTGGAGTGGCTTGCCATTGCCTTCTTCCTAGCCCTCAGCTAGAACAACCCTAAACAATGACCATCTGATGGGTTCACCTGCATTGATCCCAGTATGAGAGCATGTCTCGAGCCCCTCCTGTGTGCATTAACAGCTGTGGGGACACATAGGATATCAGAAATGTGATGCCCACATGTTATGTAGTTTCCACCTAGTGTTAATTGGAGCCTTTGTGAAAATTGATCCATGGGAGCCACTGAGATTGGCTGTTGGATGCTTGGATGAATATGGCCAGCCTTACCTGCAGGGCATCATCTGGGAGATAAGATTTCAGAGGTGTTAAGAAAGTTGCACTGTCCAAAAGAACATACCCCTCAACCACTGTTTAGATGCCTAAAATACCACCAGCCTGCCATACTATTAAGTATGTATAGGTCTGTGCAACCTGTTACATGACAACTCCCTGGGGGAAAGCTATCACCTGAGAGAAATTTGCTCTGCCTTTGCAGAATAATTATTTCTGTGGTTCTGGTTTGTACTGAGAAAAATGCAGACAACAATGGAGCACCCATTGAAGGGAATGCCAGGGAACCCACCCTGTCAATTCCTTCTTTCATTTTTCTTTCTACTTGTGCAATCACCTCAAGTCATCAATGCGAAGATTTAATTAAACAAAGGATGGCCTCCTTCTTGTATATCCTTATAAAGTGAGTAGCCACCCTAAAGCTGCATTGTGCGTGTATACTCAGTCGCTTCAGTCGTGTCCGACTCTTTGTGACCCCCAAAACTGGAGCCCACCAGGCTCCTCCACCCATGGGATTTCCCAAAGAATACTGAAGTGGGCTGCCATGCCCTCCTCCAGGGGATCTTCCCAACCCAGGGATATAACCTGCATCTCCTGTGGCTCCAGCACTGCAGGCAAATTTTTTTTTGCCACTGGGGAAGCCCTTACCGCTGCTGTGTATCATAAATCAATCCCCAAAGCCATTTGTACTCATTTGCAATGGGCCACCTTCGTCACCCTCTACCTGATATCACCTTACCTGGCTATCCTTCACCTCAGTGCCTGGTTCAAAAAAGACCTATATACGAAGCCTTCTTGGTCACCCTCAGGCAGAATGCATTTCTCTCCCCTGGTACCCCGTTTTGTGCTTGCTTGGCTTTCCAGAGAATAGAGAGTATTATCTCCAGCTGTGGATCTTGACTTGTCTGAGTCACCTGGCTGATGGAGCAAGATATTTTCTGAGACTCCAGTAGTTATAGCGGCTCCTGGATCAACTCATCCACATTACCTGGGAGCTTGTTAGAAATACAACTTCTCAGACTCAGCCTGCCCCAACCCTAACTGAATCAGAAGCTCTGGGAGTGGAGCCCAGTATTCTGTGTTTTAATAAGCCCCCTCCCCCCTGCAGGGAGTTCTGATGTCCAGCCAAGTTTGCTAGCCACTGTTCTATGGTCTCTAACTCTCTCCTTTCTGTCACAGTGTCAGAGCGGCCACCATAAACTCTTTTGCTGACTCTGTTTAAACACAACCAACATGTTGGCACAACTAAGATAGAACAGAAATCCACTGCTAGGTTTACTTTTGTTGATGAGAGCTGAAATGTGTTAACCTTAGCTACTGGACTGATTGTCAGAAAGGAAGAAGATTCTGTTGGTTTACATCAGCCAGAATAAATTGCCAGCTGACACTTTTGTATGTGGTAGTCACAAATACTATAAATCATTGACTGGAATTTGGTGACAGCTTTCCTGCCCCACCTCCCGGCAGACAGCATCTTGTTAGTGTGTCATAGGGATGCTAACAATATATTTACTGCATCTTCTAAAAAATCTGACGATTCTGGGAGTTATTTTTGTTTTGTGTGTGGAGCATCATAAAAAAGAATTGCAGAG
Source organism: Moschus berezovskii (assembly GCF_049115385.1). Classification (NCBI taxonomy): domain Eukaryota; kingdom Metazoa; phylum Chordata; class Mammalia; order Artiodactyla; family Moschidae; genus Moschus; species Moschus berezovskii. The sequence continues at coordinate 40,893,372 of NC_142488.1, read as the reverse complement.
TTTCATTTCTTTTTCTATTATACTCTCTTTCTGCTTTTATAATGCTTTTTCTAAAAAATATAGATATATAATAACAACAAAATTTGTTTCCAGAAGAGAATGGATCACACATAGTGTTATATCTGTGTGTGTGTTTTCCCCCAGCCATATTTGTACACATGGGAAATAATCCTGCTATAATGTCATCTTTAAAGGGCTGCCTCAAGGAATCTCAGTGTTGTTGGCAAAATTGAATTTTGCTGACCTAGATCACATTATTGCTTTTCTAATTTGACTATGGCTCATCCAGAGCTAGAAAACTTGGTCAGCTGGCCTATTGATTCGTTGCCCCAAAACTTTTGCACTTGTGCCTCCAGAGGAACTTGCCTCTAATATTTTAACTTGCTCTACAGAGGACCAAAGTTTCAGGTTTTTAATCCTTTTGAAAATGGTGGTTTTGTTCTTTATTTTCTTCTTTTAAGTGCTAGTGCTACTGGAGAATGGCACAGGCCCAAGAAGGCAGAAATGAGAAGGGAAATTCCTATCAATATCTGAGTGGAATATGAGACCAATGCTGGCACCCCTTCTATAGGTGGCAGGTAGCAAATAGAAAAGTTTACATCCAGAGCAGGCCCAGATGACCTGGAGACTTAGTGCTGGCTGTGCCACTAACCACCTGTGTGACCCTGGAAAAGTCACCATACTTTTCTGGTCCTTAGTCTTCACAGCCAGGCAATGGGAATTTGGAGGATCTGACTTTCATGATTTCCATCTAAGCCTTAAAAATATTTTCGGGACTCTAATTTTCTCAGTTCAGCTCAGTTCAGTTGCTCAGTTGTGTCCGACTCTTTGCGACCCCATGAATTGCAGAACGCCAGGCCTCCCTGTCCATCACCAAATCCTGGAGCTCACTCAAACTCATGTTCATCGAGTAGGTGATGTCATCCAGCCATCTCATTCTCTGTCGTGCTGTTCTCTGTCGTGCTGTTCTCCTCCTGCCCCAATCCCTCCCAGCATCAGTCTTTTTCAGTGACTCAACTCTTCCCATGAGGTGGCCAAAGAATTGGACTTTCAGCTTTAGCATCAGTCCTTCCAATGAACACCCAGGACTGATCTCCTTTAGAATGGACTGGTTGGATCTCCTTGCAGTCCAAGGGACTCTCAAGAGACTTCTCCAGCACCACAGTTCAAAAGCATCAATTCTTTGGGGATCAGCTTTCTTCACAGTCCAACTCTCACATCCATACATGACCACGGGAAAAACCATAGCCTTGACTAGACCGACCTTTGTTGGCAAAGTAATGTCTCTGCTTTTTAATATGCTATCTAGGTTGCTCATAACTTTCCTTCCAAGGAGTAAGCGTCTTCTAATTTCATGGCTGCAATCAGCATCCGCAGTGATTTTGGAGCCCCCAAAAATAAAGTCTGACACTGTTTCCACTATTTCTCCATCTATTTGCCATGAAGTGTTGGGACCAGATGTCATGATCTTTGTTTTCTGAATGTTGAGCTTCAAGCCAACATTTTCACTCTCCTCTTTCACTTTCATCAAGAGGCTTTTGAGTTCCTCTTCACTTTCTGCCATAAGGGTGGTGTCATCAGCATATCTGAGGTTATTGATACTTCTCCCAGCAATCTTGATTCCAGCTTGTGCTTCTTCCAGCCCAGCGTTCCTCATGATGTACTCTGCATATAAGCTAAATAAACAGGGTGACAATATACAGCCTTGACGTACTCCTTTTCCTATTTGGAACCAATCTGTTGTTCCATGTCCACTTCTAACTGTTGCTTCCTGACCTGCATACAGGTTTCTCAAGAGGCAGGTCAGGTGGTCTGGTATTCCCATCTCTTTCAGAATTTTCCAGTTTATTGTGATCCACACAGTCAAAGGCTTTGGCATAGTCAATGAAGCAGAAATAGATGTTTTTCTGGAACTCTCTTGCTTTCTCCATGATCCAGCGGATGTTGGCAATTTGATCTCTGGTGCCTCTGACTTTTCTAAAACCAGCTTGAACATCTGGAAGTTTACAGTTCACGTATTGCTGAAGCCTGGCTTGGAGAATTTTGAGCATGACTTTACTAGCGTGTGAGATGAGTGCAACTGTGTGGTAGTTTGAGCATTCTTTGGCATTGCCTTTCTTTTGGATTGGGATAAAGACTGACCTTTTCCAGTCCTGTGGCCACTGCTGAGTTTTCCAAATTTGCTGGCATATTTAGTGCAGCACTTTCACAGCATCATCTTTCAGGGTTTGAAATAGCTCAACTGGAATTCCATCACCTCCACTAGCTTTGTTTCTACTGATGCTTTCTAAGGCCCACTTGACTTCACATTCCAGGATGTCTGACTCTAGGTGAGTGATCACACCATCGTGAAGATCTTTTGGTCGTGAAGATCTTTTTTGTACAGTTCTTCTGTGTATTCTTGCCACCTCTTCTTAATATCTTCTGCTTCTGTTAGGTCCGGTCCACACCATTTCTGTCCTTTATTGAGCCCATTTTTGCATGAAATGTTCCCTTGGTATCTCTAATTTTCTTGAAGAGATCTCTTGTCTTTCCTATTCTGTTGTTTTCCTCTATTTCTTTGCATTTATCGCTGAGGAAGGCTTTCTTATCTCTCTTTGCTATTCTTTGGAACTCTGCATTCAGATGCTTATATCTTTCCTTTTCTCCTTTGCTTTTCACATCTCTTCACAGCTATTTGTAAGGCCTCCTCAGACAGCCATTTTGCTTTTTTGCATTTATTTTCCATGGGAATGGTCTTGGTCCCTGTCTCCTGTACAATGTCACTAACCTCCGTCCATAGTTCATCATATAAGCATATAATGCTGATAAATAAAAATAGTTGATAAGATTTTTAAGGATCATATGGCAGCTCTATTTTTAGTTTGTTAAGGAATATAATCAAGATTGCCAGGAGAAATATCAATAGCATCAGATATGTGGATGACACAACACTTATGGCAGAAAGCAAAGAGGAATTAAAAAGCCTCTTGATGTAAAGAGAAGAGTGAAAAAGCTGACTTAAAACTCAGCATTCAAAAAACTAAGATCATGGCATCCGGTCCCATCACCTCATGGCAAATAGATGTGGAAACAGCAGAAACAGTGAGAGACTTTATTTTGGGGGGCTCCAAAATCACTGCAGATGGTGACTTCAGCCATGAAATTAAAAGATGCTTGCTCATTTGAAGAAAAACTATGACCAACCCAGACAGCATATTCAAAAGCAGAGACATTACTTTGCCAACAAAGATCCACCTAGTCAAAGCTATGGTTTTTCCAGTAGTCATGTATGGATGTGAGAGTTGGACTAGAAAGAAAGCTGAGCACTGAAGAATTAATGCTTTTGAACTGTGGTGTTGGAGAAGACTCTTGAGAGTCCCTTGGATTGCAAGGAGATCCAACCAGTCCATTCTAAAGGAAATCAGTCCTGGGTGTTCATTGGAAGGACTGATGCTGAAGCTGAAAGTCCAATACTTTGGCCACCTGATGTAAGAAATTGACTGATGGGAAAAGACCCTGATGCTGGGAAAGATTGAAGGCAGGAGGAGAAGGGGATGACAGAGGATGAGATGGTTGGATGGTATCACCAACATGAAGGACATAAGTTTGAGAAAGCTCTAGGAGTTTGTGATGGACAGGGAAGCGTGGTGTCCTGCAGTCCATGGGGTCGCAAAGAGTCAGACACAACTGAGTGACTGAACTGAACTGATATCCAGAGAAATCCATAATTACAAAAGATATATGCACCCCAATGTTCATAGAAGCACTATTTACAATAGCCAAGACATGAAAGTAAACTAAATGTCCACTGACAGGTGAATGGATAAAGATGTGGCATATATATATATATATATATATATATGATCGGGTTTCCCTGATAGCTCAGTTGGTAAAGAATCCGCCTGCACTTCAGGGGACCTGGGTTCGATCTCTGGGTTGGGAAGATCCTCCAGAGAAGGGAAAGGCTGCCCACTCCAGTATTCTGGCTTAGAGAATACCATGGACTGCATAGTCCATGGGGTCGCAGAGAGTTGGACATGACTGAGAGACTTTCACTTTCATATACATATAATGGAATTCTCTGTGTGTGTGCTCAGTTGTGTCTGACCCTTTGCAACCCCAAGGACTGTAACCCACCAGGCTCCTCTGTCCATGGAATTTTCCAGGCAATAATACTGGAGCAGCTTGCCATTTCCTCCTTCAGGGGATCTTCCCAATCTAGAGACCAAATCCACGTCTCCAGCATCTCCTACATTGGCAGGTGGATTCTTTACCACAGAATCACCTGGGAAGACCAATGGAATACTACTGAGCCATTAAGAAAGAATGAACTGATGCTATTTGCAGCAACATGGATGGATCTACAGATCATTATGCTAATGCAAGTCAGACAGACAGAGAAAGACAAATATCATATGATATTATAGATAAATGGAATCTGAAAAATGGCTGCAAGTGCACTTATCAAAATAGAGCTATAGATATAGAAAATAAACTTGTAGTTACCAGGTGTAAGGAAGGGAAGGATAAACTGGAAGATTTGGATTGACACACACACATTATTATATATAAAATAAACAACAAACACCCACCATATGACACAGAAAAGTACTCAATATATTATAATAATGTATAAGGGAAAAGAATCTGAAAAATAATATATGTATATATATTGCTGAATATATATATATACTGAATATGTATAACTATATATAATACATATATGTATGTATAACTGAATTACTTTCCTATACACCTGAAACTAACACAACATTGTAAATCAACTATACTTTAGTTAAAATAAATAGTTGATAAGTGAAACCTCAGTTTTATCAATAGCAGGGTCAAGCACAAGAAGAGGTTGAATACCTTTCTATTTCCCTAGCCATGAAACCTTCAGGTACTTCAGGAAGCAGGAAGAACATTTCTCTACTACAGACTCTTTAGCCCATTTCTGCAGGGCCTGCCTTCTGATATCTTTGTCATTATTTTCTATGTAACTCCTGGCAGACATCCCCACTGATGACATTTTTCTTTACTGAACATTCCCAAACTAGATTACCTTTTGGAAGGAGGCAAAATTGATGTTTACCATATAACTTCAGAAATTCTCACTGATGTCTTGGCTCCTTTGTGACCTACTCTCAACGAAAATGTTGGTCTATTTTGCTGAAAATTTTACCTTCATTTTAGTTGCAAAGGATTTGTTACCAAAAGAAACCACTCACTATATACAAATATACAATTTCAATGTTTTATGGGAGATTGTTTGGCTTAATTTCAATAAACAGTTATTAGAAGGAAAGAAATAAAAACAAGAGAGAGAAGTAACAGCACATACATCATCAAATTGGGCTGACCTACATCCAGACTTAAACAGTGCTGGGAAGTCCCGGGTAACAGCAATCTTGAGTCCCAATTGGGAAAGGGTCCTAGGCAGTGCATCCAGCCCATGGATGAGACTTCAAAGTGCAGGTTTGTGGGCTCCTGCTTATAATTCCAAGCTGAAAACTGACATCATCAGTTTACACACAAAAATGCAGCTTCTTTTTTTAAGTTTTACAATGTTGTTTGTTTCACCTTGTGAGTCATAAGATTTAGACCCCGGGGGACTGGCCAGATCCTCAGGGTCTTAAGAGATTCTAAGACCCACTCCCTTTCTTATCTAAATCACCATCTGACTTGTGCTTGCCAGCAGGGACGAAACTGGGCAGTGTCCAGACATAGTTGATGGTCACTAAATATTTGCTAGAAGGGCTTTCTAGGACTGTATCTAAATTTCATATAATATGTCATTGACTGGGAAAGTTTTAGTCAGTTTTGAGTGTGTGTGTGTGTGTGTGTGTGTGTGTGATGGAACCACAGAGCAATCTGCTCAGCCATTGCCCTAGGCAATAGCAAATGAGTCATATAAGGAGCAATGCTGGAAGAAGTGTCAATCTTTTCTAACTTTTAGGCTTGTGATAATATTGACTAGATGGAGAATTTTTAGTTCAATGGCAAAAACTCAAAACATGATTTTTTCTTAGGGCAATTTTCATGAAGCAAATTATCGGCAAATGGTAGGTGAGAGGGATTACTTTGAAATAATGTGAAACTGAACACTTGGTGATTTCTTTAAAAGATTTTGTTTGTGACCCAGGTCAGAAGGTCACAATTACAATCCTCTTGCCCTAGTATGAACTGCCATTGTGTTACTGAATGATAAATTTCAGAAAACTCAAGAACTTTGCTATGGCTGAGTGAGTGAGTGAAAGTTGCTCAGTCATGTCCGACTATTTGCGACCCCATGGACTATAGCCTATAGAATTCTCCAGGCCAGAATACTGGAGTGGGTATCCTTTCCCTTCTCCAGGGGATCTGTCCAACCCATGGATCGAATCCAGGTCTCCCGCATTGCAGGCAGATTCTTTACCAGCTGAGCCACAAGGGAAGATCTTGGGATGGCTTACTCATTCTGTATTGAACAGTTTGGATATTCAGACCACAGTATGTGGGGGTGGGTGCTGTGTACACACAAAGGCAAAATCCCAATGCACAGGAATCAGCATCTCTCTCAACATCCTGTTTACAGCTAAACACGCACAGACCCACTGTGCCTACCAGCCAGGACCAATTGCATTTGTGTGGGTCTGTGCTGCCTTTCAGACAGGTTTTTGAAGAGTAGCCTGCATTATTTCTGAATACAGTAATGAAAGTTTTTTTTTCCCCTCACATACCAGAGGGTTTTCCTATAGCCTTGAATATCAGCTTTTGAATCCCTGAAAGTTCTTACCACACAATACAGTTTTTTTAATTCAAAGAGTACAGTATCAGGAAATTATTTTTCTGAGATGAATAATACAGTTTTAAAGTGATTGCAGAGTTCCTGAAGTTAGTAGGACTTTGGAGAATACAGGACAACTTGAACCTAAGGTGCATAAGACCCTTGTAAAAGTTTTATGGTTCTTTCATGCTTTTGCTTTTGTGTTTTAAAATGTGGAAAGACCTTGAGGGAGAGAAGAGGAAGCAAAATGTTATCAGAAGAAAAAAAAAAAAAACGTGAATGCTACCTGGAGGGGAAAATGTGAAACTGGATCTGAATTTCCTTTTTGTTTTTGAGAAGAATGTTACTGCCTATGAAATATGAGGCCTGTGAAGGACAAAATGTTTCAAAGTCACTCTTTGGAACAGCCCCCAAATTCCATATGTGGGGTGTTTTTGTCACATGACTGAACAACTTGTAACTGACAGTGAAAGCTCTAGAGTCCCCTTTTCTGCACTCACAAATCTTAGACTTCCAATTACCTATCACTATCACTTATTATGGGCTTCCCAGGTGGCTCAGTGGTAAAGAATCCGCCTGCCAGTGCAGGAGACACAAGAGATTAAGGTTCAATCCCTGGGTCAGGAAGATTCCCTGAAGGAGGAAGTGGCAAACCACTCTAGTATTCTTGCCTGGAGAATCCCCATGGACAGAGGAGCCTGGCAGGCTACAGTCCATGAGGTCACAAAGGGTCGGAAATGGCTGAGGATGCACAAAGTAGCACTAGCCTATCACTTATTATTCATTCTGTAAAAATTATGGTAATATCTACTATGTACCAGGTACAGCATCATGTTGTGAAGATGAAGATAATGGTGAGAAAAAACAGACACCTTCCCTTGTGTCTTGGAGTTCACCATCTAGTGTACACAGATAACAGACATAATGGCCACAACTATGACTGCTGCCAGAGACAATAGGAGAGGCCATGAAAACACAGGAAGGCTGATATGCTTTGGAGGTCAGGAAACAGGTTCCTGTAAGGCAGTCAGGACTGAGGTGAAATGTCAAAGGACATTCCAGGTTGTGGGAAGAACCTAGGGAGAAACTCTGGGATAGAAAGGAAGGAAGGGGACTGCTCCTGGAACTAAAAGGCAGGGAGGAAAAGCTAGAGGTAAGGTGGAGAGAAATGGCCCGGAGAGGGCTCCAAATTGGTATCACAGCCCCTCATAGAGCCGCTTTTCCACCTCTTCTGGATTTCTGACTTTATGTTAAAAGAAAATGGATAGCCATTAAAGGGTTTGAAAGAGAGACGTGACAAGATTTGATGGTGTTTTTAAAAAAACACACTGAATCGAAGGTGAATGAGAAGTTGGAAGCCAGCAGGAGACCTGATGGGGTGAGCAATGGGGGCTAGTTCAAACGCTGTGGCTGTAACCCTGACCAGAGATGGTAGTGGCAGAAGAGATAGAACTGGAGTTTCTTGAAATATTAATAGTTAAGTCAGTAGCGATGGACTGGATGGGAGAGGAAGCAATATGTGATCAGGGAAGATGTTGGGGTGGGCAGGGAGGGAGGAGGCGGTGAAGTTACCTGCCCTACCAGTAAGTGGCTGGGCATCGGGACCATTAATCGCGGGGCTAGTCAGAAAGCGGGAAGAAGGGTTTGTGTGGGTGTGTAGGTACAGGGAAAGGGAGATGTGGGTGGCAACAGGAGAGAAGCACAGGGGTCGTGTTTGTGGGGGAGGGGTGGAAGTGACTGGCCCCTCTAGCGCCTAGGCTTCCAATTTTAGCGCCTAGGCCTCCAATCTTTCCAACCCAAGGAGTGGCTTTGAAACTTTGGACTGTGACCCCCAGGGAGAAATATATTCTACACAGTCCGCCTGCACACAGACAGGGGATAGAGAAATTCACAAGACAGTGTTTCCCGGTTTCACGTGCAACGAAGGGAGGCTCAGTCATGTCCGACTCTTTGTGACCCCATGGGGTATGTAGCCCACCAGGCTCCTCTGTCCATGGGATTCTCCAGGCAAGAATATTGGAGTGGGTTGCCATGCCCTTCTCCAGATTTACTATTCTTACACTTAAAAAAAAAAAGGAGGTCAGCTTGGGCATCCCCCCACTCTACTGCCCCCTTGCCCTAGGCGCTGACGGTGGTGCTGACGGCGGTGCTGACGGCGGTGCTGACGGTGGTTGCGACCATTGTGACGTCACCCGCGGGGTACTTGGTGACGAAGGAGCTAGGACGACGCCTTTAGGGCAGAAGGCCCAGTCCGGCAGCCAGACAGTGCAGCGGTTTGTGCCTGAAGCACGGCGGGGAGCTGCGGCGACCCAACACTCAGCGGCGGCCCTTCACTCTCCAAAGATGTCAGCCTCCACCTCCTCTCGCCGGCCCATCAAGGGAATCCTGAAAAAAAGTTCCACCACTTCCTCAGTCGCAGGCTCGGCCCAGCAGTCCGGTGGACCACTCCAGGAGGTCCGTAGAAAGAAATCCCAGAAGTGGGACGAGTCGAGCATCTTGGCGACCTACCGTTCTGAGTACAGAGACTACGATTTCATGAAGATGAATGAGCCCAGCACTCCCCAGTTCGGTCTGCAGGATTATGGGGAAGGAAGTCCAGAGAGTGAAACCACGGCCCTTGACAACTTAGTCAAGAGATTTGCCGCCACCTACACCTCCGATTCCAACTATCCAGTTCGGGAGCCCGAACTGGATGGAGCGCACAGCAGCAAAATGTACCTTGACAGGCAAGAGAAACGTCGGCAGTTCGAAATGAAAAGGAAACTTCACCACAGCGAAGGAAAGAATATCAAATTCGCCCGACAACTGATTTCCAGAGATCTACTGCGTGACTTCGAGGATGATAAAAACGAAGAAAGTTGCCATGTCATCAGCCACGACAAGACTACCACCCAGGAAGAAGCAGAGCAAGGTGCCACCAGCGACCTAGGCCTACAGGCACAGACCTGGTGCTTCCACGATGATGATGATGAAGACGACATGTAGATCGGGGTTTGATCGAGTAGACAATGCTCGATCCATGCTGCAATAGTTGGATCCACAACTTGTTCCTGTAATTTTCAACTTCTTGTTCTGTGCAGCTCGTGCAAGTACTGAAATACCAGTTACATTGCACTGTGATAATTCAATGGTTAACATAGCAAATAATAGCTTAACTGGAAAAAATCTCTGCTTGGTACTCTGGTTCTTTGCCGTAAATACCGATGAACCGATTCTGATATTCGTCTAAAACCCCATTACTTTGAGAAAATTGTTCGTTAACGTACATGTACATAGTATATAGCTTTTGATGTGTTAAAGGTTTAAAAAGGGTGGAGTGGAGGGGCTAATTTATATTCACTTCTAGCCATACTAGCTTTAATAGAAACATTTTCCCTTTTGTTACAAAGGGAAAATGCAATTGGTATAGTGGATTATGTAGTCTGATGAATATTCAGGCTGCAAAACACTTGTCTTCAGGGTGATCAGCCTGTTTAATTGAGAGGGAATACATTATAAGAGTTATTATTGCATTTTAGCTTTAAATTTTATCTTAATTTGCTTTCAGTGTTTACAAGAAAATGACTAAATGTTTTCTTATTTAAAAAAGTCCTTTTCCCATGAATTATCAGGTTAAAATTGTCCCAATATTCTACTCTGTCTTTGTGTACTATATGGGAAGATTTGATATCAATTATCCTTGAAAGTCTAATATCTCAGTGGTCCCTTCTCCAAACCTGTCTAGCCCTCTCCTCTCCACTCTTTACTTCCTCATCCCCAGGAAGTCTTGCCCTCTCCACTCTTTGTTCCCTCATGCACCAAAAGGACTAAGGAAACAAAGGGTGGAGAGAGTGAGACAGGTCTGAGAAGGAACCACTGAGATAATATTAGACTTTTAAGAATAACTGATATAAAATCTGCCCGGATAGTGCACACAGACAGAGTAGACATTGGAACAATTTTAACCTGATAATTCATGGAAAAAGGACTATTTTTTTATAAGAAAACATTTAGTCATTTTCTTGTAAACACTGAAAGCAAATTAAGATAAAATTCACTTTCACTTTTCTGGGGCATACACAGCACAGTTTTTATGGAGTATTATAGATGGTCAAAACATTAGAAACGCTTCCTTCTCTCAAATATTCTTTCATTTATTGCCACAGTGTCACTTCTGTTTCAACCATCATGGCCCCTTCAGTCTTCTAAGATGTGGAGAAAATAGACTGCAAAGCAGGAGTGTAATAGTCAGGAAACAGAATTCAGTTGCTAAATTTCTACACTTTTTTGTTTTAAATTATTTAGCCTGCTAAATAATTTGTTTTTATTAGTTCATCATTTGTTCTAATTACCTTTTAGGGAAAAACTGAGGTTTTTTTCACAATAGACTCCTGTGCAACCAGTGACATGATTACAGTCCCAGAATGTATGTGGACAGAAGATAGCTCAAAGGTTTTGTGTGTGTGTGTATTTCCATTTTACTCTTTGAAACATTACTGAGGTAATTGTGGGTTCACATGCTGTTGTGAGAAATAATACAGAGAAAGCCAGTGTACCCTTCACCCAGATTCCCCCTGGTAACATATTGCAAAACTAGTACAATGACACAACAAGATATTGACATCATCACTACACTCAAGATACAGAACATTACATCACAGCAAGAATCCCTCAGGTTGCCCTTTTGTAGCCACATAGTTTCCATTTCTATAATTTTGTCAATTCAAGAATGTTATATAAACGAAAACATATAGCATGTAATCTTTTGGGATATACCAGATTTTTTTACCCTTTTAACCATTCAAGGACATATGGACTAGTTCCAGGTTTTGGTATTACAAATGAAGCTGCTATGAACATTCATGTACAGGTTTTTGTGTGAACATAAGTTTTCACTTCTCTGGGATAAATGCCCAGGAGTGCAATTGCTGGTTTGCATGGTAGTTGCAGTTTCCTAAGAAACTGCCAAATTGTTTTACAGAGTGACTGTGCCATTTTACATTCCCACCAGCACTCAGCAATGTGTGAGAATTCCAGTTTCTCTGCATCCTCACAAGCATTTGGTATTATCTCTATTCTTTTGTCATTTTTATATATGTTTACTGGTGTCTTACTTTGCCTTTTACTAATAGCTAATGATGTTGAACATCTTTCCATGTGCTTATTTGCAATCTGTGGATCCTCTTCGGAATGCTTTCTGCTCATTTTCTATTTTGATTATTTTACTATTCAGCTTTGAGAGTTCTTTGCAATTTATTTTTCCACAATTGGTAGCTTCTTATCCTCTTACAGACACTTTTGCAAAGCAAAAGATTTTGATTTTGATGTGATTCACTGTATCAAGTTTTCCTTTTCTTTGTGGTGATTTTGGCACCCTTGTCAAATGTAATCTAGAAAGATTTTTTTTTTCCAAATCATGATTTTCTAATTAAGTGACATGGTATTAGGATGCATAGAAAATGGACCTTTATTATTTAAGTTTGATTTTCCTTTGGAAAAAGGAATCTGAGAATGCTCAGCTCCAGTTTCAACTTTTTATCAACATCACCTCCTCTGCTTAACTCTTTTGATATCACCACCATTTGTTCACTCATTTTAAAGTATGAAATTCAGCCAGGCAGGCTATTTAAAACATGGGACAGAAAGTGGTATAAATGGGTTGGCGGCGCAGACGCGACGCGAGAGACGCCGGCCCCGGCTCAACGAACCACGCAAAGAGGTGCGGCCGTGAGGAGCTACCCCATGCCTGAGGCCAGGGCCGGTGGCCGAGAGGAGCTACCCCAAGTCCAATAGGCGGTGGCTGCGCGGGCGCAGGAGGGCTGAGAGGAGCTACTCCGCGTTCAAGGTCAGGAGGGGCGGCCTTGAGGAAATACCCCTCGTCCAAGGTAAGGTACAGCGGCTGCACTTTCTTGGAGCAGCTGTGAAGAGATTTTTCCACGACCAAGGTAAGAGAAACCCAAATAAGACGGTAGGTATTGCTAGGGGGCATCAGAGGGCAGACAAACTGAAATCATAATCACAGGAAACTAGTCGACCTGATCACATGGACCACAGCCGAATGTGGTCCACTGGAGAAGGGAATGGCAAACCACTTCAGTATACTTGCCTTGAGAACCCCATGAACAGTAACAAAGGGCAAAATGATAGGATACTGAATGAGGAATTCCCCAGGTCAGTAGGTGCCCAGTATGCTACTGGAGCTCAGTGGAAAAATAACTAGAGAAGGAATAAAGGGATGGAGCAAAAGCAAAACGAATACCCAGCTGTGGATGTGACCAGTGATAGAAGCAAGGTCCGGTGCTGTAAAGAGCAATATTGCAGGGGAACCTGGAATGTTAGGTCCATGAATCAAGGCAAATTGGAAGTGGTCAAACGGGAGATGGCAAGAGTGAACGTCGACATTCTAGGAATCAGTGAATTAAAATGGACTGGAATGGGTGAATTTAACTCGGATGACCATTATATCTACTACTGTGGGCAGGAAACCCTTAGAAGAAATGGAGTAGCCATCATGGTCAACAAGAGTCCGAAATGCAGTACTTGGATGCAATCTTAAAAATGACAGAATGATTTCTGTTCGTTTCCAAGGCAAACCATTCAATATGACAGTAATTCCAAGCCTATGCCCCAACCAGTAATGCTGAAGAAGCCGAAGTTAATCGGTTCTATGAAGACCTACAAGACCTTTTAGAACTAACACCCAAAAAAGATGTCCTTTTCATTATAGGGGACTGGAATGCAAAAGTAGGAAGTCAAGAAACACCTGGAGTAACTGGCAAATTTGGCCTTGGAGCACGGAATGAAGCAGGGCAAAGGCTAATAGAGTTTTGTCAAGAGAACTCACTCGTCATAGCAAACACCCTCTTTCAACAACACAAGAGAAGACTCTACACATGGACATCACCAGATGGTCAACACCGAAATCAGATTGATTATATTCTTTGCAACCAAAGATGGAGAAGCTATACACAGTTAGCGAAAACAAGACCAGGAGCTGACTGTGGCTCAGATCATGAACTCCTTATTGCCAAATTCAGGCTTAAATTGAAGAAAGTAGGGAAAACCACTAGACCATTCAGATATGACCTCAATCAAATCCCTTATGATTATACAATGGAAGTGAGAAATAGATTTAAGGGACTAGATCCGATTGATAGAGTGCCTGATGAACTCTGGACGGAGGTTCGTGACATTGTACAGGAGACAGGGACCAAGACCATCCCCATGGAAAAGAAATGCAGAAGAGCGAAATGGCTGTCTGAGGAGGCCTTACAAATAGCTGTGAAAAGAAGAGAAGTGAAAAGCAAAGGAGAAAAGGAAAGATATAAGCATCTGAATGCAGAGTTCCAAAGAATAGCAAGGAGAGATAAGAAAGCCTTCCTCAGTGATCAATGCAAAGAAATAGAGGAAAACAACAGAATAGGAAAAACAAGAGGCCTCTTCAAGAAAATTAGAGATTCCAAGGGAACATTTCATGCAAAGATGGGCTCGATAAAGGACAGAAATGGTATGGAACTAACAGAAGCAGAAGATATTAAGAAGAGGTGGCAGGAAGAATACACAGAAGAACTGTACAAAAAAGATCTTCACGACCAAGATAGTCATGATAACGTGATCACTGACCTAGAGCCAGACATCTTGGAATGTGAAGTCAAGTGGGCCTTAGAAAGCATCACTACTAACAAAGTTAGTGGAGGTGATGGAACTCCAGTTGAGCTATTGCAAGTCTTGAAAGATGATGCTGTGAAAGTGCTGCACTCAATATGCCAGCACATTTGGAAAACTCAGCAGTGGCCACAGGACTGGAAGAGGTCAGTCTTCATTCCAATCCCAAAGAAAGGCAATGCCAAAGAATGCTCAAAGTACCGCACAATTGTACTCATCTCACATGCTAGTAAAGTCATGCTCAAAATTCTCCAAGCCAGGCTTCAGCAGTATATAAACCGTGAACTCCCAGATGTTCAAGCAGGTTTTAGAAAAGGCAGAGACACCAGAGATCAAATTGCCAACATCCGCTGGATCATGGAGAAAGCAAGAGAGTTTCAGAAAAACATCTATTTCTGCTTCATTGACTATGCCAAAGCCTTTGACTGTGTCGATCACAATAAACTGTGGAACATTCTGAAAGAGATGGGAATCCCAGACCACCTGACCTGCCCCTTGAGAAACCTGTATGCAGGTCAGGAAGCAACAGTTAGAACTGGGCATGGAACAACAGACTGGTTCCAAATAGGAAAATGTGTACGTCAAGGTTGTATATTGTCACCTTGCTTATTTAACTTATATGCAGAGTACATCATGAGGAACGCTGGGCTGGAAGAAGCACAAGCTGGAATCAAGATTGCTGGGAGAAATATCAATAACCTCAGATATGCAGATGACACCACCCTTATGGCAGAAAGTGAAGAGGAACTCAAAAGCCTCTTGATGAAAGTGAAAGAGGAGAGTGAAAAGGTTGGCTTGAAGCTCAACATTCAGAAAACAAAGATCATGGCATCTGGTCCCATCACTTCATGGGAAATAGATGGAAAAACAGTGGAAACAGTGTCAGACTTTATTTTTGGGGGCTCCAAAATCACTGCGGATGCTGATTGCAGCCATGAAATTAAAAGACGCTTCCTCCTTGGAAGGAAAGTTATGACCAACCTTGATAGTATATTAAAAAGCAGAGACATTACTTTGCCAACCAAGGTCCGTCTAGTCAAGGCAATAGTTTTTCCCGTGGTCATGTATGGATGTGAGAGTTGGACTGTGAAGAAAGCTGATCGCCAAAGAATCGATGGTTTTGAACTGTGGTGTTGGAGAAGACTCTTGAGAGTCCCTTATACTGCAAGGAGATCCAACCAGTCCATTCTCAAGGAGATCTATCCTGGATGTTCATTGGAGGGACTGATGCTAAAGCTGAAACTGCAATACTTTGGCCACCTCATGGGAAGATTTGACTCACTGTAAAGACTCTGATGCTGGGAAAGGTTGGGGGCGGGAGGAGAAGGGGACGACGGAGAATGAGATGGCTGGATGGCATCACCGACTCTGTGGACATGAGTTTGCGTGAACTCCGGGAGTTGGTGATGGACAGGGAGGCCTGGCGTGCTGTAATTCATGGGGTCGCGGAGAGTCGGACACGACTGAGCGACTGAACTGAACTGAACTGAACTGAAAAAAGAGTAACTTTCACTTGAAAGTCAAAGCAAATCCATTTTCCCTCTAGACTTTGAAATTACTTCCATTGTTTGCCCTCTACATTAGTACAGTAAATAACATGCTATAATAAGGCAGAGTATTATTTTTGAAAAATGATAGTCAAGGGCCACTAAATTGGTTCCTTTAAATTACAACCTCAATTTGACAAACACAGAACTCAAAGGATCAGAATTTTTTTCTTAAAGGATTTTGTTCTGGGAGTAACACTGTAGGTACTTATCAACCTTTCACACCCTAGAGTAAATGAAGAACATGGTGTGAATATTGATGAAAGAGAGGGGATTATAAAAGTGAGAGAAAGAGGTACCCAGAAGTGAAGAGTTGGGAAGGGAGGGGAAAAAATAAGAACAAAAAAGTGGAGGTTTAAGCTCACTAGCTTTAAAAGTTATGATTCGCTCTCAATGAGTCATTAACTCTGAACTGTCATCAAGAGGACACAAAATCTTAGTGAAGAAATGATGAGGAAAAGAAGAGTTCTCCACTCACCCAAATAATTAAAGCAATACTATTACCACTGCCACTACTACTAATCACCATTTATTGAGTATATGCAGTGTATCAGGCATGGTACCAGGGCTATGAAAGCCTTATCTCTTTCAGTGATGCCAATGATCCTTTGAAATAGCATTTTGCCCATTTGAGAAATGAGAAAATTTCAAATAAATAACATTGCATAATTGGCCCAAATGTATAGCTGCTAGGTGGTAGAATCAGGATTCACACCCAGGCCTGTCTGGCTGACTCAGGCATGGTGTTTTCCCCACAATACAACACTGGCTCTGTGGAGGTCCTTAATGGTGGTGGAAGCCACCCCATCCCACCCTATCCCACCCCTCCCGCCTAATCACACATGTCTGCCCTGACCTTGTAGCAGGGGCTGCTTTTCTGTAGAGACAGTGCAACTGGTCTAAGGAGAATGTCCTCCAATCTATTCTAGGAGATGCCTGTGATCTCTGCCACATTGCCCACATCCTCCTGCTATCACCTTCCATCCCCTGCTCTGAGCTTGTGCTCAACCAGGAGCCTGAGACATTCATTCATACAAAGATGCTACCAGGGGCAAGTATATTTGTCAATTGCACTTTGAAGTGCACAAATTTATTTTGTGTGCCTTTACCAAGTATGGCCCTGTGTCAGATGCAGTAGCCAGGAAAAGAAAGATGAATGAAACACAATCTCTGCCCTCAAGGAGGTCTAAGTCTAGTGCAGGAGACCCTGTATGGTTCTGAAATGTTCATTGATGAAGACTTTCAAAGAAGAGGATGCCTGTATTTAAACAGGGACAAGTCCTGATTTAGATTACATTAACGGCTTGAAAACAATGAAGGGATTTCCACATGCCTCTGGAGCAAGCAACAGCCTTCAGAGGAGCTATGGTCTCCTGAAGGTGAGGACGGAGGGAGCCTAGCCCTTGAGACCTGGTCTAGTTCAGCAGCATCAGACGCCCTGCTCACACCTGGCTGGGGTTGGAGAAGCGGGCAGTAAAGAGGGATTACGGGCCAACCATGGAAGGATTCACAAGTAGGGAGGTAAACAAAGAGAGATGAGGACCTCTGAGGCAGTAACAAATGGTTCTGCATTGTTTTCTGGGAGAATCCTTTTCTGCGATGCTCAGAGTTTTGATCTTATTTGAATGAGGAATTGTAGATACTTTGTCTCAGAAGTGAAGCTGTTATGTAAAATGTGAACCATGCTTCCTTTATTTCGGTTCCTGCTTTAGGCCACTGTATTGTCCTCTTTTGGAACATTGGGGTTCATGGTTGAAACCATGGGTTGGGGAAGGTGCTGGCTTGTGCCGGGAGGAGAGAGGGACCCATTTTCATCCCTTCATCCCTCCCCAGATCGCTGGGGAGGAGGGGTGGAGGAAAGCCAGGCGAGTAGCAGCAAGAGAGGCCAGCCAGGCTGGAGCCTGACAGAAGGAAAACACTAAGGGAGGAAAACACTAATGGAGGAAAACAGAACATGAAAGACTCCAGTTGTGTAGGGAAATACTGAGATAGAAATGATAACATTCCTCTCTAAGGCAGCGCAGACACCAGTGACGCCGGCTGCGGCGGCGCAGATGCGAGAGACGCCGGCTCGGCCCAACCGACCACACACAGAAGTGTGGCCGAGAGGAGCTACCCCACAACCAAGGTAAGGTACAGTGGCTGTGCTTTGCTGGAGCAGCTGTGAAGAGAAAATCCACGACCAAGGTAAGAGAAATCCAAATAAGATGGTAGGTATTGCAAGGGGGCATTTGAGGGCAGACACACTGAAATCATAATCCCATAAGACTAGTGGATCTGATCATATGGACCACAGCCCTAACTCAATGAAACTAAGCCATGCCCTGTGGGGCCACCTAAGATGGATGGGTCATGGTGGAAAGGTCTAACAGAATGTGGTCCACTGGAGCAAGGAATGGCAAACCACTTCAGTATACTTGCCTTGAGAAACCCATGAACAGTATCAAAGGGCAAAATGATAGGATACTTAATGAGGAATTCCCCAGGTCAATAGGTGCCCAGTATGCTACTGGAGATCAGTGCAGAAATAACTCCAGAAAGAATGAAGGGATGGAGCCAAAGCGAAACAAATACAGTTGTGGATGTGACTGGTGATAGAAGCAAGGTCCAATGCTTTATAAGAGCAATATTGCATAGGAAGCTGGAATGTTAGGTCTATGAATCAAGGCAAATTGAAAGTGGTCAAACAGGAGATCACAAGAGTGAACGTCGACATTCTAGCAATCAGTGAATTAAAATGGACTGGAATGGATGAATTTAACTCAGATGACCATTATATCTACTATTGTGGGCAGGAATCCCTTAGAAGAAATGGAGTAGCCATCATGGTCAGCAAAAGAGTCCGAAATGCAGTACTTGGATGGAATCTTAAAAACAACAGAATGATTTCTGTTCATTTCCAAGGCAAACCATTCAATATTACAGTAATTAAAGTCTATGTCCCAACCAGTAATGCTGAAGAAGCCGAAGTTGAACAGTTCTATGAAGACCTACAAGATCTTTTAGAACTAACACTCAAAAAAGATGTACTTTTCATTATAGGGGACTGGAATGCAAAAGTAGGAAGTCAAGAAACACCTGGAGTAACTGGCAAATTTGGCCTTGGAGCACGGAATGAAGCAGGGCAAAGGCTAATAGAGTTTTGTCAAGAGAACTCACTCGTCATAGCAAACACCCTCTTTCAACAACACAAGAGAAGACTCTACACATGGACATCACCAGGTGGTCAACACCGAAATCAGATTGATTATATTCTTTGCAGCCAAAGATGGAGAAGCTATATACAGTTAGCAAAAACAAGACCAGGAGCTGACTGTGGCTCAGATCATGAACTCCTTATTGCCAAATTCAGGCTTAAATTGAAGAAAGTAGGGAAAACCACTAGACCATTCAGATATGAACTCAATCAAATCCCTTATGAATATACAGTGGAAGTGAGAAATAGATGTAAGGGTCTAGATCTGATAGATAGTGTGCCTGATCAACTCTGGACTGAGGTTCGTGACATTGTACAGGAGAGAGGGACCAAGACCATCCCCATGGAAAAGAAATGCAAAAAAGCAAAATGGTTGTCTGAGGAGGCCTTACAAATAGCTGTGAAAAGAAGAGAAGCGAAAAGCAAAGGAGAAAAGGAAAGATATAAGCATCTGAATGCAGAGTTCCAAAGAATAGCAAGGAGAGATAAGAAAGCCTTCCTCAGCGATCAATGCAAAGAAATAGAGGAAAACAGCAGAATAGGAAAAACAAGAGATCTCTTCAAGAAAATTAGAGATATCAAGGGAACATTTCATGCAAAGATGGGCTCGATAAAGAACAGAAATGGTATGGACTTAACAGAAGCAGAAGATAGAGAGCATCACTACGAACAAAGCTAGTGGAGGTGATGGAATTCCAGTTGAGCTATTTCAAATCCTGAAAGATGATGCTGTGAAAGTGCTGCACTCTATATGCCAGCAAATTGGGAAAACTCAGCAGTGGCCACAGGACTGGAAAAGGTCAGTCTTCATTCCCATCCCAAAGAAAGGGAATGCCAAAGAATGCTCAAACTACCCCACAATTGCACTCATCTCACACGCTAGTAAAGTCATGCTCAATATTCTCCAAGCAAGGCATCAGCAGTATGTGAACCGTGAACTTCCAGATGTTCAAGCAGGTTTTACAAAAGGCAAAGGCACCAGAGATCAAATTGCCAACATTCGCTGGATCATGGAGAAAGCAAGAGAGTTCCAGAAAAACATCTATTTCTGCTTCATTGACTATGCCAAAGCCTTTGACTGTGTGGATCACAATAAACTGTGGAAAATTCTGAAAGACATGGGAATACCAGACCACCTAACCTGCCTTTTGAGAAACCTGGAAGAAGCACAAGCTGGAATCAAGATTGCCAGGAGAAATATCAATAACCTCAGATATGCTGATGACACCACCCTTATGGCAGAAAGTGAAGAGGAACTCAAAAGCCTCTTGATGAAAGTGAAAGAAGAGAGTGAAAAGTTTGGCTTGAAGCTCAACATTCAGAAAACAAAGATCATGGCATCTGGTCCCATCACCTCATTGCAAATAGAGGGGGAAACTTTGGAAACAGTGTCAGACTATTTTTTTGGGCTCCAAAATCACTGCAGATGCTGATTGCAGCCAAGAAATTAAAAGACGCTTACTCCTTGGAAGGAAAGTTATGACCAATCTAGATAGCATATTAAAAAGCAGAGACATTACTTTGTCAACCAAGGTCCGTCTAGTCAAGGCTATGGTTTTTCCCGTGGTCATGTATGGATGTGAGAGTTGGACTGTGAAGAAAGCTGATCGCCGAAGAATTGTCGCTTTTGAACTGTGGTGCTGGAGAAGACTCTTGAGAGTCCCTTGGACTGCAAGGAGATCCAATCAGTCCATTCTAAAGCCAATCAATCCTGGGTGTTCATTGGAAGGCCTGATGCTAAAGCTGAAACTCCAATACTTTGGCCACCTCATGCGATGAGTTGACTCACTGGAAAGGAATCTGATGCTAGGAAGGATTAGGTGTGGGAGGAGACGGGGACGACAGAGAATGAGATGGCTGGATGGCATCACCGACTCGATGGACATGAGTTTGAGTGAACTCCTGGAGTTGGTGATGGACAGGGAGGCCTGGCGTGCTGCGATTCATGGGATCGCGGAGAGTCGGACACAACTGAGTGACTGAACTGAAGACCATAAACCTCTTGCATTTTTCTACTGTGTTAAAATTTTATGTCCCTTACTTGGGCCATTGAGCCAGTTCCTGTCTGTTTTACAAGTGACTTCTGCCATTCCTGTGCTAACCTGGTGAGAAATCAGGTCTTTGGGGAGGGCCCCCTGGCAAGAGGCTGGCAACTGGGGACAAAAGTGAGGAGCGGGGAAGAGCCAAGGTGGACAGAATGAGGTGGCTGGATAGGTGATTTGGGAGTCTCAGGGGAGTAAGATGATGTCCTGTGTAAGGCCACACCACTCATTAGCCACTTTTTAAAAATTGAAGTATAGCTGATTTACAGTGTTGTGTTAGTTTCTGGTGTACAGGAAAGTTTTTCAGTTATATAACTATATATTGTGAAGTAAAAATGAAAGTGTTATTTGATCAGTTGTGTCCGACTCTTTGCAACCCCAGGGACTGTAGCCCGCCAGGCTCCTCTGTCCTTAGGATTCTCCAGGCAAGAATACTGGAGTGGGTTGCCATGCCCTTCTCCAGGGGAACTTCCTGACCCAGGCAGGGCTCAAACCCAGGTCTCCTGCATTGCAGGCAGATTCTTTACCACCTGAGCCACCAGGGAAGCCCTATGTAGTATAAGTGTTAGTCAGTGTTAGTCGCTCAGTTGTGCCCAACTCTTTGCGATCCCGTGGACTGCAGCCCACCAGGCTTCTCTGTCCATGAGATTTTCCAGGCAAGGATACTGGAGTGGGCTGCCATTTCCTTCTCCAGGGGATCTTCCCAACCCAGGGATCGAACCTGGGTCTCCTGCACTGCAGGCAGATTCTTTACTGACTGAGCTACAAGGGAAGCCCAATACTATACCTCAATTAAATGTATATAGTCTTTTCCATTATAGCTTATTACAGGATATTGACTCTAGTTCCTCATGCTATACAGTAGTAGGTCCTTGTTTATCTATTTTATCTGTAGTAGTTTGTATCTGCTAATCCCTAGGAGCCACTTCTGTGCACTGCCCCTCTCCCCAACTTGTTCTGGCTTCTTTACTGGCCCTCACTGCCGTCTCAGGTGGCAGCCTACACTTTCCCCCAAGGGCGTTGTTGACTGCTTACATTATTGTTGGCCCAACAAAATACCATGCATGCATGCTTGTGTGCTCAGTGCTGTCTGGCTCTTTGCCACCCCATGGTCTGTAGCCTGCTAAGTTTCTCTGTCCTTGGGATTTTCCAGGCAAAAATACTGGAGTGGGCTGCCATTTCCTCCTCCAGGGGATCTTCCCTACCCAAGGATCGAACCCGCCTCTCGTGTGTCTCCTGCATCACAGACGGATTCTTTACCACTTGAGCCATCAGGGAAGCCCAACAATACCCTACTTCGATCATTAAGAGTATTAGGGAGAAAGGTGGGCAGGGAAAGGGATGAGGGATGGAACCTCCAAAACCCAAATATAAGGAAGGATACACCCAGAAATCTTTGAGAAGAATCTTGATCAAATTAGCACTGTCATTTTAAAATGGAAAAGTCAGTCCCTAAGCTGCAAGAGGTAGCATTTATATACATTTGTAGGCGATGGGGTGGAGGGAGGAGAGGTTGAACTCTTTGCTGGTGTCCACATGGGTTGGGCTTTAGCAGCTGAAGCTGCATGTGCAGGGGCTTTGGGGGGATTTAAGGACGCAGGCTGTAAAAAATCTGGGGAAAACTGAGAATTGCTGGTTTGTTTCTGTATTTGTGGTGGGGAGTGGGACTGTGGCGGAAGCTGCCTTAGGCATTTTTTCTCACCAGTATAAACACAGTTCTCTAATATAAGATTTCACATTATTAGCTCTTAAAAATATAAAAACTTGTTTTTATCATTGTGTAGGTAGAGCATATTTGCATCACTGAACCTGCCTATGCATGCTGGGTACAAATATCTTATTCTTTCCTCTTCTTTTTTTTTCTTGTTTTGAAGCAGACTCTGAAAGGTTCATATGAGCCCAGTTTCCATAGCAATTGCAAGCATCAGTGATAACCCACAGCTTCTAAGTTATAATATACAGGCTACCCTATTAATGAGTTTCAAACTGCATTTCCCTGGGACAACGGCTCAGCCACTGATAGATAAGGTCAAACCCCATCTCCAAACTTTAAATTAAATCAGAATAGATCAAAATGCAACAGAAGGAGTGTCCTTTTGGAAAGTGTGCTGTTAAAAAAAAATACATTCTTTGTGGAGGCAAAACAGTTGCTTTTCTGGTTTGTAGTGCCCAGATGGAAAATTCCTAAAACAGATACTGCTTCTTCTGGGTTATTAATGGAATGTTGTCATTTCCTTATGCTATTTGTGAGTGAGTTTTTCCCATGGCAGCTCAGACTCTAAGAAATCACATAATCCTTTACCCCAGGAAAAGCAGATATGATGGTTAATACTTGGTAGATCTGAAATGACACTAGTTCAACTGTAATTGATCAACTTGCTTATTCATGTACTTAGTGCCAAGACTCAGTGCCTGCCTTCCAGGAGCCCCCGGATTAGTGACAACTCAGCCTTGTCACCAGACCATTTCTATACTGTGCAAGAGAGCTTTACAGAGGCCTTCAAGGGGCATTGCCAAGGTCCTAAAAGCCCTTCTTATGGAGTTGATTTCCAGGACAATACTTCCAAGTAAAGTGGAACTTAGCCAAATGAAGAGAGGTGGGCCAAGGGAAATTGGCATTCCAGATGTAGGTCAAAGGCAATGTGGTTTGTTTCCGGGACTTGCATGGTGTCTTATGAAAGAAAATGTGAGGGATTAAAGAGGTAAGAAGGGCATTGAAAGGTTTCACCTACAGTGCCAAGGTCAAGGGAACCACTGCCATTTATTTATTTTTAATAGGAAGACAATTATTTCACAATGTTGTGGTTTCTGCCATACATCAACATGAATCAGCCATTGGTATATGTATGTCCTCTCCCTCTTGAATCTCCCTCCCAACTCATACCCCATCCCACCCCTCTAGGTTGTCATAGAGCACCAGATTTGCGCTCCCTGCGTCATACAGCAAATTTCCATTGGCTATCTAATTTTACATATGGTAATATATATGTTTCAATTCTACTCTCTCAATTCTTCCCACCTTCTCCTCCCACCCCCGCCCCCATGTCCACAAGTGTGTCACTGCCATTTTTAAGAAGGAGGGTGATGTAATCAGACTCCTGCTCTTGAAAAACTGTATGCTACAGGATGGGGCCTGGAAGAAACAGGGTGGAGAGGGCAAAGCTGGAGACAGGAACACAGACCTGGCATTGGTCTCAGGAAGCTGATGATTTTTACCATTGTAATGTGGACCTCTTCACTTCTCACTCACAGCAAAGGCACACCCCACTCTCCACCAGCACCAGGCAAAGCTTGGTCCCCAGAACAGCAGCATCAGCATCACCCAGAAGCTGGTTAGAAATGCAAATTCTCAGGGCCCACCCAAGACTTATGAAATCAGCATCTCCAGGGCTAACTCCCAGCAATCTCAGCATGCTTCCTGGGGGATGCTCATGGATGTTCAAGTTTGAGAACCTCTGCCATACTGTACAGCTTTTTAATGAGCTGAGCTCAACTCTCTGTGGGACAGATCTCACTGTTACTGTGTGTGTGTGTGTGTGTAAAGTGTATACAATTTTTCAAAAATTCATCACATTAGGTGTCATGACAGTGCACAGATTTGGTGAGAATGAACAGGAATGCGTCCTGATTCAGATTACAACTCTACTCCAGCTGTCCCCCACCTGTCCATATGTAACTCTTCCCCAACCCCTCCTCCTCATCTTTCTGTATACTGCCCCCCAATACACATCCACACACTCACTGTGCAGTGCACGTCCCTGTCACCCCCCCGCTCAGAGTCCCAGGATTTATCTGTATTTTCATCTTCTCTTGGGCTATTCATTTTGCCCAGAATATGTGTCTTCCTGTTTTTATCACATATCTTATTCAGTCTTCCACATTTCATGTCAACCACACCTCAGTCTCCTAAGTCAGAATAGTAGGTGCCCACCTTGGAGGAATGCAAAAGAATATAGTAATTGACAGTGAAACATTTAGAGTCAAAAAAAATCTAGCTGTGCCCTATGTTCATAGCAGCACTATTCACAGTAGCCAAGACATGGAAACAATCTAAATGTCCATCGACAGATGGATCGATAAAGAAGATGTGGTTCATATAGACAACTGAATACTCCTCAGCTGCAAAAAAAGGAATGAAATAATGCCATTTGCAGCAACATGGATAGAGCTAGAGATTATCATGCTAAGTGAAATAAGTCATAAAGAGAAAAACAAATGTCATGTGATATCACTTATTTGTAGAATCTAAAATATAACACAAATTAACCCATCTACAAAACAGAAAAAGACTCACAGAAACAGAGAACAGACTTGTGGTTGCCAACGGGGAGGAGAGAGATGGACTAGGAGTCTGGGGTTAGTAAATGCAAGCTATTACGTATAGGACAGATAAACAACAAGGTCCTACTGTATAGCACAGGAAACTATATTCAATATCCTGGGACAAATCATAATGGGAAAGTATATAGGAAAGAATTATACATGTGTATAACTGAGGCACCTTGCTGTACAGCAGAAGTTAATACAACATTCAGTTCAGTTCAGTTCAATCGCTCAGTTTTGTCCGACTCTTTGCAACCCTATGAACTACAGCACACCAGGCCTCCCTGTCCATAGCCAACTCCTGGAGTCCACCCAAACTCACGGCCATTGAGTCGGTGATGCCATCCAACCATCTCATCCTCTGTTATCCCCTTTTCCTCCTGCCCTCAATCCTCCCTCAGCATCAGGGTCTTTTCAAATGAGTGAGCTCTTCGCATCAGGTGGCCAAAAGATTGGAGTTTCAGCTTCAACATCAGTCCTTCCAGTGAACACCCAGGACTGATCTCCTTTAGAATGGACTGGTTGGATCTCCTTGCAGTCCAAGGGACTCTCAAGAGTCTTCTCCAACACCACAGTTCAAAAGCATCAATTCTTCAGTGCTCAGCTTTCTTTCTAGTCCAACTCTCACATCCATACATGTCTACTGGAAAAACCATAGCCTTGACTAGATGGACCTTTGTTGACAAAGTAATGTCTCTGCTTTTTAATACAACATTGTAAATTATAATTCAATAAAAATAAATTTA
The DNA here is from genome assembly GCF_049115385.1 of Moschus berezovskii. Lineage (NCBI taxonomy): Eukaryota > Metazoa > Chordata > Mammalia > Artiodactyla > Moschidae > Moschus > Moschus berezovskii. Next base: position 40,867,126 of record NC_142488.1, on the reverse strand, counting down.
TTTTACACATAGTATATATGTCAATACTACTCTCTCAATCAGCCCCACCCTCTCCTTCCCCTACTGTGTCCACAGTCTGTTCTCTATGCCTGCATCTCTATTCCTGCCCTGCAAACAGGTTCGTTTGTACCATTTTTCTAGTTTCCATATATATATATATATGTATATATATGTTAATATACAAAATCTATTTTTCTATTTCTGACTTACTTTACTCTGTATAACAGGCTCTAGGTTCATCCAGTGGGAAGAGGCTGTATGGGCACAGGGAGCTCAACCTGGTGTTCTGTGACAACTCAGAGGAGTGGGATGGGGTGGGAGAGTGGGGCGATTCAGGAGGGAGGGAACATATGTGTACTTATGGCTGATTCACATTGTTGTATGGCAGAAGCCAACACAATATTGTAAAGCAATTATCCTCCAATTAAAAAAAAGAATAATTTATACTTTAGCAGGATAGTTCTCAGACAAACAAAACAAAACTAATACATTTTAACAATCGAGGTTTGAATCCAAGCTTTACAATAAATTAGGTGAGCGACCCAAGGGAAACCATGTTACCTCTTTAAAATAAGTTTAATAATAACGGTGGCTTTCATGTATGATTGTTGGAATGATTAAGTGAAAAGAGGTTAGTGAAACACATGGCCTCTAATAAGTACTCCATAAATGGGGGCTGTTATTGTTATTTTTCTCATCTGCCCACATTCCTTTTCTCCATCTGTTAAACTGCTGATCATTTCTGGAAGAGTGCTGGACATACCCGAGTCTGTCTCTTCTCTCCCCCTAGACTGAGGGCCACTTGAAGACAGGAACTGTGATCGCATGTCTGATGCCCCCCGGCACAGTGCCTTCTACCCAATAGGTGTGAGAGACCTGAGCTGAGAAGTTGCATCTGGAAATTTCTTCCTCCTGTCCAAATTGGATTCTCTCATTCACCTACCATTTACCTACTCACGGTTTTTTCTTCCCTGAGGCTCCTCAAGCTTCAGCACCATGAGCTGTGAGGGGCACAGGTGAAAACAAAGTGAAAAGGTGACAATCCCCAAAGCCACGCTTGAGTGGCAGCTGCTTCAAGTAACCTTCTCTTTGAAGATGTCCTTGGTGTTTTCATCACCACTAAGTCTGCAAAGTAGGAGATGAAATGGAAGGGCAGCAAGCAGGATTTAGATATAAAACCAGTCTCAATTTTAATTTTAAAATGCTTTGAAACTTCTAGGACACAGCCAAGTTTATGAAATAAAGGAATTAATTCTGTCTCATGAATCCAAACCACTGGTAAGAACCGCATTCCGTTATTAATAGCAATACCTGACACTTTTTTCTTTGGAATTCGCTTTATTAATTGTTATCAACTTTGATAGCAACATAAAATTTTTAGAGCTGGGAGGGTCTTGAAGGGTCTTAAAGTCCCTTTAGCCCAACTAAAGGGTTACCTCTAGCTCACCTTAGAGGTTAGTTTTAACATTTCATAAGTACTTACAGAGACCAAAAAGTCACCCAAGGCATATGAAGCCAAGGGGAAGTGATATTTGTATATAGCCACACAATCTCTCCCTTTATATCTGGGGAACATAAATTGAAGACAGATTGAAGCGTGTTTTCAAATTGATTCAGGCACCGCTCTTGTATTTAGAACTCAGAAAAACCTTCAGGGAGACTGTCCTTTCTCAGAAAGCCTGACCCCAGACCAGCCCCTTATACCCTCTCTGGCTGACATTCTGCCTCTTCCAGCTGTGCAGGGAGAAGCACCTTGATACTCTGGAAGTATCCAAACATAAAGACAATGCGCAAAAATAAGAAAGATGAGCAGTGCATACAGGACCATTCATGACTCCTGAATTCTTCATCTTCTCTGAGTGAGGGAAGAGGAGACACCCCCTGTCCCTTCCCTGCCTGTGTCCCTTCACCTTCTTTAACAAATGTGAAATGCAAATCATGGGATTGTGTGGAAGGTTTGTGAAGTAACACCTGGAGAAGGCATACAATAGTGTCAGACACCGTTAGCATAACTAAATATTCTCACTGTTGTGAGAACTGTCATGAAGCACACCATGGAGCTCTAGGGTCAGTCCCAGTCATCCAGGGCCCTACCTTTAGATGTGGCCTTAAACAAAGGCAAAGATTGCTGCTGACAGTCGGGGCAGTGCACATCCCAGGAGCCAGTGTTACTTAGAGTTAGTTGCTCAGTCAGGTCCGACTCTTTGTGACCCCCATAGGCTGTAGCCTACCAGGCTCCTCTGTCCATGGGATCTTCCAGGCAAAAATACAGGAGTGGGTAGCCTTTCCTTTCTCCAAATCTTCCTGACCCAGGGATCAAACCCTAATCAGACTCTCTTTCCCCAGGGAATCCAACCTGGGCCTAACCTCTACCACATGCTGAGCTGAGTATGATCTAATGTCAAACCCAAAGCTCTCTTGTCCAGTCCTCAGAAATGGGCCAGCTGAAGTCCATTCTAGCTGCAGAATTTTCAGAGGTATGTATGGCTAATGGGTTTTTCATAGCAGAGCAGCACACAAAGCTAGGACTAGAAGGTTGTTCAGTTCAGTTCAGTTCAGCCGCACAATCATGTCTGACTCTTTGCGACCCCATGAATTGCAGCATGCCAGGCCTCCCTGTCCATCAACAACTCCCGGCGTTCACTCAAACCCACCTCCATCGAGTCGGTGATGCCATCCAGCCATCTCATTCTCTGTCATCCCCTTCTCCTCCTACCCCCAATCCCTCCCAGCATCAGAGTCTTTTCCACTGAGTCAACACGTCACATGAGGTGGCCAAAATATTGGAGCTTCAGCCCTAGCATCAGTCCTTCCAATGAACACCCAGGACTGATCTCCTTTAGAATGGACTGGTTGGATCTCCTTGCAGTACAAGGGACTCTCAAGAATCTCCTCCAACACCACAGTTCAAAAGCATCAATTCTTCGGCACTCAGCTTTCTTCCCAGTCCAACCCTCACATCCATACATGACCACAGGAAAAACCATAGCCTTGACTAGACGGACCTTTGTTGGCAAAGTAATGTCTCTGCTTTTTAATACGCTATCTAGGTTGGTCATAACTTTCCTTCCAAGGAGTAAGCGCCTTTTAATTTCATGGCTGCAATCAGCATCCGCAGGGATTTTGGAGCCCATAAAAATAAAGTCTGACACTGTTTCCACTGTTTCCCCATCTATTTGCCATGAAGTGATGGGACCAGATGCCATGATCTTTGTTTTCTGAATGTAGAGCTTCAAGCCAACTTTTTCACTCTCCTCTTTCACTTTCATCAAGAGGCTTTTGAGTTCCTCTTCACTTTCTGCCATAAGGGTGGTGTCATCTGCATATCTGAGGTTATTGATATTTCTCCTGGCAATCTTGATTCCAGCTTGTGCTTCTTCCAGCTCAGCGTTCCTCATGATGTACTCTGCATATAAGTTAAATAAGCAGGGTGACAATATACAGCCTTGACGTACTCCTTTTCCTATTTGGAACCAGTCTGCTGTTCCATGTCCAGTTCTAACTGTTGTTTCCAGACCTGCATACAGGTTTCTCAAGAGGCAGGTCAGGTGGTCTGGTATTCCCATCGCTTTCAGAATTTTCCACAGTTTGTTGTGATCCACACAGTCAAAGGCTTTGGCATAGTCAATAAAGCAGAAATAGATGTTTTTCTGGAACTCTCTTGCTTTCTCCATGATCCAGCAGATGCTGGCAATTTGATCTCTGGTGCCTCTGCCTTTTCTAAAACCAGCTTGAACATCTGGAAGTTCACGGTTCATGTATTGCTGAAGCCTTGCTTGGAGAATTTTGAGCATGACTTTACTAGCATGTGAGATGAGTGCAATTGTGAGGTTGTTAGCAGCAGGAAATAACAAGGGACAGATCACACACCTTAAGCATTGCTACATTTAAGTACTGCTTTGACAAGACCCTCTTGCCCCTAAATCTTGACATGGGAGCCAGGAAAAACCAATGCTGCTTTTTCCCAGTTGGCTCTGTTGGAGCTTTCATCAGTTTGTTCTCAGGACCCTCTACTTTCCTTTTATCCAGAATTTATTAGGGATTTCTGACCCATTAGTTCATCAGACTCTGGTTGAGTTGTGGTTGTCAGTATGGACACTGTTTTGATGACAGTTTTAAGTTCAACTGACAATAAATAAATACCAGTTACATTTTTAAAAATCCCTCCAACATACATAAAAATGTGGATGTCCATGCCATCTGTTAGAAAGTACATGCAAGTTATCATCATAAGATGGAAGCTCTTCCATGTTTTGAAATTTTAGTTTTAGTTTTGAGATTCACTAAAAGTTTCTCACCATATTTGAATGCTATTTATAGCTTTGGTATTTGTAAGGCCTCCTCAGACAGCCATTTTTCTTTTTTGCATTTCTTTTCCATAGGGATGGTCTTGATCCCTGTCTCCTGTATAATGTCACGAACCTCCGTCCAGAGTTCATCAAGCACTCTATCTATCAGATCTAGTCCCTTAAATCTATTTCTCACTTCCACTGTATAATCATAAGGGATTTGATTTAGGTCATATCTGAATGGTCTAGTGGTTTTCCCTAAGGAAAGATATAAGCATCTGTATGCAGAGTTCCAAAGAATAGCAAGGAGAGTTAAGAAAGCCTTCCTCAGGGATCAATGTAAAGAAATAGAGGAAAACAACAGAATAGGAAAGACTAGAGATCTCTTCAAGAAAAGTAGAGATTCCAAGGGAAGATTTCATGCAAAGATGGGTTCGATAAAGGATAGAAATGGTATGGACCTAACAGAAGCAGAAGATATTAAGAAGAGGTGACAAGAATACACAGAAGAACTATATATAAAAAAGATCTCACAAACCAGATAATCAGGATGGTATGATCACTCACCCCTAGAGCTAGACATCCTGGAATGTGAAGTCAAGTAAGGCTTAGGAAGCATCACTATGAACAAAGTTAGTGGTGGTGATGGAATTCCAGTTGAGCTATTCAAATCCTAAAGGATGATGCCTTGAAAGTGCTGCACTCAGTGTGCCAGCAAATTTGGAAAACTCGGTAGTGGCCACAGGACTGGAAAAGCTCAGTTTTCATTCCAATCCCAAAGAAATGCAATGCCAAAGAATGCTCAAACTACCACAAAATTGCACTCATCTTACACACTAGTAAAGTCTTGTTCAAAATTCTCCAAGCCAGGCTTCAGAAAGATGTGAACCGTGAACTTCCAGATGTTCTAGCCAGTTTTAGAAAAGGCAGAGGAACCAGAGATCAAATTGCCAGCATCCGCTGGGTCATGGAAAAAGCAAGAGAGTTGCAGAAATACGTCTATTTCTGCTTTATTGACTATGCCAAAGCCTTTGACTGTGTGGATCACAACAAACTATGGAACATTCTGAAAGAGATGGGAATACCAGACCACCTGACCTGCCTCTTGAGAAACCTGTATGCAGGTCTGGAAGCAACAGTTAGAACTGGACATGGAACAGCAGACTGGTTCCAAATAGGAAAAGGAGTTCGTCAAGGCTGTATATTGTCAACCTGCTTATTTAACTTATATGCAGAGTACAGAGGAACACTGGGCTGGAAGAAGCACAAGCTGAAATCAAGATTGCCGGGAGAAATATCAATAACCTCAGATATGCAGATGACACCACCCTTATGGCAGAAAGTGAAGAGGAACTCAAAAGCCTCTTGATGAAAGTGAAAGAGGAGAGTGAAAAAGTTGGCTTGAAGCTCTACATTCAGAAAACAAAGATCATGGCATCTGGTCCCATCACTTCATGGCAAATAGATAGGGAAACAGTGGAAACAGTGTCAGACTTTATTTTTATGGGCTCCAAAATCACTGCGGATGCTGATTGCAGCCATGAAATTAGAAGACGCTTACTCCTTGGAAGGAAAGTTATGACCAACCTAGATAGCGTATTAAAAAGCAGAGACATTACTTTGCCAACAAAGGTCCGTCTAGTCAAGGCTATGGTTTTTCCTGTGGTCATGTATGGATGTGAGGGTTGGACTGGGAAGAAAGCTGAGTGCCGAAGAATTGATGCTTTTGAACTGTGGTGTTGGAGGAGATTCTTGAGAGTCCCTTGGACTGCAAGGAGATCCAACCAGTCCATTCTAAAGGAGATCAATCCTAGGTGTTCATTGGAAGGACTGATGCTAAAGCTGAAACTCCAATACTTTGGCCACCTCATGCGACGAGTTGACTCACTGAAAAAGACTCTGATGCTGGGAGGGATTGGGGGCAGGAGGAAAAGGGGATGACAATGAGATGGCTGGATGGCATCACCGACTCAATGGACATGAGTTTGAGTGAACTCCGGGAATTGGTGATGGACAGGGAGGCCTGGCGTGCTGTGATTCACGGGGTCGCAAAGAGTAGGACAGGACTGAGCAACTGAACTGAACTGAACTATAGCTTTGGTGTATCAGTTCCAAGACTCTAATCTGTGCCCTTCTGATACCCTGTGATAAGGAGGAAATTTTATATTCTAATGTTCTGTCTGCCTCTTCTATTGCTGAAAATCATCTTCTGTCTGTGACATAGCATTTAGGGAAAAATATGATGGAGAAGAGTGAAAATAATGTGTGTGCTCTTTAGATATACTTATTTATTTTCATGCAACATCATTAATATCCCTGGTGTATCCAAACCTGTTTATATCCCATCTGTTTTCTTCCTGCCCCAAACAAAACTTCCGTGCCCTGGAAGACTTTGATTCCACCGTTCTGAAGCTTCAGAGACAGTGTTTGCAAACATTCTGTATTATATCAGCATCATGAGAGCAGAAGAAAAAAACTGGAAAATAAAAACAATGAAAGCAAAGGAATTCTAGAATCTATAAAGTTAAGTCTCATCTTAGGATCAGAAATGAGAGCAATCACAAGTGGACGATCATATGTGTGTGCATTGGTGGGTTCTTGACCAGTTGAGCCTACAACCATTTTGTTTACTTAAACATTAATCCTTCATGTGTTGATGTGCTGCAAGTTTAGCTCATCTGGGTTCGTAGTGGCATGTAGTGGCATGCTACTTTCCTAAAGAACAGCAATGGAATGAACTTTCCTAAAAAGTCCACATAGTGAGTCTCACTTTTTTAAGTTCATTGTCTCTAGAGGGCCCAAGAATGTAGAAGTGAGTACATAGATTTGGTATTATCACTAATGTCCCTTTGGCTAAGTAACTTTCACCAAATATCCTTAAACTTGAAATGTTATATATGTTTTATATATGGCTTTGAGAATACAAGAATGAATGATCAGATCCATGATCTCAATGAGCTTCTTTAACTGGGGCAAAAGTTTACTTAATAGACAGAGCATGTTACGGCAAATATTTAATAGGTTAATGTTGAGGAAGCACAGATAAAGGATACTGAATGTCTATTTCAAATAGACTACCTCCCCTCTCCCTAGCCAAATTTCTATCTGTAGCAGCACATTTTGGAAAAAGATTAAGCACAGCAGAATTTTCTGATCACCCCCAATTTCCAACTTAAATCTTCTTAGCGTGTTGAAGCAACATGTTGCATTGGAAATAACTTGAATTTGGAGTCAGAACACATTAATTTGTATCCAGAATCTGTGTCTTATTAACTGAGCCTGAGACTGAACTGATGTCACATAATTTTGTCATCTGTTAAAGGGTATAAGAGATAATTGTGAACAAAAATAATAACAATAGGTAATATTTCTTGAGTGCTTACTATGTTCAGTTCAGTTCAGTCGCACAGTAGTGTCCGACTCTCCGCGACCCCATAAATCACAGCACGCCAGACCACCCTGTCCATCACCAACTCCCGGAGTTCACTCAAACTCATGTCCACAGAGTCGGTGATGCAATCCAGCCATCTCATTCTCTGTCGTCCCCTTCTCCTCCCGCTCCCAACCTTTCCCAGCATCAGAGTCTTTTCCAGCGAGTCAACTCGTCGCATGAGGTGGCCAAAGTATTGCAGTTTCAGCTTTAGCATCAATCCTTCCAATGAACACTCAGGACTGATCTCCTTTAGAGTGGACTGGTTGGATCTCCTTGTAGGCTAAGGGACTCTCAAGAGTCTTCTCCAACACCACAGTTCAAAACCATCAATTCTTCGGCGATCAGCTTTCTTCACAGTCCAACTCTCACATCCATACATGACCACTGGAAAAACCATAGCCTTGACTAGATGGACCGTGGTTGGCAAAGTAATGTCTCTGCTTTTTAATATGCTATCTAGGTTGGTCATAACTTTCCTTCTAAGGAGTAAGTGTCTTTTAATTTCCTGGCTGCAGTCAGCATCTGAAGTGATTTTGGAGCCCAAAAAATAAAGTCTGTCACTGTTTCCACTGTTTCCCCATCTATTTCCCATGAAGTGATGGGACCAGATGCCATGATCTTTGTTTTCTGAATGGTGAGCTTCAAGCCAACCTTTTCACTCTCCTCTTTCACTTTCATCAAGAGGCTCATTAGTTCCTCTTCACTTTCTGCCATAAGGGTAGTGTCATCTGCATATCTGAGGTTATTGATATTTCTCCCAGCAATCTTGATTCCAGCTTGTGCTTCTTCCAGCCCAGCGTTCCTCATGATGTACTCTGCATATAAGTTAAATAAGCAAGGTGACAATATACAGCCTTGACGTACTCCTTTTCCTATTTGGAACCAGTCTGTTGTTCCATGTACAGTTCTGACTGTTGCTTCCTGACATGCATACAGGTTTCTCAAGAGGCAGGTCAGGTGGTCTGGGATTCCCATCTCTTTCAGAATTTTCCACAGTTTATTGTGATCCACACAGTCAAAGGCTTTGGCATAGTCAATGAAGCAGAAATAGATGTTTTTCTGGAACTCTCTTCCTTTCTCCGTGATCCAGAGGATGTTGGCAATTTGATCTCTGGTTCCGCTGCCTTTTCTAAAACCTGCTTGACCATCTGGGAGTTCATGGTTCACATATTGCTGAAGCCTTGCTTGGAGAATTTTTAGCATGACTTTACTAGCATGTGAGATGAGTGCAATTGTGCGGTAGTTTGAGCATTCTTTGGCATTGCCTTTCTTTGGGATTGGAATGAAGACTGACCTTTTCCAGTCCTGTGGCCACTACTGAGTTTTCCAAATCTGCTGGCATATTGAGTGCAGCACTTTCACAGCATCATCTTTCAAGATTTGAAATAGCTCAACTGGAATTCCATCACTTCCAGTAGCCTTGCTCGTAGTGATGCTTTCTAAGGCCCACTTGACTTCACATTCCAAGATGTCTGGCTCTAGGTCAGTGATCACGTAATTGTGACTATCTTGGTCATGAAGATCTTTTTTGTACAGTTCTTCTGTGTATTCTTGCCACCTCTTCTTAATATCTTCTGCTTCTGTTAGGTGCATACCATTTCTGTCCTTTATCGAGCCCATCTTTGCATGAAATGTTCCCTTGGAATCTCTAATTTTCTTGAAGAGATCTCTTGTTTTTCCTATTCTGTTGTTTTCCTCTATTTCTTTGCATTGATCATTGAGGAAGGCTTTCTTATCTCTCCTTGCTATTCTTTGGAACTCTGCATTCAGATGCTTATACCTTTCCTTTTCTCCTTTGCTTTTCACTTCTATTCTTTTCACAGCTATTTGTAAGGCCTCCTCAGACAGCCATTTTGCTTTTTTGCATTTCTTTTCCATGGGGATGGTCTTGGTCCCTGTCTCCTTTATAATGTCACGAACCTCCATCCAGAGTTCATCAGGCACTCTATCTATCAGATCTAGTCCCTTAAATCTATTTCTCACTTCCACTGTATAATCATAAGGGATTTGATTTAGGTCATATGTGAATGATCTAATGGTTTTCCCTACTTTCTTCAATTTAAGTCTGAATTTGGCAATAATGAGTTCATGATCTGAGCCACAGTCAGCTCCTGGACTTGTTTTTGCTAACTGTATACAGCTTCTCCATCTTTGGCTGCAAAGAATATACCACATCCAATAGGCGGTGGCTGCGTGGGCACAGGAGGGCCGAGAGGAGCTACTCCAAGTTCAAGGTCAGGAGGGGTGGCCTTGAGGAGATACCCCTCGTCCAAGGTAAGGTGCAGTAGCTACGCTTTCTTGGAGCAGCTGTGAAGAGATATCCCACGCCCAAGGTAAGAGAAACCCAAATAAGATGGTAGGTATTATGAGGGGGCATCAGAGGTCAGACACACTGAAATCTTAATCACAGGAATCTAGTCGATCTGATCACATGGACCACAGCCGAATGTGGTCCACTGGAGAAGGGAATGGCAAACCACTTCAGTATACTTGCCTTGAGAACCCCATGAACAGTATCAAAGGGCAAAATGATAGGATACTGAATGAGGAATTCCCCAGGTCAGTAGGAGCCCAGTATGCTACAGGAGATCAGTGGAGAAATAACTCTAGAAGGAATAAAGGGATGGAGCAAAAGCAAAACCAGTACCCAGTTGTGGATGTGACCGGTGATAGAAGCAAGGTCCGGTGCTGTAAAGAGCAATATTGCATAGGAACCTGGAATGTTAGGTCCATGAATCAAGGCAAATTGGAAGTGGTCAAACAGGAGATGGCAAGAGTGAACATTGACATTCTAGGAATCAGTGAATTAAAATGGACTGGAATGGGTGAATTTAACTCAGATGACCATTATATCTACTACTGTGGGCAGGAATCCCTTAGAAGAAATGGAGTAGCCATCATGGTCAACAAAAGAGTCCGAAATGCAGTACTTGGATGCAATCTTAAAAATGACAGAATGATTGCTGTTCGTTTCCAAGGCAAACCATTCAATATTACAGTAATCCAGGCCTATGCCCCAACCAGTAATGCTGAAGAAGCCGAAGTTGAACAGTTCTATGAAGACCTACAAGACCTTTTAGAACTAACACCCCAAAAAGATCTCCTTTTCATTATCGGGGACTAGAATGCAAAAGTAGCAAGTCAAGAAACACCTGGAGTAACAGGCAAATTTGGCCTTGGAGCACGGAATGAAGCAGGGCAAAGGCTAATAGAGTTTTGTCAAGAGAACGCACTGGTCATAGCAAACACCCTCTTCCAACAACACAAGAGAAGACTCTACACATGGACATCACCAGGTGGTCAACACCGAAATCAGATTGATTATATTCTTTGCAGCCAAAGATGGAGAAGCTTACTATGTACCAGGCCCCATTTTAAGTGTTTGCAGGTGTTTGCATTTCTTATCATAATCCTTTGAGGGAACTAACATTGTTAATCTAAGTTTGCTGTGCTATGCGCTGTACTTAGTCGCTCAGTCTTGTCTGACTCTTTGCAATCCAATGGACTGTAGCCTGCCAGTCTCCTCTGCCCATGGGATTCTCCAGGCAAGAATACTGGAGTGGGTTGCCATGGCCTCCCCCAGGGAATCTTTCCAACCCAGAGATTGAACCCAGGTCTCCTGCATTGCAGGCAGTTTCTTTACCAGCTGAGCTACCAGGGAAGGCCAATCTAATAAGTTTACAGATGAGAAATTGGATGTAAGAAAATTTAAGTATTTTATAGGACATTAAGATAGTTTTCTGCAAGTTAACTTACTACTCCAGGACTAGAAACAAGACAGTCTAATTGTCTTCACCACTATGCAGAAGCTAATATAACCTGATATACCTATCTCAAAGGCTTGTAATGATGTTCAACTGAGATATACGTAAATACTTTGTAAGTCATAAACTTTATAAACATGTGAATACCGATTTTAATAGTTCAGTATGGGTAGTTTAACAACAATTAGCATTTGCATACAATTGTTAAATTTGCATCATGTATAATTTAGTAATAGAGTATGCCAACCAGCATTTTAATATTTAGAATGCCACGGGACCTTCTGGGAACAGAATTTGAAGGATGGAGCTACTACATAAAAATTAGCATAAATAGCCTGACTACTTTCTGTAATTCTCTTTCCCTTGGAGCAGACTTCAGTAGAATGAGGTTTATCTAAAATTCATTCAGCCTGCTTCAGGATGGCAGGCTTTACCTTTTTTTTCCCCCAAACCTCACTGAAATGACAGTAAAGAAGTATAAAAGGGAATACATTTATAATAGAACTAAAAAGGGGATAAAGGACCAAGGATTGACCAGAGATTTTGACAAATGTCTGAAAGACTGAAAACGTATGGAGTTATTTAACAGATGAACTAGTTTTGGAAGTAACAGCTCACAGCACAGAAGGCAGATGGGGAAGAGGCAGCTGAAGGTGGAGGAATTCTGAAAGAGGAGCTCACAGATACAAAGAGTTGAATTGAGAAATGGTGTGGAACTCATAGTGATTAATTGAAATACTATGTCAAAAGTAGTTATACCATGTCCTTCACCCCCATGTCCTCATGTGAAGAGGCTATCTCTACTTTCAAACAGAATAATAGTTCTATAAAGGAATTGAAAGGTCTGGAGACCTATTGTAGTTCTTGGGTACCCTGTGGTAAAGGTCTCTTTGTTTTGACTATATGGAAGATGTCCAACCTGCCTCCCTTATTTCTGTCCCTCCACCCTTCAAAATAAACCTTCCCAACAAATGATATGCCTTCCCTTTCAGGTGGAGAAATATCTATAGAGCACCAAAGAAAATCAATGCCAATTATTTTTTTTAAATCAACCTATTTCTATACTTTTTTAAAAAATACTTTTTTGGCTGCCCTGCAGGGCATGTGGGATCTTAGGTGCCCAATCAGGGATCAAAGCTGTGCCCTTTGCATTGGAAGTACTGAGTCTCAACAACTGGACTGCCAGGGAAGTCTCTAGTCCCACATTTCTAAGTCCACATATACAATGTAGGATGACATGACATTTGGAGAAACCAACAACTCATGTTAGAAGAACCCAATGTAATTTTTTTTAACCCAGAGGAGAGAATTGAAGGAATAGAAAATAAGTTAAAACCAAATCTATTAAAAATCCTTCAAGAGATTTGAGGAAATATTGCATAGGTAAAATAATAAGATGTTGTAAAGAGGAACATGCAAAAAATAAACAGTCATGGAAGTTTAAAATATGATTTGTTAAATATATATTAGAAAAGAGAAAAAAGAAAAAGAAAACTAAGATATAAAGAAAATCACAAATTGGAGGCTGGAGTTCCAGAAAGATGGAGCAAGAAAATGGAGAGAAGGAAATAACCAGAGAAATAATAGAAGAAAATTTCCTAGAGTTTAATTAAATATCATCAACTTTAAGGAGCCCAATAAATGTTCAGCAGAATAAGCACAGAAAAGCTCACACTGAGACATGTAATTAAAATTTTGTAAGAACAGTGATAAAGGCATGAGCTTCTGGTGATAAAAGGTCAGTGGGGAATGGAAAAAGAAACCATCGTGATAAATAATATTACAAACACTGCTTGCTAGAAGACAATGGGACAATGTCTCAAAATTTCAAAAGAACATTTTTTCAACATACTATTCTTTATCCTAAATAAAGACCTTTTCAGACAAGCAAGGACTGGGGAAGTTTAACTACTACACACACTTCTGAAAAAAAATTAAAGTTGCTTAAGAATGTGGTTCAGCAAAACCCGAAATAGAAGGAATCCAAGAATAAGAAAAACTAGGAAGACTTGAAAGCCAAGGATCAACACAATGAAAAGAAATTCCAGGGAAACAATTCTATAGCAATCCTCTAACACAAGTCATTAAATACAGACATGTGAGGGCTCTATGAAGAATTTATAAGCACGTGGACTTATTTTAACAAAGTGTATGATTTTGAAGTGGATAGTCTTGCTGTTCAGGTGAAAACGTGGGCTGCATTTGTGAACAAGGAAAAAGCTGGACAATTAAAAACACAAAGAAAAAAATAATCAAAAAGAAAATGGTCAATGGGAGTTCCCTGGTGGTCTGCTGATTAGGACTCTGCACTTTCACTGCCAAGGGCTCCAGTTTAATCTCTGGTTGGAGGAAAGAAAAGAAAGTACCACAAAATTCGATATAGCTTTTACCAGGTGAGATAGGGAAGGCAACAGAGGGCAGAGGGTTTGAGGGTGTGTTTTTGTGGGGAGGGAAAGGTTGTGAAATAATAGTGTTCTAACAAGTGCTAATGCATTTCTTTTTATCTAAAATGTTAATAGTAATCAAATGTCCACTAGCTAGAAATAAACTAACTATACCATAATTGTGTCTGACTCTGCAGTTCCCTGTACTGTAGCCCCTCTGTTCATGGGGTTTCCGAGGCAAGAATATTGGAATAGGTTGCCATTTCCTCCTGCAGGGTATCTTCCTGACATAGGATCAAACCTGTGTCTCCTGCATCTTCTGCATTGGAGGCGGATTCTTTACCACTGAGCCACTAGGGAAGTACAACTACACCTCACAGACATTTACAACTTTGCAAAGAAGTGATACGTAGAAAAATGCATTTAACACTAAAACCACTTTGAATGTAATTTAGTCTTGGATAATGCAGAAGAAATTCTAAGATCAGGTGTTGATCAAAGATCATGATTGTGACTGTCTTATCCAGATGTGGTATAGACATATTGGGTAGTTTGTCTGGAGGATAAAAAGCTAGAAAGAGGTCTTTATTTTATGGTACACACACACACACAAACAGATAGATATTGAGGAACAGCATTCAAGACTATCAGAGTTTTCTAAACAATGACTGGTGCTATGAACACTCACACATGTTCTCCACGGACATTGCATTCTAGAATGGTCTAATCATAAATTCATCAGTGTCAGGAAGAATGGGAACCATCTGCTTCAACTCTTCACCCCATCACCACCTCCACAGATGGTATCATCTGCTCTTGAGCAGCAGAGAATTTTGTTTTTTCAAAGAATAGCCCATGGAACATAGAAATGGCATAGAAGGGATTCAGGTGCTAAGATTTTGGAATGGGTGGAGAAACACCTAATCTATTCATCTCTGCTGCTGCTGCAGCTGCTAAGTCGCTTCAGCCGCGTCCGATTCTGTGCAACACCATAGATGGCAGCCCACCAGGCTCCCCCATCCCTGGGATTCTCCAGGCAAGAATACTGGAGTGGGTTGTCATTTCCTTCTCCAATGCATGAAAGTGAAACGTGAAAGTGAAGCTGCTCAGTCATATCCGACTCCTAGCAACCCCATTGACTGCAGCCTACCAGGCTCCTCCATCCATGGGATTTTCCAGGCACGAGTACTGCAGTGGGTTGCCATTACCTTCTCCATATAGCAGTGTATGCTGCCGCTGCTGCTGCTGCTAAGTCGCTTCAGTCGCGTCCAACTCTGTGCGACACCATAGACGGCAGCTGCCATCCCTGGGATTCTCCAGGCAAGAACATTGGAGTGGGTTGCCATTTCCTTCTCCAATGCATGAAACTGAAATGTGAAAGTGAAGTCACTCAGTCATGTCCGATTTTTAGCGACCCCATGGACTGCAGCCTACCAGGCTCCTCTGTCCATGGGATTTTTCAAGCAAGAGTACTGGAGTGGGTTGTTCCCTGTTGGCTCAGATAGTAAAGAATCTGCCTGCAATGCAGGAGACCCAGGTTCGATCCTTGGGATGGGAAGATCCCCTGGAGAAGGAAATGGCAACCCACTCCAGTATTCTTGCCTGGAGAATTCCACGGACAGAGGAGCCTGGTGGACTACAGTCCATGGGGTCACAAAAAATTGGACCCAACTGAGCCAATAACACACTGTCATTCATATCTCAGTTCAGTTAGTTCAGTCGCTCAGTCGTGACCGACTGTGCAACCCCATGAATCACAGCACACCAGGCCTCCCTGTCCATTACCATCTCCTGGAGTTCACTCAAACTCATGTCCATCGAGTCGGTGATGCCATCCAGCCATCTCATTCTCTGTCATCCCCTTCTCCTCCGCCCCCAATCACTCTCAGCATCAGAGTCATTTCCAGTGAGTCAACTCGTCACATGAGGTGGCCAAAGTATTGGAGTTTCAGCTTTAGCATCAGTCCTTCCAATGAACACCCAGGACTGAGCTCCTTTAGAATGGACTGGTTGGATCTCCTTAAGGCCAAGGGACTCTCAAGAGTCTTCTCCAGCACCACAGTTCAAAAGCATCAATTCTTCAGTGATCTACTTTCTTCACAGTCCAACTCTCACATCCATACATGACCACGGGAAAAATCATAGCCTTGACTAGACGGACCTTGGTTGGCAAAGTAATGTCTCTGCTTTTTAATATACTGTCTAGGTTGCTCATAACTTTCCTTCCAAGGAGTAAGCGTCTTTTAATTTCCTGGCTGCAATCAGCATCTGCAGTGATTTTGGAGCCCCCAAAAATAAAGTCTGACACTGTTTCCACTGTTTCCCCATCTATTTCCCATGAAGTGATGGGACCAGATGCCATGATCTTTGTTTTCTGAATGTTGAGCTTCAAGCCAACCTTTTCACTCTCCTCTTTCACTTTCATCAAGAGGCCTTTGAGTTCCTCTTCACTTTCTGCCATAAGGGTAGTGTCATCTGCATATCTGAGGTTATTGATATTTCTCCCAGCAATCTTGATTCCAGCTTTTGCTTCTTCCAGCCCAGCATTCCTCATGATGTACTCTGCATATAAGTTAAATAAGCAGGGTGACAAGATACAACCTTGACGTACTCCTTTTCCTATTTGGAACCAGTCTGTTGTTGCATGTACAGTTCTGACTGTTGCTTCCTGACCTGCATACAGGTTTCTCAAGAGGCAGGTCAGGTGGTCTGGGATTCCCATCTCTTTCAGAATGTTCCACAGTTTATTGTGATCCACACAGTCAAAGGCTTTCGCATAGTCAATGAAACAGAAATAGATGTTTTTCTGGAACTCTCTTGCTTTCTCCATGATCCAGAGGATGTTGGCAATTTGATCTCTGGTTCCGCTGCCTTTTCTAAAACCTGCTTGAACATCTGGAAGTTCACAGTTCACGTATTGCTGAAGCCTTGCTTGGAGAATTTTGAGCATGATTTTACTAGCATGTGAGATGAGTGCAATTGTGCGGTAGTTTGAGCATTCTTTAGCATTGTCTTTCTTTGGGATTGGAATGAAGACTGACCTTTTCCAGTCCTGTGGCCACTGCTGAGTTTTCCAAATTTGCTGGCATATTTAGTGCAGCACTTTCACAGCATCATCTTTCAGGGTTTGAAATAGCTCAACTGGAATTCCATCACCTCCACTTGCTTTGTTCGTCGTGATGCTTTCTAAGGCCCACTTGACTTCACATTCCAAGATGTCTGGCTCTAGGTGAGTGATCACGCCATCGTGATTATCTTGGTCGTGAAGATCTTTTTTGGACAGTTCTTCTGTGTATTCTTGCCACCTCTCTTAATATCTTCTGCTTCTGTTAGGTCCACACCATTTCTGTCCTTTATCGAGCCCATCTTTGCATGAAATGTTCCCTTGGTATCTCTAATTTTCTTGAAGGGATCTCTTGTTTTTCCTATTCTGTTGTTTTCCTCTATTTCTTTGCATTGATCACTGAGGAAGGCTTTCTTATCTCTCCTTGCTATTCTTTGGAACTCTGCATTCACATGCTTATAGCTTTCTTTTTCTCCCTTGCTTTTTGCTTCTCTTCTTTTCACAGCTATTTGTAAGGCCTCCTCAGACAGCCATTTTGCATTTTTGCATTTCTTTTCCATGGGGATGGTCTTGGTCCTTGTCTCCTGTACAATGTCACGAACCTCTGTCCATAGTTCATCAGGCACTCTATCTATCAGATCTAGTCCCTTAAATCTATTTCTCACTTCCACTGTATAATCATAAGGGATTTGATTTAGGTCATTCATCTCTACTGCTTCTAATTAACAAGGAGGGAACACAGATCCACCCATCAACTTAAATTGGATAAAGATATAATGAGCATGGGCCTGCCCATCAGAACAAGACCCAGTTTCCCCTGCAGTCAGTCTCTCCCATCAGGAAGCTTCCATAAGCCTCTTAACCTTCTCCAACAGAGGACAGACAGACTGAAAACCACAATCACAGAAAACTAACCAATCTCATCTGGAGAAGGCAATGGCAACCCACTCCAGTATTCTTGCCTGGAGAATGCCAGGGACAAACTGAAGCGACTTAGCAGCAGCAGCAGCAACCAATCTCATCACATGGACCACAACCTTGTCAAACCAAATAAAACTATGTGCCATGCCACCCAAGATGGACAGGTCATGGTGGAGATTTCTGACAAAACGTGGTCCACTGGAGAAAGGAATGGTAAACCACTTCAGTATTCTTGCCTTGAGAGCCCCATGAACACTATGAAAAAACAAAAAGATAGGAAACTGAAAGAGGAATTTCCCAGGTCAGTAGGTGCCCTGTATGATTGATACTAGAGAAGAGTGGAGCAATATAATACTGGAGAATAGTGGAGAAATAACTCCAGAAAGAATAAAGAGATGGAGCCAAAGCAAAACATCATCAAGTTGTGGATGTGACTGTTTCTGGAAGTAAAGTCCAATGCTGTAAGTGCAATATTGCATAGGAACCTGGAATGTTACGTCCATGAATCAAGGCAAATTGGAAGTGGTCAAACAGGAGATGGCAAGAGTGAACGCCGACATTCTAGGAATCAGCAAACTAAAATGGACTGGAATGGGTGAATTTAACTCAGATGACCATTATATCTACTATTATGGGCAAGAATCCCTTAGAAGAAATGGAGTAGCCATCACAGTCAACAAGAGTCTGAAATGCAGTACTTGGATACAATCTCAGAAACAACACAATGATCTCTGTTCATTTCCAAGGCAAACCATTCAATACTACAGTAATCCAAGTCTATGCCCAAACAAGTAATGCTGAAGAAGCTGAAGTTAAACAGTTCTACAAAGACCTACAATACCTTCTAGAACTAACACCCAAAAAAGACGTCCATTTCATTATAGGGGACTGGAATGCAAAAGTAGGAAGTCAAGAAATACCTGGAGTAACAGGCAAATTTGGCCTTGGAGTACAGAATGAAGCAGGGCAAAGGCTAATAGAGTTTTGCCAAGAGAATGCACTGGCCATAGAAAACACCCTCTTCCAACAACACAAGAGAAGACTCTACACATGGACATCACCAGATAGTCAATACCAAAATCAGTCTGATTGTATTCTTTGCAGCCAAAGATGGAGAAGCTGATATAGTCAGCAAAAACAAGACCAGGAGCTACTCCTTATTGCAAAATTCAGACTTAAATTGAAGAAAGTAAGGAAAACCACTACACCACTCAGGTATGACCTAAATCAAATCCCTTACGATTGTACAGTGGAAGCGAAAAATAGATTCAAGGAATTAGATCTGATAGAGTGCCTAAAGAACTATGGACAGAAGTTCATCACATTGTACAGGTGGCAGGGATCAAGACCATCCCCAAGAAGAAGAAATGCAAAAGGCAAAATGGTTGTCTGAGGAGGCCTTACAAATAGCTGAGAAAAGAAGAGAAGCAAAAGGCAAAGAAGAAAAGGAAAGATATACCCATTTGAATGCAGAGTTCCAAAGAATAGCAAGGAGAGATAAAAAAAAAAAAGCCTTCCTCAGTGATCAATGTAAAGAAATAGAGAAAAACAATAGAATGGGAAAGACTAGAGATCTCTTCAAGATAATTAGAGATACCAAGGGAACATTTCATGCAAAGATGGGCACAATAAAGGACAGAAATGGTATGGACCTAACAGAAGCAGAAGATATTAAGAAGAGGTGGCAAGAATACACAGAAGAACTATATGTAAAAAAAATCTTCACAACCCAGATAATCATGATGGTATGATCACTCACCTAGAGTCAGACATCCTGGAATGCGAAGTCAAGTAGGGAAGCGTCACTATGAACAAAGTTAGTGGCGGTGATGGAATTCCATTTGAGCTATTTCAAATCTTAAAAGATGATGCTGTGAAAGTGCTGCACTCAATATGCCAGCAAGTTTGGAAAACTCAGCAGTGGCCACAGGACTGGAAAAGGTCAGCTTTCATGCCAATCCCAAAGAAAGGCAATGCCAAAGAATGCTCAAACTACTGCACAATTGCACTCATCTCACACGCTAGCAAAGTAATGCTCAAAATTCTCCAAGCCAGGCTTCAACAGTACCTGAAATGTGAATTTCCAGATGTTCAAGCTGGATTTAGAAAAGACAGAAGAACCAGAGATCAAATTGCCAACATCTGTTGGATCATAGAAAAAGCAAGAGAGTTTCAGAAAAAAATCTACTTCTGCTTTATTGGCTACAACAAAGCCTTTGACTGTGTGGATCACAATAAACTGTGGAAAATTCTGAAAAAGGTGGGAATACCAGACCACCTGACCTGCCTCTTGAGAAACCTGTATACAGGTCAGGAAGCAACAGTTGGAACTGGACATGGAACAACAGACTGGTTCCAAATAGGAAAAGGAGTACATCGAGGCTGTATCTTGTCACCCTGCTTATTTAACTTGTATGCAGAGTACATCATGAGAAACGCTGGGCTGGAAGAAGCACAAGCTGGAATCAAGATTGCCGGGAGAAATATCAATAACCTCAGATATGCAGATGACACCACCCTTCTGGCAGAAAGTGAAGAATTAAAGAGCCTCTTGATGAAAGTGAAAGAGGAGAGTGAAAAAGTTGGCTTAAAGCTCAACATTCAGAAAACTAAGATCATGGCATCTGGTCCCATCATGGGAAATAGATGGGGAAACAGTAGAAACAGTGGCAGACTTTATTTTTGGAAGCTCCAATATCCCTTCAGATGGTGACTGCAGCCATGAAATTAAAAGACGCTTGCTCCATGCAAGAAAAGTTATAACCCACCTAGAAGGCATATTAAAAAGGAGAGACATTACTCTGCCAACAAAGGTCTGTCTAGTCAAAACTATGTTTTTTTCCAGTAGTCATGTATGGATGTGAGTGTTGGACTATAAAGAAAGCTGATCGCCGAAGAATTGATGCTTTTGAACTGTGGTATTGCAGAAGACTCTTGAGTGTCCCTTGGACTGCAAGGAAATCTAACCAGTCAATCCTAAAGAAAATCAGTCCTGAATATTCATTGGAAGGACTGATACTGAAGCTGAAACTCCAATACTTTGACCACCTGATGCAAAGAAATGATTCATTGGAAAAGACCCTGATGATGGGAAAGATTGAAGGCAGGAGAAGGGGAAGACAGAGGATGAGATGGTTGGATGGCATCACTGACTCGATGGACATGAGTTTGAGCAAGCTCCAGGAGTTGGTGATGGATGGGGAAGCCTGGCATACTGAAGTCTATGGAGTCTCACAGAGTCGGACACGACTTGAGACTGAACTGAAACTGAAATCATGAATTATTGGACTGTGAATCTGTCTCCAACATGGAAATCTGTAACATATTGTTTGACTTAAGGCAGGATTTCTGCTGCCTCTGGTCCTTTGAATCACGTGGAGCCGCCCAGTTCCATAGGGGCTTCCCCTATCACTCAGTGGTAAAGAATTTGCCTGCCAATGTAGGAGATGCAAGGAGTGTGGATTCATGTTTGATCTCTGGGTCGGGAAGATCTCCTGGAGAAGGGCATGGCAACCCACTCTAGTATTCTTGCCTGGGAAATCCCATGGACAGAGGAGCCTTGCTGGCTCCAGTCCAGGGGCTTTCAAAAGAGTCAGACATGACTGAGAAACTGAGCATGCACTCAGTTCTATAAACACTCAGCCTCAGAGAGCATCATTCTGAAGATCGTACTATACAGGGTCCCTTTCCTTTGCCCCTTAAGACTGTCTCCTTCTTGAATTCCTTCTCGAGCACTTCCTACCATTGGCACTGTATATTGGTCTCAGGACCTATATACTTTGTACTTCCTTTGTACTTCCTGCTATAACATCCCATTGAGCTGTTGTCAACTCACATCACTCAAGTTTTCCCTTTGCCCCCACAGTTTGGCATTGCTCCAGATTGGGGGTATCCCTTAAGAACCACAGACTCAACTCTGCCTCCCCTAAGGTTTCACTAAGACAGCTGATCAAACACAATGATGAGCTCCCTCTGAAAACTCAGTCTGTGGCAGGCATGGGAAGAGAACCAGAAAGCATCCATCCACATGGATATGAGAAATCTGCCGGCTGCTTGACATAGTCTGGAATTCAGGAAGTCATGCAGGCTGAGCATCCTCCAGGGGCCACAGGTCCGCCTACACGATAGCATTCCCTGAAAGGCAAACTCTGCCCTACTTATTCTATGACTCACTCGGCGCCTGTTCCCTCTTGGAATTCACCCAAGGAAAAGAGCCCTCTCAGCAAAACAAAGTTTGCCTGCTTCCTTGTGTGTGGCCTGCTTATGTTATTTTTTTGGAGCTTTACTTTACAAGTGTTCAGCAGCCTGAGGGTCCTTTCTCTCCATTTTGTTTTGTGTTTCTTCTTCAAATTGGATCTTGGCTAGAACTACTTTTTCTTCCTTGGTGGTTTTAAACCTCACAAGGTGAACTGTGACCCTGAAAGATCAAAAGGAATCCCCTCAGGGTAAGTAAAAAGAGTATCATGTATCTGATAAACATGCTTCCCAGGGCTAGAATGGGGGCCTCAGGAAGAAGGATTCCAATTCTTTCTTGGTTATTGGAAAATAGGACCAAGAGGACTAGAAGTATCAATATTTCAGTGTAACCTCAGGGCAGAGTTTAAAACCCAGTAGATACCTGAGGCCAGGGAGAAGTATATTTGAAAAATGCTCTGTGTTTGGGAATGAGATGACAAGACTATTTCCTCATTCTTCTGAATGGCAAATTCTGATGATTGGGTTTTACAGGTCTTAGCCTGGGCTATGTAGGAAACAGAATTTTAGGCAAAAAGCTTATATGGCGACTTTATCAGATGGCGCAAATCCGAGAATCCCGGAGTGAGGAGAAAAGGAAGAAATACTTCCCTGAAGTAGGGAAGGCAGGACACAAATAAAAGAGATCATGTTTTCAAGCTAGTCACAGCTTCATAACTAGTGGAAGCAATTGCCTGATCTTATGAGGCCTGTTCAGAAAGGCTGTATGAGCTATTGCATTTCAGAACAGTTCATCATGATGGAAGAAAGAAAAAAATAATGTATCCTCTGGACAATGCAGACTCCTGCCATGTGAGAAGGTCTCAGACGAAGAGATACAGACGCTGGCAGTTGGAAGTCAGGCCAGGGTGCACTAAAACTGGTTGCACGTAGGAGAATATGAAGGAGATTTCAGTAGTATCTGCCGGGCTGATTTGGGAAATGTTCTCGTTTTCAATTTCTATTAGTTATGTTTTAGAGATCATTTTTGGGTTATGGAACAATTGTGATGGAGAGATTCCAAGATGGCCCCCAATTTTCCCTGCCCCTGGCTATTCATATCTTTGTGTGATCCCCTCCACTCTAGTGTACGAGAGACCTGTGACTTTATTCCAACTGCTGGGATAATTGATGGGCTGGCTCTTCCACAATCAGGTCACATAAAATTGTGACTTCTATCGGCCTAGCACATTTTCTGCCTTTCTGTATTTGATGAAGTAAGCCACAGAGGTCCACATGGCAAGGAAACACAGGTGGTCTTTTGGCTAACAGCCCCCAGGGAACTGAATCCTGTCACAATACATGCGCCTAGTGTTACCTAGTGTTAACACCTAGAGTTACCGAACTTGGGACTGGTCACCTACGCATAGTAAAGTCAATTGACTGACATCAGGTTGTGGTGAAGGAAAGTGCAGTGTTTATTTTAAGGCACCATACAAGTCATTTGGGCCAACTAACGCTAAAAAAGCCCCAACCCCCCAGTGGGTTTCAGCAAAGCATTTTCAAAGGCCAGGTTCAATCCCTGGTCAGGGAACTAAAGTCCACATGTTGAAACTCAGAGTTTGAATGCCACAACTAAAGATTATGCATGCCACAATGAAATGTTTACACCAAGACTTGCACGTAGTAAGACTTCTACGGATGGTTTTAAGTTGACTGTGTCCCTTTGCTATAAGGAACTGTAAGCTTACAGTAATGATGCAGCTGGGCTGAGGGTTCAATGAAGCAAAGATTTCTCAAAGCCCATACCCTCTCGGAGAGACACTGAGAAAAGGGGAGTGCAGTAGTAAAAGGAAGACTGCACTTAAGGCTGAGTGCCAAAGAGTTGATGCTTTTGAACTGTGGTGTTGGAGAAGATTCTTGAGAGTCCCTTGGACTGAGAAGAGATCAAACCAGTCAATCCTAAAGGAAATCAACCCTGAATATTCATTGGAAGGACTAATGCTGAAGCTGAAGCTCCAATACTTTGGTCACCTGATGAGCTGACTGATTGGAAAAGACGCCAATGCTGGGAAAGATTGAAAGCAGGAGAAGAAGGGGATGACAGAGGGTGAGATGGTTGGATGGTATCACTAACTCAATGGACATGAGTTTGAGCAAGCTCCAGGAGATGGCGAAGAACAGGGAAACCTGGCATGCTGCAGTCCATGGGGTCACAAAGAGTCAGACATGACTGAGCGACTAAACAAAAACAACCTGTCCTAGGGGGACTCAGAAAATAAGAGACGATGGAAGAGTCTCACCAAATGCATAGGACACAATATTGCAGCCCTGAAAGATGATGGTGCATGTGTGCATGCTCAGTCACTTCAGTAGTGTCTGACTCTTTGCGACCCTATGGACTGTAGCCTTCCAGATTCCTCTGTCCACGGGATTCCCCAGACAAGAACACTGGAGTAGGTTGCCGTGCCCTCCTCCAGGGGATCTTCCTGACCCAGGGATGGAACCAGGGTTTCCTATGTCTGCTGCATTGCAGGCAGATTCTTTACCACTGAGCCACGGGGGAAACCTGAAAGATGATGGTAGGATAATTAAATTTTTTTCCTGTATTCGATGCTGTAGTAAGATAATGCATACATGCAAGGGTGGATCTCTGGTCTCAGGAAGACATGGTATGGTAGTTAAGATCATGAGGTTATATTGCTTTATTCAGGCTTTCTTTAGCCACAGAATCCAGGAGCAATAAGGATTTTGTGTGCTCAGGAGGAGAGAAAGGGGAACTTTTTCACCTGTAATCCATATTTCCTATATATAGGCTGAAGCATCCTATTCTTTTTTTGTCTACCATTTTGTGATGGTTTGATTTCCTACAAATAGTTCTGAGACTTAAGCTACAAAATAGTTGCTTTATAGCTAAATGAGGGATTTGAGGATTATCAGATGTGGTATCCATGGTTGATTCGGGGCTTGGGAGTGGCCAGAGGGGGAGCATTCTAAATCCCAGAATACAGTGTTTTATTCCTTCCTCTAAGACTACGGCTGTTTATAAAATACTGTCAAAATTATAGAATTCCTTCTATATTTGAAAGCACTGTCTTGGGCCTTCTAGAATAATCAAAGAAATAGCTCAAGGTAAAAAAAAAAAAAAAAGCGCTTAGCAAGCACCTGAAGCACTGAGCTAAGACCATCAAAACACTTTGGGTTAGAACACTTGGTGGGGAAACCATCCCCAGAACAATTGATTTTTCAGTACATTCAACAACCACCGAATAGTTATACCCATCAGCTTAATGGGGAAAATATACGCTGCCATATAAACCTCTGAATGTGTTTTACAATAGCTACAATTTGAGAAAAATGAGACCTTATTTAAAAGATGGATTCTTAAAGCTGTTGCAATTTTTGAGTAACACTAATGAGCAAGGGAGGAGCCGGCTTCCATAATAGTGCTTTATTAAAAAAAAATGCAACTCAACAGTCCACATCCTGTTTATTGTTCTATACAATTCCTGTTACCCAAGGCAGGGTGCCAGGGAGAGGGGAAAGATCTAACAGAAAGATCGAATCACAGAGGACCCCAGCAAACAAGACCCCTCCTGACACTCTCACCAGACAGCCATCTTCCTATGCAATATTGCTTTTAGAATGTGAACAACGTACAGATGTCTCTTAAAGGGAAAAAAACAAAGACAACTGTTATCTTCACTTATTTCTTCTTATAGTATTTAAATATATAGGGAGATTATGCTAGGTGTAAAAATCTGTTCATAGCTATTGTTGTTGTACAAACGCAAATCAAACCTAGCTTTACACATGAGATATGAGCAAAGCTACAAAATGACAAAATACAATTTAACAACATTAATGTGATAAATAAGGTAGATGTGATGAAGTCAAACTGGGACTCACTGTGTAGATACTCATTCACTCATGCATTTGTTCATTCATTCAACATGCAATCACAAGATACCTGTTTCCAGTGGCATTCTCCTGGGGGCTGCAGATAAGTCAGTGAGTAAGTCAAGGAGACCCAACCAGTCCATTCTAAAGGAGCTCAGTCCTGGGTGTTCATTGGAAGGACTGATGCTAAAGCTGAAACTCCAATACTTTGGCCACCTCATGCAAAGAGTTGAATCACT
Source organism: Moschus berezovskii (assembly GCF_049115385.1). Classification (NCBI taxonomy): domain Eukaryota; kingdom Metazoa; phylum Chordata; class Mammalia; order Artiodactyla; family Moschidae; genus Moschus; species Moschus berezovskii. The sequence continues at coordinate 40,840,959 of NC_142488.1, read as the reverse complement.
GGAAGGGACTCTGATGCTGGGAGGGACTGGGGGCAGGAGGAGAAGGGGACGACAGAGAATGAGATGGCTGGATGGCATCACCGACTCGATGGACATGAGTTTGAGTGAACTCTGGGAGTTGGTGATGGACAGGGAGGCCTGGAGTGCTGTGATTCATGGGGTCGCAGAGAGTCAGACACGACTGAGTGACTGAACTGAACTGAAGACAAACTTTTCTACCTTCATGGAACTTACATTCTAGTGGGATAAGACAGATAATAATCCAAATAAATGAGTGAAATATACAGTGTGTCTGATGAAAATGAGCACTAAGGAGAAAAATCTAGGGAAGGCAGGAGGAAGATGTATGGGGCAAGGGAGTTGCAATTTGCAATATAAGAATAACCTCACAGAGAAGGTGACATTTGTATAAAATCTTGAAGAAAGTGGAAGAATGAATGGGTATTATTTAATGGGTGGGGAGGCAGTGGTGAGTGTTCCAGAGGGAAGAGTGGGTATGAAACTTCTCAGGCAGAGGTGAGCCTGTTTCTAAATGGTTCTGTTATAAGGACAGGTGCTTTTGAGTTTAGTGATCTTTTACTGCCACTTGCCATAGGACAACTCAGTTTTCCCACCATTTTTCCTTATTTTTAAGCTACTGAGAAACTTTTGCTTTTATTGGGTGGTTGTTAGATCATTTGTATTTTCAGTTCAGTTCAGTTCAGTCACTCAGTCATGTCCAGCTCTTTCCAACCCCATGAATCACAGCAAGCCAGGCCTCCCTGTCCATCACCAACTCTCAGAGTTCACTCAAACTCATGTCCATCGAGTTGGTGATGCCATCCAGCCATCTCATTCTCTGTCGTCCCCTTCTCCTCTACCCCCAATCCCTCCCAGCATCATAGTCTTTTCCCGTGAGTCAACTCTTTGCATGAGGTGGCCAAAGTATTGGAGTTTCAGCTTTAGCATCAGTCCTTCCAATGAACACCCAGGACTGAGCTCCTTTAGAATGGACTGGTTGGATCTCCTTGCAGTCCAAGGGACTCTCAAGAGTCTCCTCCAACACCACAGTTCAAAAGCATCAATTCTTCGGCAATCAGCTTTCTTCACAGTCCAACTCTCACATCCATACATGACCACTAAAAAAACCATAGCCTTGACTAGACGGACCTTTGTTGGCAAAGTAATGTCTCTGCTCTTTAATATGCTATCTAGGTTGGTCATAACTTTCCTTCCAAGGATTAAGCGTCTTTTAATTTCGTGGCTGCAATCAGCATCTGAAGTGATTTTGGAGCCCAGAAAAATAAAGTCTGACACTGTTTCCACTCTGGAGGCTAAAGATGTTCTTATTACATCCATTTTCTTTTTTAAAATATTATGTAATATAATGGTTGGGGCTTCCCTGGTGGCTCAGCCGGTAAAGAATCTGCCTGCAATGCAGGAGACCCAGGTTCAATCCCTGAGTCGTGAAGATCCACTGGAGAAGGGAATGGCAACCCACTCCAGTATTCTTGACTGGAGAATCCCATGGACAGAGGAGCCCAGCAGGCTATAGTCCATGGGGTCACAAAGAGTCAGACACCATGGGGCTGCAAAGAGTCAGACACGATTGAGCGACTAACACTTAATGTAATGGTTAATTGTGTGTCAACTTGACTGATCTCAAGGATGCCCAGACAGCTGGTAAAACATTATTTCTGGGTGTGTCTGTGAGAGTTTTTCTGGAAGAGATTAGCATTTGACTCAGCAGACTGAGTGGAGATACCTACCCTCACCAATGCAGGTGGGCAACATCCAACCTCCATGGGCCCAAATGAAACAAAAAGGACAAAGAAGGGCAAATTAGCTCTTCTTAAGCTGGAATGTCCATCTTCCCCTGCCCTTGAACCTCAGAACTCCTGGTTCTCAAATGATCAGACTCCTGAGATTACATCTGTGGCCCTGTGGTTCTCAGGCCTTTGAGACTGGGCTGAATTATATCACTGACTTTCTCAGTCTTCCAGCTTGCAAATGGCAGATTGTGGGACTTCTCGGCCTCCATAACCACTTGAGCCAACTTCTATAATAAATTTCCTCTTCTATCTATCTATTCCCTATTGATTATTTCTCTGGAGAACCCTAATAGAAGTAATGACAGTACAGTGGTTGTGTAACATCAACATAAACTTTGTCACATATAGAGGCATTGAAACACAGTGACACAGCTCACCAGTAATTGGTCAGTGGGGTTATATGGATGATGCTTAATTTAACACTTTTTCATTACCATCAAAATCGAAATATTGAATTAGCAGAATTTCATAGAACATTCATAAACTTCTGATGATATGTCCGTGGACCCTCTGTGATCTGGGGAGTCCCACTTTAATAAGCAAGGAGAGATTATTTTGAAGGTGGCCTTCTTATGGGCTAGCTTATGTCTGTGTATTACTCTAGTGAGTATGGATGATGAGAAGGGTAAGTGATTCAACACATGGTTGGGGAATTTTCAGTTTGTGTGGCTAGAAAAGAAATCCAAAACAATATTCTTGGTTCTTTTTTGTCACACTCACCTGTGAGAAATGCTTCTGTGATTTAGACTATGTTATCACCCAGATCCTCTGTTCACAATCATTAGGGCAGGAAACAACTTTGTCAGTTTTTCAGCATAGAGAGGTGAAAGTCTGGGCAAAGCAGCATCTGCACTTTTTCTATTGTACCTCAGATCTGTGGCTTAGAAATGGATGGAGAGCCTGAAAGCAAATTTTGCCATGCTGCCCCATTAGTCAAATGGCAAGACCAGGTCTTAGGGGTGCAGGGGAAATGGCATGTCAGGTAATGAAAGCTCAGGCAGAATGTCTTTTTGCCCATATCTAAGGAGGCTCACAGTTCTTAAAAAAATTCTTTTCCAAAAAGCATAACATTAGAGTGGTAAGTAAGACCCCATCATTAGAAATGAATGTAGCTGGCAATATCTGTTACAATAACTGGTGCATATCTTTGACATTTAAGATGAGATTGGAATAACTCCAAGATACTTTGTAAAGGAATTGAGCATAATTTTAAAAAAACAATTTTTACCATAGTTACATGTTCTTGACCAAAGTTAACTTCACATGAGAAGTTATTTTACAGATAAGTAAACTGAGGCACAGAGAAGGTTAATTAATTCACTCAACTGCTTTTAGTAGCAGAAATTGGGAGAGTGGATTGTTTTGATAGGTTATCCAGATTAAACTGAACTGAATAGAACTGATTTAAGTTTCTGTCCTTAAATTTTTCTTATCAGGAGTAATCTTAGACCAGTCCTCCTTAGACTAGTCCTCCTAACTTCTAGTGTAGACTTCCATGATATTCTAGGGTATAATCTTGGTAGAACCATGTGAGTATTGCCTTTTAGAATAAGAACATCAATTTTGTGGTGCATATATACAATGGAATATTACTCTGACATAAAAAGGAAATTGTGCCATTTACAGAGACACAGATGGACCTAGAGATTGTCATAGAGAGTCCCTTGGACTGCAAGGAGATACAACCAGTCCATTCTAAAGGAGATCAATCCTGGGTGTTCATTGGAAGGACCGATGCTAAAGCTGAAACTCCAATACTTTGGCCACCTCATGCGAAGAGTTGACTCACTGGAAAAGACTCTGATGCTGGGAGGGATTGGGGGCAGGAGGAGAAAGGGACGACAGAGAATGAGATGGCTGGGTGGCATCACCGACTCAATGGACATGAGTTTGAGTGAACTCCGGGAGCTGGTGATGGACAGGGAGACCTGGCATGCTGTGATTAATGGGTTCGCAAAGAGTTGGTCACGACTAAGTGACTGAACTGAACTGAAGTAAGTCAGAGAGAAAAAAACAAACATGGTATATTAACGCATATATGTGGAATCTAGAAAAATGGTATGGATGAACTTATTTGCAAAGCAGAAATAGAGACACTGACATAGAGAACATATGGATATCAAAGGGGAAAGGGGAGTGAGATGGATCTGGATATTGGTATCAGCATATATCGGAGAAGGCAATGGCACCCCACTCCAGTACTCTTGCCTGGAAAATCCCATGGATGGAGGAGCCTGGTGGGCTGCAGTCCATGGGGTCGCTAAGAGTCGGACACGACTGAGCGACTTCAGTTTCACTTTTCACTTTCATGCATTGGAGAAGGAAATGGCAACCCACTCCAGTGTTCTTGCCTGGAGAATCCCAGGGACGGGGGAGCCTGGTGGGCTGCCGTCTATGGGGTCACACAGAGTCAGACATGACTGAAGCGACTTAGCAGCAGCAGCATATATACACTACTATGTATAAAAGACATAATGAATAAGAACCAACTGTACAGCACAGGGAACTCTACTCAGTGTTCTGTGCTCAGTCATTCAGTCCTGCCGGACTCTCTGCAACCCCATGGACTATAGCCAGCCAGGCCCTCTATCCATGGAATTTTCCAGGCAAGAATACTGGAGTGGGTTGCCATTTCCTTCTCCAGGGGATCTTCGCAACTCAGGGATTGAACCTGAGTGTCTTGCATCTCCTGCATTGACAGGTGGATTCTTCATCACCGGGCCACCTGGGAAGCCCTACTCAGTGTTCTATGGTGACTTAAATGGGAAGGAAATCCAAGGAGGAGTGGACATATGTATACATGTGACTGATTTATTTTGCTGTACAGCAGAAACTAACACAACATTGTAAAGCAACTATACTCCAGTAAAATGTATATATATTAATTTCATCTGTACAAAAATATTTTACTTATATCCTCTGCTTATGCTCTTAACACTAGCACCACTTTCCTTCCAACACATACAAATTACGTACAAAATGTACATTTAAGAGACAGAACTGTCTGGGATTACAAAGGATTAACACATCATTTGATTAGCTCTAAGAGGATGCTTTGGAACTGTGGTGCTGGAGAAGACTCTTGAGAGTCCCTTGGACTGCAAGGAGATCCAACCAGTCCATTCTAAAGGAGATCAATCCTGGGTGTTCATTGGAAGGACTGATGCTAAAGCTGAAACTCCAATACTTTGGCCACCTCATGCGAAGAGCTGACTCACTGGAAAAGACTCTGATGCTGGGAGGGATTGGGGGTGGGAGGAGACGGGGACAACAGAGAATGAGATGGCTGGATGGCATCACCGACTCGATGGATATGAGTTTGAGTGAACTCCGGGAGTTGGTAATGGACAGGAAAGCCTGGCGTGCTGTGATTCATGGAGTCGCAAAGAGTCAGACACGACTGAGCAACTGAACTGAACTGAAGAGGTGAGAAATGGAAATCTCATATTCAAGAGCTTACTTTTTCTTTCCTGTGGGATATCAGAAGACACATGGCCTCAGCATTAGATAACATCAAGGAGCATAGCATAAGGATGAGAAGCAGGGACTCTAGAGATAGACTTACCTGTGTTGAAATCTCAGCTTTACTACTAACCAAGTGGATGAGTTACTTAATCTTCTTGTGCCTCAGTTTGCTCATTTGTAAAATGACTTTAATAATTTTACCTAATTCACCAGGTTATTATGAGAATTAAATGAATTAATATTTGTGAAAAACATAAAGCAGTGCCTGGCACATCAAACATACTATATAAGTAATACACTGAAATAAATAAGTAAATAAATAATACACTGAAATAAATAAGCAAATAATAAATGAAAAAAGTAAAGGAATTATTATAAATTATGAAGACATGACAGTGAGGTTGTCAGAAAGTGTCAGAATCCTGAAATAACAGTAGGTTTTTATTTTTCAATTTGTGTGGGGTTTTATTTATGCAGATGGTATTGTTCTTGTGTAGAAAGCAATCAATGACCTCAGAACTATCAGGGATTTTTTCACCTTAAGGTGAAGCATGAGTTGTAAGAAAAAAATAATACATATTCATGAAAATACACTGATAGGCTGAGAACTCAACAATTGCTTGATATTCCTAAAATGTCTTCTTTCAGTATATCACAAAGGACCTCAGGAATGAGTAACATTTGTAGAATAAGAACTCAGTAGGCATTAAAACCCAGAAAGATCCAAATATATTAATTGTTGCAGAAGTACTTGCTTTATATTTTGTAAGAACTGTAGTACATGCTGTCATGCACTGCTGAGATGCTACCTGAAGGCTGAAGCACTTGTTCTCTCAAATTTTGGGACTGTTGGCAGCTAAAAGCCTTTAGCTGTTAGCCCGCCCTAGAAACTGTCCTCTGCTGAAGACATCTGCTTCAGTCAAGGTCAGACCCCCTTCCTATGGGTCCTTCCTATGAGAGACCAGGATCCAATGACTGCTCAGATGGATATATAAAAAACCTCTCCCACTTGATCCATTTTAGAACAGTTCTTCAGGGCCATCCTAGGTCTTCATGTCCCCCAGAGGATTGGCTAAGGCCTTTGTTGTAATTGCTTCTCAATTAAATGGCTCCATCTACCCAAACCTGATTCTGTTCTCCCACAGTTATTAATCCCCAAAGCACTCCCCAATAAACCTTCCTCACAGAAATCTTTGTCTCAGAGTCTAATTCTTGGGAACCTGACCTACAACAGGTACTTATTGAGTAGGGTGTATACCAGCTGCAGTGATATGAAGCCATGGGCATTCTGATATTTCATTTCCCTTTTTTCACAAGAATATCTTCATGTTTTCAATCTTCTTCAAGGGTTTCCTTAGTTTCTTTAACCATGTCATTATTTATTGGTCCGTGGATCAGATCTCATCAAAGCACCAGGCTACAGTCAAAATCCAAGAATGCAAGATCTCCATAGAACAATGGCCAAGTACAGGGTGAATAGAAATTCCAATCAAAGGTCCTATAATTAAACTGATCTTTGAAGAATGAGTGTTTAAGTGGTTTTGATTATGATTGCTAAAGAACAGCTAAGGTAAAATCATGCAACACTCTCCACTCAAAATTACACAAAGCAATTTTCAAATGGCCAAAAAAAAAGGGATAGCTCTGTTTAAATGTCTTGTTATTCGAAGAGCTCACATAATCACATCAAACTTACTCTTATCATTGAGCATAAATGGAAGGTATAATCAGTGTAGCTGAGGAAACTTGGACAATGTGTTTGGTTTAAAGACACCTTGTCTGAGTAAATGCTGAAGATTTTATTTTTCACCTTAGGCTTACAGAAACAAATATATTTCTATTCTTCATGTGAAGTGAGGCAAGATCTGGATCCAGCAGAAATGGATTCGTTTATCTTTGTGAGTTCCTAAGTTCTCACACAGTGCCTTGAGAATGCTATTACAAAATTCCTGAAGATACATAATTCTGACAGTAGTAATGGCCTGAACCCTGATACCCAGTATGAGAAACCAGCCAAGTCCTAAGTTTTCTGTAGTCTTTTGTAACAACACATAGTATCCAACAGTACAAGTACATTGGATAAGTATCATTGTTTACTAAACACACAAAAGAATAACAATGGTAGCAAAGTTAATTATGCCAATTTAGTGTAGATTATAGCCACATGATACATTCATAAAGTTATGATGAATGGTATCTTGATGAATACTTGATAATTCTAACAACAGTGACAAATAACATTTTGTAAAAATTAGATTGAAAATGTGATTATCAGTTAGGGATTCAACACATCAGAGACACCTCCATTTGGAATCCAGAGCAAGCACTACACCTTATTAAAAAATGCCACATGGTGCAAAAGCATGTTGGTAGTGAAGTGGGGTCATGTGACCTGCTCTCATACCTCTTGGACTGAATTTAACAGGTTTTGATTGGCATCATCTTTCAAAGGCAGTTTAACTTCAGGTACAATCTGCATTTCACATCCTTGAAGGCATAAATACACACCTCCCTGTACCAGGATGGTTGATATATACCCAGGTTAATCAATAGACTTCCATGTTATGTCAGTCCAGATGACAAAAGGTCTAAGTCTTTGGCTTATGTACAACACTTACTCCATAAAACAAACTTTGTCTCATCTCTGACCCCTGCCCTCAATAGATTTTACATTCTGTTGAAAGTTATTTCAAATCTTGGTAAAGAATGAGTCTCTCTTGCTGTATAATTTTCTTGAGCATCAAAAATTATAACATTTCCTTTCATCAAGAAACTCCATTGAATTGCTTTGTCGTCGACTCAATGTACAAGATATGCCTTTATATATTATGGAAGGATATTCTCTTGGATTGCAGTGCTGAAATAAATGACACAGCACTGTGAGGTAAACAGCAATTCCTTTAGCAGATTGATTCTGTTTGTGACATTTAAGTCTCTACATCATGACTGATTACACTAGGGAAGAGGGTGTGGTAGATTACATTTTTCAAAAATGGCCCACCCCACAGATTCTTCTGCAATGTGACCTTGCTCCTGCCTCAGCAAGAGGTGGAGTCTATTTCTTTACCTTTTAAATCTGTAGGCCCAGTGATTGTTTAGATCTTTAGAATATGAGAGAAGTGACATTGCCAGTTCTAGGCAAAGTCATTAGTTGGCCTGGCAAATTCTTCTTCCTACATCCTGGTAGTCAGCCTCCAGGTTAGAAGTATAACAACACTGAAGGCACCAAACTATGAGAAGTCCAAGCCACATGGAGGATGAAATCACATGTGAAGACAGAGAGACGGTGAAAGAGAAAGAACAAAGCACTAAGCATGTATATAAAGAAGTCACCTTGGAAGTTGCTCTAACATCAGTTACCCCAACTAATGCTGCATCGGTTCAGGAAGGGCCCAGCTAAACCTTCCCTGAATTTCTGACTCCTAAAATCATTAACAAAATAAAATGATTTTTTTCCCATCCATGAAGTTTGGGGATAGTTTGTTACATAGCAATAGATAACTGAAGCAAAGGGCTTTGCTAATAACCTGATTAATGAAATGCTTAGGGATGCTGAACTGAACTAAGATCAAGAGACTGCCAACTTATTTTTTCCTGCGAACTTTCTGCATATATTGGCAGCATTGATCTTTCTTTATTCATCTAACTTTGGGCCTGCTACCCAGTTTTCTAAAAATAAGCAATTAATTTACGTATGGATTAAAAAAAACCTGATTAATTGATTGAATAGTCTGAAAAGTATAGGAGGTTAGGTGCATAATTGAGACCAAGAAGCCACATGCGTACTTTTACATTCCGGCAGTGCCACTTGGAAGCTCTATGGTGTTAAGCGACTCACGCTTCACATCTGTAAAATAGGGGCAATAATAATAACTACCTCACCAGGTTGTTAAGAGGATTTAATTAATTCAAACTTACAATCATGTCTGGAACTTTGGAAGTGTTATATAGATTTTAACTGGTATTTCTTGGATATGTAGCTTGGCCTCTACAATTTTGACCAGTGCAGTGAGTGCCCTTCTGTTCAGCATTTTGGAAATTTGTCTTCAGATTCAGACAGAGCTGAGGCTGAATCCTAGATCAACCATGTCTGTGGAAGTCTGGAACCCTATCTGGGCCTCAATTTTCCCATCGGTAGTCTATGGATAGTAATACTGACTTCTCAAGGTTGTTGTGAAGATTCGATGTGCTCGCCAGGCAAAGTACTAGGTTCGGAGCCTGACATGTGGGTTAGTGTGCTGTCTTTGTTGATTTCCTTGGCACCCCAACCTCCCTATTTGTTTACATATAGGATGAGACTTGGGGCTTCCCTGGTGGCTCAGAGGGTAAAGAATCCTCCTGCAATGCGGGAGACCTGAGTTCAACCCCTGGGTTGGGAAGATCCCCTGGAGAAGGGAATAGCTACCCATTCCAGTATTCTTGCCTGAAAAATTCCCATGGGCAGAAGAGCCTGAGAAGAGGCTGACTGGTTTTCAATTCTTCAGCCATGTTAGGCAGAGAGTGTATGTGCTCGTCCATTCAGCCGTTTTCAAGAAAAACCTGGAAGCGTATCTATTTCCAAGAGTAACCTGCTGATATCAGGTTGTCGTTTCTTTTAACAGAATGCCATTCTTGTCATACAAAACCATACTGTTTGGGTAGCAGTAACTGGCTGAGGATGAACGGCATCAATTATCTATTACAACTCCAAGCTATCAATCAAAACTCATGCTATTTCCTTTGCCCCAGGCAACAATAGGCATCAAACTAAGAAGAACTCAGAGGAGCAAATAAACATGAATGTTGAGCTACAAAGGCACAATAGCAGTCTTTAGTCCCCATCAGCTCACTCTGGCTGGTACCAGATGCAGGTGGAAACAGAGGTGTGATGGTGGAGGAAGAATGGGGTAAAAAAAAAAAAATTCCCATGATGGGAGCTGGCATAAACCTAAAAGAGAATATAAACACCAACTCTCTGGCAGGGAATAAACAAAACCTCATTGAAATCAAGTTAGGAGGGCTTGGCCAATGATTTCTGGAGACTTGCCCCTCTGGACAAAAGCAGTAAGAAAACTGGAAATGATGTCTACTCATGAGAAAATAATGGCCAGGTCAGAAAAAAATAGAGAAGTGGATCAGAATAAATCACCTTTTAAGTGAGCAGAGTCGGAGACCAGGAAGGACAAAATTCCCAATAGCTGTTTTGTATCAACATGGGAAACTAGCTCATTTTAACCTGTCACGGTACATAAATCACTCTTAAAAGTTGGTGGAGGCAAGAATTCTCCCTCTAATACATCATATTTACCTGAAAATGGGCTTCCATAAAACCATAATGGTGATGTAAAACCTGTAAGGATTAACCCCCAAGAGAAGATAATTTTGAGAAGAACAGGTGAAATGTATTCTTTAAAGACATTAAAGCATGATCAAATTCTTGGTACAATGGGAAAAATAAAGGAAAATGTAAAATCACAGCATAGAGAGTTCTAACTAATAGTAGTAGGAGCACTAAATTCCAGATTCCTCCATCAGAAGTAATCTAGTGACCTCGACCCTACATCAAGATCCCAATAAATCATATCATAATGTGATGTTTATTGAGTACCAATTGTGTGCTGGATTAAGTCCTCTTCTTTTCAAATGGCTGGTTTTATGTAATCCTTACAATAACTCTCTGGTGCAAGAACTGTTTCTAACCCTCATTATGTAGGGAAATAAACTGAGACAGAGAAATTAACTTACTTGCCCAAAAGCACACAACTAAGTGTCTAAGTCAGGATTTGAATTTAAAACTCCTTGATTCCAGAGTCAATATTCTCAAGATCTGTGCTATACTACCTCTAGATAATACCTTCTAGATAATCCTTATGTGCCTTATGAAGACTTCTCTAACTTGATTACCTAGATCATTCCATGTCATCACTTTTACTTTCTACATTTTATAACTATAGAGTAAATAAAACTAAAAGTGAATATAAATTCCATGTATTATAACAGGAGAAGACAAGGCAAATGCTTTAGGAAATATTCAAGTTTATTTTATACTATTCAAACACTTCCTACAAAGAAAAAATACACAAAAGATATTGTTCACTGACTGACAAACCACTATCTGAGCTTGGAAGAAACGTTTTTGCAAGGCTTAACAATGGAAACAGTGACAGACTTTATTTTCTTGGGTTCCAAAATCACTGCAGATGGTGACCGCAGCCATAAAATTAGAAGACACTTGCTCCTTGGAAGAAAAGCTATAACCAACCTAGACAACATATTAAAAGGCAAGATATTACTTTGCCAGCAAAGGTCTGTCTAGTCAAAGCTATGATTTTTCCATCAGTCACGTATGGATGTGAGAGTTGCGCCATAAAGGAAGCTGAGTGCCAAAGAATTGATGCTTTTGAACTGTGGTATTGGAGAAGACTCTTGAGAGCCGGTTGGACTGCAAAGAGATCAAACCAGTCCATCCTAAAGGAAATCAGTTGAGTTCAGTCGCTCAGTCGTGTCCAACTCTTTGCGACCCCATGAATCACAGCACGCCAGCCCTCCCTGTCCATCACCAACTCCCGGAGTTCACTCAAACTCATGTCCATCGAGTTGGTGATGCCATCCAGCCATCTCATTCTCTGTTGTCCCCTTCTCCTCCTGCCCCAAATCCCTCCCAGCATCAGAGTCTTTTCCAGTGAGTCAACTCTTCACATGAGGTGGCCAAAGTATTGCAGTTTCAGCTTTAGCATCAGTCCTTCCAGTGAACACCCAGGATTGATCTCCTTTAGAATGGACTGGTTGGATCTCCTTGCAGTACAAGGGACTCTCAAGAGTCTTCTCCAGCACCACAGTTCAAAAGCATCAATTCTTCAGCGATCAGCTTTCTTCACAGTCCAACTCTCACATCCATACATGACCACGGGAAAAAACATAGCCTTGACTAGATGGACCTTTGTTGGCAAAGTAATGTCTCTGCTTTTCAATATGCTGTCTAGGTTGGTCATAACTTTCCTTCCGAGGAGTAAGCATCTTTTAATTTCATGGCTGCCGTCACCATCTGCAGTGATTTTGGAGCCCCCCCAAAATAAAGTCTGACACTGTTTCCACTCAGTCCTGAATATTCATTGGAAGGACTGATGCTGAAGCTGAAGCTCCAATAATTTGGCCGCCTGATGCGAAGAGCTGACTCATTAGAAAAGACCCTGCCATCATAGAACTGCCATATGATCCAGCGATCGCACTCCTGGGCATACACACCGAGGAAACCAGAATTGAAAGAGACACATGTACTCCAATGTTCATTGCAGCACTGTTTATAATAGCCAGGACATGGAAGCAACCTAGATGTCCATCTGCAGATGAATGGATAAGAAAGCTTTGGTACATATACACAATGGAGTATTTCTCAGCCATCAAAAAGAATGCATTTGAATCAGTTTTAATGAGGTGGATGAAATTGGAGCCAATTATACAGAGTGAAGTAAGCCAGAAAGAAGAACATCAATACCGTATATTAACGTATATATATGGAATTTAGAAAAATGGTAACCTGAACCCTGTATAAGAGACTGCAAAAGAGACATAGGCATTTAGAACAGTCTTTGGGACTCTGTGGGAGAGGGTGAAGGTGGAATGATTGGAGAGAATGGAATTGTAGCATGTATATTATCATAAGTGACCAGTCCAGGTTCGACGCATAAATTTTCCTCTGTTCAAAAAAAAAAAAGAAAAGAAAAGACCCTGATGCTGGGAAAGATTGAAGGCAGGAAGAGAAGGGGACGACAGAGGGTGAGATGGTTGGATGGCATCACTGACTCAATGGATATGAGTTTGAGCAAGTTCTGGGAGATGGTGAAGGACAGGGAAGCCTGGTGTGCTGCAGCCCATGGGGTTGTGAAGAGTTAGATATGACTGAGTGACTGAACAACGAACAGAGTGAGTCAAGAGCCTATATTAGCCTCTAAGTGGGCCCCTAGTGGCTCCTGTCTCCTGGAATGCATGCCTTCGTGTAACCCCTTCCCCTTGAGGGTGGGCTGGATAGAAGCTTTATCCTAATTAGTAGGATATGGCAGCAGTCATGAGATGTCTCTTGTGAGATGAGGTTACAGAAAGCCTTCTGTCTCTTTCTCTCAGAGTCCTCACTCTGGAGGAAGCAACCTGCCATGTTGTAAACTGCCCTATGGATATTTCCACATGGTGAGAAATTAAAGGTTGTCTCTGGCCAATAGACAGAAAGAACCTGAACCATCAAACAATTACCCAAGTTGAATCCTGCCAAGAACTATGTGAGTGAGCTTAGAGCTTGATCCTCACAGAGGCAAGACACCTTGATTGCAGCCTACCAGGGATCTGGAGTCAGAGGACCCAGTCTAGCTGCTCTCAGATTCCAGATCCACAGAAAGCAGGGGGTAATAAATGTTTGTCACTGGAAGCCACTAAGTTTTGGGGTAATTTGTTACGCAGCCATAGGTAACGAACACAGTGCCCCTTTCTTCTGGTGATATAAGGGTGGTGGCCCTGCAGATATTTCCATTTAAGTAAGTCAAATTAGGGAAAGAAAAAAAAAAAAAACCTCTCGGTGGAAATCTTATTGCCATGGCAACTGTTACTGTTTATCTGTCAGTGTAAACACTGGATAAGAATCCCAGTAGTTCTTAGCCCACAATTTCCTCCATTAAAGGGAATTAAATGTTGAGGGAAGCATAGCTAGTAGGCCTCTCATATGGCCTTTGGGCCAGGAATTATACCACAGTGGTTTCTCCCACATTCCAGTACTTACTTCAGGACTGAGTGGAAGAAACAGTAGCGGGAATTATTACTTAGTCTTTGGCCAGAGGAATGGCGGTAAATGCAAGCCAGTTAGATCTCCCACTTCCAGTCAAAAAAGAGGACATTGCTTTCAAAAGGAGAAATGGGAGTGGGGAAAACAAGCTGAATCCTTTGCATTTGTTAAATGCTCCGTCCACTGACCTGATGCTGTCTCATTGGCACCTCACTGCTTTACACTTGAGGTGGTCAAAGTATATTTTTGTGATTTTGGCCTTGTATTCAAAATAGTAAGAGTAACTATCAGAGAAGTGACCATTCTGATACACAAATTTGGGGGTGACTAAGACCGAGAATGAGATGGCTGGATGGCATCACCAACTCTGTGGACATGAGTTTGAGTGAACTCCGGGAGTTGGTGATGGATAGGGAGGCCTGGCGTGCTGTGATTCATGGGGTCGCGGAGTCGGACACGACTGAGCGACTGAACTGAACTGAACTGAAGTAGATATCTCCGTAGATATCTCTCCAACTAACATTTCTGTCCTTCTCTAGTAATACAGGAGTACCACTTCAGGGACAGTGCCCCTGGGCCACCACCAGCCCCACAAAGTTCATATGTCTTTCCCAGGAATTTCTGCCTTTACATCCCAGAGGCTGTTCACATTTTACAAATTGAGGTCATTCTTGAAACTTGTTTATACACCAGCACTTTTTAAAACTCGATGTGCCCAGAGCTACTCAGGAACAGAGTTAATGTTCAGAATCACAGGCCCTGCATCCCAGAGACTCTGACTCATTAGAACTGAAATGGGGCCCAAGACTGCATTTTTCCAAGCATTTCCATGCAATTGATTCTGCTGGAGGCGATACACAGCCATCTTTGATGAATATTGCCTGGAAAACTTCTCCTGATCAGAACTGTGCTGTAACAAAGAACTAAAAGATACACATAAGCACATATACGAACACATACACACACACAGAGAAGTATCTTGTTATATGCACTAAATTGTTTCAAAAAAGTTGTATGTGTATCACATTTTATATATCAGTTCACATGTGAAATGCTTGGCATTCACATGGCATTTCCTTTCAGGAAAAGGACTGTACCTTCAAGGTTGTTTCATCCGTAGCACCTAGCATGGTGCCTGGCACTTGGTATTCGTTGAATTAGTATTCATTGAATGAATGACTGACTATTCAATTTGTTCAAAGTGAGGGTAATGGGATGATAAGTCAGACACACTCAGTGTACAGCAGAGTATCTTAACATCATTCACTCCTGTCTCCATTTAATAATGGTAATGTACTGCTCTTATTTTATATTTCAGAAGGGTGAAAACAAAATATAAGAGGGACACTGAAACAGCTCTGTGAATGAGAAGCCTTCTTAGTATCTTCTTTTCCTCTCCAACCTGAAAAGTTATAACCTAAGCCTTGCCAGGAGACTTTATGATCTATTATATTTGAAACTCCAAGGAGAAAGAGAAAGGATGTGATAAATGGAACCAATGTAAGGCCTCAAATTCCTCTTTTGCAAGTAACAGAGAAGACAAGCTTTCTTCTTGAACCAACAAATTACAATATAGGTAGAGAGCCAGGTGAATCAGATTCTCCCAAATAGGTATGGAACAGTGGTACAGATTCTAAAACAGAAACTGGTGAGAATTTTGCTAGCCAAGTATATGAAACTAAAAATACCACAAAGAATTGCCTTTAGTTGGCCTCTGGAGCAGACTTTTTTTAAAACTGCTAATAGGAGGTTTTTCAGCTAGTTTGTTTATGTGACAGCTTGCCTGTTAACAGAATAATATTGATTCCTGTGGCTTAGCAATGAGGCCCCTAAAACATTTGATCCCCAAACTCATAAATTTGTAATAAAAAAAATTAAACTTTCCCAAGGAATTTGCTTGGCCTCAAATGTTTGATTGAACAAGGCACAGATATTTTTCCTGATTCTGCAGTTAAAAGCCAGATTTTCCACTTTCTCTGGTTTGACTTATTGAGTAAGCCTTTTGAAAAATGGAACTTGTACTCAGTGTGTTTTATTTTAACCTCACTGATGATCTGCATCTCAGCAGTAAATTTTTAAATAGTTGTGTTATATATGCTGAATAAATGATGAACCCGATTGTGCTTTGGGCTATCCTCATAGAGGATCAGGCAGGGTCAAGATTGAGAGACAGAAAGGGAGGAAGAAAGATTTAATATATGACATGTTCTGACAAGTGAAGAATTATTGATTGATGCCAAACTAGGCTCCAATAAACTAAAACCACCATATATGGTGCAATCATTAGTGACATATTCACCACACGCCAAGAAGGGTCTTTTGAAAAATGTGTGTAAATAAACTTCATCGTCAACGTTTAATAAAGGTGATCAGGTAAAAGTGCAAATAATAACAGCTGCTCACATTGTGTCCTTTCAAATAAGAGTTATGATCATTGTTTTTTTTTAATTTTCAGCTTTATTGAGACATAATTGACATACGATAGTCTGCACATATTTTAAGTATATAATCTGATAAGTTTTGACATATGCACACACCTGTGAAGCTATTACCACAATCAGGAAGCTGAATATATGTATCACCTCTGAAAGTTTTCTTATGCTGCTTTATAATCTCTCCCTTCACTCCTCCCACCCCTTGCTCAAATAGCCATTACTCTGCTTTCTGTCATAATGGATTCGTTGGCATTTTCTAAAATTTTATGTAAATAGAACTGTATACTACATACTCTTCTTCTGTTGTTGCTGGGACTCACTCAGCACAATTCTTTTGAGTTTCATCCATGTTGCTGTATGTATCAAATTTCATTAAAGTTTTTTTTTAATTGTTGAGTAGCATTCAATCATAAGGCCATATGACAATGTTGATACATTAACCTGTTAAGTGGTTTCCAGTTTGGGGCTATATTACAAATAAAGTTGCTAGGAACATTCGTGCACACATCTCTGTAGGAATTCATGTTTTCTTTTATCTCTTGGGTAAATGCTTGCTTGTGAAATACTTGCAGGAATCCAGACATGGCTTAGCTAGATGTCTCTGCTTCAATGATTCTCATAAATCTGTGATCAAGGTATTAGCTGTGTCTGTTGTTTTATCTGAAGTCTGAGTTTAGAGGGGATTTGTTTCCAAACTCACTCTTGTGGTTGCTGGCAGGTTCATTTCCTCACAGGCTGTTTGATTATGGGTGTAAGTCCCTCTCTGGCTATGGACCTGGGAATGCCATCAGTTCTTTGACACATGGGGTTCTCCATAGGGCAGCTCATCTTCCCCTCAGAGCAAGCCAACAAGAGAGCAAGAGAGGGCAAGCAAGCAAGAAGTCACATTCATTTTATAAGCTTATCTCAGAAGTGTCATCCTATTGCTTTTGCAGAATTCTGTTTATAAAAAGTGAGTCACCCCTGAGTCTGGCCCACACTCAGGGAAAGGGCTTATATAGGAGATAAAGATCATTGGAAGCCATCTTAGAGTCAGTTGTCAGCCTACCACAATTCCCTTTATCGAGCTGAGGAAGTTTCCTCCTGTTCATTTTTTAAGGGATTGCAGTTTTTATTTATTTTTAAAAGTTATTTATTTATTTATTCATTAGCTTCAGATGCACAGCTTGCAGGATCTTAGTTCCCAAACCAGGGATTGAGCCTGTGCCCTCAGCAGTTAAAGCCTGGACTCCTAACCACTGCACTGTCAAGGAATTCCCAGAGTTTTTATCAGACAGGTTTGTTAGATGATGTCAAATGTATTTTACTAC
The DNA here is from genome assembly GCF_049115385.1 of Moschus berezovskii. Classification (NCBI taxonomy): domain Eukaryota; kingdom Metazoa; phylum Chordata; class Mammalia; order Artiodactyla; family Moschidae; genus Moschus; species Moschus berezovskii. Next base: position 40,823,189 of record NC_142488.1, on the reverse strand, counting down.
TGTTGAAATAATCACTTTTTTTTAGTTCATTAACATGGTGACATTTTAAAGTTTGTTTACATTGATTGATTTTCAAATGTTACCAAAATGGAATCTCTGGGATAGCATCACTCCATTTTGATGTATTAGTCTTTTTATATATTGTTTGATTCTACTTGATAAAATTTTGTTTATAGTTTTTGCATCTATATTAATGTAGTATGAGGGATATTGGTCTGTAATTTTTTTTCTTGTAATATATTTGCCATGTTTTCATGAGAGGATGGTAGTTGTTGGCTCCATAGAACCAGTTAAGAAATTTAAGTGTTTTGAGCTTTGTCACCCAGTCATATTCAACTCTACAGTCCAGGGGGTCACAAAGAATCGGATATGACTGAGTGACGAAGCACAAAGCATCTCTTCTTAAATTTTTGGGAAAAGTTTGTATAAAATTGATATTATTTCTTCCTTATATATTTGGTAGAATTTATCAGTGAAGTTATTTGGGCCTAGAGTTTTCTTTGTGGGAAGTTTTTTTTACTACAAGTTCAATTTTCTTAACAGATATAGGGCCATTCAGGTAATCTATATCTTCTTGAGTAAGCTTGGTCGTTCAGGTCCTTTAATAAATCTTTTCATTTCATCTAGGTTGTCAAATTTATTAGCAGAAAGTTGTTCATAACATTATTTGCCCTAGAGATTGTTATACTGAGTGAAGTCAGATAGAGAAAGACAAATATCTATGATAACTTTTATATGTGTGTGCTAAGTTGCTTCAGTCATGTCTGACTCTGCGACCCCATGGCTCCTGCCAGACTTCTCTGTCCATGGGATTCTCCAGGTAAGAATATTGGAGTGGATTACTATTTCTTCCTCCAGGGGATCTTCCTGAGCTAGGGATAGTACTCAAGTCTCTCATGTTTCCTGCATTGGCAGGCAGATTCTTTACCACTAGCGCCACCTGAGAAGCCCATATATAAAATAGATAACCAGTAAGAATCTGCTGAACAGCACAGGGAACTCTACTCAATACAATGTAATTACCCATATGGAAGGGCTTCCCTGGTGACTCAGATGGTGAAGAATCAGCCTGCGATGCAGGAGACCTGGGTTTGATCCCTGGGTTGGGAAGATCCCCTGGAGGAGGTCATGGCAACCCACTCCAGTATTCTTGCCTAGAGAAAACCCATGGACAAAGGAGCCTGGTGGGCTATAGTCCATGGGGTTGCAAAGAGTCAGACACAACAGAGTGACTAAGCACAAAGCACCTATACGGAAAAAGAATCTAAAGAAGAGTAGATATATATATATATATATGTTTAACAGAATAATTTTGCTATACGCTTGAAACTAGTACAACATTATAAATCAACTATACTCCAATAAAAACTTAAAAAACAAGACAAAACATTCTCCTCTTACTCTTTTAATCTATATAGGATCTGTAATGCCACCTTTCTCATTTCCGATATTGGTAACTTGTGTCTTGTCTCTCTTTTTCCTGAGCAGTCTGGGTAGAGGTTTATCAATTGTATCTTTTTTTCTGTAAAGAAATAATTATTGGTTTCATTGATTTACTTTTGTTTTTTGTTTTGTTTTCTATTTCACTGATTTTATCTTTGATCTTTTATTAACTTCTTGTACTTACATTACTTTTCTTTTTCTAGAGTCTTAGGGTGGAGGTTTAAGTCATTGATTGAGGCTGCCTTTTCTATAGCATTTAGTGCTATAAATTTATTGTTGAGAACTGCTTTGGCAGTAGCCCATGAATTCTAATATGTTGAGTTTTCATTCTCATTTAAAACAAAATATTTTATAATTTCTCTTTTGATTTCTTTTTTTATCCATAGGTTATTTAAAAGTGTGCTGTGTTATTTAGTTTCAAAATATTTGGGAATGTTACAAATATTTGTTATTGATTTTTAATTTAATTCCATTGCCATTACAGGATCTAATTTGTATGACTTACATACTTTTAAATTTATTGACACTTGCATAATGAATGGCCCAAAATATGGTCTATCTTGGTAAATGATCCTTGTGTATTTGAAAGAAAGATGTTTTGATGCTCCTATTGAATGGATTGTTCTATAAACATAAATCAAGTTGCTTGATAGTATTGTTCAAGTCTTCTATATCCTTGTTAATTTTCCATCTACTTGTTCTATCAATTATTGAGAGAGAAGTAGTTTTAAAATCTCCAGTTATAATTGTGTATTTATCTATTTCTCCTTATAGCTCTATCAGTTTTTACTTCATGTATCTTAAAGCTGTTTTATCAGGTTAATATATGTTTAGAGTTGTTGTGCCTTCTTGTTGAATTAATCCTGTTTTCATTGTGAAAATGACCTTCTCTATCCCTGGTAATATTCTTTGCTCTAAAACCGAGTTTGCTATTAATATAGCCACTAAGTTTCTTTGGGCTTTCAGGTGACTCAGTGGTAAAGAATCTTACTGCCAAGCAGCAAACACAGGTTTGATCCCTGAAGAAGGAAATGGCAACCCACTCCAGTAATCTTACCTGGAGAATCCCGTGGACAGAGTAGCCTGGCAGGCTACAGTCCATGAGGTCACAAAAAGTCAGAAACAACTGAGCACGCAGTTGAGTTTTCTTCTGATCACTGTTAGTATGATTAGTTTTCACTGTCCTTTTACTTTTAACCTATCTGTGTTATAATAAAAAGCTGCCTTTAAATTGGATTTTTAGACCCTTACATTTAAGGTGATTATTGTCATTCTTTAGCTGATATCTACTATCTTGTTCTTAATATTTTTTTTCTATTATTTGTCCCACTTGTTCATTGTTTCCATCTTTCTTCTTTTTCTTCCTTCTTTATATGGTTTTTAAATTTTATATCTTCTGTTGACTTAGTAGCTGTGACTTTGTTTTGTTGCATTCAGTTCAGTTCAGTCGCTCAGTCATGTCTGATTCTTTGTGACCCCATGAATCACAGCATGCCAGGCCTCCCTGTCCATCATCAACTCCCGGAGTTCACTCAAACCCACCTCCATCGAGTCGGTGATGCCATCCAGCCATCTCATTCTCTGTCATCCCCTTCTCCTCCTGCCCCCAATCCCTCCCAGCATCAGAGTCTTTTCCACTGAGTCAACTCGTCGCATGAGGTGGCCAAAGTATTGGAGTTTCAGCCTTAGCATCAGTCCTTCCAATGAACACTCAGGACTGATCTCCTTTAGAGTGGACTGGTTGGATCTCCTTGCAGTCCAAGGGGCTCTCAAGAGTCTTCTCCAGCACCACAGTTCAAAAGCATCAATTCTTTGGCACTCAGCTTTCTTCACAGTCCAACTCTCACATCCATACATGACTACTGGAAAAACCATAGCCTTGACTAGACGGACCTTGGTTGGCAAAGTAATGTCTCTGCTTTTTAATATGCTATCTAGGTTGGTCATAACTTTCCTTCCAAGGAGTAAACGTCTTTTAATTTCATGGCTGCAGTCACCATCTGCAGTGATTTTGGAGCCCCCAAAAATAAAGTCAGCCACTGTTTCTACTGTTTCCCCATCTATTTGCCATGAAGTGATGGGACCGGATGCCATGATCTTAGTTTTCTGAATGTTGATCTTTAAGCCAACTTTTTCACTCTCCTCTTTCACTTTCATCAAGAGGCTCTTTAGTTCCTCTTCACTTTCTGCCGTTAAGTGTGGTGTCATCTGCATATCTGAGGTTATTGATATTTCTCCCAGCAATTTTGATTCCAGCTTGTGCTTCCTCCATCCCGGTGTTCCTCATGATGTACTCTGCAAATAAGTTAAATAATCAGGGTGACAATATACAGGCTTGATGCACTCCCTTTCCTATTTGGGACCAGTCTGTTGTTCCATGTCCAGTTCCAACTGTTGCTTCCTGACCTGTATACAGGTTTCTCAAGAGGCAGGTCAGGTGGTCTGGTATTCCCACCTCTTTCAGAATTTTCCACAGTTTATTGTGATCCACCCCTGATTACATTATTTGAAAAGAGTCAAACCTTTTCAGGTAGTGCTTTATGACTTGTTAGGCAGGTCTGGAGCAGTATTCAATTGAGAACTAATTATTCCCTATTCCAGAGGCAAGAACTTCCTGAGTACTCTACCCAACACCCCATAAATTATGATTTTTCTCAGCCTTGCAGGTGTAACACATTATCCTGGCTCAATGTGAGTATCAGGCACTGTTCTTCCTTATTCTTTCTGAGGTTTTTCCCCCCAACTTCACTTCTACACTTCTACTCTCCCTGGGGCTCTGCCCAACTATCTGTAGTTGCCTTTAGCCCCCCATACTCTAAGCTCTTTCTCTTCAACTCAGGCTCTGTCTGGGTTCCCCTTCCTGTACCACAGCCTGAAAACACTCTGAAATGGTGGGTTGGGGCTAATCATAGTTTTCACCTCATTTCTTTCCCTCTCTCAGGGATCATCATTCTTTACTGTCTGATTTCAAGTGACTTGAACAGTGTTGTTTCACATATTTTGTCTAGTTTCTGTGGTTGTTTCAGGCAGGAATACAAATCCTGTCCATCTTGTTCTTTCCTGGCTAGAGGTAGAGATATGATTGTTCCATTTTAAGATGAAGAAATGATCTCAAGTCTGAGAACTTCAAGATGACTTAGTGTGACAGTAAATGACAGTGCTGGAATTCATGTGCAGTTCTTTTGACCCCTTCTTTAAAAACATTATCCTGGAAGTATCTGTATGACCAGAAAAACTACAGGTTCTTTTGCTCCCAGTGTACAGTTTTTTGTTTGTTTGCTTGTCTTAATAATTGTTCACTTTATGTTTAACCACTTGGGTTGTTTGTTTTTAGGAATAAAGATAAGTAGCTATTTGGGACTGTTTATCTACTGTCCATCTTTCTTTTCAAGGAAAATAACAGCCTTAAGAGCTCCATCCCTTAATACCTGGGGTTTGCTGTGAATCAATAGAGAAACTTTTCTATGTTTGGACCTTGGGTAAAAGTTCAACCTCTGCTCTTACCTCTTAGGCTCCCTTAAGGTTATACCCAGTTCAGTTCCTTTGTTCATTCCTTCTGCTGGTAGAGTACTCTTCTATCGTTCTTCTCCACCAATTCCACCCATCATTTCAACCCCATCTGAAGCTCTATTTCTACTATAAAGCTTTCCCAACTACTTAGTCAAATCAGGTTAATTTGGACAAGATACTATTGGGGGGTTCCTTCCAGCCCTGAAACAAGTTTTGTGGGGAGCTAATATGCTCTCCCCCTTCCTTAAATTACATCATATGGCATTAATTGACCCTGTGCCGTGTGCTTAGTTGCTCAGTTGTGTCCTACTCTTTATGACCTCATGGACTATAGTCCTCCAGGCTCCTTGGTCCATGGGAATTCTCCAGGCAAGAATACTGGAGTGGGTTGCCATGCCCTCCTCCAGGGGATCGTCCCAACCCAAGGATAGAACCCAGGTCTCCTGCATTGCAGGTGGATTCTTTACCAGCTAAGCTACTAGGGAAGCCCTAATTAACCCTGAATTATATTCTAAAATTGAATCATATATCTTTCCACTCTGACAAACTGTGCATCATTAATAAGTTCTGAATAAATCTTGTTGAAAGAGTGAGTGAGTGAGTGGCATTTATTTCCTAGTCATTAATTTTTTTCCTTTTTAACCAGAAAATAAGTTTCCTGAGGGCAGATTTAGTGTCTCTTGCTTATTTTATGTTACATATAGGACCTACACTATGCTGGAAGTAGTGAGTGTCTGCAGGCGTGTGTGCTCAGTTGCTCAGTTGTGTCCAACCTTTGCAGGCTTATGGACTGTAGCCTGCTAGGCTCCTCTGTCCATGGCAAGATTCCCCAGGCAACAATACTGGAGTGGGTTGCCATTTCCTACTCCAGGGGATATTCCCAAGCCCTGAGATAGAACCTGCATCTCCTGCACTTCCTGCATTGCCAGGCAGATTCTTTACCACTGTGCCACCTGGGAAGACCACTGAATGCCTTTGAGGATGCTAATTCCAAGAAACCACTGGCAACCTGATTTTCCAGAATCATGGTACTAAGCTCAACCGATAATATATAGGCCCAAAGTAAATATATGTTGAATGTACAATGAGATGGTTTTGGAATAGAGAGTTTAGCAGGACATTCCTGCTTACACAGAGAAACAAAGATGCAGATAGTGCCAACACACTCAAATTTTATTGTTTGTTTGATACATATGCTGCTTTGAGGCTTATACTTAATGTGAGTCTATTGAATGATTTACAGGTATACTCATGCACTGAGATGAAGGGCTTTATTATAAATCATCCTCCTTGTGCTGTAGGATACTGTGCATTTTTCAATGCTGTAAACATAAATAGAAAAGTGTTTTGTCTGTGACAAGGACAAATGTCAGTTGGCAAAGCTCTTAAAGATGCAGAGTTTTGAATTTGAGTTCTCATTATTATAGTGTCCCGATTCAAGAGATAAGCATAAAAATTGCCTTATTCTTATACATTTTATTCCATAAACCTTTGCAATAAGAAAAATGTAATAAAAGTTATTATACAAAAGTAATACATGTAAAAAATAGTGTTAAGCAAAAATAAGAAAATCCATCTCTATCTCCAACATAGTTAACCATGGATAACACTTTAGAGCATATTCTCCAAATCTTTTTATATACATATTTCATTCAAAAATGTAATTATACTGAACATATTATTTTGTTACATGATTTTTCATTTACTGTCATGGAAACTATTCAGCATACATTCATAAAAATTCTCCAGATCATCATTTCTCACGGCTGCTTAGAATTTTAATGTATGGATCTACTGTAATTTACTTATCCAAACCCCTAATTTGGGTCATTTTGGTTGTTTTCAATATTTTTGCTGTCATGAAATTGGAGGAATGTGTCCTTGCAGCTAAAGCTGATAATTTCTTTAAAATAAATCTCTAAAAATGGAATTCTTAGGTCAATAAGTGTGCAAAATTCTAAGGCTTTTGACACTGAAACTACCCTCATTCCAATTTAATCTCCCAGCAATGCATGAAGCACCTTTTAAATGTGGTTTCACCTGTACTTACAACCTTTATGCAGGAGAAGTTTAAAGAATTCACGTTTAGTAGTTGGAGAAATCAGGGTGCAGAAGAATCAAGTGTATACAGCATCAAAAGCAGAACTATAACCCCACCTTCTACATTCCTTAGAATGTACTCTTAGAACAGTGCTTATTGCATCTATCCAAGTAGTGCTTGGAAAAAGTGAGTTTTGGAGATTCTCTGAGCAAAATTAGGGTCTTTTAGTCAAACATGTATTGAAAAGTTAAACTGGTTGCAAAACCTATTGTGGTGATGGAATAAGTCATGTATGTAGGGTGGTCTCTGCAATTTAAGTTATTTGCCACCAGGAGGCAGCAGAAAGTCACTTTTGTTCTTTTTCCAAGGATGGAGTGTGGTTTTCCTGAGAAGATGGTCTCCTTTCCACCTTCCCACTTATGGCGTAATCATAAGTTACAGAACTTGCCTTGTACCCATACTGATATTTACAAAATTAGGACTTCCAGTTTGGTTCAGATAGAGATAGAAAAATAAGTTTATGTGTTTCCTTGTGAAATCTTAGCTCTTCTTAGACCTATTCTTTTTTAAATAGGGGATTATTTCACTATATGCTTTGCATTAGACTTGAGAAAGTTGATTTCTTTTTAAAAACAATAAGATTCTAACTCCAATATAATTTATTGCTCTTGATCTAGATAGTTTTATGATCTCTAATTTTCCTGGATGTAATGGCAAATAAAAATAAAAAGACACAGCATGAAATATAGATCAATGGTACAAAATAGAAAGCCCAGAGATAAATCCACCCACCTATGAGCACCTTATCTGTGATAAAGGATGCAAATATATACAATGGAGAAAAGACAATCTCTTCAACAAGTGGTGCTGGGAAAACTGATCAACCACCTGTAAAAGAATGAAACTAGAACACTTTCTAACACCATATACAAAAGTAAACTCAAAATGAATTAAAGTTCTAAATGTAAGACCAGAAACTATAAAAACTCTTAGAGGAAAACATAGGCAGAACACTTTCTGACATAAATCACAGCAAGATCCTCTACAACCCACCTCCCAGAGTAATGGAAAAAACAAACAAACAAAAACAAATGGGACCTAATTAAACTTAAAAACTTTTGCACAATGAAGGAAACTATAAGCAAGGTGAAAAGGCAGCCTTCAGAATGGGAGAAAATAATAGCAAATGAAGCAACTGACAAAAAACTAATCTCCAAAATATACAAGCATCTCAATACCAGAAAAATATATGACCCAATCAAAAAATGGGCCAAAGAACTAAACAGACATTTCTCCAAAGAAGACATACAGATGGCTAACAAACACATGAAAAGATGCTCAACATCGCTCATAATCAGAGATATGCAAATCAAAACCACAGTGAGGTACCATTTCACGCCAGTCAGAATGGCTGCTATCCAAAAGTCTATAAGCAACAAATGCTGGAGAGGGTGTGGAGAAAAGGGAACCCTCTTACACTGTTGGTGGGAATGCAAACTAGTACAGCCACTATGGAGAACAGTGTGGAGATTCCTTAAAAAACTGGAAATAGAACTGCCATACGACCCAGCAATCACACTCCTGGATATACACACCGAGGAAACCAGGATTGAAAAAGACACATGTACTCCAATATTTATCGCAGCACTGTTTATAATAGCCAGGACATGGAAGCAACCTAGATGTCCATCGGCAGACGAATGGATAAGAAAATTGTGATACATATAAACAATGGAATATTACCCAGCTCTAAAGAAAGAACACATTTGAGTCAGTTCTAATGAGGTGGATGAAACTGGAGCCTATTATACAGAGTGAAGTAAGCCAGAAAGAGAAACACCAATACAGTATATTAATGCATATATATGGAATTTAGAAAGATGTTAATGACAACCCTATATGCAAGACAGTAAAAGAGACACAGATGTAAAAAACAGGCATTTGTACTCTGTGGGAAAAGGTGAAGGTGGGAAGATATGAGAGAACAGCATTGAAACAAGTATATTACCATATGTAAAATAGATGACCAGTGCAAGTTCGATGCATGAAGCACGGCACTCAAAGCTGGTGCTCTGGGACAGCCCAGAGGGATGGGGTGGGGAGGGAGGTGGGAGAGAGGTTCAGGATGGTGGGACAGATATAAACCCATGGCTGATTCATGCCAATGTATGGCAAAAATCACCACAATATTGTAAAGTAATTAGCTTCCAATTAAAATTAATTAATTAATTTATAAATATTTTAAAAAAGAAAAAATAAGGGATTTTTTTACTATATACTTTGTGCTAGACTTGAGAAAGTTGATTGCTTTTTAAAAACAAAATTCTAACACCAATATAAATTATTGCTCTTGATCTGCTGCTGCTACTGCTAAGTCACTTCAGTCGTGTCTGACTCTGTGTGACCCCATAGACGGAAGCCCCCCAGGCTCCCCCTTCCCTGGGATTCTCCAGGCAAGAACACTGGAGTGGGTTGCCATTTCCTTCTCCAATGTGTAAAAGTGAAAAGTGAAAGTGAAGTCGCTCAGTCGTGTCCGACCCTTAGCGACCCCACAGACTGCAGCCTACCAGGCTCCTCCATCCATGGGATTTTCTAGGCAATAGTACTGGAGTGGCTTGCCATTGCCTTCTCCAATCTTGATCTAGTTAGTTTTATGATCTCTAATTTTCTTGGATGTGATGGCAAATGAAAAAATAAAAAGACACAGCATGATGCAATTCCTCACTAACAAACAATACCTTAATTCTTTCCAACCTGGGACACATATTCTTAACCTGATAGGTGCTTTTCAATATTAAACCTCCTATTCCAAGGTAGATTGATTATAAAAATGGCACAACTATCCATGCCTCTCGTAATGCATGCCCCTTTCAACATGACTTCGAAACTTCTCCCATCAAGAAGTGGAGTTTAAAGCCCCACCCTTTGAAACTGTGCCAGCCCTGTGGTTTGCTTTGCCAAGAGAATGCAGTGGAAATGATGTGTTGCAGTTCCAAGCCTACTAGACCTCATGGGGCCTTGCACACTTATGCTTGCTCTCTTGGACCCCAGAGATCTATGTGAATAAGACTGAACCAGCCTACTGGAGGACGAGAAATCAGATGGAGGAGAACCATCTCAATCAAGGCCATCAGAGACGTTCCAGTGTCCAAGAGATCAGCCAGCTAACTACTGACACATGAATGCTTCCAGACAAGATCATCTTAGCCTGGCCCAGACCATAAGAACCACGCAGCTAACCCATAGACTCAAGAGTTATATATTTATTTTTTTTTGAGGGGGGAGAGAGTTATGCAGTATTATTTATGGTAACAGATAGCTGACACTTTGAGTCTAAAACAATTGAGCTAATAATGATTATGTACCATTCCTCCACCTGGAATTCAGGATAAAATAAGCCTGTGAGAGATAAGACTCTCTTTCTAATTTGGCAGGTTTTTATGAACATAGATCAATGAAGTGGTTTCACTATATTTATATCACTAGACACTTAGGAATTAACTTAAAAATAATTCATTGGCCTGGTGCCCAGCCATTCCCAATCATATGTCATGACTACATGAAACCAGTCCTTGTTCCCCAAACATCAGAAAGGCTATATATAACACTGGCACAGGCCTACATTTAAACCTGACCATCTTTCCCTCCTTCTCTTTTTATCAAAATATTTTGGGTGATCTAAGGACCAGCTGAAGTCCTTAAAGTTCTTCTCCTCTGTGACACGTTCTTGATCACAGGTCTTCAACCTCCAGTACAATAAATTTCTCTTTCTTCTCTGTTTAATAACTATTTTCTAGTGCCTATTTCAGTTTGACTTCACATCAAACATCTAAAATTCTACCAGTATTATCTAATCTGGGAGACTAAAAAGGAGTAAAGCAAGTTTTCAGATAGTGTTTTAAATATTTTCTTACAGAATATTGTCATGAATTTTTCCCTGGGGGGAGGCGGGGAAGAGGCAAAAGCATTTTAGCATGTTTAGAGTTCAGAGAGTGAGTATATTTTGGCTTAAAATATACCACAGAATCAGAATTAACTTAGTACTGGCCATCAATACATAGCCAAATGTCTACTATTAAACTCTTATCTCCTTATGAAAAATGGAGCAGACCTCTACCACTAAACTACTGGCACTGAGAGAGAGAAACAAGAAAGACCTGGCTCAGTTCAGGTGGAGAGGAGTGACTCATGGAGACACTCATCAGTGTTTTGAATGCTACAGCTGGAATTCCATCCATCTTGTTAATGAACCTAAACTCAAGGCTCTGACTCCACTGTAGTTCAAGGCCAGAACAGCTGAGCCTTGATCTTATAGAAAGACTTAAATATCTCTATAACTGTGACCTACTTCTATCCTAAAAGTAAAAGGTCACAGTCTATAAACATGTTTTGAAGTTGCTCAATTGTGCCTGACTCTTTGTGACCCCATGGACTGTACACTACATGGAATTCTTCAGGCCAGAATACTAGAGTGGGTAGCTTTCCCTTCTCCAGGGGATCTTCCCAACCCAGGGATTGAACCCAGGTCTCTTGCATTGCAGGCAGATTCTTTACCAGCTGAGTCATAAGGGAAGCTCAAGAATACTGGAGTGGGTAGCCTATCCCTTCCCCAGCGGATCTTTCTAACCCAGGAATTGAACTGGGGTAGGGTCTCCTGCATTGTAGGTGGAATCTTTACCAACTGAGCTATCAGGGAAGCCCATAAACATATTTTATTGGTCATATGGTAAACCAAGAAGGAAGAGTTAAGAAATGGATATTTGATGGTGATTTGTTTAAAACATACATCTAAATAAGTCTCTTTTCCTTTGTTAAAGAACTTTTTATAAAAATGTTACTTTTAATTTGAAGCATGTTGATTAGCTAAGGAGGAATAAAATACATTCATAAATCAATAAGCAAAGCTAGAAGCGTTTTTGCAGGACAGAGTCAGGGAAACAAGGTTTTGAATTCCATTGGCTAGCATGATATAGTCCATAGTAAAGACTTAAAAAATGTTTCTGTGTGCAAAGCAAAAATGATACAATTGAACCAATAGAGTTTTAAATGATATCGAATAGAACATCAATTGTAAAAATAAGAAGAAAACTGGTTAATATCACAAAGTCATTGTGGATCAATAATATACAATAACATGGACATGAGAAGCAGTCAGTTACAGAAGACATTCAATGATTCATGAGCATATTAAGTTCCTGAAAATAATAAGCCCACACCATCACATATTATCATTTTCTGGACCAATAGCTATGCAATCGAGTAAGTGAAAGTGGAACATTTTTTAAAGGTACAATAATAAGGCTGACAAAGCTGCCAAAGCTACTTGCCTATATAGCATCATAAGTATAAAAATTAAAAGCTTTAGCATGGAATAAATCCAGAAATATTCCCCATGCATGCATGCTCAGTTGTTTCAGTCATGTCCTACTCTTCATGACCCTGACTGTAGCCTGCCAGGCTCCTGTATCCATGGAATTCTCCAGGCAAGAATACTCAAGTGGGTTGCCATGCCCTGCTCCAGGGGATCTTTCAGACCTAGGGATAGAACCCGTGTCTCCTGCATGGCAGGTAGATTCATTATCCACTGAGCCACCTGGGAAGCCCAGAAACATTCCCCATAACCCAGTTATTAGTAGACATGTGGTTGGACCATGGTTAATTTTATGTGTCAAAGAATGGTTCTTTGCTTAAGCATCTCTTTTACAGGATAGAAAAACTTCTGTTTATTTACCTACTTCTACTGATTCATAAAGGAGACAGGGTGTTAATAGTAATGCAAGTACCCCCAAGCCCCATCCCACTCCAGGAATTCTAACTAGTGTGAGACGAGGACAAATAGAGTACCCAGAAGATCTCCAAAGAGAGAAACGACAACTAGTGAAACCTATTTTCTGACCTCCACCACACTATGTTGTCTCTTTTAGCAACTAAATTTATTTTTAAAAGGGTACATTCAGAATCTGAAAATATTCCTTTCCTGAAATAGTCCTTACTCTGAATGAAGGTTCTCATCATACCTCTTATGTCAGTTCCTTTAGAAAGCCTTTCATTTTCTTTCTGTCTCTCTGTCTGTCTGTCTCTCTCATACAGACACACACACACACACAGAGAAAACATCAGAGTCTCAACTCCTAAACAAAGAATGGAGATCATGAAGATCAAAAATGAAACATGATTTTAAAAGAACAGATACTTGTATAACTGAATCACTTTGCTGTACATCTGAAACTAACACAATATTGTTAATCAACTATGCTCCAATATATATTAATAATCCTTGCTAGGTTATTCTGAAGCAATACAAAATAGAGATTCTAAGCCATGGAAACCTATATCCAGGTCTTTATTTGGGTGTGTCTTTTTTCTAGCTATGTTTTTACATCCATGTGAGTTTCCATGTGTGTTCCTTTCTCTTCTGTTACTGTATTTAAATCCTTCACCCAATCTATTTCTCTCTCTTTTAATCCCTTTTCTTATTCCTGTAACTATGGACAAGAGCCCCTGGAGAAGGAAACAGTAACCCACTCCAGTATTCTTGCCTGGAGAATCCCATGAACAGAGAAGCCTGGTAGGCTACAGTCCACGGGGTCGCAAAGAGTCGGACACGACTGAGCAATGGAACGGAGCGGATGGACAATAGAGAAAGAAAATAGGAAAGTGCATATATATTTTAATTGTTCTATTTATTGAATTTTTAATATTCTCTATTCTTTTTATATAACCCAGAAGAGTCTAATGTTTTAAATTTCTCTTAAAAAATAAAAACCCAGTTAAATTGTCTTTTTCGCATTAATCATTAATGGTTTCTACCCTCTTTGAGTCACTGATCCTAAAAAGAAACAAAACTCATCTTCTGTTCTTATTCTTTTAAAAAAATTTTTAATGTGGACCATTTTTTGTCTTTGCTGAATTTGCTACAATATTATTTCTGTTTTATATTTTGGTTTTTGACCTTAAGATATGTGGGATCTTAGCTCTCCAACCAGGGATCAAACCTATACCCCTTTCATTGGAAGGTGAAGTTTTAACCACTGGACTTCCAGGGAACTCCCTTAACTTATTTTTATGAAGTCAGAGTTTTCATTTTCAGAAAAAAAAAATGGGGAGAGTTTCCAGTTTTTTCTTGCACCCAGAATTTTGATTATTACTTCTTCTGGACTTCAGTTCTTGACTTTTCTTTCTTAAAAATGAGAATTAATATTTGTTTTTCTATAATTTTCTGCATACATCATTGTCTATGCCTAGCCTAAAATCCATTCTAGCCTTGCCACACTTTACCTCACCCTTTGAAATGAAGGATTCTGCTTAGGAGAAATTCTTTTCTCTCTTTTTACATTTTCATCTAGTCCAAACAGTTTTCTCTCTTTTGAAGTTCTCATTCATTTCCCGATTTAAGCACAAACCATGTTCCAAAAGTATAGCATCTTGGGGTTAGAAGGGATGAGTCAATATATCTAACTTTATTTTTATTGTTTTTAACACCAAAAACATTTTGTATTTGGGTATAGCCAATTAACAATGTTGTGATAGTTTCAGGTGAACAGTGAAGGGACTCAGCCATAGGTATACATGTACCCATTCTCCCCCAAACTCCCCTCCCATAAAAATAAAATTTTAAAAATATTTGTAATTTCATAAAATTAAAAAAATAAAAATAAAACTATACATTTATTTATATATATGTATAGTCAAGACTATGGTTTTTCCAGTGGTCACATATGGATGTGAGAGTTGGACTGTAAAGAAAGCTGATCGCCGAAGAATTGATGCTTTTGAATTGTGGTGCTGGAGAAGACTCTTGAGTGTCCCTTGGACTGCAAGGAGATCCAACCAGTCCATTCTAAAGGAGATCAATCCGGGGTGTTCATTGGAAGGACTGATGCTAAAGCTGAAACTTCAATACTTTGGCCACCTCATGCGAAGAGTTGACTCACTGGAAAAGACTCTGATGCTGGGAGGGATTGGGGGCGGGAGGAGAAGGGGACGACAGAGAATGAGATGGCTGGATGGCATCACTGACTCGATGGACATGAGTTTGGGTGAACTCCGGGAGTTGGTGATGGACAGGGAGGCCTGGCATGCTGTGATTCATGGGGTCGCAAAGAGTCAGACACGACCAAGCAACTGAACTGAACTGAACTGAACTGATATACATATATCTAACTTGACTTAGCGGCCCCATAGTTTTAGTGTTTTTGGCTTAAAGATGAGACAAGGAATAAGACCTATTAATGATTTAACTCTACACACCTTTACAAAGCTAGCCACTGACAGACACTGGGGATTCAGAAATGAATAATACGCGGTTCCTATCTTCAGGAAGCCCATAATCTAATGAGTGGATAGATAAGTAAACACTCAATGTGTAAATAAAATCATTTCTATTAATATGAAAAATTTGGAGAGCATATAACCCAGGCTGTGGGATATTCTCAAGAAGAGGATGCCTGATATTGGCCTTGAAGGATGAGGCCTTAAAAATCCTCAGACTCTTGAAAGACTATCTGTGTGAAAGCGTATGATGTTCAAAAAAATGCAGTTGCAGTTGGAGAGGTTACTATAGGAATAACTGTTAAAATGTCACCTTTATACTCAAGATAGCACGGCATGGTGTCTGTGTGGTTTATTGGCAATGGCAGGCTTATTACTTTTAATGCTGTAATTTTCCCAGGGTCACCGTTCTACTTTCCCTGTTATATGTGTTACATAAAACTGCACTTCTTTGCTGCTACTGGAAAAAGCAAAAATGCCAACTGAGGAAGTTGCTTTTGGATAATAGCATATTTTCCATGAAGAAAATGAAACCTCCACACACTCCTTTTATTATGCTTTGCTCCCTCTTTCATGACTGTTGCTCCCACAACACTCCTTCTTTCCTTCTCCCCTTCTCCTCAGCGGTGCCCTCCTGTTGCCCGGGTGATGCTGGAAGATCCAGTGTTCTTGTTAAAGCTGTGACAACTCAATGTGTAGATGGATGATTTTCCAATTATCTTTTATGAATGGATATTTTAGCCAAAGTACATCTACTCTCATTCAAGGCCATAAGAAGTGTCTGGACCTTTTTCAGGCTTTCTAGAACACTATTCAGTGTCATAAGATACAGATGTTCTTGCTTACAAGCTTTGTACCAGCCTTTTAAAAAGTAAATTTATACAAGCAAGGACATTAGTTTCAATAAACTTTTGTTTCCATATTCACTAAAAAAAGAGAGAAAAGAAGTGACTGGAAAGCCAGGCTCCTTTCTGTGTCATTGGTGTCAGAGAGCAGGGACTACCCAGATCAAACTTATTCTATATGTGGGATGTTAAGGACCATGAACCCATTCCAGGGCTGAGAAAAGATAGGATGCCATAGGGTAGGAAGTTGAGTCTTGGGAACAGGAGTTTGAGTGGAATAGTGACTGGAAAATCAAGCCCTACCAACAAAGCTGCTGTGTTTATTGCAGCCTGGTGAGGAACAAAGATACTGACAAAGGTGGGAGATCAGAAGTGGGCACTAGGGGCGCTCACCAACAGAGAGCAAGCACACAAGCTCTCTGGCACACCTCAGATGGCCATGCTGGCTGCAAAAGCCATCTTGCTCTCAACCATGCCAGTTTTGCAGCCTCACACCCTCCTCGCTGGCAGGGCTAGGCACTGGCCCCCATTCAAGCATAATGAGAAGGTTTCTATAATTATTGCTCCAGCCCTGGCATTTGCACACAGCTGCGTTATCACACACTGATTGGCCCAGTCCCAGAGACTGAGTTCCAAAGTGCTTGACAATGCCCCTGTCTCCAGGGCCTTAGACCATTCCTGGTCCCCGCTATGACCAAAGTGTGATGCTGATCCAGGAACTGAGATGGTGGCTCTCTTATTTTGTATAGGGTTTAATTTGAAAAAAAAAAAAAAGAATAACGAACTTGTCTAATATCCTAGAGTGCCAGGGATTAGCAGGCTGAAGGTTGCACACTGATAAAACCATTCCCTGGAACTCATTGTGGTCAGTGCCCTTCCTGTGTCAGCTGGGGTGAGAGGAATGTAAACACTAAAGCCCCATGTGTTCTCAGAGGTTCGGGTATAGAATGTGTCTCTGGTTTTCTAGGCCCAACGGGAGGGACTAGGAAAGAATAAGATGCCTTTTTACTTCCCATTGTGAATGGTGGTGCATGAATTCTCAAACCTTTGTGTCTTATGCCCCACTGTGGAACATGGTGGGCAGACCAGAGGGAATATCAGAATTTGCAAAATTAGAAAGGATCACAGATGTCTCCCAGTCCAATTGTCCACTAAGTGCAGTTTTTCCCATTGAAAATATCCTGGAGCTGTCACCCAGACTTTTTCTGCTTCCAGGTACTGGCTGCTCATTTCTTAGCAAGGCAACTTGATTTATATCTGAACAGCTTTGATTCTTGGACATTCTTGCTCCCTTCCAGCTGCAATAGAAAGAGAAAGTCGTACTGGGTGCCTCCTTTGCTTTAACACTTTCTAGGGGTTTCCATGGTCTTTGGGAACTTCCCTGGTGGCTCAGATGGTAAAGAATCAGCCTGCAATGCAGGAGACCCAGGTTTGATTCCTGGGTCAGGAAGATACTCTGGAGTAGGAAATGGCAACCCACTTCAGTATTGCACTCTGAGTCACTCAGTAGTGTCCAACTCTGTGACCCCATGGACTATAGCCCATCAAGCTCCTCTGTCCATGGGATTTTTCAGGCCAGAAACACTGGAGTGAGTTGCCATTTCCTTCTCCAGGGGATCTTCAAACCCAGGGATCGAACCCGCATCTCCTGTGTATCTTGGATTGCAGGCAGATTCTTCACCTGCTAAGTATTCTTGCCCGGGAAATCCCATGGACACAGGAGCCTGGTGTGCTACAGTCCGTGGAGTCACAAAGAGTTGGACAGGACTGAGTGACTAACACTTTCACTTTCACCCGAGGTCCTTGGGATCAAGTCTGTGTTCACAGCAGCTCTGCGTGTTTGACCCTCCTCCCTCCCCCAGCCTCAAACCTTAATGTTCTCTTTCCAACTAAAAGTCAGAAAAACTAGACACTGGGGCTGTCTTTCACTTCCCAGAACAAATCTCTTTTACTCTCATGTCCGGCCTTCTCACGTATAAGCTCCTCTTCCTGGAACATTCTGACCAAGCTCTCCTTTCTTTCCCCTTTAATCCTTACTCATCTTTTAGATCTTTTCCTGGGAGGCCTCCCCTATTTCTATCCAAGATTAACTCACTTCATTATAAGCTTGTAGAGCACTGCTTCATCCTTAACACAATGCTTGGTACATCGTAGAGGCTTAATAAGATTAGATGAATGAATAAAGGAGCAGATGAATTCAATCTCCCATAGTTTCTGCTCTCTCATCTTAATTCCACCCTCTTTCAGAGGACAGCCCTTGAAATATTTGAAAATAATTACCCTAATCATTCCAGCATCAGTATGAGTATAGTCCCAGCAGGAAATAGATGACACTCAGGCAGGGTAATTGAAGAGAGTATGATCAAAGGCTATTTATGAAGATGTGAACAGGGTTAGGCAAACCCTAGCAACCTCCTCACTGCCACCCCCACCCCAGAGCAAGCAAGGGCAGACAGGAGCTTAAGCCTGAAGGGTCAAGGTGATGGGAAGGTCATCTGAGATCAGAGAGGGTAGCTGAAGCTGGAGGAGAGAGCCACCCAGCAAGCCAGCAGAGAGGCAGCCAAGGGAACCCACCTTACTCTCTGCTTACACTCTAATCTCCCTCAGTACCTTGCACTGGCAAATAAAGGGCAGGGAGCCTCCTAGTATACAAACCACAATGGAGAAGAACGGAGAATGAATGAACCAAGGGAAAGAAATGAAAAACATCCAGTATAATCATCTGCTCCCAACAGCCACCCAGAATCTACTGTTTCCAGACTAAACAGCTTGAGTTATTTCTACTGTTGCTCAAAAGGTGGTGGTGGCCAATGCCATCTGGAAGGTTCTGGATTGCCTGTCCTGAAGCACACTGCCAGGAACATCACAGTGCTCCAGACGCCCTCTGACTAGCACAGCGGCCAGGGAATGGATATGGATCTCTGCCACTCTGAACACTACCCTTGTATCCAAGCGGAAGGTGAGGGTGGGATGATTTGAGAGAATAGCACTGAAACATGTACATTACCCTATGTAAAATAGATGGCCAGTGCAAGTTCAATGCATGAAGCAGGGCACCCAAAGCCAGTGCTCTGGGACAACTCAGAGGGATAGGGTTGGGAGGAAGGTAGGAGTGGGGTTCAGGATAGGGAAGACACATGTATCCCTGTGGATGATTCATGTTGACGTATGGCAAAAACCATCACAATATTGCAAAGTCATTATCCTCCAATGAAAATAAATTAATTAATTTAAAAACTGGTTTTTTTAAAGTCATTCAGTTGTGTCCAACTCTTTTCGACTCCATGGCCTGTATAGTCCATGGAATTCTCCAGGCCAGAATACTGGAGTGGGTAGCTTTCCTTCTCCAGGGGATCTTCCCAACCTAGGGATCAAACCCAGGTCTCCCACATTGCAGGCAGATTCTTTACCAGCTGAGCCACAAGCAAAGCCCAAGAATACTGGAGTGGGTAGCCTATCCCTTCTCCAGCGGATCTTCCTGACCCAGGAATCGAACTGGGGTCCCCTGCATTGCAGGCAGATTCTTTACCAACTGAGCTAGTACTCCCTTGCTTATTGAATACATTTCTATTGTTTCTTATTGTGTTTATGATCAATTAAATTCCCCAGGCTTCCTCACACAAAAACCTGTGAAATCAAGCTTTCTCCAAAATTGTACTCATATTATGGATTTTTGTTTTAACTTAACTTCCAGATTTTACATTTATCCCTGTCAGATTGTATCTTATTACTCCTGCCCACTGTTCCAGGTTATTAAATCCTTATTTTGCTATCTAGTGTAGCATATTTTCTTCTCCATTTTGAGCCATGAGCTAATTTGATTAGGTCATTCTCTTTGTTTACATCTGTATTGGTGATGAGTGAACAGAATCTCAGAGAGTTGGCGATTAAAACCTCCTCTGGTTGAGAGACTGAGTAGTATATTATGGCAAGTGTGTGAAACAGAACACTATTTCTGCCGTCTATTAGTGGTACAGTGGAGAATAAAAGATTTATGATGAGTTAATTTTTGGAAAATCCTAGATTACACAAGTTAAACAACTTTCTTTCCTAAAGTGTCCCTCAGAGCTTTTAATATGCTAATATACATGAACTGTCTCTGGAATCAAATATTCAAGATTCTACTGGACTGATTTGACTATGGAACACACATGTGTATATTTGTACACGTGTATGTGTAGTGTTTTGTGGGATAGTCTTTCATAAAACACACCTTGGAAAATGCTGGCTGTGGAATCTTAAGAGAACTGAGTTTCAGTCCCAATTCTACCACTTACCAGTTTAGGACAAGTTGTTTAATCTTCCTAATCCTCAATTTTCTTATCTATTAAATGGGCCTAAAATAAGATGTTATCTCATAGATTTGTGGTAAGAACAAAGAAAAATAATGCATAAATGAATGAATGCCTCTTACCACGCAAGAATAGTGAATACTCAATTGGTGTTAGGCAACATTAAACAATATCTTTAACATTATATTCATTATCATTAATGTTATTTTGACATTGATCCACTAATTAGACTTCTTACAGCAAGTATATAAAATATAATAATCTAACCTAAAAAAGCTAAAAGATACATAAAAAGCTAGAGATATGTTTCTAATTTATAACATATGACTGATAAATGATGAATATTAAGAACTGAAAAATTCTCATGAATCATCTATAAGAAAAAAATATAGATCCTAATGAAAAATGGGAAAAGGACATGGGCAGATGATCTGCAAAGAAATATAAGTGGCCTTAAGCAGAAATTTTTATTTTTAATGAAAATCCCCATGGGTAGCTATTGTGCTGAAAGATGGGCACTTTTATTTACTGCTAGTGCCACTGCAAAATGACAGCAACAATAATAATAGGCTGCTGGACTTCTTATTATCTAAGCCAATGCCATCTGGAAGGTTCTGGATTGCCATTCATTGCCTGTCCCAAAGCATGATGCCAGGAACATCACAGTGTTCCAGACACCCTCTGTTTAGCACAGCGGTTTGTTGGCTTGAGCTGTTACTGAGATTAACATAAGATCCTAAAGTCCTACTGGTCAGTGGCCAGACCATGGACTCTCTGAATTGGAAAAACTCTATACAGAAAAAAAATTGTTTACAGAGTTCTCATCACAAAGAATTGTCTGACTGGTACCAATGGAAAGATCAAATTTTAAAAAGGACACAAAAGATTATGATGGCTAGCTAGTCTTTTTCCCTTCAAAAAAGAAATTACAAATCTCTTTTTGTCTCCACTTTCAGAAGATCCTATCAAATTTACTGAGGAGTTAGAAAGATTATTGGCCATTCAGAAACCCTACTCACAGGTGCCTTGATTGGCTGCTAAGGTCTGTTCTTCCTACCCTTGATTATACTATAGTTATCAGACAAGCAAAATGGCCCCTTGGGGAAAACCTCATTTCATAGAGGAAACAGATGACCAGAATTTATCCTAGGCCCTTATAGAAATGATCAGCTGAAGGATGATAAAATCAATAGTAGAGGTTTTCTCCCCTAAGGTGAATTAGTCCAAAGTTGAATTGCACTCAAAAAGAAGGTCTTTGTTGAATGATTTATAGACATTTTTAAAGTCATACTGCATCAAACTCTGAAGTTCTTGAGCATAGAAATATTTTGATTTACATCTTGGGGACACATGTACACCCGGGGCAGATTCATGTCAATGTATGGCAAAACCAATACAATATTGTAAGCTAAAAATAATAAAAAGAATTGTGGGAGCGAAAAAAAAAAAAAGAAATCTCTCTGATATAAAGAAGCAAATTAAAGAAAATGCAGTTAGATGAGCGAATCAGCCTTTTGATACCAATGAGGCTACAACTCAACTCTTTGAGAAACATGAAACAACTGTCTTTATCTTGCAAATCTGTATGAAACCAGAATTCACTCTAGAAGCAATTCAAAATCTACCTATCCTTTTGACCAATTCCCAAACCTTTCTTATTCATCTCAAAATGTTTGCAGATATTGTAAAAGATTAGGACATTGAAAACAAAACTGTCCTGCACTTAGGAAAAATAAGGAAAAAGGAAAAATTTTAAACAGTAATTACACTATACCTCTGAAAACAGAAAAATATATCTTAAAACTCCTTGGAAAAATACTTGGATACTTTCTCTGTGCTTCTTGAGATATAAATATTCTACCCCCACCTTCTCTAGGACCTACAAGACAGCCATTCTTTGAAATGCAAACTGTAAAGAAATGTTTTCAACAGGAAAATAAAAGAGGAGCTGATGGATATGGGCAAATATTCCAAAAATATTTATGGAAAAATATGGGAAAAATCTTAAATATCTTCTCTACAATTATTAGTTTAAAAGAAACTTCAGCCCTCTGAGTGGGGAAGTTTATTCCAAACTGCCAGAAATAAAATTTGGATCCAACTTTACATATAAACTAGTGAGTTTTGTATCTGAATCATGACTAAAATTTTAGAAAAATAATTATTAGGTCTCTGTCGGAATCTGTCTGTATGTTTATTTGTGTCGATGTATATGTGATATTTTTCTACCTTCAAATGATATTGCCAAAACTAATTTTTAAAAAAAGTCTGTTTCATTGATTTGAAGGACAAGCTCTTGTAAGAAATGGGTGTTCCACGCCAGTCAGAATGGCTGCTATTCAAAAGTCTACAAGCAATAAATGCTGGAGAGGGTGTGGAGAAAAGGGAACCCTCTTACACTGTTGGTGGGAATGCAAACTAGTACAGCCACTATGGAGAACAGTGTGGAGATTCCTTAAAAAACTGGAAATAGAACTGCCATACAACCCAGCAATCGCACTCCTGGGTATACACACCGAGGAAACCAGAACTGAAAGAGACACATGTACTCCAGTGTTCATCGCAGCACTGTTTATAATAGCCAGGACATGGAATCAACCTAGATGTCCATCTGCAGACGAATGGATAAGAAAGCTGTGGTACATATACACAATGGAGTATTACTCAGACATTAAAAAGAATACATTTGAATCAGTTCTAATGAGATGGATGAAACTGGAGCCTATTATACAGAGTGAAGTAAGCCAGAAAGAAAAACACCAATACAGTATACTAATGCATATATATGGAATGTAGAAAGATGGTAACGATAACCCTGTATACGAGACAGCAAAAGAGACACAGATGTATAGAACAGTCTTTTGGACTCTGTGGGAGAGGGCGAGGGTGGGATGATTTGGGAGAATGGCATTGAAACATGAATATTATCATATGTGAAACGAATCGCCAGTCCAGGTTCGATGCATGATACAAGATGCTCAGGGCTGGTACACTGGGATGAACCAGAGGGATGGTATGGGGAGGGAGGTGGGAGGGGGGTTCAAGATGGGGAACACATGTACACCCGGGGCAGATTCATGTCAATGTATGGCAAAACCAATACAATATTGTAAAGTAAAAAAAAAAAAAAAATTAAAAAAATAAAATAAAATATTATAACTGATTTTCCATGTGACATCTAAAAACAAAAAGAAATAGGTGTTCCAATACTCTCAGAAATAGAGAAACTAACCCAAATTTTTTGCAAGTTCACAATATCTGAGATAATCTTCAGTAAATAAAGCTTGTTTA
Source organism: Moschus berezovskii (assembly GCF_049115385.1). Taxonomy (NCBI): domain Eukaryota; kingdom Metazoa; phylum Chordata; class Mammalia; order Artiodactyla; family Moschidae; genus Moschus; species Moschus berezovskii. The sequence continues at coordinate 40,799,496 of NC_142488.1, read as the reverse complement.
AATTTGTTGATTAATTCAAATGGATACAAAGCAGGAGATAGATGGGCCCCAGGCTGAGCAGCTGGATTTTATCTCCTGTGGACAGATATTCCAAAACAGCAAGAGTGAGAGAAGAGCTGAGCTCTGCCAAGATAAGAGATTAAAAAATCACATATTCCCTATTCTCAAGGTCAAGGAGACCTTTCTAACTACACATGTGCAGAAAGACTCCTTGGAGGTCAAAAGAAAGGAGGTATCACCTCACAGTAAATGATGTCAATCTACCCATAGGTCTCTTCACTAGAATCCATCTTGGCTGAGAGATGTGCACACACACATATAGGAGGACCCTGAGATAAACCAAACATGGACTCAGAACCAGGCAAAGCAAGATGATTAGACAAGGAAACCTGGAAGAAATGCCCCATGTGAGTGATTCAAACTCCCACATGGGTGCAACTCTCTCTGAATCTGCCTGTCCACACATATCTTTTTTCCTCCAAATAAAGACTTTACTTGTTTCACTGCTTTCCATCTCTTTACAGAAATTCACTTCTATAAAGCCAAATGGGCCAGGGCTGTGCCACTGGCCAATAGTCTAGTGGCTAGGATTTGGTGCTCCTAGCCACAACCTGCGGAGAAGGCAATGGCAAGCCACTCCAGTACTCTTGCCTAGAAAATCCCATGGACAGAGGAGCCTGGTAGGCTGCAGTCCATGGGGTCACTAAGAGTCAGGCATGCCTGAGTGACTTCACTTTTCACTTTCACACATTGGAGAAGGAAATGGCAACCCACTCCAATGTTCTTGCCTGGAGAATCCCAGGGATGGGTGAGCCTAGTGGGCTGCCATCTATGGGGTCGCACAGTCAGACATGACTGAAGCGACTTAGCAGCAGCAGCAGCAGCCACAACCTGACTTCAATTCTCTGACTGAGGAAATGAAATTCTGCTTCAAGCCATTACAGGCTGAGGCCACTTGAGATTAGATACATATTCAGAGGTATCAGCATCACATATAATGCAGATACACAACTTTTATTCTGAGTTTACTAGCCATAAGTTCATGTTAGCTCTGTTAATCTATCAGGAAAAGAAAGAAAATAGCTCAAGATGATGGCTGACTTTGTCTAATGTCCCATGAAGTTTTTATGGGTAGTCTAAAGCTATGGTTTTTCCAGTACTCATGTATGGATGTTAGAGTTGGACCATAAAGAAAGCTGAGCATTGAAGAATTTATGCTTTTGAACTGTGGTGTTGGAGAAGACTCTTGAGAGTCCCCTGGACTGCAAGGGGATCCAACCAGTCAATCCTAAAGGAAATCAGTCTTGAATATTGGAAGGACTGACGCTGAAGGTGAAGCTCCAATAGTTTGGCCACCTGATGCGAAGAACTAGCTCATTGGAAAAGACCCTGATGCTGGGAAAGATTGAAGGTAGAAGAGGGGGATGACAGAGAATGAGTTGGTTGGATGGTATCACTGGTTCAATGGACATGAGTTTGAGCAAGCTCGAGGAGTTGGTGATGGACAGGGAAGCCTGGTGTGCTGCAGTCCATGGGGTCATAAAGAGTTGGACACTACTGAGAGATTGAACTGAACTGACAGAGACATAATTGTTGAGAACAGTGATTTAGCTACATATAAGTCACGATAACGTGATCACTGACCTAGAGCCAGACATCTTGGAATTTGAAGTCAAGTGGGCCTTATAAAGCATCACGATGAACAAAGCTAGTGGAGGTGATGGAATTCCAGTTGAGCTATTTCAAATCCTGAAAGATGATGCTGTGAAAGTGCTGCACTCAATATGCCAGCACATTTGGAAAACGCAGCAGTGGCCACAGGACTGGAAGAGGTCAGTCTTCATTCCAATCCCAAAGAAAGGCAATGCCAAAGAATGCTCAAACTACCACACAATTGCATTCATCTCACACGCTAGTAAAGTCATGCTCAAAATTCTCCAAGCCAGGCTTCAGCAATATGTGAACTATGAACTCCCAGATGTTCAAGCAGGTTTTAGAAAAGGCAGAGGCACCAGAGATCAAATTGCCAACATCCGCTGGATCATGGAGAAAGCAAGAGAGTTCCAGAAAAACATCTATTTCTGCTTCATTGACTATGCCAAAGCCTTTGACTGTGTGGATCACAATAAACTGTGGAAGATTCTGAAAGAGATGGGAATACCAGACCACCTGACCTGCCTCTTGAGAAACCTGTACGCAGGTCAGGAAGCAACAGTCAGAACTGGACATGGAACAACTGACTGGTTCCAAATAGGAAAAGGAGTACGTCAAGGTTGTATATTGTCACCTTGCTTATTTAACTTCTATGCAGAGTACATCATGAGGAACGCTGGGCTGGAAGAAGCACAAGCTGGAATCAAGATTGCTGGGAGAAATATCAATCACCTGAGATATGCAGATGACACCACCCTTATGGCAGAAAGTGAAGAGGAACTCAAGAGCCTCTTGATGAAAGTGAAAGAGGAGAGTGAAAAGATTGGTTTGAAGGTCAACATTCAGAAAACAAATATCATGGCATCTGGTCCCATCACTTCATGGGAAATAGATGGAAAAACAGTGGAAACAGTGTCAGACTTTATTTTTGGGGGCTCCAAAATCACTTCAGATGCTGATTGCAGCCATGAAATTAAAAGACGCTTACTCCTTGGAAGGAAAGTTATGACCAATCTTGATAGTATATTAAAAAGCAGAGACATTACTTTGCCAAGAAAGGTCCGTCTAGTCAAGACTATGGTTTTTCCTGTGGTCATGTATGGATGTGAGAGTTGGACTGTGAAGAAAGCTGATCGCCGAAGAATTGATGGTTTTGAACTGTGGTGCTGGAGAAGACTCTTGAGAGTCCCTTGTACTGCAAGGAGATCCAACCAGTCCTTTCTAAAGGAGATCAATCCTGGGTGTTCATTGGAAGGACTGATGCTAAAGCTGAAACTGCAATACTTTGGCCACCTCATGCAACGAGTTGACTCACTGGAAAAGACTCTGATGCTAGGAAAGGTTGGGGGCGGGAGGAGACGGGGACGACAGAGAATGAGATGGCTGGATGGCATCACCGACTCGATGGACATGAGTTTAATTGAACTCTGGGAGTTGGTGATGGACAGGGAGCCCTGGCGTGCTGTGATTCATGGGGTCGTGGAGAGTCGGACATGACTGAGCGACTGAACTGAACTGAAGTAGAATAAGAATTTTTAGATGAAATTTTCAGCAGTAATTATGTTTTATGATATGCTTACTTAAAAATAGTTTCCCAAGTCTTTTGGTAATTTCCATCACCCAGAACTGTTGATATTGCTAAGTTTAGTTAAATGACAGCACTTATGCATGGAATCTAAATAATGCAAAAACCACCATCTATGGCAAAAACCACCACAATATTGTGAAGTAATTGGCCTCAAATTAAAAAAAAAAAAGAGAGTAAAATGGTGGTTATCAGAGGTGGGGGTGTAAAACTGATAGTTTTGAAACTTGCAATGAGTAGTTAAGTTATAGAGATCTAATGAATAGTATGATGAATACAGACAGTACTATTGTACTATAATTATATAATGTGATAAATATTGCTTCAATGATAATCATTTTGCAATATATAAATTTATCAAAGTAACAAGCTTAAATTTACAAAATGTAACATGTCACATTTATAAAAAAGAATTTCGTGTTTAGTATATTCTAGGTAATATTATAAGCATATTATATTTACTCATTTAATTCTCACAGTGAAAGCTCTATTAAGTAGATCTTTTTATTTCTATTTTACAGATGAAAGAAACAGGTACAAGAGATTAAGTATACCCTTGCTGGAACATTTTTATTGTTTGGCTGTGCAGTTTGTGAGATCTTAGTTCTTTAACCAGGTATCGAACCTGTGCCCTTGGCAGTGAAAGCACAGAGTCCAAACTCCAGGGAATTCCTGAATTGTGAAATTCTTGACAGTGGTCTATTAAGAGCCTTAGAATATGTGTCTGTTTTGACTCAGTCTATCAGAAGTCATTATACATTGCCCAGATTCCCTTCAGGACTTATTTCTCCAGCCACTCCCAGGTGATGGCCCTGAACAGCCCTCTAGATATTTCCCTCAGCTGGAGACATCTGCCTCTCCGATGTATGACTTTGGATCAAACTTCCACATGTTAATCTCTGTCTTAGAGTTTGTTTCCTAGGGAAAACACACTACAATACCTAATAATCTAATACCTAAGGATATCAACTAAATAAAATCCAACTATGAACATGAATAATTATATGTGGACCCTAGTGGATAGTAAAACCATCAGAGAATGGAGCCTAGGTCTCTGAATAAATACATGTAAATTTTCACCCACCAGTTTCATCTTGGAGATGTAGAGTGCTGGAAAAAGTGTTGCTCCCATTCTTTCAACAACAACAAGGAAGGTGAACAAACTGAAAATTAATGTTTTTTAATTAAACACATGAGATGACTAAGGTTACAGGGCAAACGACTACCTGAAATCTAGAGATAGATGGATGGCTGTGAAGAAAAACAGGATGCTAATACTAACCTGGCACAGAGGCTACCAAAAGCCATATGAGCCAGGAAAAGTATTTCGCCAGATTTTTAAAAAAATCAAATTGCTAAAGGCTGAATGTGGACTAGTACGAGAGTATGAGGTCCCTGATGACTGCAGACATAGAAAATTTCACACTTCCTAGTAGTATTTTTCCTATTGGAATCCCATAGGTGCTCACTAGGAAGATGGAGGGAATCCTAAGAAAGCTTCACCCTCTTCCTTGTGCTGCTGACTAGTGGAGTGGAGCAGCAGGCAGTGCTGAAACTTCACCCAGATTCCATTCCTATCTCCTATAAGGAACAGAAAGAACCGGCAGTGACAAGGGCAACAAAAACTGTAGCTTGATGGCACCAATAGAAACCAAATGTCAGCTGGGAACAACTAAAAAGAAGACAAAAAAGTTCCCTTGGGATGAGACAAGAATGTGGACTTGGCCCAGCATTACGTCTGAAAGAGGAGCAGGAATACTTCTGAAGGCCACACCCCCAACTCAGGTTCATAGCATCTGCATAAGATTGGGGCTTACTCAGAATGTTGGAGAATAGCCCCCTTCTCAATACCACCACCAGCATGCTAACAAGTGTCAAGTAAAAATAACAAGGAAATAGAGTTGGATGAGAAGCACAAGAAAGATTCTCTTTGGGGAGCGTGACAAGGAGAAGACCCAAAGCCAAGTGTAAAGCAAACTTCAAATCCAGCCCATCTCCTGATTATGTTACTACAAATTTTCACGCCAAAGGCATAGCTAAAGGAATGGTATGCTCCCCTCCAAGCATTAAAATATATATATCTTAGAATCTACTGTCTGATACAGCATGCCCAGCTTTCCACAAAAAATTTCAGAGGCATACAGAAGCTGGAGTAGCTACATTAATTACAACAAAAGTAAACCTAATAACAAGAAATATTATCAGGGATAAAAAGGGATATTACATAATGATAAAAAAAGTCAATCCTCCAAATAATCCTAAATGTTTATGTGCCTAACAGGAGAAATTCAAAATATATAAAGGGAAAAATATGTTAATCCTGAAAAGGCAAATAGACAAATCCACAATTCTAGTTGGAATATATTGGCTAATATGTTACCTACAAAATACCAGTAAAGATATATATTATTTGAGCAACACTATTAACCAACTTGACCTAGTTGACATTTATAGAATGCTCTAAATAAACAACAGCTGAATACACATTCTTCCTAAGTACACATGGAAAATTTACCAAGATAGACCACATTCCGGGCCATAAAACAAACTTTAAGAAATTTAAAATAGAAGCCCTACAAAGTATGTTCTTGGACCACACCAGAATTTAACTAGAAATCAATAATGGAATGCTATTTATAAAATCATCAAATATTTGAAAAGTAAACAACATACTTCCAAGTAAGTTATGAGTCAGAAGGAAGTCTCAGTGGAATTTGAAAACATTTTGACTTAAATGAAAATGAAAATAAAACATATGAAACTTTGACTGATTCTAAGGTTCAGGTGGGAAATAATCCTGGAATACCTTGTGATGATAACAGAAAGCAAGGGAGTTTATGAATTAATAAATAAATAAAAGTAAATAAGAAATAATTTAAGTGGAAGTATATCAAAAGGGCACAAGAGACAACCTGAAAGAGCTCTTATTGCCCAAAGCTGCAACAGTTTGAATGAAAAAATGTAAATTTTGCATTATAAACCCAAAGAACAAATAAACATTCATGATTTAATATTGATATAAATGATTGAATAAATAAATAAATGGGGAGATGGAAAAATATATTATAACATAATCCCAAATAATGCATATAGAATTAATGAGAGAAATAGAAAGTTGGCATTAGAACAGCACAGTAATAATTTCTAAAGTCAGTCTCCTGATGAATGCAAAAATTAGCAGGAAAAACTTTTGAGGAGAAATTCAACATTTTCATAGCTTCAAAGTGCATGTGTGTGTACTCAGTCTCATCCAACTCCTTGCAACCCTTTGGACTGTAGTCTGCCAGGCTCCTCTGTCCATGGGATTTCCCAGGCAGGAATACTGGAGTGGGTTGCCATTTCCTTCTCCAGTGGACCTTCCTGACTCAGGGATCAAACCCTTGTCTCCTGTATTGGCAGGTGGATTCTTTACCACTGAGCCACTAGGGAAGCCCAGCTTCAAAGTATCTTCCCCTAAATATACAGTAATTATATTTATATGGTAGTTTTAACATATGTCCACAATTCCTTTCTGCTTCTTCCTCTAGAAAGTGGAGCTTGATTATTTTCCCCTTGAACATGGGCTGAATTTAATGACTTGCTCGTAAAGAATAGTTTATGGAAAAAGCAATAACTTTATAATGGAGAAAACCTGCAGACATTGCCTTAACCATGGTGATGAAGGCAGACATAATCAGTGATAAATCATGTGGATATCAAATATTTCCTGATATGATGTAATGAGAAGTTATTCTTCTCCAAATTCCGTAACCCTAGTCTAATCACAAGAATACCTCAGACAAACTCAAATTGCTGGATATTCTACAATCCATCTGTCTTTTAAAGTGCCAAGATTGGGTGGTGGTGGGGAGAGGGATAAATTAGGAGTTTGGGATTAACATATACACACTACTATATATAACATAGATAATTAAAAAGGACCTACTATATAGCACAGGGAACTTTACCCAATATTTTGCAGTAACCTATAAGGGAAAAAAATCTGAAAAAAAGGCATATATATGTATGTAAAAAAATGAAGTTTTTGTCTAGTTAAAAAAAAATTGTAATTGAAGTAAAACTGTCACATAATCACCTATGTAGCAAATGTGATGAAGCCTACACCTTTGCTGAGTAATCCCCAGCCATACTGTGCTGAGTTCAGCCCCATTAGCTGCTGAGGATCCTTCCTGTTTCCAAGCATCTGTATAGCAGTCACCAGTGGGACTTTCTTCTGCTAATGCTACTGGCCACAAGAACTGCCATAAGAATAGGGTTGGGGCATTTGGAGGATCCACAGACTCTACAACACCTAGTAGCTGTTGCTCTCTGGAGGTATGTGAGGTTTCTATCCCCCTCAAGAGTTGGGACCAACATCCTAGAATTTCTCTCTCCTTGTATCTTTGTCACAGTGTCTAAGCATCCAGAGTCACAGACACAAGTAATTCAAATAGTAGCCATGCTTTGGAGAGATGCCCGCCTAACTTTGCAAAATGGCATTTTATGTTCCCCAACTTACATTCTACTCTGGCTCCCCTGGTTGCTCAGATGGTAAAGAATCTGCCCTGCAATGTGGGAGATCAGGTTTGGAAAATCCCCTGGAGAAGGGGATGGATACCCACTCCAATATTCTTGCCTGGAGAATCCCATGGACAAAGGAGCCTGGCAGACTACAGTCCATGGGGTGGCAAAGAGTCAGACATGGCTGAGCAACTAACATTTTCACTTTCTTCACTTTTCTGCTACCTTGTCTGTCCACCTGCCCCTAAGCTAGCAATGAAGTGAACCATCACACATCCTTCTAACTTCTAACCACAGCTCTTCTTCCAAATTTCTAACTTGAACTTCTGCCTCTAGCTGGACATCAGTGGCCAGTGATCAGCCCACAGAGAGGCCAACTGCTGTGCTGACATGTATCCCCATCTTTGCCACAGTGTGCCATGTGCAGCCCCTCCAACAAGCGCATCAGACCAGCTGATTTTGGGAGTCTCTGTACTCACATGACAGTCCACAAGCATCTGTATGCCACCCCTCCCCAAACAGATATCAATGGCCAACTCAGGATTTCCCCTTTAGATGCAACTTTGTCAAAGCCCATGTCTTCTGTCTCCTTGGCTGACTTGCCAACCTTTGCTTTTACAACCTAGCTCCTGCAAGGCAAAGAGGGACCAAAGAAGGAGGAGGCAGATCACTCTATATCAGCAGGTGGCAGCTTTAATAAGCAAGGGAACTTACCCAGGAGGCTTCTCTTGAGCAGCCGCAAACCAAGTAGATCTCTGCACTTGACTGCCAGAATCTTAAAGTTTATACAGAGCTCTTAAAGGGGATTTGGGCTTCCCAGGTGGCACAGTGGTAAAGAATCCGTCTGCCAACACAGGAGATGCAGGAGATGTGGGTTCGATCCCTGGGTTGGGAAGATCCCTCGAAGGAGGAAATGACAAGTCACCCCAGTATTCTTGCCTGGAAAATTCCATGGACAGAGGAGCCTGGTGGCTACAGTCGATGGGGTTGCAAAGAGTTGGACAGGACTGAGCACACACCCAAGTGCTTAATGGGATTCAGTCACTTATACCGTCCAGATGGTCTCAAAATCACATCACTATCTCAAAGCTGGTTCCTAGAGGCAGCTTCTAGCGCTTGGAAGGCAAGCAGAATGCATGACCTGGTCAAGCTCATGGGTCAGCTGGCAGTCACGTCCTCTGTGTGACCTCTTCCAACAACTATTGATACATGAAACAACAGGGATGAATCATAAAATAATTAGGCTGAGTTCAAGAAGCCAAATAATAAAGAGGAATAGGAAGGAGAAATGACAGAAGGGCATGAAGAAATTTTTGAGGGTGATGGATATGTGCATTTCTTGACAATTCCATGGGTGTGTGTGTGTATGTATCAATATAAATATATATCTCAGATGTACCAAATTGTACACTTCAGACGTGTGCAGTTTATTGAATGTTGAATATTCCTCATTAGAGATATTTTTTAGATATGGAAAGGCCAATTTTTCACCAAATAACTACTACTGTGTAGTTTTTTAAAAAGTACCAAGATCATGAAAAACAAGTCAAGACTAAGCAATTGTCACAGATTGGAGGAGACTAAAGAGACATGACAACTAAATGCAATGTGGTATTCTGGTTTGGACATTGTGACAATAAAAGGATATAAATGGACAAACTGGTAAAATTTGATCGCTGTACCGATGATAATTCTATAGCTTTAATTAATGCACCATGATTATAAAACCTGTTAATATTAGGAAAAACTGAAGAAGGGTACCTGAGAACTCTCTGCTCAATCTTTGCCATTCCTCCATCAGCTTAAAATTCTTTTAAAATAATAGGTTTTTCAAAGTAATCCATATTCTAAGTACACCCACACTGGACCTGTATGTAAGAAATTAAATTCTATTGTGTCAAGCCTTTGAAATTTTGAGTTTTTCTTAATTGAAATTAGTGTCATCTTAATACACTGCTGATTATGATCATTAAGGCACATCTTTTCAAATTAGTTCTATTCTATGAACATGTAGTTGGCCATTCAATCAAGAAAAGATTGCATATTTGTTATAAGTTGTCATAAGAGAGCCAGAAAAAGTTGACCAGCTGTTCTCTTTTTTACATTTAGTTCTCCAAAATTAAACTCTAAGTTATTCTCTACTTTTTTCAATTATTTTAATCTTTACAACTATATTGTAAGTATAAGAAAATCATTAAGATGAGAGGTACTAGAGAAGTCTGAAAGCTAAATCCAAGCAGGACCTTGAATGACAGGTGAAAGATCTAATATAATAAATTCAGATGCCTTTGGGGCCAAGGAAGTAATATGCATGCTTGACTTGAGTTGGAGTAAGTAGTAGGGAGTAGTAGGGCCTACCAGGAACTGAAGAATGCGTGTTTATATATATATAAACACATAGTGCTAAAAGGCAAGAAGTCTGCCATTAAAATGGTCTAAGGGTAAGAGATTGTGACCACCAATAGAGATAAAAATGGAGAGGATACCAGAATACCTTTCAAGTATGAGGAACCTCCAGATGAAAGGTAGGTATAAGGAAAGCAGGCTCAGAGGATGATGGAAATCCAGCTTAGATTTTTAATGAAAGAAGGTAGCATGCCTAGGGCATCAGACTCAGAAGGGATTTGGTGATCCTGTAATTGAGTAGTATGCAGTGTGACTTTTCATTGCCCAGGGATTCATAGAACCCTCCCAAGGCCTGAGGAGAGGAATCCCACACTCACCTCCCAAATCCATTTTTTTTTTGATGGTATGTCCCTGTAAGAGGTCATTTGAATAAATAGTTCTGTGGCAAAAAAAAAAAAAGGTTTGAAAAACACTGATTTAAGATCCCCTAAGTCTTTTCATCTGTTATAAGGAGGCCCAAGGAGTGTCAAGGTTCCAAACTTATATAGGTTTCCTTAGCCTTGACCTGCAAATCTGGCCCCAAGCCAGTGCTCTTTCTACTATTACAGGTCCAGATAGACCTGGAACAAATATGCTTCTTGGGAGGACTTTTATTTTACTATTCCTTGCTCTGTGAGTTCCACAGCAGGTGTTGATCAAGAATTTAGGAAGCAAGGTAAGACTTTGAATTAGTTTCATTTATTTCTTAGGCGAATGAAACACCTGAAAGCAGGTTTTAATAAATAGTAAAGAATAGTGGACATTTGCAGGACTGGCAATAACAACAACAATAGTATCAATAATAAGTTAAATTTACTAAATACTTGTTATGTGTTCAGCACCATCTCAAGTACCTTATATTTCTTGTTTAATCCTCACAACAACCCTTCTAGGTAACAAGTGTTCAGTTCAGTTCAGTTGCTCAGTAGTGTCCAACTGTTTGTGACCCCATGAACCGCAGCACTCCAGGCCTCCCTGTCCATCACCAACTCCTGGAGTGCACCCAAACCCATGTCAGTGATGCCATCCAACCATCTCATCCTCTGTCATCCCCTTCTCCTCCTGCCCTCAATCTTTCCCAGCAAGTGTTATCCCCATTTAATAGACTACAAGGAGATCCAACCAGTCCATTCTAGAGGAGATCAATCCTGGGTGTTCATTGGAAGGACTGATGCTAAAGCTGAAATTCCAATATTTTGGCCACCTCATGCGACGAGTTGACTCACTGGAAAAGACTCTGATGCTGGGAGGGATTGGGGGCGGGAGAAGACGGGGACGACAGAGAATGTTATGGCTGGATGGCATCACCGACTCAATGGACATGAGTTTGAGTGAACTCTGGAAGTTAGTGATGGACAGGGAGGCCTGGCATGCTGTGATTCATGGGATCACAAAGAGTCGGACATGACTGAGCGACTGAACTGAACTGAACTGAACTGAGGGGCTTCTCTCGTGGCTCAGACTGTAAAAAATGCCCCTGCCCAACGTGAGAGACCTGGTTTCGATCCCTGGGTTGGGAACATCCCCTGGAGGAGGGCATGGCAACCCATTCCAGTATTCTTGCCTGGAGAATTCCATGGACAGAGGAGCCTGGTGGACTTTAGTCTATGGGGTCACAAAGAGTCACACACAACTGTGCAACTAAGCACACAACACCTAATTAGAGAAGTTAAGAAATTTTCCCAAAGTCAAATTATATTATTATTAATTATAGAATTATTAGCATATTGTTGGAATTTGTTTGAAAGCAGCTCAGGGCCTGGATAAGCCTATTCCCCTTCACTGTTTTATCCAGTGCTGTATCTACTGCTGTGAGAATATTAGCCCTCTGTTAATAGGGCAGTTGCTCCCAGCCACCCCTCAGACACCATCCTCCAGATAGCCTTTGGAAAATGGGCTCTTCTTGATTCCAATAAAAAGGGCTTAGCAGATATAGGTGCAAACATTCCTATGGAGATAGCATGTCAATGTCAAGGCAATAAAGCCACAAGAACACCAGGAAAGAGGGAACCCAGCTGTAGTTTGCCCTCATCAAATGACTCAAATAGTTTTCAGATGTGGTGGGTGGGATGAAACTCAAAGCTTGTTGAACTTCAAACATTTCCCCCTCTGTTTAATACATCCTGTGTGTTCTCCAGCGGAAATGCAATCCCTTATAATTCCGAGATTCAACATAGTTGTTGCTTTTAAGTATATTTGAAATCCCAGAGGCCCCTTGGGCAAATCCTTTTAAGTGAGAAAGCTACATTTTACTGAGTCAGATAACTCAATTTTGAGTTCCAAGAAGCTTGGAATGTGATTTGAAACTTCCAACCATCAAAGTATGAGCTGGTGAGAAAGGTGGAAAAGTGCATCTCATCTTTGTCTGACACCAGAAGCTGGGAACACCCCTCAGCCACCTACCATTTCAATGTATATGAAGCAAGAAAGGCCAATTCCCACACAGTCAGAGTGGGAGAATTAGTTCCTGCTCCTTTTCTCTCACCCACTAGAGGAGGTGGTAGAATTAGCACTCCTGGATCTAGATTGCCGCTTGATAGTGTCTGGACTACAACATCCTGGTAGGGATTACTGTTTGAGGTAGAATCCAATTTCTGCCACTTTCAAACTGTATGACTTCAAGAGTCACTGAACTCTCTGTGCTTCAGCTTTCTCACATCTAAAATGAGGATAATAGTAGCTTCCACCTCATTAGAATGTTGAGAAACTTCTATGAGTTAATCACATAATGTGTACAGGCCCATGCTTGGCACATTGTAGGAACTCAATAAAGGTTAATGATATTAAAGCTATAATAATCATTTCTAAAAGGTTCTGGGGACACAAAGGACTCCTAAGGCTCTAGAGCTCTGGCCATGATTTTGTCTCTCAGCAGCTCTCCAAATCATGGGAGCTAGTTTACAATGAGATTAAGAGGTCATTTGGGAATGGTCTGATCCATTATGACTATTGGTGTGGTCTCAAACTTGTTCTGACAGAATGACTATAGTCACCTGGTACTATTTCAGGCCCTATATATGAACACTAAAGGAAGAAATGCTATAACATAAAGTGTCACTGTAACTCAGACCACATGGTAAGTATGGGTAGAATGCTAGCTGATGGTTGAGCAAGATGGCAACACAACTCAGGTAATGCTAATAGAAGTTGCATTTGAGGGAGGATATAGATTCTGAATGGGAAGATCTCCTGGAGGAGGGCATGGTAACCTACTCCAGTATTCTTGCATGGAGAATCACTAGGACCCAGGATCCTGGCAGGCTACAGTCCATAGCATCATAAGGAATCAGACATGACTGAAGTGACTTAGCATGCACACATGCATAGATTCTGAATATGGGTCATTGGCTGAGGTGCTGACTAATTCTGGGGGCAGGAGGAGTCCTGTATTGCAGGGTTCCCAGCCTCTGGGATCTAACAACTAATGATCTGAGCTAGAGCTGATATAATAATAATAATAATAGAAATAAAGTACACAATAAATATAATGCACTTGAATCATCCCAAAACCATTTTCCCACCCTTGCCCTGTTCTGTGGAAAAATTGTCTTCCACAAAATCAGTTTCTGGTGCCAAAAAGTTTAGGGACCAATGCTGTGGCAGATTTCTGTTCAATGAAAAGAAGTCAAAAAATATTCAAACACCTTCTAAACACCTACACTGCACTTGGTATGTTGTAAGATGACTACTTCCACAAATATTAACTGAACACCTACTATATACCAGCACACTTCAAGGCCCTAGGTATTAAACAGTGGATATTTTAGGTCAAAATCCCTACCCAAACGGCAGTTATATTTCAGTAGAACAGGCAACTATCAATAAGATAAATAATTAAAATATCTAGCATTGTTACTTATAGACAGCAATAAGTGCTGAGGTGAAAAATAAAGCAGGTAATGGAGATGTGTGTGTGTGTGTGTGTGTGTGTGTGTGTGTGTGTGTGTGCTCAGTCATGTCTGACTCTTTATGACTCCATGGACTGTAGCCTACTTGGCTCTTCTGTCCATGGAATTTTCTGGGCAAGAATACTGGAGTGGCTTGCCATTTCCTTATCCAGGAGATCTTCCTGATCCAGGGATGGAACCCACATCTCTTGTGTCTCCTGCATTCACAGGTGGATTCTTTACCACTGTGCCACCTGGGAAGCCCCTAGGTAATGGAGATACAGAGTGTCAAAGATGGAGTGATGATTGTATTTTAGATAGACCTTAGGGAGCTGAGGGAGTATGCCATATGAATATTCAGAGAAGGAGCATTCTATGCAGAGGAAAGAGCAGATGCAAAAGTTCTAATGCAGAAGTGTGCATGGGATGGTCAGAAAATGACAAGAAAGCTTCGGGGTCTTTGAGTGGTAGGAGATGAGGTTAGAGATTTGGTGACTGACTACATCTTATAAGGCCTGCTAGATTATTAGTAAGGACTTTTAACTTTTACACAGTGTGATCTAGGAAGTCACTGTAGGGTTAAAGTAAAGAAACAATATGTTCAGCCTATGCTTGGTAGGATTACTTTGGCTACCATGTTTAGAATACAAGGACAGAAGTAACAGAGGCTGTTGAAGCAATCTAAGTGCAAAATAACAGTTGCTTGGGCTAGAGGTATAGTAGTAAAGCTGGTAAGAACTGGTCAAATGGCAGATATATTTGAAAGAAAATCCATCAGGATTTTCTGATGAACTTGACACGCAGTGTGAAAAAGAGGAGCCAAGGATGCCTTCAAGGTTTCTGGCCTGAATGACTAAAAGATTGCAACTGTCATAAACTGACTTTGATGGTGGAAGGGAGACTTCAGTAGGAAGAGATTAGGAGGAAAAGATCAGAAGCTCAGTTAATTTTCATGGAGATGTCAAGCAGATGGACACATATGAAGTTCAAGAGAAGTTCTGAGATAGAGATTCAAGGTAGAGACTCATACAAAATTATGAGATTGAATGAGACCATCAAGGCAGTGAGCATATCCAGAAAGGAAAAGTTCAATGATTAAGCCCTGTGGCTTCATTTAGACATCAGTGGGAGGAGGAGTAAGTAGCAAAAGGATGGGGAAGAAGCATCTAATAAGGTAGGAAGCAAGGAGAGTGTGGTGTCCTGGAAACCAAGTGAAGAAAGTGTGTCAATAGGAAGAGAGCACTCGACGGGGTAAAATGCTGCTCATCTACCAAGTAAATGCAGACTCAGAATGTACCACTGGAGAATTCCATGGACTGTATAGTCCATGGGGTAGCAAAGAGTTGGACAGGACTGAGCGACTTTCACTTTCATGAGCTTCCTTATTGACTCAGTGGTAAAGAATCTGCCTGCAATGCAGGAAACCCAGGTTCCATCCCTGGGTCAGGAAGATCCCCTGAAGAAGGGCATGGCAACCCACTCCAGTATTCTTGCCTGGAGAATCCCATGGACAGGGGTGTCGTGCAGGCTGCAGTCCATGGAGTCGCAAAGAGTCAGACACGACTGAAGCAACTAAACCACAGTAACAAAGGAAGAATGACCTGGACGAGATCATGAAAAGGAAGGATGACACCACCTCACATCTAGACTCAGTGATACGAAGGATCTGGGAGAGTAAACAGCCATCACTTGAGGAAGCTGCAAGGAATTAGTGACCTCTGAGGAGAGCTAAGTTTCTGTTGGAGCAAGAAAATGAGGGGTCAGTTGAGGAAGTGTGAGAGGATATGGGGAATTTGCCTGATGATTGGAGATGGGGCAGAGGGAGGGAAGGTGGAGTCTAGAGCAACAAGATTATATGCCACAGGATGTGGGGGGGTAGTGGGAACTGAAGCTCTTGATTTATGCTGGTGATTGGCGTGAGCAGGAATATAAAACTCGATGGTCCAAAGCAGATAAGGCTTGTAAGGTCAGGCATTCGAAAGGAGTGTTGGGAGAACACGAAGTTTGGAAGCAATATCTTGACTCTTACTGGTGGAGGATGGGGCCGCACAAATGAAACCTTGCTGCTAGCATGTGGGGCCTCCTCTCTCTGATGTAACTGAGGGACTAAAGGAGAGGTGATCTTACATTGAATTCACAGGAAATCTCTTGACCCCTGGTGATGGTTGCTTGCTCAGCCAATACAAGAGCTGCATATATTTCCCAACTTCAGCTGGTGAGGGGTTACCACTACAATGGGCACACTCGGCAGTCATTATGCCCAATCTTCATTCTCAGCCTTCTGACAAAAAGCCAATGTAGAACCATTCCCTCGATCATTGGACCTTATTCATTTCATAGGAATATTCCCTCTGATCGTTCTCTGCCAGCTTTGTTCCAGACTTGTCCAAATGTATTTTCATATGGCTGAAAGGGTTTAAACACTCTGACATTTCAATCTGGCAATATGGCTGAATGAACTTCCATAGTATTGGACTCAGAAGTGAAGTGAAGTCATTCAGTCGTGTCCGACTCTTTGCGACCCCACGGACTGTAGCCTACAAGGCTCCTCTGTCCATGGAATGTTCCAGGCAAGAGTACTGGAGTGGGTTGCCATTTCCTTCTCCAGAGGATCTTCCCCACCCAGGGATCGAACCCAGGTCTCCCACATTGCAGGCAGACACTTTACCGTCTGAGCCACCAGGGAAGCCTCTGGTGGCTCAGAAGTGTTGCTTAATTCTTATCTGACTCTGATCACCACGCAGGAACCTAAGAAGTGGCAGGTACTTACTCCCTAGGGAGATACAGAAAGCTAATGTTTGCTCATGATTACAGGGCACTGTGGATGCAGGTCTTCCTAGGTAGTGCTGCTGATAAAGAACTCACCTGCTAATTCAGGAGGTGAAAGAGATACAGATTCGATCCTGGGTCAGGGAGATCTGGAGGAGAGCATGGCAACTCACTCCAGTACTCTTGCCTGGAGAATCCCATGGACAAAGGAGCTTGGAGGCCTGTAGTTCATAGGGTCGCATAGAGTCAGACATGACTGAAGTGACTAGCATGCAAGCATGCACATGGATTCAAAGATGTTCTGAGTTCAGTGGCAAATAGTGGGTAGTACCTTGCCTGAAAATTAGTAGAGATTCAGAATTTTGAGAGGTCTAAAGTCTTCAGGACACCAACACAACTTTTTGATTTTCCCCGAGATGTTCAAAAGTGATTCACAGCTGACTCTCTGTACTTAAACTTTGACTCTATTATCACAGTACTGCTAACATAATACCAAAACATAAAGTAACCTACTCAGATTATACTGGAGAACTTGCATGTATCTAGCACTTAGTAATTTAGAGTTTAAACACCTGAAGTATATTGTTTGGTAATAAGTGCAATATATACTAATCTTCATTTTAAAGATGAGTAAATTTCTCTGTAACTCCTCAGGTGGGACTTACTTCCACTAAACTATATCATTTTTTCACTCATCCATTCATTTATTCAATCATGGCTTCATTTAGCCTGATAAGGACTCATCAATATTTTCATAGCCAATACTTCTGTTTAAGACTTGAACATTTAAACAAATAGCTACTCAATTCCTACTATTTATGATATTGTATTAAGAATTATTATTAGGAAGATACAAAGATGCCTAGAATATGGACTCTGTCCTAAATAAGCTCAAAGTCACATTTGCAATGTTTATTCTAAACTTCTCAACTGAAACTCAAACTGAGATGTATATCAGGTTTTTTTTCAGCTTTTTTCAGGGTATCTGTATTGGTTAAAGTAACCCTAAAATGGCAAGCCACTCCAGTACTATTGCCTAGAAAATCCCATGGATGGAGGAGCCTGGTAGGCTGCAGTCTGTGGGGTCGCTAAGGGTCAGACACGACTGAGCGACTTCACTTTCACTTTTCACTTTCACACATTGGAGAAGGAAATGGCAACCCACTCCAGTGTTCTTGCCTGGAGAATCCCAGGGATGGGGGAGCCTAGTGGGCTTCCGTCTATGGGGTCACACAGAGTCGGACACGACTGAAGTGACGCAGCAGCAAATGCTGCAATAAATAAATTCAAACATATGTAATACTTTCAACATAACAGAAGTGAATTTCTTGCTATGTTAAGTCCAAAATGGGTGGTCCAATTGGTGGGCAGCAATACTCCAAGTAGCGATTCGGAGATCTAGGCTTCTTCCATGATGATAGGCACCTCAGCTTGCTAAGCTCATTTGTTTTAAGTCGGTTGAAAAGGAAACCACAGGGAGGGTAGCATGTGAGAGGATATTATGGGACAGATATGAAAGTGACACACGACAGTTCCCAACAAGCTATCAACTGGGACTTAGTCACATGACCATGTGACATGGTCACATGACCTAAAGAGATGTTTGAAAATGTGATCCAGGGGTGTGCTAAGGAAGTCAAGGTAAAGGTTTAATGAATAGCTGCCATTCTTCATGAGAGAGAGAATAGCTTTGGGCATGGGTGGGTTCATCTGGAGCAAGATGGATATAAGTGGGGTAGCAGATATAGGACAGTGGACTTCTCCATAGACATCTCAGGTCTCCTGAAAGGAGTGAGTTGTGGTCATCTCCAGGAGCAGGGAAATCTCGTCATGAAGGTGATTCATGTTTGAGAAAGGAATGTGAAAAAATCCTCCAAGATGAAGGAACATTTCTGTAACTTCAAGTTCTTCTTGTCCCTGGTGCATTCGTTCTTCTGTTGATATGATTTAATCTAATCTTTTGGCCTCCACCTTTGATGCCCTTCTGGTTCCTGAAGGCTTTTACTTTCCATTCAAGGATGAAGTTTCCAGACTTTACTTGACTCTTCTGATCCTGGATCACAGATAGTCCTATCTTTCAGGTCAACCTCAGCCTATGGGCCTGTGGGACAGACAGAAGTTACTAGGTTGAATTCACACATTTGTTAACAGGCATAGTCAGTTGGCTGATCACACAATAATAAAGACCTGTCTTTCTCAAATTCTAACAACTCATGTTGTTAGATGTCTCTAAGCAAGGTACTTCATCTTTCTGTCTCTCTAGTTGTGTTTTTTTTCCCCTTGGGGAAAAATGGAAATGGAATTTTACACAGCATAGCTATCTTGAGGGCACATGGTGGTTTTCCAATAAATGCTGTCGACATACTAGCCTTCAGTAAAAAGTGACTCTGAAGCTTTCTGCAAATCCAAAAATATCAGAGAAGGGTTCCTTATTGCTGAGTCTGTGGGTTCTTCCAAGTGTTGGTTGAGGGAAAAAATAGCTTCTTCATACTGTTTATTTTGCAATTGGATGTTAAAATTGAAATTTCTGCCAAAACTCTAATAGATACCAGATACCAAAATAACTTGTGAGATAGACTTTTCTATAGGATTTGCTGAAAGATATGGCCCCAAACCAATTTTATGAGTTTTGTGAGTCTCACATACACTATGGGCAAAAAGGGTTTAGGGTTAGAGTTTAGAGCAAGATTTTCTTAGGTATATTTTATTTAAGAAAGATCTGTTGAAAAAGCCACGAAGTACCTCGACCTCAAGTCAAGAGAGAGGGGCTTCTAGGAGACCCTTTGGTGGGGTAATATCTGTTGTCTAACATTTGAGGGGGAAACACAGTAGACTGATGTTTTTGTCATATGTGGAATGAACAGACTGGCTATTGTGGTGAATGGTTACATTGGGATTGATCGATGCTCCTGGAATTTATTGGAGAAAAGGATGCATAAGTGTTCGCTGTGAAACGTGTTTGAACTGGTGTGTGTGAGAGAGAGAGAGACAGAGACAGACACAGAATGAACAAGCAGCATAGAATCAATTTAGGAAATATTCGGGAGGACCTGCTTGGAAGAATGAAAGGATCTTCAGAGAATAAAGCTAACGATAAACCCAAGAGGGCAGCCAGCAACTGAGTAAACAACAAAGAGATGAGGCCAGAGAGAGTCCATCACCTGGGATAAGAGGACTACAGGTGAGAGATTCGCAGCATTTGGTCAGGGAAGGGGTCTCCAAACACCTCAGAAAAGCATTCAAGAAGAAAAGAGTCAGTGTATCATGCCAATCAGGCTCATAGAAGAAAGGGCTCATAAGTGTTCCAGTTGCTAAAGGGCTGTCTTTCTCTGTGTACTTCTCCTTCCCTGCACACCAGTGAAGGAGGGGTGAGGAGCCAGATGAGCAGCTGGGGGAAAAAAAGGAAGCACTGCTTTTTCTTCTCCAGATAAAAAGCTGACCGTCTCTCTCTCCATGCAATCTCTGCTCCAGGCTTTCTATCAGAATCAAGTCATGTTTGGGAGTTCCCCTGTGACCTCCTGGTTAGGATTGCATGATTTCACTACCATGGCCTGGGTTCAATCTCTGGTCCAGGAACTGACATCCTGCAAGCCAAATAATAATAATAGTAAAAACTAAAATACATTAAAAGTTTTTTTTTTAAAGAATAAAAAAAATCAGGCCATGTTTAAAGTTATGATCATTACCTGGACCTAGAAATGATAGTTACTGATAATCATGAAAAAGAAAAAGTGTTTTGGGCTTAAAGTTGCCACAGGAGTTTTTATTACCTAAGCACTCCAGACTGATGCTAAAGCTGAAACTGCAATACTTTGGCCACCTCACGCGACGAGTTGACTCACTGGAAAAGACTCTGATGCTGGGGAGGATTGGGAGCGGGAGGAGAAGGGGACGACAGAGAATGAGATCCGACTCGATGGACATGAGTTTGAGTGAACTCCGGGAACTGGTGATGGACAGGGAGGCCTGGCGTGCTGTGATTCATGGGGTCACAAAGAGTCGGACACGACTGAGCGACTGAACTGAACTGAACTGAAGCACTCCAGAGGGCTTCCCATGTGGCACTTATGGTAAAGAATTCGCGTGCAATGAAGGAGACAGAGGAGATGCAGGTTCGACCCCTGGGTTGGGAAGATCCCTTGGAGGAGGGGATGGCAATCCACTCCAGTATTCTTGCCTGGAGGATCCCAATGGACAGAGGAGCCTGGCGGGCTACAGTCCTTAGGGTTGCACAGAGTCAGACACGACTGAATCAACTTAGCAGGCAAGCAAGCACTCCAGGAAAGAAATCCGGCTTTTGTCTAGGGGCTAGGAAGGAATTATCCTTCTGAATAAATGTAAAGGAGTAGTGGGAGACCCAAAGTAAGTTACCTTGTGTTTCTGTGATTACATGATTACAACCCCTTCAGAATACATTGGGAATATTCATTATGACCTCCAGGACACAGATCCTGAATGGAGGCAGATTGCTCTCTTTTGCTGCTGCTGCTGCTAAGTCACTTCAGTCGTGTCCAGCTCTGTGTGACCCCGTAGACAGAGGCCCACCAGGCTCCCCCATCCCTGGGATTCTCCAGGCAAGAACACTGGAGTGTTTTACGTACATATAAATACCTCTCAACCTATATTGTATCCTTTTTCCTCACCCTGATCTCCAAGGAAATGGAGATATTCTCATTTTTATTACCTGTGCTTATTATTATTTTGCTCATAGTGCTTAAAGGCATTATTTTGGAGTCAGTATCTAACTGGGGACGCTTAATTAAATAAATCCATGCAAATTTTAGGTTCATTGCTTCTGCTTAAACAAATGGCCACACATTTATTGCTGCAAAACTGTGCTTTTCTCCAGCATTTAACCATAGTTGTGAGCATCTCAGTATTGCACTCTAAAATGACACGATTATTTCGGCATCAGGCTCCATTTCAAACAATACTTCATATGCCAGTATATCTCCAAGGAATTTATTTCCCCTCTCTCCTTATTTACTTATTTTATTTCTTTGTATTGCAGTAAAATTCAAGGCTGAGAAAGCGCTAGCTCTCTGCATCCCAGGCTGGGAGTAAATAATTCAGCACAGTGTGGCACAGAAAATGCTTCCCTCTGTCTCATTTAAAAAAAAAAAACTTGTTTCTGTGTGGATTCAAGATCATGCTGAGCACTCTGATGTAGAGCAAGGCAGATGTCCTGACTGCAATGGGGAGATACAGACTCAGTGAGGTTTAAGTCATGAGATGACTGGCTGTTCTGAAACTGGATGGAAAATGACACTGCCTTGAATGCTTTTGTTTTTAAGCAGAGTCAGGGCTATTAGGTATCTTTTGCAGCTTGGTTAGAGCAATATACAGACATTCTATGCAAAGCAGCCTGAATTCTTTCTGGCTACTTTGCTTGGGTGTCCATGTTCCTCTTTTGCTTCTGGATTGAGAGTTTAGAATCCTGGGTACTAATCATTTGTTAATTACCAACTGATATGTTGGGTACATTGCTCTCCCACCCACTTGGTAATATCTTTCCCCCTCACTCCCAGAACCTTAAAAAAGTACCTGAGTTTTTACCTCCTGTGTTTCACTACAAATTCCACTGCCCAATATGGTATTTGCCCAACAACGCTGTAACCTTCAAACCAACAATGTTGGTTTGATTTTGTGTCAAGTAGAATTCCATGTGGACTCAGCAATTTTGGGTGCTGTATTAAGTGAGTAGAGACCATATGGATGATAAGTACTCTCCTGCAAATGACAATGTAGCAGGTGCCGCTGATGCCCCACCCATATCCAGTTCATCGCCCTCAAAATGACTTCCAACTACCAGCATCTGCATCAGGACCACAGTCAGGAGGCCATTTCCAGAACCACACATGGTCACTCTGCCTGTGCATGGGTACAGGCTGGAAATAAGTTAACATTAACATTAACATTCCCCAAGAGCGCATGTCAACCAATGATGCTCAAGAGTTGGTATACAAATACTCTAAACTGTCAACCAATGATGCTCAACAGTAGGCATACAAATATTCTAAATCCTTTGCCTCCTAAGAGGGAATGTTACTGAGATGTGTATATTATACTAGTTCCCAGAATTTACCCATGGAATTAGTGTCTGTCACTCAATTATAATTGATAGTTGGATTGACAATACCTCCTTTCTTGGTTTTCCTCCCTCACTTCACTCGAATTTCCATGCTGGTATTCTCTGAACCTCCCTAATAAATTACTTATACTCAAGTCCTTCTCTCTTTGTGTCTGCTCTTTGGGAACCTAAACCAAAACCCTAAAGGCAGTTCAGTTCAGTTCAGTTCAGTCGCTCAGTCATGTCTGACTCTCCGCGACCCCATGAATCAAGGCACGCCAGGCCTCCCTGTCCATCACCAACTCCCGGAGTTCACTCAAACTCATGTCCACAGAGTCGGTGATGCCATCCAGCCATCTCATTCTCTGTCGTCCCCTTCTCCTACCCTGCTTAAAACCTGAAAAGGACTTCAAGCTCGATATCAAATAACCAGGTATAGTAGGATAACTTCTTTAAACAAACAGGTCCAAGGGATGAAAGAATGACTGCCCTCCATAGCTCTTATGTGTCTTTGCTTGACCACTCTGTTCAGGACCACTGCACTGTGGACAGAAATGGAAGACGTTCTAAGTTCCACAGCATCCTTTTAACTGATCTCTGTACCTTCAACTTCTCCTCCCTCTGATTTGCCCTGTATCACACTGCTTGGCCAATTCTTCTAATACCCCATTTTCATGGATTGCTCCCTGTTCAAACATCTGTAAAGACCTCCTATCAGACAGCAATGGTAAAATGTCTCGGCCTTATCCTAAACCTCTGTCATGTTTTGGGGAGAGAAGTTGGGTTGTTTCTAGCCCTGCTCCCTTCCTCCTGGTCAGTGGGTTGGGAGTGGCTGCACTCTTCCAATGAAGGTCACAGCTCCTGATGGATGTCCTTCTCATGTAAGCTATAGCTGTAGCTACATCTCTCTTTCCAGGTGACATGAGCCACTATCTCCTCTTAACCATCCAGGCTAGTTTCCTGCCTCAAGGCACTTTACTATTGCTTGTTAGTTCTCTTCATTAAGCTCTCTTCAGTCATTCTTTTGATTGTGCCATCTGTTTCCTGCCAGAGCCCTGGGCAATACCAGCACTGATGTTCTGGGTTCCAGATTTGCCTCTGCCACTTTCTACCTTGTGCCACTTTGCATCTTAATTATCTCTGAGTGTCTCTGAGACTTGTAGTCATTTGTTAATGGGAATAATAAGGCCTCTGTAGCATACCTCATAAAGTTGCTATGCTAATAAAATCCAGTTTTGTGATAGAAAAGACATTGTTTTATAAATGTGAAAAACAAGAAAAATCTAAGGGTTTTTTAAAAATCATAATATAGAGAAGAATCTTGAGTGAGACCCCAAAAGCTCATTACCAAAAAAAGGAAGGGACCAGGAATAAGGGCGCAGGAGGAAATAGACAATTTGAGAGAAATGTCCACGCCACTTACAAATCACTTACAGCAGTGATTCATCTGGTGTCGTCCTCACTAAGGGCCTCAAGCACAGGGCAACCCTGTGTGTGTTGCCATAGCAACTACCAGCCAGAACCTGGAAATTCCAGCAGCTTATAATATCAATCACCATGAGAAAAGGGGTCACAGCAAACTGCAAAAAAAAAAAAATGTATATCACAGAGGCCACAGAAAGAAGAACTGGAGAAAAGACAGTAGTTCTCAAACATTGGCCTTGAACCAACAGCATCAACGTCCCTGGGCATTTATTAAACATGTAGATTCTTGAGTCATGCTCAATCCCTACTGAATAGGAAACTCTAGGGTCTCAAACAGTCTGTTGTAAAAAGCTCCCCAGGTGAGTCTGATGCATGCTAGAATATGAGAACCATGGATCTAAGGGTTAGGAAATTTGGCTTCAGCTCCCAATATCCAAATGTGCAGAAGGTGGATAATAAAGAAACTAAAATAAAAGCTTTTAAATGGAAGGCAAATATGATCTCATAATTTCCCTGTGGTTTATCTGAGTAGGAATGGTAACTAAAATACAGCAATGGAAAATCTGACTATATTAGTTTTCTATTTCTGCATAATGACCACACATTTAGTAGCTTAAAACAACACATATTCATTATCTCATAGTTTCTGTGGGTCACAAGTCCAGGCACGACTTAACTGGGTTCTCTGCTTATTGTCTCACAAAGTTGCCATCAAGGTGTCAGCCAGGACTGGGTTCCCATTAGAGGCTTGAATGGAGAAGGATGTGCTTCCAAGTTACTTTCAGTTGTTGACAGAATTCATTGCCTTGTGGTCAAAGGATTGGTGGAAATTTGCTTCTTCAAAGCCAGCAATGGAGTGAGAGACTGTTAGCTAAATGAAGTCTTATATAACATAAGGCTTCCTGAGTGGCACTAGTGGTAAAGAACCCATCTGACAATGCACCAGAAGACTTAAGAGACGTGGGTTCAATCCCTGGGTTAGGAAGATCCCCTGGAGGAGAGCATGGCAATCCACTCTAGTTGGATGTGACTAACATGACTTAGCAGGCACACATAACATAAGACAATCATGGGAGTGGCCATCCATCACCTTGCGATATTCTATTGGTTAGAAGTAAATCACAGGTTTCCCTACCTTCAAGAAGAGTAGCAGTAGCAGTGTTAGTTGCTCAGTTGTGTCTGACTCTTTGTGACCCCATGGACTATAGCCCACCAGGCTCCTTTGTCCATAGAATTCTCCATGCAAGAATACTTGAGTGGGTTTCCTTTCCCTTTTCCAGGGAATCTTCCTGACCCAGGGATCAAACCCAGGTCTCCTGCATTAAGGCAGATTCTTTACTATCTGAGCCACCAAGGAAGCCCCATATTCAAGAGGAGAGTAGAGGATTATCAAAGGGTATGAATATAAGGAGGTGAGGATCATAGAAGACACCTTCAAGTCTTTCCTAATTTGCCCTCTGGCATCCCATTGATGATCCATGTTTCTCTCACATGGAAAGTACATTGCAAGTGTGTGCTCAGTCATGTCCAACTCTTTGCATCCCCATGGACTGTAGCTCACCTCTTTCTCATCTGTCCATGGGATTCTCTAGGCAAGAATACTGCCCATGCCCTCCTCAAGTAGATCTTCTTGATCCAGGGATTGAACCTGCATCTCCTACATTGGAAGACAGATTCTTTACCACTAGTGCCACCTGGGAAGCCCCTGGAAAATGCATTATCCATGTTCAAAGGTTCTCAAAATTTCATCCCACTATAGCATGAAAGCCCAACATCTCATAATAAATCAAGTCCAGGTGTGAAGGAGGTTCCTGGCTCTAATTGTTTAAGTGCAGTTCCTGGGCCATAATTGCTTTCCATCTATGGACATGTAAAACCCAAGGGACCCATGATGTTTTCCCAATGCATCCAACATACAATGGTGAGATGAGCACAGCTTAACAGCTATAGATATTCCAGATTTAAAAAATGGGGGAAATGGAAAGCAAAAAGGTGTCAATGAGTCATAACAGTTCTGGAGCCTAGTCAGGCAAATAATAGGGGTTACTTGATTCAGTTTCAAAGTCTGGGAATCATTCTTCATGGCTCTCAGCTCCACCCTCTGGAGTTTTTGTTCTGTGTTAATAATCCTTCCATTTTCATGAAAGGTAGCATGTGTCTGCTGCTGATTCATTTTATTAGCCTGCTTCCTGTCACTATAATTTTGAAGATTCAATGGCCCCCCTTCATTGTGTACTCTTTAGGTCCCCTTCAGTTCAAGTTGGCAGTGTTTATTATAAAATAACTTTCTCAGAAACTTTGGGGGTCCCATGGATTTCAGCAGTCTTTACTCCTATGATCCCTATGGAGATGACTGGAATCATCTTAAAAATCTGTTTTCCACAATGACCCTTTTAAAGATAAACAGAACAAACAGAATTTGGAGGAAGAGAATCCCTTCAAGTTAAGAACACATGTAAATTGAAACCTAGGCACTCAAGGATGGAAGGAAAGAGAAAAGTCAATTACATGTAGAAAGAAATTTTAAAATGTTTTCACTATAGACTGCTAAGAGAGGTGTGGAGGATGCTTTGCTAATACAGAGTCAAAATTAGGGAAACATCATAAAGGATAACATGATTAGGGAAAGATATGTAGGTGAGGTAGAATTAAAATGTAGTTTGAATAATAGATGTATTTAGAGATGAAGAGACCATTCCATTACATAGAGGAGGCATGAATACTATTTGGAATTGCTAACAAGCATACTAGGAGACCAAAGTGCCTCAAGGGTTTTCTACTTTGTCCACATACCAGAATCATCTTAGAAACTTTAGAAAATACTTATACCCAGGCCCGTATCAGTTATTTTGTTTCCACTGATAGAGGATGAAGCCCAGAAGTCAGTGGTTTATAAAAGCTCCTGAGGTAAACTTCGTGTACATCAGGAATGAGTGCCACAAGACTGATTAAAAGAGAAAACTCATGTGAAACAAAGTGGTAGGTTACATGTGTCAAGTAGTATTCATTGTCTATGACACGCATCATCTAGGACATGGAACACAAAGACTACTGTGGACTTACCCCAGTTCTTAATGATCATGGAACTGAGAAGTGTCAGACATTTCAGAATTCCATTTCAGATTCTCTTGGCTTCATCAGTTTTGTTTTGTTTTCAGGGGCTGTGGGAATAACCAGAGAGTTCCTTGCCTCCTACCTGCACCTGAAACCTCTTTCCTTGGTACTCTGTCCTGTACCCTCATCCTGGCCTGCATAAACCATCAGTGTAAGCAAGTTAATATCCTGTGGAGTAAACCTTTGGCCAATGGGAAGCAGGAACCAGTAGACAAATCATTTCCTCGTTATCAACACACTGTCCCCAATGGAGTCCTTGAGTGCATTTTATAGAGAGAGTTTCTTGGGCACTGAGTGCCAATTCTGTTTCACTTAGCAACAGCAAACAAAAGCACAGTGTTATGTTTGTTCTCCATTAGCTGCTCCACTCTCTTTGTTCCTCTCCTGCCCCCTGGAATAATATCCGTGATAAAATACAAGCACACAAGCCTCAGGAGCCTCAAGCTCTGCTTTCTGCTAAAACCAAGTCACAAAGGCAGGGACCTTGCAGTAGGTCATTTGGGGGCTTATATGTCTATGAGGAAGGTGAAAGAGGGGAGTGAAAAACCTGGCTTAAAACTCAGCATTCAAAAAACTAAGATTGTGGCATCCAGTCCCATCACTTCATGGCAAATAGATGGGAAGACAATGGAAACAGTGAAAGACTTGATTTTCTTGGGCTCCAAAATCACTCCAGATGGTGACTGTAGCCATGAATTAAAAGACAGCTGCTCCTTTGGAAGAAAAGCTATAACAAACCTAGACATTGTATTAAAAAGCAGAGAGACATCACTTTGTTGACAAAGGTCTGTAGAGTCAAAGCTGTGGTTTTTCCAGTAGTCAAGTATGGATGTGAGAGATGGATCATAAAGAAGGCTGAGTGCCAAAGAATTGATGCTTTTGAACTGTGGTGCTGGAGAAGACTCCTGAGCATTCCTGGGACTGCAAGGAGATCAAAACAGTCAATCCTAAAGGAAATCAACTCTGAATACTCATTGGAAGGACTGATGCTGAAGCTGAAGTTCCAATACTTTGGCCACTTGAAGTGAAGAGCTGACTCATTTGAAAAGACCCTGGTGCAGGGAAAGATAGATGGCAGGATCAATGGATATGAGTTTGAACAAACTCTGGGAGATAGTGAAGGACAGGGAAGCCTGGAATCCTGCAGACCATGGGGTTGCAAAGAGTCAGACATGACTGAATGAATGAACAACAACAATAAATATCTATGGTAAAAATTATATTGAAAACATTTTTTTGCATTTAGATACTGGTAAATGTTCTTGCCTGGAGAATCCCAGGGACGGGGGAGCCTGGTGGGCTGCTGTCTGTGGGGTCGCACAGAGTCGGACACGACTGACGTGACTTAGCAGCAGCAACATTTGAAAATAAAATACTGTGAGTGAGAAGTCTTATGCATGCTAAGTCATTTCAGTCCTGTCTGATTCTTTGCAACCCTATGGACTGGAGTCTTCCTGGATCCTCTGTCCAAGGGATTCTTCAGGCAAGAATACTAGAGTGGGTTGCCATGCCCTTCTCTGGGAGATCTTCCCAACTCAGGGATCGAATCCATGTGTCTTAGTCTCCTGCATTGGCAGGCGAGTTCTTTACCACTAGCGCCACTTGTGAAGTACAGGTAACATTCTAAATACAATTAGTAGAATGCCATAATACATGAAGAAGACATTTTTAAAAAGACAACAAAAGGGTTGCGAAACTAGCATATTGATGCTAAGAAAAGCAAGGTAACTTACAGGAATTCCAATTAAATGTGTATTAGTACACTTGCTGTTGTTCTACAAATCACGGATGCTCTTTTCATTTTTATTCATTTTTTCCTTTGTGTTTTATTTTCTAGTTTCTTTCTAAATCTTCAAATTTGCTAACTGTTTCTTCTTCAATGACTAATCTGCCATTAATTCTATCCTGTGTATTTTGCATCTCTGACATTACAGGTTTTACTTCTAGAATTTTGATTTGAGTCATCTATTGTCTCTTCCATATCTCTATTTAACTTTTTGAACATAGAATTCAATGATAATAACTGTTTAATGTCATTTTTTACTTATTCTAACCACTTTACCAGTTCTGGTTCAGCTTATTTATTTATTTATTTGACTGTGTTGGGTCTTAGTTGTGGCATGCAGGATTCTTTGTTGTGGTACTTGGGCTTTTCTGTAGTTGTGGCATGTGGGCTCTACAGAGCACATGTTTAGTTGCCCCATGGCATGTGGATCTTACTTTCTCAACCAGGGATCAAACCTCTGTCCCCTTTATTGCAAGACAGATTCTTAACCACTGGACCACCAGGGAAGTCCCTGGGTCAGATTTAATTGGGGGATCATTTTTGTCATTATAGACATACCTTATTTTATTGCACATCGCAGATATTGTGGTTTTTACAAATTAGAGGTTTGCAGCAACCTTACATCAAGCAAGTCTACTGGCACTATTTTTCCAACAGTATTTGCTCACTTCATGTTTCTGTCACATTTTGGTAGTTCTTGCCATATTTCAAACACTCTACCAGCAAAAAGATCACAATGCACTGAAGGGTCAGATGATGCTTAGCAAATTAAGCAAATTAAGCATTTCAGCAAATTAAGTATTTTTAAGTTTAGATATATACATTGGGGGCTTTTTCTTAAAAAAGATATAATGCTATTGCATACTTAATACAGTACAGTATAGTATAAATATAACTTTTATATGCACTGGAGAACCAGAAAATTCATGTGACTCACTTTATTATGACATTTGCTTTATTGTGGTGGTCTTGGACTGAACCCACAGCATCTCCAAGGCATGTCTGTATAGGTCATGTATTCTTGTTTTTATGCATGCCTGGTAATTTTGTATTAAATGCCATATATTCTGAGTTTTGCTTTTAAAATTCATTATGTGGAACTGGAACAGTGCTCTCTGATAATAATTATTCCCCACTATTGAGATAAGACCCTTCTGTGTCCCTTGCTTGATCCTTCATGCATCATGAAGTTTTCCAGCATAGCTAGCAGGATTATTCCTGACTCAGTGTGAGCACTGTGCACTATTACTTGTAATCATTTGGGGTGGTTCTCTCCTCAGCCTCCAGACTTTTCACACTTGCATGCACTGATCAGTACTCTGCTGAATACTCAAGAGTAATTGCTTGCAAATCACAACAGCTTTCTCTTTGTGCAGTTATCTCCTCTTTGATAGTCTGTCTTGCAAACTCAAACCATATTCTTCTTTCCAGACTCTCATGCACATCTCTTCAATTTAGGGAATCTTTTTGGTTCTGCCTTAGTCTCCACTCCCTGCCCTTTAGCCTAGAAATTCTTTCAAGTCAGTAAACTGGGCCAGTTCATTAGGCTTAACTCATTACTTTCTCATTCCTCAAGAAACACTGTCTTTTGTTGCATAATGTCCAGTGTCCTAAAAACTGTTGCTTCATATGTTTAGCCAAAGTTTTAGTTGTTTCTGTTGGGTGGATAAATCTGGTACCTGTTACTCCATTTCAGCTAGAAGTGAAAAGTCCAGTTGTTCATTGACTATACTGACTGTTTGCATGTCAGGAAGTGATAGTTTGGGCATTTTACATCTCAACACAATTTATTGTTATTTACATGTTGGCATTTGACTGTGTTTTAGCTATGCTTTGAGAAATTGGTGAGCTGGTTTTGGTGACATTGACAGTTAATCCATTTTTTTTTCCTCATTTAAAATAATGGGAAATACATTCCCAGTTAGCATTTTAATGTAGTATGTCTTTACTGCAATGGATTATTGATGTTAAGCAAGAACTGCTTATATTTAGCTTAGACTTATTTCTCTCACCTGAAAATAATCTAGAAGTAGCCTGTCCAGAGTTGCCATGGCAGGTCTATAAAGTTTTCAGAGACAAGTGCCTTCTGTTTTTCTGCTCCTTAGCACATGAATTCTATCTCCCTAACTAACATCCATCAAGTCTACATTCCAGCTCCTCCTAGCTAAACCAGCCATTTTAAAATAAATTTTTCCAGGAGCTTATTCAGTACTTTCTTCTTATGGGGATGAACAGGTCATTCATATCTTCAAAAAAGACTTATGTATCACTAGGCATCTTGCTGCCTGAAGAAAACTAGACCTCTGTTATTAAGGCACAAGGGGAAAAGAGACATGGATAAGTCATCAGGAGTGTCTGCCACATTTAGCAAAGGACAGTAATAACAGGCTAGGTATTGTATATGCATTTTGAACATGGAAATGGCATAAGGTTTAAAGATTTTTCTGGAAGCATAGGGTAAGAAATTGTGGAATGGGAGAGGCTGGAAACAGCTTTATATTTAGTATCTCCATGACAATAATCCAGGAATTCAATGCTGAGGACTGGCAATGGAAAAGATACAGGAAACACTTCAAAATACTTCTCTAAGGAAGAAACCTAAGAAAGAACTAGGTGGCAGATGGTATATAAAGAGCAGGTACAGCAAAGAGGGGATGCTGCAATGCAAGAAAGGATTATAAAAGGAGTGTCAGAAAACCCATGAAAGCCACTCGTCTGTACAACTGGAAAGTTCAGCCCTGCTCTGGACTTGAGATAATGATGTTTGGCTCATGCACTAAAGACTCTATTGGCCATAAGAGTGTTGATGAACTCTGGCACTAACACATCTGGTGTCTGCAATGAGGTCAGATGGGCAGAGCACAACCTACTAATGTGTAGACTAACCCCCATCAAAGATGGTCAGCTCACTGGCATCTTGAATGCCCAGGCCTTGCAGCCCTGAATGCCTCAGAGCAGGTTATCTTCTGTACCCAAAGCTGATTCTATCTTTTCCAGTATCAAAGTAATAATAGGAAAACAATAAGCATGCCATAGCAGAAGAGTAAGGACTCTGGGGTCAGACAGATCAGAACAGAGTTATTAGTTGGGTGATCTTAGGAAAGTTATGTTGTCTCTAAGCCACATTTACTGATCTGGAAAAAAGGAGAATTATTACAATAATACCTGCCCTATATAAATTTTTGTGAGGTTTAGCCATGTTTGTCAAGGGAAGGGAACATGACCATTAGAGAGCTCAGACTACCCTGGACTCGATTTATTTACTTCATGTGTCAACTTCCAAACCACATCACCCCTCTGAATCTTGATTTTCTTATCTGGCCTTTTCCAGAGCTTCAGAATTAGTTTTGGAAATCTAGTATCTGCTCAATAATTATATATTGAATAAAATTCTGTTGCATCTATAAAATGAAAGGATTCATTTAGATTAACATTTCCCAAAGTATGTGTTGTGAAAGTGAAAGTGTTAGTAACTCAATCGTGTCCAACTCTTTGTGACCCCATGGACTGTAGCCCACTAGGCCCCTCTGTCCATGGGATTATCCAGGCAATAATACTGGAGTGGGTTGCCATTTCCTACTCTAGGGAATCTTCCTGACTCAGGGATCAAACTCAGTTTTCCTACATTGCATTGCAGGCAGATTCTTTACCATCTGAGCTACTAGGGTTGTGAGATGTGTTGTGAGATGCTGATAAATTGATAATGCATATTGTAAACCCATATGCTTGAGATGATGCAGCAGGAAAAGCCAAGAAGACAGTGTCCTTGACAACACCCACGAATTTGTCATACCTCTTTTTCTCTAGCTCTGAACTTAACGTTATCTGAAATAAAAAATAAACCCCTCTTTGGAGAAATACCTGTTTAGTTCTTTGACCCATTTTTTGATTGGGTCGTTTATTTTCCTGGAATTGAGCTGCAAACCACAAATGAGGTACCATTTCACGCCGGTCAGAATGGCTGCTATCCAAAAGTCTGTAAGCAACAAATGCTGGAGAGGGTGTGGAAAAAAGAGAACCCTCTTACTCTGTTGGTGGGAATGAAAACTAGTACAGCCATTATGGAGAACAGTGTGGAGATTCCTTAAAAAACTGGAAATAGAACTGCCATACAACCCAGCAATCGCACTCCTGGGTATACACAACGAGGAAACCAGAATTGAAAGAGACACATGTACTCCAATGTTCATCGCAGCACTGTTTATAATAGCCAGGACATGGAATCAACCTATATGTCCATTGGCAGATGAATAGATAAGAAAGCTGTGGTACATATACACAAGGGAGTATTACTCAGCCATTAAAAAGAATACATTTGAATCAGTTCTCATGAGATGGTTGAAACTGGAGCCTATTATACAGAGTGAAGTAAGCCAGAAAGAGAAACACCAATACAGTATACTAATGCATATATATGGAGTTTAGAAAGATGGTAACGATAACCCTGTATATGAGACAGCAAAAGAGACACAGATGTATAGAACAGTCTTTTGTACTCTGTGGGAGAGGGCGAGGGTGGGATGGTTTGGGAGAATGGCATTGAAACATGTATATTATCATATGTGAAATGAATCGCCAGTCCTTGATACAGGATGCTCGGGGCTGGTGCACTGGGATGACCCAGAGGGATGATATGGGAGGGAGGTGGGAGGGGGGTTCAAAATGGGGAGCACATATACACCCGTGGCGGATTAATGTCAATGTATGGCAAAACCAATACAATATTGTAAAGTAATTAGCCTCCAATTAAAATTTAAAAAATTTTTAAAAATGAAAATAGACTTTAATTTTCTATGATTATTTTATCATTATTTGATTTTTATCACAATAAATTTAGTCTTGTCAAAAAAAAAAAAAAGCCCTTATCTTTGATAAGATGTTCTTATTTGGTTGTCTATTATTGCAGCCAAACCAAATTCTTTACTGATCCAAATTATTAATGTTTATCAATAGTATTTTACCAAAAGATTAATTATTTTCCCTCAACTTCTGCTCATTAACTTCTTTCAATCTTCAATCAATTCATTAATTAAATATTCTCAGACATTTAGTATGTGTGTTATGTGCTAAATGGTACCGAAATGAAGCATAAAATCCCAATTTTTGCCACTAAGAAACCTACAGTCTATTAGAATATAGGGGAAT
Source organism: Moschus berezovskii (assembly GCF_049115385.1). Classification (NCBI taxonomy): domain Eukaryota; kingdom Metazoa; phylum Chordata; class Mammalia; order Artiodactyla; family Moschidae; genus Moschus; species Moschus berezovskii. The sequence continues at coordinate 40,765,177 of NC_142488.1, read as the reverse complement.
ATTGATTCAGTTAAGACATAATATTAGTTAATGACCGTAAATTAGACTGTAATTTTCCTGAAGGAAGTGACTGAGTTTTCGTCAACCTATATGTTTGTCTATGCCCCCGATGTAAAGTATAATAGGAACATGAGACACGCATGTTCCACAGCTGTTTTAATTTGTACACCTTGTAGCCCAGTTTCTCAACCAATTGGCTTTCCTATTGAAATGACAGCTAATTTAAAAGAATAAATGGCTATTTAATAGAATGGAAAACCATTAAACTCAACCTTCTATTAAAGACTGGTTCTTATGTTAAGTCTTATGAAGTGCTAATTTCTGGCTCAAGAGAAAAGAAAAGAATGAAAATTGTCTTTGAGAAAATTGTTACCTCCCTATGAAACCTGAAACTCTGAATAATACTGAAAATTCTAATAATAATAAAGATGGTGCTCATGTTCCTTTATATTTCAATAGTACTTTGTGGTTTACAAATGTTTTCATAAAAATTTGGAGAAATAATTGAATGTAAAGGAAAGTGAATAGGCTATGGATTCTGTTAGATCAGAGTTCAAATTCAACCTCTACTGTCTGTGCAATCAATTTTATCATCTGAAAATAAGACTGATAATACACATCGTCCATGCTTCAGGACTAAATGGAAGACTCCTTTAAAAATTAGAAACCAGAAAAATAAAATTATAATCTGAAAATTAAGCTCTGATATTGATACAATGACCCACTACCCAATAGCCCTAAAAAGAATGTCTGTAAGATCTGGTAGCAAATGCAGTCAGAATAGGACTCACAGTTAGCCACAGAAATATAGCAGAACATCATGCACAATTGTCCAAATATTGGTACAGGGAGACAGAAGGTAAGCCAACAATTTCTGAGTGTTTCTTGGTCAACAGGATAGACCATTTCTAACATGGGTGTGGTAGATTGAAAGCTCCTTCCATCAAGAGGTGGAGTCTAGTCCTCCAAACTTGAATCTGGTTTTGTCAATGTGACTTTCTCTGGCCAATACGATACTGGCATATATTACCCAAGCACAGGTACCCAAGCAAAGTGGGGCTTGCCTTCTCTTGCTGCTGGGAACTCTTCCCCCATCATGTGAGCAAGCCTGGGCTAAACTCCTGGATGATAAGAGCCTATCTGTACAGAGGCTTTAGCTATTTGGCCATTTCAGCCATCCCACTGTGAAGCCCCTTATATGTGAGTGAGGCCATCCTAGACCATCTAGCACCAAAGAAGTTGCCAGCTCAGAAGAAGCACTCAGCTAACCTAAAGAATTATGAAAAATAATTGTTTATTGATTTAAGTCACTAAGTTTTGGGATGGTTTCTTATGCAGCAGTAAATACCAGAGGGCTTTTCAGCTTTCAGCATTCTAGTCCCAAGAATGAATTTATTGCTTCTTTAATATGAATATATCAGGCAGCTTCCCTGGTGGCTCAGATGGTAAACCGTCTGCCTGCAATGTGGGAGACCTAGGTTCAATCCCTGGGTCGGGATGATCCCCTAGAGAAGGAAATGGCAACTCACTCCAGTACTCTTGCCTGGAAAATTCCATGGATGGAAGAGCCTGGCAGGCTACAGTCCTTGGGATCACAAAGAGTCAGGCATGACTGAGCAACTTCACTGGTTTACTGGGATCAGGCAATCTTATATTGATATCATTAATTACTCCTATTTTCTCTTACCAAATCCATGCTTACCAACATATTTCTAATTATGATCTGACCTTTCACATAGTCTGCCTACAGTGGGCAATGGGTTGACCACAGAAACTCCAAGGGTCCCTTGGTATGGTTATTGTTCATGATAAGTTGAAGTGAATTCTGACCAAGGTTTGGTTTAAGGAGAAGGTTAAGGACATATTTAAGGTTAAGGTTTAAGGACATATTCAATGTCTCTGAATATTTACTCTCCACCCTTCTCTACCCTACTCTGTACTCTAAGCAGTTGACCTCCATAGATTGCCTCAAGGAAAAATCTTGCCTGTGGCTTCTTATTGATCTTCTCCAATGAAACCCTACCTGGAAACTGGAGAAGAGAAGATTGATTTCAGAACATTTGTTTATTCCTACAGCTTTCTCCTTGTTAAGACCAGTTTGTGTAGACTGAGTCCCTCTGGACAACATTGCGACTCCTGTCTAGGTGGTTCCTTCTGTAAAGTTGTCTCTTTGAAACTACACCCTCCCCTCATCCTATCAGGCCTAGAAGTGGAAATAGAGCAATTTTTTCTAGCCTTCAGTTCTGTACAATCTTGTATGGTTTCCCTACCCACACTTTTGTAAGTAACTCTTTTATTAAACCCTCCTCTAATTATTGTAGTACCAGCATGCCATCTGTCTCCTGTTGAGCCCCTGACTGATAGATACATATGCTGAGCATGTGGGTTTGAGTATCTGTTGTGTCTCATGGTGATTTCTCTTTGGCTTATGATTTATCTCTGAAAGATAGCTCCATATTCATCGAATCAGTATAGTCAACTTTATAGGCTAATGAGCTGAGTCATGCTGAGCTTCACAAAGGGAACAAATTCCTCTAGGAACCAGCTGGCTAACATTTTCCCTCTGAAATGGGGAATAAGAACTGCAATTTTCTATATTTCTGCAACACCCACTTTTCAGGATTGCTATTAGGATTCGATAAACTACATGCCAATTGTTTTGTACCTGTGCATGTGCCTGCCACCTTGTGAGTTCCCAACATGTTAAGCATTGTTACTGTTTTGTTTAATATCCCTTTGATTGTATAATATGGACTTTACTCATCAAACAATGTATAATATTTTTCTTGGACTTATTTTTTGGATGTTTTTGTTAATTGAAATTACGGAAGTTGGTGTAAAGAAAGAGAATATATGTGCAGCATGACTTGTAAATAACAAACATAGCTTCTAAACCCTTACAACAGAGCCACCAAATGGAAAGTATCCTGACAGTGATTGGCATATAAACACATTTCATGAATGCAACATAGAGCAGAAATGACACTCTAAGGAAAACAAATAGTCTTGCCAGTCCATTGAAACTAAGCCCTTGGCTCACTTGTGCTCAGAAAGGTTGATATAAGACAGCAGGGGGATGGCACCTGGGCACCTTCTGGGTCACAGCTTGGTGGCAAGATGTGCAGGCTTCCTTGTTACCTACTAATGAGTAAGTAGAGTCAAGTAAAAAGACTCTCCAGCATTCTCTTCTTATCAGAGAAAGCCAGTATCCTGGATGATAAATTGGTGTACACTATGGAGCAGGAATTATGTCTCTACCCTACCTCCCAGGCAGTCAGAGTAGATAGGTCCCTGGTAATATCACTTATATGTCTTGCCACTGGAGTTTCCGGTTAGTCTCTCCTCTGTGAGGTCCTGCCTCTGTTTCACTTCAGGCTGCAAATATTTTCCTACACACAGGCACACACCCTCCAGCGTGTGTGGAGAGCCATTCAAAATAAATCTTAGGAGAGAGAACAAGATGGTGGAGTAGTAGGTGGATGTGGAGTACATCTCTCACCATGGATACATCAGGAATACACCTTCAGACACAGAAGTGCATGCAGAACACCAGTTGAGAGTGGACAGGAGGACCTGACCAGTTGAAAAGAATATACAGAACCACGCAAAACTTAGTAGGATGAAGGAACAGGAGAGAAAAACTGGAGTGTTAGTAGGACTGGAGCTGCCCTCGGCAGGTGGGTAAACTGAAGCAGGGGTTTGATCTCCATACTGGGGCAATTGTCTGAGTCAGAGGAGAGACATCTAAGGCTGAGAGTGAAGTAACTGATCTGTGGCAGCCTAAATGGAATGAGAATCAGACAATCCTTGCCACAGCCATATATACCCTGGACAGGGACACAGGTCCCTTGGAAAGTGCAGCAGTTGGGAGCTGGAGTTTAGGGATTGTGGAGCAATCTAAGGGTGAGGGCTGCTGTTGACTGTGGAGAGACAGATCAAGGGGAGGTTAGGAAGGAGACTGTGGTGGGAAACACCTGTGGAGGAAAGCCGGGCAGCCATGGAAGCAAGGCAATACTGCTGAGTCCTGCGTGGGGGTGAAGTCAACACCATAGTCTCTCTCTCCCTGCATGCCAGCATCAGCAGTTGAGCAATAGAGAGGCTCACCCATCAAACCTCTGATGCATTGAACTACTGAGTAGGACCCCACTCAGGGTGCCCCTTTAAGTGCCTGATGTGCCAATCTACACAGTAGGACCCCAGTCAGGGGGGCCCCTCTATGTGCCTGATGTGCCAAACAACAGAGACAGACCTCAGGTAAGGTCTGAGTACCTGGTGCTCCCAGAATCCCTGCGACCCAAGCAGATGCACCACCTCCGCACCTGGCCCTCACAAGGGCAAACACAAGCCCTACAGGGCAGCCTTAGGTGCTAAATCCTAATGGACAACCCACAGGTAGAGGTGGAAATAAAACCACAGTTGAAATTCAGGGGAAGTGTAGCTAAGGAAGAAGACCAAAAACCTTCCCACCAGCTGCATAAGCTGCAGATTAAATCCACATGATCAACTAGGCAGACTCTGTGTCTATGGAATATATAAAGGTCATTGAGAGCGCCCACAAAAGAAAACACACTAGTTCTGATAGCTGTGGACTTTGGAGGCAAGAACACACAGGAGTAGGACAAGATTAGAATCTGAGCTGCCTTCACAGCAGGTCCGGAGATCAGCACAGTGTTGGAGGGCATCCTAGGGAGATGAGGCGGACTGTGACTCCCAGCGAGGGAAAGGCGTCTGGCAGCAGTGACTCAAGAAAAACATTTGTTATTCTTATGTTTTGACTTGTTCTGTAGATTCTTTTGTATTTCCCCCCCTTTTTCTCACCTCTGCTGTAGCTGTCAATTTTATTGGCACTATGAAATCTAATTAAGCTTTTTAACTTTTTGTTCCCTCAGTCACATTTTTTATTGTTGTTATAAATCTCAGTCTCTACATTGGGCTTTTGCAATTCGGTGGAGTTTTCCTTTTTTTTTTTTTTCTTTTCTCTTTTTTTTTTAAATTTTTAAACCTATTATTATTTTTCTACATTTATTCCTTTGTTTGCTTCTCCTACTCTTCCTTTTCCCTTGCAGTTAATCTTTAATGTATATACATCTTCATCTACCTCTATTTAACTTTGCATATCTATTCTTTCTTTCTTTGCTTTCTTCCCTTTCCTCTCAACGTATTTGTTAGTTTTATTTTCATTGCTTTATTCCAAATTGGCACCTTACTTTAGTTTTGTTTTCAGTTTGTGCTTTAGTTAGTTTTGTTCTGGTCGATATAATTTTTTGTTTCCTTTGATTTTGCTTATGGGTGTCCAAGAGGCACAAAGAGTCCCATACCAGATAAACCCAAGGAGAAACACACCTAGACACATACTAATCAAACTAACAAAGACTAAGCACAAAGAAAGAATATTAAAAGCAACAAGGGAGAAGCAACAAGTAACATACAAGGGAAACCCCATAAGCTTAACAACTGATCTTTCAGCAGAAACTCTGCAGGCCAGAGGGGAATGGCAGGAAATAAGTATTGAAAGGGAAAAATCTACAGCCAAGATCACCATACCTGGCAAGGATCTCATTCAAAATTGATGGAGAAAGCAAAAGCTTTTTCAGACAAGCAAAAATTAAGAGAATTCAGTACCACCAAACCAGCTTTACAATAAATGTTAAACGAACTTATATAGTCAAGAAATACAAGAGAAGAAAACAGATCTACAAAATCAAACCAAAACAATTAGAAAATGGAAACAGGAACATATATATCAATAATTACTTTAAATGTAAATGGATTAAATGCTCCAACCAAAAGACACAGACTGGCTGAATGGATACAAAAATAAGACCCATACATATGCTGTCTACAAGAAACCCACTTCAGACCTCAAAACACATATAGACTGAAAGTGAGAGGATGGAAAAATATCTTCCGTGAAAATGGGAAGCAAAAGAAAGCTGGAGTAGCAATCTTCATATCAGACAAAATAGACCTTAAAATAAAGAATATTACAAGAGATAAGGAAGGACACTACATAATGATCAAGGGATCAATCCAAGAGGAAGACATAACAATTGTAAATATCTATACCCAACATAGGAGCACCTCAATACATAAGACAAATACTTACAGACATAAAAGGAGAAACTGACAGTAACACAATAATATTAGGAGACTTTAACACTCCACTCACACCAATGGGAAGATCATCAAAACAGAAAAAAAAATTAATAAGGAAACAAAAGTTTTAAGTGATACATTAGATGAGACAGATCTCATTGATATATTCAGGACATTCCTTCCAAATGCAGAAGAAAACACCTTCTTCTCAAGTGTACATGGTACAATTTCTAGGATAGACCACATCTTGAGTCACAAATCAAGCCTCAGTAAATCTAAGAACATTGAAATTATATCAAGCATCTTTTCTTACCACAACACAGTGAGACTACATATCAATTACAAAAAAAGAAAAAAAAAACTCCAAGAAACACAAACATGAAGACATGAAACAACATGTCTCCAAATAATATACAGGTTACTAAAGAAATAAAAAAGGAAATAAAAATATTTCTAGAAACAAATGACAATGAAACAATACAACTCAAAACTTATGGGATGCAGCAAAAGCAGTTCTAAGAGGGAAGTTTATAACAATACAATCCTACCTCAAGAAACAAGAAAAACATCGAATAGACAACCTAACTTTACACCTAAAACAACTGGAAAAAGAAGGGAAAAAAACCCAAAATTAGTAGAAGGAAAGAAATCATAGAGATCTGAGCAGAAATAAATGAAAAAGAAATGAGAAACAATAGTAAAGATTAATAAAACTAAAAGCTGGTTCTTTGAGAAGATAAACAAAATTGACAAACTCTTAGCTAGACTCATCAAGAAAAAAGGAGAGAAGAATGAAATCAACAAAATTAGAAATGAAAAAGGAGAGGTTACAACAGACAATGCAGAAATGCAAAGGATTATAAGAGACTATTATGAACAACTATATGGCAATAAAGTGGATAACCTGGAGGAAATGGGCAGATTCTTAGAAAAGTTCAATCTTCCAAGACTGAACCAAGAAGAAATAGAAATTATGAACAATGCAATTACAAACATTGAAATTGAAGCTGTGATCAAAAATCTCCCACGAGAGAGGGCAAGGGTGGGATGATTTGGGAGAATGGCATTGAAACATGTATATTATCATATGTGATATGAATCGCCAGTCCAGGTTCAATGCATGATACAGGATGCTCGGGGCTGGTGTACTGGGATGAACCAGAGGGATGGGATGGGGAGGGAGGTGGAAGAGGGGTTCAAGATGGGGAACACATGTACACCCAGGGCAGATTCATGTCAATGTATGGCAAAACCAATACAATAATGTAAAGAAATTAGCCTCCAATTAAAATAAATAAATTTTTAAAAAATAAATAAATAAAACAAGATCTCAAAAAAAAAAAAAAAAATTCTCCCACGAAACAAAAGCCAAGGACCAAATGGCTTCACAGGAGAATTCTATCAAATATTTAGAGAAGAGCTAATGCCTTTCCTTCTAAAACTCTTTCAACAAATTTCAGAGGAAGGAACACTTCCAAACTCATTCTATGAGGCCACCATCACCCTGATACCAAAACCAGACAAAGACAACACAATAAAAGAAAACTACAGGCCAATATCACTGATGAACATAGATGCAAAAATCCTCAACCAAATTTTAGCAAACAGAATTTAGCAATACATCAAAAAGCTCATACACCATGATCACATTGTGTTTATTCCAGGAATGTGAGGATTCTTCAATATAAAGAAATTAATCAATGTGATACACCATATTAACAAATTGAAAGATAAAAACCATATGATCATCTCAGTAGATACACAAAAAGCCTTTGACAAAATTCAGCACCCATTTATGACTAAAACTCTTTAAAAAATGGGCACAGAAGGAACCTACCTCAACATAGTAAAGGCCATATATGATAAGCCTACAGCAAACATTCTTCTCAATGGTGAAAAACTGATTCCCCCTAAGATCAGGAACAAGACAGGGGTGTCCACTTTCACCACTATTATTCAACATAGTTCTGGAAGTTCTAGCTTCAGTATTCAGAGAAGAAAAATAAATAAAAGTATTCCAGATCAGAAAAGAAGAAGTAAAGCTCTTACTGTTTGCAGATGACATGATACCGTGTATAGAAGACCCTAAAGTCAGTATAAGAAAATTGCTGGAGCTAATCAGCAAATTTAGCAAAGTTGCAGGATACAAAATCAGTACACAGAAATTACTTGCATTTCTATAAACTAACAATGAAAAATCAGACAAAAATTAAGGAATCAATCCCATTCATCGTTGCAACAAAAAGAATTAAATATCTAGGAATAAACTTACCTAAGCAGACAAAAGAACTGTACACAGAAAATCAGAAGACATTAATGAAAGAAATCTGGGCTGCCCTTGTAGCTCAGTCGGTAAAGAATATGCCTACAGTGCGGGAGACCCAGGTTTGATCTCTGGGTTGGGAAGATCCCCTGGAGAAGGAAGTGGCAACACACTCAAGGATCCTTGCCTGGAAAATCTCATGGACAGAGGAGTCTCATGGGCTGCAGTCCATGGGGTCGCAAAGAGTTGGGCACGACTGAGTGACTAAAACTTACTTACTTACTTACTTAATGAAAGAAACCAAAGACAGCATAAACAGAGAGATATTCCATGTTTGTGGGTAAGAACCAATATTGTGAAAATGACTATGCTACCAAACGCAACCTACAGATTCAATGTGATCACTATCAAATTACCAATGGCATTTTTTTCACAGAACTAGAACAAAAAATATCATAATTCATATGGAAACACAAAAGACCTTGAATAGCCAAAGCAGTCTTGAGAAAGAAGAATGCAGCTGGAGGAATCAACCTACCTGACTTCAGATTATACTACAAAACTACAGTCATCAAGACAGTATGGCACCGTCACAAAAACAGAAATATAGATCAATGGAACAAGATAAAAAGCCCAGAAATAAACCCATGAACCTATGAGTACCTTATTTTTGACAAAGGAGGCAATAATATACAATGGGGCAAAGACAGCCTCTTCCATAAATGGTGATGGAAAAACTGGACAGCTACATGCAAAAGAATGAAACTAGAACACTTCCTAACACCATACACAAAGATAAACTCAAAATGGATTAAAGACCTAAATGAAAGATCAGAAACCATAAGACCCTTAGAGGAAAACATAAACAGAACACTCAGTGACATAAATCAAAGCAAGATCATCTATGATCCACATCCTAGAGTAATGGAAATAAAAACAAAAGTAAACAAGTGGGATCTGATTAAACTTAAAAGCTTTTGCACAGCAAAGGAAACTATAAGCAAGGTGAAAAGACAACTCTCAGATTGGGAGAAAATAATAGCAAATGAAACAATTGACAAAGGATTAATTTCCAAAATATACAAGCAGCTCATATAACTCAATGCCAGAAAAACAAACAACCCAATCAAAAAGCGGGGAAAAGACCTAAACAGACATGTCTCCAAAGAAGACATACAGATGGCTAACAAACACATGAAAAGATGCTCAACATCTCTCATTATTAGAAAAATGCAAATCAAAACTACAATGAGATATCACCTCATACCAGTCAGAATGGCCCTCATCAAAATGTCTACAAACAATAAATCCTGGAAAGGATGTGGAGCAAAGGGAATGTGGTGGCACTGTTGGTGGGAATGTAAACTGATACAGCCACCATGGAAGATGGTATGGAGATTCCTTAAAAAAACTAGGAATAAAACTACCACACGACCCAGCAATCCCACTCCTAGGCACTTATCCTGAGGAAACCAAAATTGAAAAAGACACATGTATCCCACTGTTCATTACAGCACTATTTACAATAGCTAGAACAAGGAGGCAACTTAGATGTCCATCGACAGATGAATCAATAAAGAATTTGTGGTACATATACATAATGGAATATTACTCAGCCATAAAAAGGAACACGTTTGAGTCAGTTCTGATGAGATGGATGAACCTAGAACCTATTATATAGGTGAAGTAAGTCAGAGAAAGATAAAATATCGTATTCTAATGCATATATACGGAACCCAGAAAAATGGTACTGAAGAATTTATTTACAGGGCAGCAATGGAGAAACAGACATAGAGAATAGATTTATGGACATGGGGAGAGGGGAGGGAAGGTTGAGATGTATGTAAAGAGTAACATGGAAACTTATGTTACCATATGTAAAATAGATAGCCAACGGGAATTTGCTACATGGCTCAGAAAACTCAAACAGGGGCTCTGTGTCAACCTAGAGGGATGGGAAGGGGAGGGAGTTGGGAAAGAGTTTCAAAAGGGAGGGGATATATGTATACCTATGGCTGATTCATGTTGAGGTTTGACAGTAAACAACAAAATTCTGAAAAGCAATTATCCTTCAATAAATAAAAAATCTTAATCATTTTTATTCTTGACAAATGCCGTTCTTCTCTGATGCATGCTTGGGTTAAGAGTTGCTTGTTTACTTTAGATGGTTTGTCATGGGGCCTCAATTTCATGTCCCTATCAATTCAAAACCAGATGTGACCTTGGAGGAACTCTAGGGCATCTCAGGAAGAGGCAGATAAGCAGCCTTCCTGAGTGGGAACAGAATAAGCAGAGATCCTCTTGAAAATGTTGCTATAATTCTCATAGGGCCACAAGGCGAACATTGATCTGAAGTGTTCCTGTGAATGACCAGCAGACAGAACAGAGAAACAGACAGTAAATCAGAAGGTGGTGTATAAGATGGAATATAAGCCGGTGGGAAGTAAATAAAGGGATGCCATGTCAAGGTCACCAGAACCTTGACAGTCACGGAGATGTAGATTAGAAAATTGATCCATAAATTCTGATATAAAACATAACTTCCCAAACTTGAAGCCAGGTGGGAATCAGGTGAAAAATAAAGAGGAATCTGATTCAGATAGGCAGTTAAAAACTGGCCATGTTAAGGGGCCAAGAAATGTTAGCAATATTGATAAAGAAGAAAAAATGAAAATTGTATAAAGAGTTTGAAACTGAGTGAGAACCTGTGGGGCCCTCCAGAGTACAGTCTTTCCATATCCCGTTTCTTATTTGCAGGATAAAAGTTTCAGCCTCTGGACCTTTCTGAATACCAAAGAGAAGATTCAGACAGTTACTAATCAGGGAAGTAAGGGAAAACAGAAGCAAAGGAGGAGAATTCAAATAACAATAGTGCAGCCATTAAAGGAGGATCTTGGTGCCTGCTCAAGGAGCATTCCATCACAACATCTCTGAGCTCTTCTATAGGACTAAGGCCCCCACCCACGTGGAGGATGGTAATTTCAGGCTGAGAGCAAGATTCCTAGAGCACCACTCTGTTACCTCACCTCAACCCATCAAGAAAGTCACACACCATGCAGCCTTAACCCCACATTTTGCCTAATAAAAACTTCTCCCTGAAAATCACCATGGAGTTTGGGGTTTTTGAGCATGAGCCACCATTTTTGCTTTGCCCTGCTATCAACCTTTCTCTACCCTGTGCATGCATGTTCATTCGTGCCTGACTCCTTTGCCACACCATAGACTGTAGCCCACCAGGTTTCTCTGTCCATGGGGATTTCCAGGCAAGAATACTGGAGTGGGTTATCATTTCCTCCTCCAGGGGAATCTTTCTGACCCAAGAATCGAAACCACATCTCCTATGTTTCTGGTATTGAAGGCAGGTTCTTTACTGTTTGAGCCATCGGGGAAGCCCTAACTCCCACAGTTTGGCTTGTTTGGCCTTACTGTGCATCAGGCACTCAAAGTTGCATTCAGTTACAAGTTAACTAGAAAGCAGGTTAACCAAGGCAGGAAAAAAATACGAAAAAAGAAAAAAAAAGAATACTATCAAAATTAATGTAGACTATCCAGTGTACAAAACATAATCAGCAAATGATCAGATGAACTTTTCTTTGAGGAACAAGAAGATAAGGGAATTCAGCCCTGAGTAGGTAAAATAACCTTAGCTAGATATCTTGGTATCTTTTTAGCCTGAGAAGTATTATCTAAATCTAGAGTACAGTGTCACAATTAAGTGGGGTTGTGAAAGCAAAATGAAAGTGTTAGCTGTTCAGTCAGGTCCAACTCTTTGTGACTCCATGGACTGTAGCCCACCAGGCTCCTCTGTCCGTGGAATTCTCCAGGCAAAAATGCTGGAATGGGTTGCCATTTCCTTCTCCAGGGGATCTTCCTGACCAGGGATTGAACCTTGGTCTCCTACATTGCAGGCAGATTCTTTACTGTCTGAGCCAACAGGGAAGCCCTAAGTGGGTTGTAGAGACATTGTTTTATTCATTTCCTTGAATTTCCTAGCCCCTCTTTTCTCAGAACTGTATTAACACAACTGCTCTGGAGAGCAGGGCTCCTTTTCACATTTAAAATATGGGCTGCTGTTCTCTCTCTCCTTGTTTATTATTTCTAAATCTGACCTGGGGCCCCATGGCTTTGGAGGAGCCAAGTGCTGACTCAGTAAAGGGAAAGGAGACACGAGGCCAGTTCTCCAAGGAGTGGAAAGCACTGAAGATTAGGAAGGCCTTTGTCATCTGTAATCTGACTAAACCTACTTGAATAAGAAATAACTGGAGACCTTAGAGAAAATTTGTCCTCTTAAATGAATAATAATCATAGTGCAAAAGAGAAGAAGCAAAAAAAAAAAAAAGGAAACAAAATGAGGATGCTTTCCTTTCTTTCTTTTTTCTCCACTGAGAATGCCTAAGGTTTCATTAATAAAACTTGGATCCTTTCTCAATAAATAAGGTTCTGACCTGCTGGCAAAAGACTGATGCAGAAATATCACATAATTAATAAAGCCTTGAAGGGAAATGTGCTTTAGGAGTTTTATGTTTTATTCATTTAATGTGACTTTTCAATTATTTTTTTTTTAATTATGAAAGTACGAAAACACATTTACAGGAGACTTGGAAAATAAAGAACAAGGTTACATACAGTTCCACTCTATTAAAATTGTTTTTAAAATATATAATTAAGATTTTTTAGTTGGAACTTCAATATCAAACTCTCAAAAATTAACAGAATGAATATAAAGAGAAATAGAAGGATATAATAGACCTGAAAAACACTGGGAAATAAATTATTTTTTATGCCCACCTTGTTGCTGACTGATTTTAGGGTGATTTACATAAATACATTTAATAAGATAAGAAGCAATTAATAAGAAGCAAATAATAAAATCAAGGTAAAGGAAAAAATTCAAGTAGCTAAGGTATCGTGGAGCATACTGAAATGTATGTTCTAAGTCCTCAGAATTCCAACAGAGACATGAGATGTGAGAGACAAAACCAGACACATGATTTACAACTGCCATAAGATAAAAATCAAACCTGATCCTCAGGAGAACCAGAGGGAAATGTCTCCCTTGGGTCCTCGTAAACAGAAATATAATAGACAACTTCCTCAACAGCAACCTTACAGTAAGTATGGAAACAGGTTTCAGAGGGAAGTTTCTTATATTTCCCTTGGTGCCACCATAGAAACATGATCCAGGAAAAGCCACTTGGCAGGGGAACCCACACACAACTCTAAGAGCCTGGCTTGCTTCAGGGAAGGATATTAGCATGTGCAAAGAATGGATGGATGCACTGCACATCATTGATTCAATAGCCCAGAAATATTTGTTTTTTCATTCAAGCTTGCGAGGAGCACAGAGTTCAGGCTGACACCCTGGACAAGAAACTGGAGAGCAACTGTTCTGTGTTGCCAGTTTGGCCAAGCTAGGAACAAAGATGATTTCTTGGGGATGCTGAGGAACTCTGACTTCTGGGCCAACTTCCCTTTATGCATATAAGAAGCTGCTCCCTTCACTCACTCCACAATAAACCTGAATCATAAAACCAATTGGAGGAGAATCCCAGTTTATTAGGCCAAAAGCATATAGAATTCTTAGAGTCACTTTAGAAGATGGATACAAAATCAATCACAAAAGTTAATTAAGAATAAGAAAAGGCAGCAAATTACAAAATTTTTAAAACCTGGCAAATATCACAAAAATCTCTAAAAATTAAAAAAAATTTAAATGAATTAACTGCTCAACACACCTCTATAATATAATTTTCCTAAATTTTCAGCCACACATTCCTTGAGTTTTTAGAGAAATCCTTTCTATATAGAAAAGAGAAAGATAACTCGGTCTCTCTTTTAGCATGGATGATAGAAATTTAGCTTTATCTTATTAATCTTTTAGGAAAAGTTTCTTTCCATTTCACAACTTTATTATAGACAGTGACATGTACATTTTTAGGATTATTGTCAATTTAGGAAAATCTTTGTCATTTTTTTCATATATATTCATAGAGCAATTTTCACAGATCAGGTTCAGTCTCCCTACATTTGTCTTTTCTCTATTACTTTCTACATATTTCTAGCTCCAGGCCCCACAACATATATGAAAGTCACTCAGTTGTGTCCGACTCTTTGCGAACCCATGGACTATATAATCCATGGAATTCTCCATACCAGAATACTGGAGTGGGTAGCTGTTCCCTTCTCCAGGGGATCTTCCCAACCCAAGGATCGAACACAGGTCTCCTGCATTGCAGGTGGATTTTTTTTTTTTTTTTTTTTGCCAACTGAGCCACCAGGGAAGCCCCCAGGCCCCACAAGGCAGGTTCATATCACAATATGGTCCTATACCTTTGTGTTACAATAGGAGGTCAGTCAGCACCTTGGGAAGAAGGATTATTCTATCAGGATGTTTAGCAACAGTTTAGCTGTACAAGGAAATGGGGCTTCAAATCTGCATAGATCTATCCCACTAAGCATGACTAACAGTGTCCTGTTGTAGGTTGAATCATGACAATCCAAGGATATCAGGTCTTAATCCCTGGAATGTGCAGATGTTACTTTATAAGCAAAAAGGATATAGAGGATATGATTTGAGATCCTGAGATAAGAAAATTATCCTGGACTATCCAGATGAGCCCTAAAGACCATCACAAGTGTCCTTTTAAGAGACAGCAAGACAGATCACACACACCCAGAAGAGAAGGTGACATGAAGATAGAGGCAGAGATTGGAATGATGTGGTCACAAGCCAAGGAACACCAAGGAAGACTGGCAGCCACCAGATGCTAGAAGAGGTAAGGAATGAATTCTCCCCCAGAACCTCCTGAGGGTCCTGCTGCTGCCTTGATGTTGGACTTCTGGCCTCCAGAACTATAGAGAATACATTTCTATTGTTTCAAGCCACCAGATTTGTGACCATTTATTACAATGGCCTGAGGGACCCAGGACGGATTCTTGGTTCAGGTTCCTTGTAGCCAGAGCCAACACTGGGCCACAGCTTCTCCAGCACCACTTTACATTAGGGGAAGTGGAGAAGAGAAGTTGGAGAGGAAGGAGACAACGATCTTAACCAATTGCTGTTGAAATATATACTTTTTGTAAACTGTATAAAATCATATGACAATGTGAGCTTATCATGGAGGCTCCTCTCAGGACCTTAGAAGGGGCTCCAGGAAATGAGGGGCTCTTAAACTTCAGATTCATGAGCTTCACATTAAATCCCATTCAGCCTCAGCACAACCTCAGTGGTTGTGTTGAGGAAGGTCTAAAACAAAGGTCTTATATTTTTGTGGCAGGGAAGGGCTGGTTTGGAAGAAAGCAGGATCTTCAGAGCCTGAGTATAATGGAAAGTAATATATAGTGGGGGTGAAGATGACAGAATCTAGAAGAAATAGAGTGTGATAATAGCAAAGCAGAAACAGAGACACAGATGTAGAAAACAAACATATGGACTCCAAGCAGTGGGGGATGAGATGGATTCAGAGACTGGGATTGACATATATATATCACATAGTATGGCATAGTGAAAGTCACTCAGTCGTGTCCAACTCTTTGCAACCCCATGGACTATACAGTCCATAGAATTCTCCAGGCCAGAATACTGGAGTGGGTAGCCTTTCCCTTCTCCAGGGGATCTTCCCAAGACATGGATCGAACCCAGGTTTCCCACATTGAGGGTGGATTCTTTACCAGCTGAGCCACAGAGGAAGCCCAATATATACACTATTATGTATGTTGCTACTGCTGCTGCTGCTAAATCACTTCAGTCGTGTCCGACTCTGTGTGACCCCATAGACAGAAGCCCACCAGGCTCCCCCGTCCCTGGGATTCTCCAGGCAAGAACACTGGAGTGGGTTGCCATTTCCTTCTCCAATGTGTGAATGTGAAAAGTGAAAGTGAAGTCGCTCAGTCATGTCAGACTCTTTGCAACCCCATGGACTGCAGCCTACCAGGCTTCTCTGTCCATGGGATTTTCTAGGCAAGAGTACTGGAGTGGCTTGCCATTGCCTTCTCCGATTATGTATGTTAGGTAGTTAGAATAGGAAAAAGGAGTCCAGAATGGCAGTGGCTAAAAGAAGGGGAAAGCCCGTGAAAATAGAACAAAGGAAGGTCTGAGGACTGGAGTGAGGACCTCAGGTAAAACAAACAGCCCTCCTGGCTGGCCCAATTTACTTAGGGAAGGCTCGGGGGAGGAGAAAAAAACATAAACAGAGGATCCAAAATTGAGCCAGGGGCTTCTCTTCTCTTTGTGTCTTTTGGGTAGGCCCATCCTGATGCCTCAAGGATGTATTTTGCTTTGCTTTCTAAATAAAACTGAGCTATAGGTCCATCCATCGCTTGAAATTTTTGCTGCAGTGAGACAGAACTGAGGAAATTACACACTCCCCTGACATATATGGTACCGTTTCTTGGATTTAACCTGGCTGAAACAATGTCAGCTTGGCCCCTACAAGGCGGAACAGAAGCACAACAGAAGCCCAACTCGGTGAAAGCTCCCATGGTGGAAGCTGAACAAGAAGAAACCCCAGTGCAGGGGAAGTGACAAGAAGCCCAGGGTGCTAGAAACTGGGACAGCAAAAACAAACTCAGCAGAAAGCTCACACGGCTCAGTCTCAGATTCCAGAAGACCCCCAGGTAAGGTAGGAGGTCCTCACTCCTATGGCTGGAAAGACATATGGCTAACAAAATCTTAATTCCTTTACAATCTCTTGTTTTTCTGTTTCCTTGAACCCCCATGAATAGGCAAGCGGCAGTGGGTGCAACTGAGGGACTCTGGCAGGGGCTACTTAGTAGCTGTTGCCCAAGCATGTGGGGGTTCTTCTGTCCTTAATCTTTGTGGCAAGGATCAGGCCAACGAAAACTGTGAGCACAGGTCAGGTATTTACCAGATTTTCTGGCAGGTTACGAAGGGGATTCTTCAGCATGTTTTTCCCACCGCTTTTTCCTCCCACCCTTCAGCTCCTCTCCCATCTATGCCACTGCTTAAAAAGAACTGGGCAGGTCATCATCTTTCCATTTCTGAAAGTTGTGCTTGAAACCATTTACCTAAGATTGGGACTCAAACACACGTGGTAGGGACTCTGTGTTATGCTTAGTCACTCAGTCATCTGAGTTGAGCCTGGCCAAAACCCATGGTGGCTGGTTTTAGGACCTAATGAAGCTCAGGTTCTTGATGCCTCATTGCAAAAAGTTCAGTGAGAGACACAGCAATAGGTAAGAGATGGACTTGTTCAGATTTAGAGAGAAGCACAACAAAGGTCCGTCTAGTCAAGACTATGGTTTTTCCCGTGGTCATGTATGGATGTGAGAGTTGGACTGTGAAGAAAGCTGATCACCGAAGAATTGATGCTTTTGAACTGTGGTGTTGGAGAAGACTCTTGAGAGTCCCTTGGACTGCAAGGAGATCCAACCAGTCCATTCTAGAGGAGATCAATCCTGGGTGTTCATTGGAAGGACTGATGCTAAAGCTGAAACTGCAATACTTTGGCCACCTCATGCGATGAGTTGACTCACTGGAAAAGACTCTGATGCTGGGAAAGGTTGGGGGTGGGAGGAGAAGGGGACGACAGAGAATGAGATGGCTGGATGGCATCACCGACTCTGTGGACATGAGTTTGGGTGAACTCCGGGAGTTGGTGATGGACAGGGAGGCCTGGCGTGCTGTGATTCATGGGGTCGCGGAGAGTCGGACACGACTGAGCGACTGAACTGAACTGAACTGAACACTGCATAGGGTGTGGGCCATTGCAGAGGGTGAGTGCAGTGGCCATGGAGTGTGGTGTGGTTAGTTTTCCTGAGTTGGGTGATTTCATATACTAATGAGTGGGAGGATCATCCCAACAATTGGGGAACCACCCACTCCTAGGTCTTTTGACAGTGACTTGGAACTCTCCTGGCACCTTTGGGTGTGTCATTTAGCTTACAGATTGAGGATCAAGGTTTAGTTGAATTTGACTTGTCATCTTGGACCCATTTGATTTTAATTGGTTTATGTTATGTCCTTGGGCTATGTCATCCTTTCAAAAGTTGTGCCCTGCCCCCTTCCCTCCTGTTTCAAGCTCTTCTCCTGAGCCACATCCGGGCCCACAGTGTTGCCTTTATGATCTTCTTGAGGGACAACCAGAAAATAGCTGGCCCTTGGGAAGGAAATCTGTATAGTATCCAATCCTAGATATTCAGGCCTTCATCTTCCATGTTTCCTACAACACGTGCAATGACAGCATCTCTCAGTGAAACTGCTAGGGTGGGTGACAGGCACACAATGACTGCTAGAAGTCCATCTATTGGTAGCATCCCTTCAAGGGCAATTGGGCTTCCAGGGATAATATTTGTCACTTTGGGAGTTAGCCCTGCAGGCTGTTTGGGCCCAAACACTTGCCACCCTTCTCCTAAAGTTACAAACATACCTCGAGATCAAATCTTCACTCCACTTTTATGGAACATCTGGTCTATTGCCTCTTATCAATTTATTCTTAAGCCACTTCATAACTCCTACAACCAGGACCTTGCCCCCTTGTAAGCAACATCTCTCTACCCTGTTTATTATTAAAATACTCTGAATGCCCCTAACAGGACCAGATAACCCACTCCTTTGTCATTAATTCTGGTATTACTTACCTAAAGTGGGTCTATGACAATGAAATGTTTACCACTGAAAACCCCTAAACTGCTCTTATGGAGGACTGCTGCTGCTGCTGCTGCTAAGTCACTTCAGTTGTATCCGACTCTGTGTGACTCCATAGCCAGAAGCCCACCAGGCTCCCCCATCCCTGGGATTCTCCAGGCAAGAACACTGGAGTGGGTTGCCATTTCCTTCTCCAATGTGTGAAAGTGAAAAGTGAGAGTGAAGTCGCTCAGTCGTGTCCGACCCTTAGCGACCCCACGGACTGCAGCCTACCAGGCTCCTCCATCCATGGGATTTTCCAGGCAAGAGTACTGGAGTGGCTTGCCATTGCCTTCTCCGTATGGAGGACTAGGGAAAGAAATCAGTGATTTGCATTCCCTCAGAGTAATAAGAGGATAAAGCTTATGGCTATTTCACCAGGCTCCCAGTCTCAGGGCACAGGCTTGGATTGCTTTACATCATAATATCTATTCCCATCTGTGGTGAACAAACTGGCAATAAATTAAGATTGCTGCTGCTGCTGCTAAGTCACTTCAGTCGTGTCCGACTCTGTGTGACCCCATAGACGGAAGCCCACCAGGCTCCCCCGTCCCTGGGATTCTCCAGGCAAGAACACTGGAGTGGGTTGCCAAATCCTACCCAGCACTAGTCATACTGGAGACCTTGGGGATGCCCAACTCCAGTCTGGTGGTTCTAGGAGGTCAACCTGCCCCTACCTACCTAGGGCTCTGGTCCTTGGGATATTGTCACAACTCAGGCTGCTCAGGGATCCACCAGTCCAGGGGTCCCAGGAGATCGACATGCTTCGACCTGCCCAGGGACCCAATTCTCAGGAAGCCAACCTGCCTTGACCTGCCCGGGGATTCAATCACCAGGAGGCTGTTATGCCTTAGCCTACCTGGGGATCTGCACCCCAACCTGGGGATGCCTGGCTCTCAGGTTGCAACAGTACTGGGTAGGATAAGCTTCAGAAAGACTCACTCCTAAGGAAGTCCACTCATGGAAATAGAAGGAAGACTATTAGCTGTGGGGCTATGCCTGGTTCAGCAATAACTCAGGAGTCCAACGAGAACCCCATTGACGTTTTGGAAAGGCTAAAAGAGGCCCTCCAAAAGTTTACCAATCTGGACTTAGACTCTTATGAGGGACAGGTGATTTTAAAGGACAAATTCCTGTCCCAATGTGCATCAGACATCAGGATAAAGTTACAACAGCTACAGCAGCAGGACCCTGCTGCCTCTTTGGATGAGATGGTCCAGACAGCCACCAATATCTTTTTTAACAAAGAACAGGAGAGGGAGGCCAAGGCCCAGGAAACGGAGAAAAGGAAAGAGATAAGGCATGACCAGATGCTAGCCACCCTCCAGGGAAGTCCTATGGCAAACCCTGAGTCCTTGAAGGACAAGGCACGAGGCAAATGCCTAATCTGTAGACAGGCAGGATATTGGACCAAAGATTGTCCAAACCGTGAGAAGTCTCCTAAAACGACTTGCTACAAATGCCATCAATTGGGATATTAGGCGGCCCCCTACCCTGGGGACCCAAGAGCCTCAAGGTCAAGTGCTAAGCCTTCCTTCATGATAGTTCCATAGGACTGAAGTGGCCCACTCCAGTCAGCCTGCCTGTCACAGATAGACACCATGGGGCTGGAGCCAAGGGTGCAACTGGATGTGGCAGGCAGGTCTGAGAATTTCTTGGTTGACACAGGGGCTACCTACTCTGTCCTGAACTCCTACTCTAGAATCTTCTCCTCCCAAACCTGTACAGTTTTGGGTGTTAAAGGAAAAACAATTACAAGAAGATTCACCTGAGCACTTTGTTGCTCGGATGGACAAATATTTTCCCACTAATTTTTGGTGGTCCCTGAAGAACTGTACAAAAGAGATCTTCACAACCAAGATAATAACAATGGTGTGATCACTGACCTCGAGCCAGACATCTTGGAATGTGAAGTCAAGTGGGCCTTAGAGAGCATCACTACGAACAAAGCTAGTGGAGGTGATGGAATTCCAGTTGAGCTATTTCAAATCCTGAAAGATGATGCTGTGAAAGTGCTGCACTCAATATGCCAGCAAATTTGGAAAACTCAGCAGTGGCCACAGGACTGGAAAAGGTCAGTCTTCATCTCAATCCCAAAGAAAGGCAATGCCAAAGAATGCTCAAACTACTGCATAGTTGCACTCATCTCACACGCTAGTAAACTCATGCTCAAAATTCTCCAAGCCAGGCTTCAGCAATATGTGAACCGTGAACTTCCAGATGTTCAAGCTGGTCTTAGAAAAGGCAGAGGCACCAGAGATCAAATTGCCAACATCCACTGGATCATGGAGAAAGCAAGAGAGTTCCAGAAAAACATCTATTTCTGCTTCATTGACTATGCCAAAGCCTTTGACTGTGTGGATCACAACAAACTGTGGAACATTCTGAAAGAGATGGGAATACCAGACCACCTGACCTGCCTCTTGAGAAACCTGTATGCAGGTCAGGAAGCAACAGTTAGAACTGGGCATGGAACAACAGACTGGTTCCAAATAGGAAAAGGAGAACGTCAAGGTTGTATATTGTCACCCTGCTTATTTAACTTATATGCAGAGTCGGACACAACTGAGTGACTGAACTGAACTGAACTGAACTGAGAGTACATCATGAGAAACACTGGGCTGGAAGAAGCACAAGCTGGAATTAAGATTGCCGGGAGAAATATCAATAACCTCAGATATGCAGATGACACTACCCTTATGGCAGAAAGTGAAGAGGAACTCAAAAGCCTCTTGATGAAAGTGAAAGAGGAGAGTGAAAAGGTTGGCTTGAAGCTCAACATTCAGAAAACAAAGATCATGGCATCTGGTCCCATCACTTCATGGGAAATAGATGGGGAAACAGTGGAAACAGTGTCAGACTTTACTTTTTAGGGCTCCAAAATCACTGCAGATGCTGATTGCAGCCAGGAAATTAAAAGACGCTTACTCCTTGGAAGGAAAGTTATGACCAACCTGGATAGCATATTAAAAAGCAGAGACATTACTTTGCTAACCAAGGTCTGCCTAGTCAAGGCTATGGTTTTTCCCGTGGTCATGTATGGATGTGAGAGTTGGACTGTGAAGAAAGCTGATCGCCGAAGAGTTGATGCTTTTGAACTGTGGTGCTAGAGAAGACTCTTTTGAGAGTCCCTTGGACTGCAAGGAGATCCAACCAGTCCATTCTAGAGGAGATCAATCCTGGCTGTTCATTGTAAGGACTGATGCTAAAGCTGAAACTCCAATATTTTGGCTACCTCATGCGAAGAGTTGACTCACTGGAGAAGACTCTGATGCTGGGAGGGATTGGGGGCAGGAGGAGAAGGGGACGACAGAGAATGAGATGGCTGGATGGCATCACCGACTTGATGGACATGAGTTTGAGTGAACTCCAGGAGTTGGTGATGGACAGGGAGGCCTGGCATGCTGTGATTCATGGGATCGCAAAGAGTCGGACACGACTGAGTGACTAAACTGACTGAGTGATGTATACATATAGCTGATTCACTTTCCTGTACAGCAGAAACTAACACAACATTGCAAAGCAACTATACTCCAATAAGATTTTTTTAAGTGCTGCGTTAAAAAAAAAAAAAAAAAGTCCTCTCCTTCCTGCTGGAAGAGGTGGGAAAGTTAGTTTTCTTCTTGTTTCTGCACATTCCCAAGTCCAGGCTCACTCTGCTTGCTGCATAACAGGCCAATGAATCCGAGAGACGAGGTGTTGAGGCAAGAAAGAGACTTTAATTGGGGAGCCGGCTAGCGCCTCAAAATAATCATCATATTGGGGTCTGGATGCCAGGTTCTTTATAGATCAGAGAGAATGAAGCAATGAGGAACTAAATTCAAAAGCCAGAATAGAGAGGGAGAAGCAGTGGGGAAGGAAAATGAAAGGATTTTCAGTCTTGCAAAACATCTACAAGGGAATGGCCAGTCTTTGGAAGGGGTGTGTTAATCTCTTCTATTCACAGGTGGGCAGGGACAAACTATCTCTCCAGAAACTGAACAAAGGCATTTTAGTTTAGAGTGAGGCAGAGGGGCTGGGTCCTCCAGGCAAGCCATTGAGTATGATTATAATCACAAGAGCAGTGAAAAGCAAGTCAAATAAAGAGTTTCCAACATGGAGTCAGAATTGGCTTCCTCCCAGCAAGTTGCACACCCTACCCACCCCACCGCCTAAGAGACACTGATTTCCTCTTCTTCTCCAGCAACAATTGCACTTCTTGTATTTAAATTTTAACCAAATACTATAATTATTTCTTTGCATATCTATTCCTTCCCCCAAGGTTTTGAGCTCCAGGAGAATAAGAAATATGCCTGATTTACCTTCTTAAACTTGTTGAATTAAAAAGAATTGTAAGAGATTAAGAAAACCTGGGAAGGAGTCCTCAGTACATACTGAGACTACCCACTGCTGCTGCTGCTGCTGCTAAGTCACTTCAGTCGTGTCTGACTCTGTGTGACCCCATAGATGGAAGCCCACCAGGATCCCCCGTCCCTGGGATTCTCCAGGCAAGAACACTGGAGTGGGTTGCCATTTCCTTCTCCAATGCATGAAAGTGAAAAGTGAAAGTGAAGTCGCTCAGTCGTGTCCGACTCCCAGCGACCCCACGGACTGCAGCCTACCAGGCTCCTCCATCCATGGGATTTTCCAGGCAAGAGTACTGGAGTGGCAGCCCATTTTCCATCTGAATGCCCTCTTCTATCACCCTGGCAATATATTCTTTCTCAAGTCAAAGGAAGGAGAGCTGACCTTCTTGGCATGTATTATCACCAGTTTACTCTTTATAGCCTAAATATTAATCTTTGGTATTCAAAACACCATGCTGTTGAGACTCAAAACCCATTCTTTCAACCTAATGTTTCAGCTAGTACCTTCAACCATCTATTTGGAAATCGCCCACCAATTCCCACCCCAGCTGAGACATTATTCTTTTGCTCTGCTGTATCTTTCCTTCACTGATTCATAACTCCTGGGTGGCCAAGGAGAAGAGTTGAGATAGGAATCATGGGCCAACGGTACTTACAAAAAATTAAAACACATATCAGTTAATATTAAACTATTACCCCACTACCATTATGTCTGTATATCAGATCATCTGTCCCCAAACTTCATACATCCGGCTGGTAGGCCAGCTTTGTCATATTTTGGAAACTCTACAATAGATCATATGGAAGATCAGGTAGTTTGTGATAGTTGTTCATGCTCTTCACAAATGTTTCTGTTCTCTTTCCTTCCCAGTGCACATGGCAAGAATTTTTTTCATGCCACTTAAAATGAGTTGTACCCATTTGTGTCACATTGGCCAGTGAAATGTGAGTGCACAGAGTGTGTCTAAGCTCAAAAAAGGAGCTCTTAGAGCTTCAGTGGGATTCACTGTGCTCTCTTTCCCTCAAGTCTGAGTAATGGAGTGAGGAGACACAGAGAAGGGCTCCCAGCTGATCCTCAATAGTAGTACAATGAGAAATGGACTGTAACTTGACTGTTAGATTTATTTTACAATCTTAGTGTCTTAGGGATGGAACCTGGCCCCTCAGTAGTGACAACGTGGAGTCCTAACCACTGGGCTGCCAGGGTAGTCTCTAGACCCATTATTTGTACAGTCTCTGAACTAACTTCTCCTGATTATTACAAACATGAGAACACAGCTCTTCCACCAAACAGTCATAGCCTCAAGTCTTCAATTCAGGAGACATTCCAATGCATTTCCAAAGCAGGAGATGGGTTTGATCTTTGGATTGGGAAAATCCTCTGGCGAAGGAAATGGTTACCCACTCTAGTATCTGTGACTGGAGAATTTCATGGACAGAGGAGCCTGGTGGGTCCATGGGGTCGCAAGAGAGTGGGATATGACTGAGCAACTAACACACACACTTCCTTCATTTAAATGAAATGATATTTACAAAAGGTGTGCATGTATGGCAACTGGCACCTGGATATTGCTGGAGTTACATAGATAACAAGCTAATTTGGGAGAAGAGGGGAAGCTGTGCTGCCAAAGGAACCACAGGCCTGGAAAAGAAAGTCTGTGACAGGTTGGCATGACTGAGGAAAAACATACTGAGAAAATTGCTCAAAGAAGGCATGCCTTCTTTTTATTCTCTCATGCCTTTGTACATGAGGCCAAGAAGGATGACTAAAGGCTATGAAGTACAGTTGGGGCTGAATAATTATGACCTACCCCCCAATAGAAACCTTCCACCGTCTGCCTGGTAGAATTCCTAAGACCAAGGTCTTCCATTTTTCCAATGCTATTTTATTCATTTATTGGCTCCATCACACAGCATGCAGGATCTTAGTCCCCCAACCAGGGTTTGAACCCATGCCTCTTGCAGTTGGAAGTGTGGAATCCTAACCACTAGACCAGCAGGGAATTCTGTTTTTAAATAAAAAGATTTAGGGCTGTTAGCCTGCTTCTGTTCTAGCATATGGGTGGTCTATGTGTGTTAGTTGCTCAGTTGTGTCTGACTCTGCAACCCCATGGACTGTAGCCCACCAGGCCCTTCTGTCTATGGGATTTCCAAGGCAAGAATACTGAAGTGGGTTGCATTTCCTTCTCCAGGGGATCTTCCTGACCCAGGGATGGAACCCGTATCTCTTATGTCTCCTGCATTGCCAGGCAGGTTCTTTAAAACTGAGATACCTAGCAAGCCCTAAAAGGAAAATTGGGGAGAGGAAATTCACAGAATTTTAAAATTTACAATAGAATATTTCTTGGCTAAGACCAGTGTTTGATGTGTATAGAGGTTTAGCTTTATCTCTACTGGATGGACAAAGCCAAACAGGCTGAGCTCAGGGAACATTGAATAAAGTGGTTTACCATGCCCTCCTCCATGGGATCTTCCCAACCCAGGAATCAAATCCACATCTCCTGCGTCTTCTGCATTGCTGGCAGATTCTTTACTGCTAAGCCACTGGTTTAAGACATTTACCTTTGTTCAGATGGAACTCCACAGTTGTAAAATGGAGAAAATAATACCTCTCTTACAAGGTTCTTATAAGCATGATTCAGGTGACACTTATGCAAATTCTTCTTTAGAAGCTTAAAGCCCTTGACCTGGAGCATGGATTTATTAGTTCTGTCTCTCAAGAAAAATATGGGAATAAAAAAACTGTCTATTATCTCTTCTTAAATTAGTACAAATAATTCTGAGTGTTCATTTTGCATAAAGATATATTTCATGTTACTGCAATGAATGGAATATGTGATGTTCGCATAGTCTCTGACAGGTGTCTTTGTCCAAAGCTTACACCAGCAGATGTTCAATATTGGTTCTAAACCATAGGAAAAGATCTTCCCATTGATCCATCTCAATAAGGGTGGCGTTTTGGTTGTATCTCACCATAGCTGATCATTTCTGCTCTAGAAAAAAACTATAAAAGGATTGACAGGTCTGGTTTTAAAACAGATGCCCAGTGTAAGAGTAAAACTTCCTATGTCTGTCCATCTACTCCATCCTTACCTCAGGATGGCTATCCGCTTAGACATGTGACTAGGAGAACTCTCACATGCAAAAAGGCTGAAGCAGGTAAGGGTCAGAGCTGGCTGTTGTGCAATATTGTTCTAGAGGTAGTGTGGGTGCCCAGTCCTGTCTGACTCTTTGCAATCCCAGGGACTGTAGCCCACCAGGCTCCTCTGTCTATGGAGTTTTCCAGTCAAGAATACTGGAGTAGGTAGCTATTTCCTCTTCCAGAGGATCTTTCTGAACCAAGGATTGAACCTGCCTCTCTTTGGCAAGTGGAACCTTTACCACTGCACCACCTGGGAAACTCAATATTGTTCTAAGTAGATAATAAAAGACAATTAAAACACCCATCACCTATTGCCTAGATTTTTGTTACCATAAAATTTCCATCTCCATGCTTATCATAAAAATAAGCCCAGATTTCCAGTCCAGTATAGACCCCTTTTGCCTAGCTTCTCTCTATCAAGCACAACTATAAACCCTGGAGATTATGAAAGAAACCACTAAAGGAGAAGTTGGAAAGGTGTTAAGAAGAAGATAAACTCTTTTGAGAACCCTGGATTGGAGGAACAACTCAATAACACAGTATCTTATGTGTTACTTCCTCCACCCCATGAAATAAGGCAACCCAGAGTGAATATTTCCTACCCATGACCTAGCAACAGCAGACAGCCCAAGTAGGTTCCGCAGTCTCATTCCTTCCCTATATTGAAAGGGATTACATCTGAAAAGTCAAGACATCATTCACAAGGTAACAATAGGAGTCTTACCAACAGTAAGCAGCCTGAAGAAGTGCTCTTCATCTTAATTGTGCCTTTGATTCTCCTACCCCACAGAGAGATACTCAGGTTGGTGGGTGGTACCAGCAAGAGACAACTCCACTGCAACAATTGGCTCCATCCAGGAAGCTTCTTCAATCCCTCGAGCCTGAAACTCTCTTCATTCACTCAGAGGGACCCTGCAATTGAATTATCAGGCATTTATTCTAGATAAATGGACACTCATGTCCACACAACAACTTATACACAAATGTCAATAGCAGGGTTTTTTTGTTATATTCATGTATACTTTTAATTTTTTTTATTAAACACTATTTTAGTGCATTAAGGAAGGTTATGACCAACCTGGATAGTGTATTAAAAAGCAGAGATATTACTTTGCCAACAAAGGTCCATCTAGTCAAGGCTATGGTTTTTCCCGTGGTCATGTATGGATGTGAGAGTTGGACTGTGAAGAAAGCTGATCGCCGAAGAATTGATGCTTTTGAACTGTGGTGTTGGAGAAGACTCTTGAGAGTCCCTTGGACTGCAAGGAGATCCAACCAGTCCATTCTAAAGGAGATCAATCCTGGGTGTTCATTGGAAGGACTGATGCTAAAGCTGAAACTCCAATACTTTGGCCACCTCATGTGACGAGTTGACTCACTGGAAAAGACTCTGATGCTGGGAGGGATTGGGGGTGGGAGGAGACGGGGACGACAGAGAATGAGATGGTTGGATGGCATCACCGACTCGATGGACATGAGTTTGAGTGAACTCCGGGAGTTGTTGATGGACAGGGAGGCCTGGCCTGCTATGATTCATGGTGTCGCAAAGAGTCGGACATGACTGAGCGACTGAACTAAACTGATGTTGTAAATTCTATGTACGTGAACCATATATTTTATCTTTAAGCTTTATGAATCATTCTAATGTAGATTTATTTTCTAAAGAGAATGGTGTCTATATGGCAATAAAATTGGAAAATATCTTCTTTCCAGAAGTGCATTTACTATCATTGATGTAACAGACATGACTAATTATTTTCTCATTTAAATTAATTAATTTTAATTGGAGGCTAATTATTTCACAATATTGTGATGGTTTTTGCCATACATTGACGTGAATCAGTCACGGGTGTACATGTGTCCCCCATCCTGAACCCCCTTCCCATCTCCTTCCCCATCCCATCCTTCTGGGTTTTCCCAAGGCCCTGGCTTTGAGTGCCCTGTTTCATGCATCAAACTTGGATGGGTCATCTATTTCACATATGGTAATATACATGTTTCAATACTAGTCTCTCAAATCATCCTACCCTCGCCTTCTCCCATAGAGTACAAAATTCTGTTCTTTATGTCTGTGTTTCTTTTGCTGTCTTGCATATAGGGTCATTGTTACTATCTTTCTAAATTCCATATATATGCGTTAATATACTGTATTGGTGTTTCTGTTTCTGACTTACTTCACTCTGTATAATAGGCTCCAGTTTCAGCCACCTCATTAGAAATGATTCAAATGTGTTCTTTTTAATAGTTGAGTAATATTCAGTTGTGTTTATGTACCACAACTTTCTTATCCATGTCTGCCAATGGACATATAGGCTGCTTCCATGTTCTAGCTATTGTATATAGTGTTGTGATGAACATTGGGGTACACGTGTTTCTTTCAATTTGGTTTCCTCGGAGTGTATGCCCAGCAGTGGGATTGCTGGGTCATATGGAAGGTCTATTTTGAGTTTTTTAAGGAATCTCCACACTGCTCTCCATAGTGGCTGTACTAGATTGCATTCCCACCAACAGTGTGAGAGGGTTCCCTTTTCTCCACACCCTCTCCAGCATTTATTGTTTGTAGACTTTTTGATAACAGCCATTCTGACTGGCATGAGATGGTACTTCGTTGTGGTTTTGATTTGCATTTCTCTGATCGAGTGATGTTGAGTATATTTTCATGTGTTTATTAGCAATGTATGTCTTCTTTGGAGAAATGTCTGTTTAGTTCTCTGGCCCATTTTTTGGATTGGGTCATTTATTTTTCTGGTATTAAGCTGAAAGTGCTGTTTGTATATTTTTGAGATTAATTATTTGTCAGTTACTTCATTTGCTATTATTTACTCCCAGTCTGAAAGCTGTCTTTTAACCTTGCTTATAGTTTCCTTCATTGTGCAAAAGCTCTTAAATTTTGTTAGGTCCCATTTGTTTATTTTAGCTTTTATTTCCATTACTCTGGGGGGTGGGTCATAGAGGATCTTGCTGTGATTTATGTCAGAGGGTGTTTTGCCTACATTTTCCTCTACAAGTTTTATAGCTTTTGGTCTTACATTTAGATCTTTAATCCAATTTGAGTTTATTTTTGTGTATGGTGTTAGAAAGTGTTCTAGTTTCATTCTTTTCTAGTGGTTGACCAGTTTTCCCAGCACCACTTGTAAAAGAGATTGTCTTTTCTCCACTGTATATTCTTGACTCCTTTGTCAAACATAAGGTGTCCATACGTGGGTGGATTTATCTCTGGGCTTTCTATTTTGTTCCATTTATCTATATTTCTATCTTTGTGCCAGTACCATACTACCTTGATGACTGTAGCTTTGTAATATAGTCTGAAGTCAGGCAGGTTGA
The DNA here is from genome assembly GCF_049115385.1 of Moschus berezovskii. Classification (NCBI taxonomy): domain Eukaryota; kingdom Metazoa; phylum Chordata; class Mammalia; order Artiodactyla; family Moschidae; genus Moschus; species Moschus berezovskii. The sequence continues at coordinate 40,735,361 of NC_142488.1, read as the reverse complement.
TTCCTCCAGTTCCATTCTTCTTTCTCAAAATTACTTTGGCTATTTGAGGTTTTTTGTATTTCCATACAAATCGTGAAATTATTTGTTCTAGTTCTGAGAAAAATGCTGTTGGTAGCTTGATAGGGATTGCATTGAATCTATAGATTGTTTTGGATAGTATACTCATTTTCACTATATTGATTCTGTAGATCCATGAATATGGTATATTTCTCCATCTATTTGTGTCATTTTTTATTTCTTTCAGCAGTGTTATAGTTTTCTATGTATAGGTCTTTTGTTTCTTCAGGTAGATTTATTCCTTAGTATTTTATTCTTTTTGTCACAATGGAGAACGAGATTATTTTCTTAATTTCCTTTTTTGTTTTCTCATTGTTAGTGTATAGGAATGCAAGGGATTTCTGTGTGTTAATTTTATATGCTGAAACTTTACTATATTCAATGATTAGCTCTAGAAATTTTCTGGTGGTGTCTTTAGGGTTTTCTATGTAGAGGATCTTGTCATCTGCAAATAGTGAGAATTTTACTTTTTTTTTTTCCAATCTTGATTCCTTTTCTTTCTTTGTATTTTCTGATTGCTGTGGCTAAAACTTTCAAAACTATGTTGAATAGTAGTGATGAGAGTGGGCACCCTTGTCTTGTTCCTGACCTTAGGGGGAATGCTTTCAATTTTTTGCAATTGAGGATAATGTTTGCTGTGGGTTTATCATATATGGCTTTTATTATGTTGAGGTATGTTCCTTCTATGCCTGCTTTCTGAGAGTTTTTACCATAAATGGTACTTTGTCAAAGGCTTTCTCTGTATCTATTGAGATAATCATATAGTTTTATCCTTTAATTTGTTAATGTGGTGCATCACATTGATTTATTTGCAAATACTGAAGAATCCTTGCATCCCTGGGATAAAGCCCACTAAGTCATGATGTACGATTTTTTTAATATGTCGTTGGATTCTGTCTGCTAGAATTTTGTTGAAGATTTCCGCATCTATGTTCATCTATGTAGTTTTCTGTTTTCGTGGCATCTCTGTCTGGTTTTGGTATTAGGTTGATGGTGGCCTCATAGAATGAATTTGGAAGTTTACCTTCCGCTGCAATTTTCTGGAAGAGTTTGAATAGCATAGGTGCTAGCTCTTCTCTAAATTTTTGGTAGAATTCATCTGTGAAGACATCTGGTCCTGGGATTTTGTTTGTTGGAAGAGCTTTTATTACAGTTTCTCTTTCCATGCTTGTGATGGGTCTGTTAAGATTTTCCATTTTTTCCTGGTTCAGTTTTGGAAGGTTATACTTTTCTAAGAATTTGTCCATTTTTTTCCAGGTTGTCCATTTTATTGGCATA